>NC_138530.1:74477938-75148386 GCF_964234715.1 Podarcis melisellensis | reverse complement strand
ATGTTGACAAAGAAATGCAATAAGCAGCCCTACTCTCAAATAAATGGCCTGGAGAGGTCCCAGCAGCAATTATTCCCACTGCCTTAATTGGCAGTGACTCTCAACTTATGCTTAAAAATATTGTTGTGCAATGAAACTGGAGCTTGCCAAAAATAGTGGAAAAGGGGCTACATTTTTAAAAAGTAAGTTTGACTATAACTCTACCTACTTTAGTATAACTCTGCATAATGCAGACCCCAATTAGACACCCCTGGACTTTTCATTGGAGACATGATTGCCTTACAACTACCCTATTGGTACTTGCTACTATGACATTTCTCCCCCAGGATTAGTGTATTATTTATACCTTACATTTTATGCCATCCTGCTTCCAAGGACCACAGGGAATTCCCATCCATTTTATCCTCACAACAAACCTGAGAGGAAAAACAAGCCTGAGTGACAGTAGCCCAAAGGCATTCAGTGAGCTCCATGGCCAACCAGTTATCCTCAGGCCAAGGCCAATGCTCTCCTCAGAGCTAGAACACTGGTTACTGCCGCTATATTAAAAGCAATTTTAATAAAATAAAAGCTTTTAGCTGTTTTATACAGCAGTGACTGCCTGATCAATACTTAACCTCACGATAATTATAGGATAAGGCTTGGTTTTACATGTGGTCAAAAAGCATGGATGATGACAGGTCTTGCTTCGTCCCATTTTCTATGAATGACATGTTTACAGATGTCTTGCATTTTCACATGAGCTACACGCAGATGTGTTTCGTAACTACCTGTGGCATTTTAGATGTCCAGAGCTAGATCAACTGTCACCCAATTACAGTCAGGACCGTATTCGTCATGACTAGCAACTGGACAATGTCATCAATCAGCAGATAAGACGTTTCAGCACAGCGACAGCTCTGAAAGCCTTTCAAAGCATACAAGCACTTAATGCCTCCTTGGAGCAGTAAAAGAACCAGAACTACAGGCTGGTAGTAGCAGAAACGCTGTTTCCATCCCCAAACGTCATTTGAAATTCTCAAAGTGTCATAACCATGATATTCCATGCCATAGGCACATCCCACCTACAACATTACTGGGGAGGGCGGATGCCAGAAGATTACTTCTCTTTTCCATGGGGTTCTGTGGGGATCCATCAATGGCACCCTCTACTCATATGCCAGATACACAGCTAAGCGATCACAGAAGGGTCATGTAGAAACTCAAAAGCAGGGGAGACAAGACACACACAGAGAACAGCAGTCTCCCAACACCACCTTCTGAAGCTTCCCAGTAATACAGCTAACACAGCCCATTCCCACTCCTAACTCACTTATTAGGTCCAGAAGGATACCAGTCTGGATCAGAATCTCCCTCTCAGCACGGGGCATCAATCATGAAAACACAGGAAGCCTCCATCTCAAACGATATCATGACCTATTTCAGTTCATCCATAGAGCTGGCCTGCCCTTTTCTGCTCTGTCTTTTGTAGTACTGTAATGGGAAGTTAGACTTTAAATCAGGGGTAGGCAAACTCGGCCCTCCAGATCCTTTGGGACTACAACTCCCATGATCCCTAGCTAACAGGACGAGTGGTCAGGGATGATGGAAATTGTAGTCCCAAGACATCTGGAGGGCAGTGTTTGCCTATGCCTGCTTTAAATCCACAACTCCAGGGTATCTAGAGAAGCCTTTTTCAGTAGAGGCCTTGCTCCTGCTTCTTTTGAAGAGGATGTAACTGAACCTTCCCTGAAGGAAGCTTCCACAACTTTGAAAATACAGACCTCAGTGACTCCAATCATCACTAACTTTGATGCATATGGATTGAACAGGCAACGCACTGGCATGGACTGAATCCAGCACCTTGTCCACATTCTTAGGTCTCAAAAATCTAAATTAATCCAAAGAACTCCCAAATTTCTGGATGCCTCAAATTATGGAAGACTACTGTAAGCTCAGACTTTAATCCATATGTGACTGGCCCATGTGGTGTGCCACAAACTACCAGCTACAATATCTGCCTAAGCAGCCAAGGCCCTGAACCGACCCTGCTCACCCATGGATCTCCCTGGACAGGAATAAGAATAAGAAGGCTTCTTGTTCCAGTTAAGACTAAGCAACACAGTCTTCCTGAGATTTAGAATGCTCCTGTATCCTTTGGTTGTCCTTAACACCAGACTGCTGGCTTCTCTACTTCAAATCCTTGGTGCAACTCCAGGCTCACCACTGCCTACAGCTCAGCCCTGATAGCTAGAGACGTGGAATCTGAGTCCAAGTAATTTTATCCACAAAGCTCTAAGGAACCCAGAGTTTGTTGAATTTACCATAGTAAGCAACTGAGATTTCCAATTTCTCAGCAAGAGAAGTGGCAGACTGCAACAGGCCCTTAACCATTTGGGAAAACTCAGCAGGACAAGCGTGTCTGGGCATAATGGTGGCAAAAATGAAATCTCATTACTGTTACCGTGGACTAGGCTTTAAAATAGGTTCTACGGCAGAATTCAGACGTGCAGAGGCTTAAAATCCCAAAGAAGAAGCCACAGCCCTCATTTTGCAGACACAAATCAGTCATTAGCTGATCAGAATAAATTGCCGTATTTTTCGCCCCATAGGACACACCAGCCCATAGGACGCACCTAGTTTTTTGGGGGGGATAAAGAAAAAAACATTTATTTCGCCCCCAGGTGCAGGGCTGGGGCGGGGGAAGCCCAAGCTTCCCCCGACCCCAGCCCCCAGAACAGGCCGCTATCTGCTAGCCGTGGGAGAGCTGCACGACTTCACGGGGCTCTCCCACGGCTAGCGGAGCGCTGAGCGAAGCCCGAAGCTTGGGGCATGCTGAGCTCAGCGCGCCCCAAGCTTCTCGGTGCAGGCAAGCTCTCCGCTAGCCATGGGAGAACTGCGTCTCCCATGGCTAGCGGATAGCTTCCTGAAGCCTGCATTCGCCCCATAGGACGCACACACATTTCCCCTTCATTTTTGGAGGGGGAAAAGTGCTTCCTATAGGGAGAAAAATACGGTACCAGATTTCAAACTCTGACCTGTAACAAGCATTGGGTCAGATACTTGTTAGAGTAAGCCCATCATTGCCATGTTGGCTATGAAAACCTGAGACATCTCTTAATTCAGCGTACAAATGAAAGTCACTCAAGACAACAATACTAGGAAAACCTCAACACCTCTTCAGTGATTTAGTCGAAGTCTGTTGGTGATAGATACATTAACAAGTACACCAACCAAAGCATATCCCACATGCCTTTGACATGGACAATACAGATGGTTACAAGAGACAGGGTCGTTCTCGTAGTGGCATCAAAACTTTGGATTGTCCTTCTTGGATAAATCTGTCATGTTCCCTCTCTTCCTGAATTTAGATGGGTTCTGAAAAGTTATTTTTTCTGTATTCAAGAAATTGATTTATTCCAGTCCTGCTATTTGATGGTTTTAACTGATTTTTAAATAAGTAAGTAGGTTTTACTGATTCTTGTTTTTATAAGCCATTCATGTCTTCCAAGGTCATTCATGTGTGTCACTACAGTTTGCTTCATCACAAATATTTTTGACAACTCTCTACAGTATTAAACTAAATGTTGAAAAGAAGGGAATATCCGCTTGCTGGCCATCTTTTATGATCCAATTTAGATGCTGCTTCTATGGTCAGAGAACCCAGGAACTTGGAGATAATGGGTTCTGAAGTGTGGCTCTGGTACAGCCCAAGGGGAAACATATAGTGGTTGACAAGACAGCAGGATGTCAGGCCGATGGAATGATTAGCACTCTTTCCTAGGAAGCCACTAACTGCCGAGGGTGTAATATTACATCACTTTTTTCTACATAGCAGGCTGCCCCAGTTTGTTCTTCATGACACATGTCAATCTCAAACCAAGGACAAGTTGCTCTACATTGGACACTACCAGCAAAACCCAAGACAGATGGTGTGCTGTTGCACAACTTAAGGGGGAACAAATCTACAGAATACCAGTTTTGCAATATTTCCTGGAGAAATCTGACAAAAGCTTTATAACTCAAGTACATTATCAAGAAACTTCTCAAGTCAACAACATATAGCCTACTTGTAAGCTGCAGTGCTGTCTTCATTTTGAAGCCAGAAAGAGATACTTAGGAAGCTAAATTACAGTAACTGGCACAAATATTCTGAAATATTTGGCTCAGTACTGCATAGCGGTAACTTTGCACAAGTGTTATTCAGGTGGCTGTATTGCATAGAAGTTGCTTGGCTCATGTTATCACTTTAGTTCAGTGATAAGGCTGGAAACAATAGAGGATGTCCACCACGCTGCAAGCATGAAGGGGTGGCTACTGCTAGAAACAGGATGTTAGATTTGTTGGGCCTTAGTCTGATCCTGCAAGATATTTCTTATCCAAGAACAAAATAAAAAGTAAAAGCAAGTAAAACAAACACTCATTAAAACTACGCATTTTCTCATTAAGTGACTAGCACTCAGAGAAGATGTAGGTGTTACGGAAAAGAGTGGAAGCAGTACATTTTTAAAAAGCATTTATCTCACTCAGGGTGGCTTGCAACAATTAAAAATTACCGTATCACAATAAAAGAACCTAGGATCGAACAAAATACAATAGAGGCAGGTGTGACTGATAAAAACCAGTTCTTAAACTAAAACATTATTTGCCCAGTAGGACAAAGTACATCTGAAAAAAATTCTAGGGGTTTAGGTCTCCACAGCACAGAGATTCTACATGATTCCCACGGAAATGAATGAAAATCCATCATACAACTGATGGATGAACTGAACCCTAAAACTCCAAGTTGATGCCATTGCTACAAAGTTGCCTGTGAAGGACTGCAATCTTATTATCGGTGTGGGCGGAGAGGGATGAATTAACAACCACATTCAACATTATCATGGGCTCTGCCAGCAGGATGGAAGTGAAGACAGAGAAATGTTCTGCACCACTCAATAGCTTTCCTGGCTCCCTGAATAAGTTATTCCACTTTTCCTAACTATTCTTTCCAAAGAGAGGGAAACAGAAGGAGACATTTAGATACACAGAGAAGCATATCTACATATCTCCCTGGTCATGGGCGAGGATCCTTCAGATCCTGGCACCTACTGGCACACCACAGAAACACCCATTTTTTGCCCTTCTGACATCAGAGATTGAACCAGAATGCCAGAAGCACCAACACAATCAGAGCTACAATACCAAATCTCCCTCTTTGAATTAGATTTAACCCATCCTGGGAGATACCCTCCCAGGGACCATATGATTGAAGTCTAGGTGGAGCAAAGTACATCTTTGTTCTCATGATACAAGACAGCTTAAGATACCCCACCCCCAAAAACAAAAAAGACTGTGCTCATCAAATAAACTGGATTTCAAAACCCTTTCCAATGACTTATTTTGATTCACAAGAAAAGGGATTAACTGCACTCTATAAACATGCTTGATCCTGCTCCCTTTTTCCTCTAACACTGAACCACATGACGAAGGGCAAGGCACATATGACACAAGGGCTTACTGGTATAACTAAAAGTGACTAGACAGCGAGTCTGATTCTTTTTTAATTGTTTGCATTTCTGGTCATCTGTCACAGCTTAGGAATAAAGTTCACATTTATAACAATGAAGAAAAGGAAAACTTCATTGATATGCACAAACCTATCAGTCCGCTTCTGGGCACCAAACAGGTAAGCATGCAAGTGGGAAAAAGTACAAAGGCACTCCAATTAGCTTTTACTGAGCCAGTTTCTATAATATATATGTAATAATTAGCTATTCCTCTCCAGCAGAAGTCTATGATATAGAATACTATATTCAACAATGAACCAACCCTTAGAAGCACATTATGGCCAGGCTTCAGCTAACCAGCCCTGTCAGCAGAAGCCCTGAACAAGAACTTCCACAACACTCCAGAGCAGGTGGGGAACCTGTGGGCCTCCAGATATTGCTGGACTACAATTCCCATTATTTCCTATCACTGGCCATGCTTGCTGGGGCTGATGGAAATTAGAACAGCATCTAGATAGTCACAGATTTCCCAACCTGTCCTAGAGTTCTTAATGAATTTTTCTTAAAACATGAACTCCAAGAACTGGGTGCTCCTGCAGGTGAAAACAGTGTTCAAAACTCCCATTGTTCTAGGTGCATTTTGCGACAGGGAATTTCATCAGCGCAAGCAGTTTCTGAGCTCTGAGCTCAGTACTGCGCCTAAAATTTCGGATTAAAACTGTAGAGTGGAATGAAAGGAGGACTTTTTTCTGCCTCCCCACTTCCAGCTACTATCTGAAGACTAGAGAAGAGACCCTCTTAAGAATATTAGGGCAGGGGAAGGACTAGACCTTGTGAAAAATGAACATAATATTTTAAGTGCAGTTCATTAATTTTCAGTTTTGTATTCTTGTTATGAAAAAGCATGCCTAGACATTCTGTTGTTGTGCCCATAACCTAGGTTTAAGGTGCCATTTACGTAGCTCCTAGCCTTCATATCTCAGTTTCTAACACGGGATGGAAAGGGGTAGTCAAATATTCACAAAATATTGTTCTGTGCTATTTGAGGTTGGTTTGTTCACACTTCCTCTTGAGCATTTATTAGAGCTCTGTGTGACTTGGCAACTTGCATAAGTGTGTACCAACAGAAGGCAGCCTCAAGCAAGGCAGCTCAGCTTACCTATTTTGTTTCTCCTCCTTTGGGACTAATATAGCAACAACTCCCTGGACCCAAACTGCCCTTACTACTTGACTCACAATTTCCTGCGGACATATACAGGACACATTTTTTCCCCCACCTTAGGTACTCTTTATGCTTTTGCAGTACCCATTCACCATGACCAGCAAAACAACTATCTCCTTGCATGATCTGAACATGTTTTCTTGGAAGCAAATCCTGAGGTGTTCAGTAAGGAGTGCTGTACACTACAGAGGGTATGTATTCCCTAGATCAGGGCTGGGGAAACAATTGGCCCTTCAGGTATCACTGGAGTACAACACTCACCCTCCCTATACTGATTAGGGCTGATGGGAATTGTAGTCCAGCAACACCTGGAAAGCCCAAAGTTCCCAAGATTTGCAGCATTGGAAGGGATCCCAAAGGCCGTCTAGTCCAACCCCCTGCAATGTAGGAATATGCAGTTGGCCCGTATGAGGACTGAACCTGCAACCTTGGCACCACAGAATATTGGAATGGACCCAAGAGTCACCTAGTCCAATCCTCTGCAATGCTTAAGTATCTATGACAGATGATCATCCAACCTCTGTTTGAAAACCTCGAAAGAAGGAGAGTCCACCACCTCTTGTGCAGGTCTGTTCCACTGCTGAAAAGCTTACTATCACAAGGTTTTTTTCCAAATGTTAAGCCGGAATCTCCTTTCTTCCAACTTGAAGCCATTGGTTTGATTCCTACTCTCCAGAGCACGAGAAAACAAGCATGCTCCCTCCTCCATGTGACAGCCCTTAGGATATGGCTATCCTATCTCCTCTCAGTCTCCTCTTTTCCAGGCTAAACATACCCAGCTCCTGCAAGCGCTCTTCATAAGGCTTAGTTTGATCATCCTGGTCAACATTCTTCAATTATGGTGCCCAGAATAGGACACAGTATTCTGACAAAGGCAGAATAGAGTGGTACTATCACTTCCCTTGATCTGGGCACTGTACTTCTGCTGATGCAGCCTAGAACAGCATGAGCTCTTTTGCTGCCGCCTCACACTGTTGACTCTAGCCAACTGGGCCAACAATAAGTTAGTGGGCACATTCATTTGGGCAGCAAACGCCTTGGAGCCCAGGGTCGAGGCTTTAAAGGCCTGGGCCCTTTAAAGGCTCGGGGAGAGCTAAGCGTTCACCACCCGGGACCCGGCCTACCAGTTCGACCGCCAGGGCGAGCCGGGCTCAAGGAGGTGCAAGGCGGCGTCCTATTCAACCCCCAAAGGTGTCCCCGGGCAGCGCAGGCCGCCTGCCTAGGCCACGACTGAGGAAGGCCGGGGCAAGGGCGCCTCAGCCACCGCCTGTAAGACCTCGGGCCCTCGGGGAAGCACCGCGGAGCCCTTAGCGGGGCCCCATGCCGCGCAGCCCCTTCCCCGCCCAGCACCGGCCGCCCCCACCGCTTCGGTTTCCACGGCCCCCACCCAAGCGAGAGGCCTCCCCTTAGCTCGCCTCCCCAGCCCGCCGCACTCACCGCGCTGGGCGACGGGCTTCGCCCTCGCAGGCTGCAGGCTGGAGCGGCGGCAGCAGAAGCCAAGGAGGAGGAGGAGCAGGAAGCGGCAAAGGAAGCCGAGCTTCGGCTAGGGCCGCTTCGCTCGCTCGCCTGGGCTGCCCGTCCCGCCCCGAGAGCGGCTAAGCGAGAGCCGGGGCGGTTGAATGGGGCGGGATTGTGTGTTGGGGGGGGGGTCCGCTCTGCTTTGTAAACACCAGGCGGAGTTGCCGCATCGCCGATAGGGAGCCGCCTGTATTTACATCGATGTCAACCCCGGTTGAAATTGCTGGTGCCCACGTGTTTGGAGAGGCCTCGCTCGCTCCTGACTCCCTTGAAAACGGGTGCGGCTGTTTGCACCGGGAACGCAAGCCATCATCGCGCTAAATGTGCACAGCGGCTTTTATTCTCCTCCATCGTTAAAGGAGCAGGCGTCACGTCTTAGGCTACGAATTGTGCAGGATTCCGGATTGCCCCAGCCCCTGCCCTTTACGGATCGGGGGATGGGTAGAGGAGGGCTGATCCACCGATCCCTGCTTTGTCTCCTCTTGCCTGGCAACAGTAGTTGTCTAGGATCTGAGGCAGAGTGGGGCCTTTCTCATGATCCTATTAACTGGAAGTGCCAGGGATTGAACCTGGTGCCCTGAATATTTTAACTGAATATAAAACTAAGCCCTTGCTCTGCATGGTTTACTTCTGAACAAACGATTCGGCTCAAACCACTAGGTTCCATTTAAGCCAGGACGTATTTAGCATTGTTCAGGGTTTGAGCATGTGTAATTGTACTTCTGGACATATGCAGAGTGCATTTCCTTGATAGACTATGAATCTAGAGTCACACATACACTTGGGTGTTTGCAATAAAACTACTGCAAGTTGTACCCTGCAGAGAATTCTGGGAAGTGTACATTGAACTCACTAAATGGCAAGACTGCTTGTTAGAACAGGCCACACCCAGTACTTTCAGGTGGCTGCATAGGACCCAAAGTTGAGACTTGAGATTTCTGTCTCAAAGTCCTGTTCTAAGGGCACCTCTACCCTAAAGCTCCATCAGAACAGATGCCACAACTCTATAATACCTTGTTATTTCTAATGTTTTGTCTGGTACAGCACCATGCCACTGACTCTACCTCTTTCTTTCCAGCCATCTTTCTTGGTATGCCACATAAATAGGCAAATTTACTAAATAACACTAATTAGATCCATCTTTAGGTTTAGGAAAGATTAGCAAAGTGGGAGTGGATCAATCAGAATATTGCCTATATGTCGTGTATACTGCAACACTTGGTTTACTTTTTAATTACGCTATCATAAATATACTCTTCTATCTGTAGAAAAAGGAATGCCATATGGATAGGCTGACAGCCAGCAACCAGAGAACCAGTTTATATGACAACTTAAATTAATCACCCTTTTATAGAGATGTTTTATCCTCGTTTAATTAAAAACCAAGGGGAAATCCTGTTAGACATTTCTTCAAATTCCACCTTTGCTAATGAAAATGTGTTTGATCAAAATTCTTTTAAGAACTGTGTCAAAGAATATCAGAAAGAAGAAGTATTTTTCCATATCTCAGAGCCATTGGTTCTGATCCCACCCCCAAAATTGTGAGCCCTGTTACAAAAGCATAAATGCATGGAGATGTCCTCCTTCATTGCTTCACTGACATGAATGGGGAAATTTGCACACATGGCATCTACATGCTGCACATGCAAGACAGTTGTCCCAGTGATTTCCGTGGATCACAGTAGCCCATTCCACAGCAACCTCTAGTCTGGAAGCCTCAAATAAATAAGGCTTGTGGTAGAACAGTTTGCAGGTAATTGCTTATCATTATAATTGTAAAGCCACTCAGTTTAGCACTGTACTGAGGTAACGCTATGTGATCATTTGTTTCTGGGATGACTATGGAGCATGAGGCTCTTAATTCTTAATGTTTGCTTTAACCTCTAAATATGTTACCTTCTGTTTCTTCAGCTAGAGATCAGATAACTGTATATGAAGTGCCATACTGTAGCTAGCTATCGTATGACATGACTGGTTTGTACCAGTGATAGGTCTTGCATGTGGAAATGCAAAGCCACCATATGCCACAAGGCTGGCTGCTAAAGGCCTTTCAAAATATTGTGAAGTATATATTTTAAACAATACACATTTCATTACAGATGTACACAGAAAGACACTTTGGAAAATTGCACCCATGACTGTTTTATAGAAAACTTGCTAGCAAACAAAAAGGTTTCATATAAATGAACAAGCCTCATCTAGGTTTTAAAAGTATTTGTTTGCATAAAGCAATATAATTTGAAGCATTTCTGTGTAAGGAATGTTGTCATAAATAATGCTACTGGGTGAATCACCAGTCTGTAGTCTCAGCTGGTAGCACAAGGCTTGCCATGTGGAAGGCTCAAGTATAGGAGTGATCTTTGCTCCCAAGACTAGCCCAAGGGTGAATATAGAGTTCTACACTTGTTAGTATATTTTTTAAAAACATAGTAATACATGAAATCTTGTACCATCAAATTAAGGTAAGGGGGGGGGGGAGTAGAATGCTTTCCCCAGCAATCTTTCAACATTCCACTTCACTGATTGTGGAATTATGAAAGAACCTTTGCTCTATCCACTTTTATCAACATCATACATATTTTTATACACTTCTAGCATGTCCCCGCTTACTCCTAAACTTTTTCCTAAACTACAAAGCCCCAAATATTATATCATTTCCTCATAGGGGAGTTGTTCCAGTAGTCCCTTGATCATTTTGATTGCCCTCTTCTGCACCTTTTCCAGCCCTACAATATCCTTTTGAGGTGAAACGAGGGCATAAACAAAAGAACTTCTTAATTGTGCAGAAAAGGGGAAACAGAGGGCACCCTGAGGGGCGCATCCAGAGAAAAGGAAGTGGTGTTAACATAATGCAACTCATAGAATCAGAATTGTAGGGTTGGAAGCGACCCCAAGGGCTATCTAGCCCAACCCCCTGCAATGCAGAAGTCTCTGCTAAAGCATCCATGATAAATGGCCATCAAACCTCTGCTTAAAAACCTCCAAGGAAGGAGAGTCCACAACCTCCAAAGGTAGGGAAACCGTTCCACTGGGTCGGGTCTGCAACCTGCGGCTCCGGAGCCACATGTGGCTCTTTTACACCTCTGCCGCGGCTCCGGGGCGGATACTAGCGAGGGGAGGAGGCGCATTGTGTGCCCTGACACTCCCCACTGTGACGGGCGCTGTACTGGCTGTGACGTCGCATGGGGGGGGGGCGTGCGTTAGTCACGCACTGTCCCGACGTCCACCTTCCCACCCGCTGTCAGATCGCGGCTCCAGAGATATATTTGTTTTAAATGTCGCAATGGTTTTGCGGCTCCCAGTTTTTTTCCCCTTCGGAAACGGGTCCAAGTGGCTCTTTTTGTCTTAAAGGTTGCAGACCCCTGCACTGGGTTGAGAAGAAAACAGAAGTGCTTATTTGGAATGCAATTCTAGACTCACTTTAAACAGCATACGTTTAAAGCACACACCCCACTCCCAATAGCCTTGAGAACTGTAGTTCGTTAAGGGTGATGGAAACTGTAGTTCTCTGAGGGGTAAAGTACAGTTCCTTTGAGGGATGTGTGTGTGTGTGCACTTTAAATGTCTTTTGTGTACTCGGGAGTAAGCCCTACAGGAGGCTTCTAAGGAAATGGGCATAGGATTGGGGTAGCAGCTTCTGGTGCAAAGCGCCTATAAGGCACAGACGAAAAGACAGGCAAACGACGTGGCCTGCTATAGCTTGGGAAGCCCGGCAAAGAATGGGAGGAGACATGTTAAAACGCGCAGATACCTGAGCCGCGTTGGGCAGCATGTGGGGCTGCTGCAGCCGGCTGGGTCGGGCGACCTTTCTTTTGACAGCAAAGCGGACAGGGGTCAGTGCGAGAGGCGGGCGAGGAAAGTGCCTGCTGGCAGGGAGCCACGGTCGCGGCTCCATTCTGCGGCCGGAATCGGGAGCAGGCCGTGGCCCCTTCTGGAGTCCGGCCCGTAAGTGCCCCAGAGTGGGTGGGGAGAGAGGGGAGACGCCGGCGCGCACGCTTCGGGGCGGGGTTGGGGAGAAAGTATCCTTCCCTATACCGAACCTACAGCATAGTCTGACGTTCGCTAGCATCAGTGTAAGATCAGATCCGCACTTGCATAATTCAGCAGATCTGTTTGCTGGGATAGCTCAGTCGGTAGAGCATGAGACTCTTCATCTCAGGGTCTAGGGTTCGAGTTGCACGTTAGGCAAAAGATCCCAGCATGGCACGGGGTTGGACTAGATGACCCTCGCGACCCCTACCAATTCTACAAGTCTGTCATTCCGTGTGGCATCCCTGACCATAAAATGTGCCCCCTAACCCAGTTATGTTTCATTAGTGGAACATTTCTCAGTCCTAATCTTAGGATTAGGACGTTTGGCTCTGCTTGCGAAACAGATCCATTGCAGCCTCCAGATCTAGCTTCCGATTCTGAAAGGGGGGAAGAAATTGGGCAAAGTTGCCTATGCTGTCTTTCGGCCTCATTCTTTCTTTGTAAAAGAGCAATGACCTCATGCCTCTGTAAAGCAGCTGGGGACAAAGGGGTGAATGATTTTGCGTGTAGGACGTTTTAAGGAGGAAGTGGTATCTCAATATCAGATCAGATGCTATATATTTAAGTTATTCCCAGGAGAGAAGGGTAAGCACACCCACATGTCACAGGAGACCTGGTGGTGTGACCAGTGGGGCTTTGTGGGCTTGTGCTCCACAGTTAAGTAGCAACTACATATTTCACACTTAGGGAGAATAGTTCTAAGCTGTTTTTATATCTTTCATTGCATTGGTTGTTTCCCTATATCTCCTCTTGAATGGGAGGGAGAGGCTGGAATCCAAGCCTGCTTTGTGCCAGGCTGGGAGCAAGGGTGGTTGGGGCCCCTCTTCTCCCTAAAAGGAAAACATTTTAAAGATACCACACAGTAAGTCCAGACTAACAAATTTATTATAGCATGTGGTTTTGTGGAGTATAAAAATACTCTTAACCTGTAGAGTTTTACAACTCTCAGCAAAACACAAAAAAAGCATTTTGCCAATCTTAATAACCCCTCATCTGGTTTAACCTAATCACCTTTAAAATGGTGTGCAGGCCAGCGGCCTATACCACATGATGTGTTGTTTGATGAAACACTTTCTCTTCTGAGTCTACTACTCCCTTTCAATTTCACTGTCAGATCCTGAATTCTAATGATACAGAAATTATGAAAATCTATGAGTACATTTGACAATGCAATATTTTTGGGGGGAGGATACTGTGTTTCACGACATAGTGTGTCAGCTGTAGTGTGTATGTCTAAAAGTGTGTCACCAACATGAAAAGTTTGAAAAGCTCTGCCCTATAAAGCCACTGGCATAAACTGTGCTCACTGGTAACATTAGAAGTTGCTAGTAGATGTATTTGAGAAATGATGGTCCAGAGACAATATTGCTTGCTTGTGTAATAGCTTCTTCTCTTTACAGATCTAAAAACTGAAAAACCAGACGGGATCGTTTGCCGTTTTTGCACTGCTAAAGATAAGGTCTCCTACAAAGAACTGAAGGAGTTGCTGCAATCCAAGGCCATTTTGCTTGTTGATGTTAGAGAAAAATGGGAAATTGAGCAGTATGGGAAAATTCCTGGATCCATCAGCATTCCATGTAAGCTTCCACACTTCCTGGTCATGAGCAGAGTGAGGAAGAAATACAAGGCCAGTTAGCTCAAAACTTTTTACCTATGTAACAGGAGATATGTAAGGTTCACCCACGTATCATGGATTTTATGACCTGTTGCACTTACTTGCTTTATAATGATTCATCATAGTCAGCTGCTTAGTTCAACAGTCAGTCTTTGTTTTTGTAGTGGGCGAGGTTGTGGAAGCTTTGCAGATGGAACCGGTACATTTTAAGGAGATATACAATCAAGATATGCCTTCTAAATCAGACATTTTAGTGTTTTCCTGTATGGCAGGAGTGAGAAGCATACAAGCTCTAGCTGCTGCAAAGTCTCTGGGTTTCAGCAGGTGAGTATTTATACTCAGGGACAAACTGCATAAATGTATCTTTACTGACTTCTACCTCTGCTTTAATACTTACACTGATGATCTACTCTGAAGTGTGGTGAATCAATAGCTTTTCATTCCATAGCCCTGTTCTTTGCTTCTAAGTAGCTTATTGCTCAGTGAAGACCTAGGCCTGGCACAAATGAAGCAAACCGGAACCTTTGTCTCCTGCCATTCAAAACTTATTACAGTTGCAAGTAGTCTGTGCCATCTATTTGTGCTCATCAGTGAAGTTGAAGCAGGACTGGTCACTCTAGTCCTTTAAACAAAAAACAAAAAAACTAGGTCATCTTGTTTTAAGTTCTTTGGAATGCTACAGGCATTTCATTCCATAGAAGCAATCACAAAAAGTAATGTTCTCGTGCATGTAGGCTGACAGCAAACTGCCTAGAGCAGTGGTGCGCAGAACATAGATCAGGATCTACTAGTAGTACTCTGAGTGACTTGCAATAGATTGTCAAGGATTCCATTCCTGACAGCCAATCGTTTAACAGCCACAAGAAAAAATGTCAAACACAACACCTACATTAGACTGCTGAAATGAAGACAGCTTGAGATAACTAGGATTTTTTTTAATGTATAGAAAGACTGGAGTTCAGCTCAGTACTGGTACACTAATCTCTGTGCTCAGCAGCTTCCCAGAATTCTTTAATTCTAAGTATATGTATTTTGCACAGGGCTCCATTTGCAGTAAATACAGCTATAGAGCCGTAGCTAGGTGATCTTGCACCCCTGGCAAAACAGTCCAGATTCCCCCCCCCCCCAGCCATGGACAAGTTAGCTCTTCTTTCCACCTCTCCTCCATCCATTCAATTCACCCTCTATTTAAAACCTTTTCTTATGAGGCAATAATCCATATTTTTATTTATAGACATATTTAAGCTGATTTTATGCCCCCTACCTGCGGCCCTGGTGGGGGCCCACCTCACTACCCCCTAGCTACGGCCCTGCATAGAGGCGACTTCTGGGCCGCCTTGGATGCATGTAAATCAGTCGTTGCCTTCAATCTAAAACTGCCACCTGCCATTTCACAGCTTTCCTCTTAAAAGGAAATCCAATTGTGATTTTAAAAAAACATAACTAAGGTGATACCATATTCTGCTTTGCTACATCAAAGGTTCTGCGTGGACTCTGCAGAATCTTAATACCTTTGGCTGCTGTGACAAAAACCAGAATTAAAAATCTTGTATGGGCTGCAGCCAAATCCAGTGGTGAGATTAATAGTTTTTAATCAACAAAACTATTATCTGTTTTGCAAAAATGAACTATTTGTTTAAGAGGCTATTGTGGGTTGTGTTGTTTGAGGAAGATATCATATGCATGCTCCTTTGTTTCCTTGTCTTATTAAATAATAATTGTTACACCAGAGAATGCAGCAGATAGTATTTTGAAGTTGGAAGTAGAAGGTTAACATTCCCGTAAAGTTTTGAGCCCACTGAGTTCTGAGCAAATCAGTGATCTGGCCAGTATGTTTTAGAGAAAGGATAACTAACTAAAATACTTTGTACAGTGTGAAATGTTAAGATGCTTACTTTATGTGCTTGCAGAGCTCAGAACTATGCTGGTGGCTTCAAGGAATGGGCTGAGTATGAATCTTCTGCAGGGAAATGACGTCTGGAATAGTGACCTATTCAGTATCCTCATAGTACACAGAGTGAAAGCTAACTAACTTTTATTAAGGATCTATATAGATTTAGGAACTATTTTGTGTAGCAATAGATTGGTTGTGTTACACAGCAGGAAAGAACTGATACCTGTTTTGAATATTCAACCAGGCTACTCCCCATTATGGAAATATCTTCTCCAAAATTTGAATATTTCCTCTAAAATAGTTTTGCTATTTGAATGAAATTTGCAATGGATCAATATAATAGCCTAAATACAGTAATAATCAGGTTGTTCTCTTAACACTGCAATTAATTTCAACTCTTACATACTAACTGAATTTTGGTTAGTCGTGATTTCAAAGTAAAGTTGTGCATTTTAAAATTAGTAATTAGACACTTTCTTCAAACAACTTTAGCTAATTTTCCCAGTAATTTTTCCTGCACATAAAACAGAGCTCAAATGTTTATCCAGAATGTAAGAGATAACCTTGGTTTCTTCTTCTTGCTTTTAAAGTCTTTGACTCTTTGTGGAAGTAATAGTGTGTGGAAACATGTTTTTATCCAACAGGGGAAGTGCTCATAGTATGAATACAATATGCTACATCTACATAACCTATTACTATTCCGCAGTTAAATCAGCAATGCAATCATATTTCCAATTAAACAACTTCCACTGATTTCAGCGGATCATGACTCCATTCTTTATTTATATATCTGCAATACCACCTTGATTTATTTGTATCGTTTATTTATCACTCCAGAATAAAAGAACCAGACAAAGTTGTCAATTTGCATTTGTTTTTATTCCTACCCAGCTAGTTCATATTACAAATAAAGTTTAAACCCTCAGGGGAACAAAATTAATTTCCATATGGCTAAGGACAAGGTGTCTTCAACCAATCATGTTAGCACGGGTGTGGAACAAGACAACAAAATAAGCAGAACGAATAAGGAGAGTATGAAAAGGCCAGAAACACATCACTTCTCACAGAAGTGTTTTCGTAAGTCAGTATCCAAACACGCTTTATAAAAATAACTTACAGTTAAGTGCAAAGAGCCCAATCACTTGCATACAAAAACACTTTGGTTACACTTAATTGAATGACAGATCAAGTAGAAGCAGGCACTGCTGCTTTTTAAAAAATCAAGTTTTAGAACAAGCACCAAGTGACAAGATTCTTCAAAACAACATTCCTCTGGTTTTGTACCAGTTTAAAGTTGTTCTCTGGGATGAAAAAAGACCTAAGACTGAAATCCAGTAGTTATTTTTATTTGATTTTGTTTTAGGAAAACAGACACTTACTTCATTATGAAATTGTGTGTGCATAATGTTCATTAAAATCTAAAGGCTTTGAAGCAAATCCCATTTTCAGTGGAAGGTGTGCCTGAGTAAAGAGCACAGGATATGGCCCTGTGGTTAAAAAAAAATTAAGCCTCTCTAGTTAAATTTTTACAGTAATTAATAAATAGTTTCCTACGGAGTAAGTTTTATTTTCATCTGAATACTTGCTGCTTTCTTAAGAAGCCTCTGTTACGATGAATGATTTGTAACAATGAAGGCAAGCTAACTTCTGTAGCACACAACACATCCACCATTACCTCAAATAGGTTAGATTATTCAACTTGATTGGATTGCAAAGTATGACTTAATAGTTTAGCACTTGTAAAGGTTGAAATTTTCCTCCCTACAACAGCCACAATTTGCATTATACATATTGCACTTTTTTGGGTACTGGATTTCAATTTCTGCTAGCAAATTATAGGTACAGACTAAGACTATCTTGTTAAATTTCAGGTGAGGAATGCAAAACTATCTTACTCTTTGTTTAAGGAGTCTTTTCCTTTCAAGAATTTACTGAAGAAGTGCATTTTCCTTCTTGTACAATATTCACTAGCATTTAGAGTATATACCTGGTCAATTAGGATTTCAAATCCAATATTTCAAGCCACCTCCTGTGGTCAAACTGGTATGGGGGCAAGAAGATCCAGTTACTCACCCAGCTTCGTGGTAACAGTTTTTTTAACTCTTCATTTTTTAAAAAACAACAACAACTAAAGTGTTGAATGCTGTCCATACTGAAGTTAATCATGTTTTTTCTAGCTTTATCCAGGCTTTCGACTTGTTTGGAGACTGAGAAGTGGTGTTAAATGTGTTAGTGCCACAATTCAAATGGATGTGTATTTATGGAAAAGTTTTCAATATGCTTGACAGAAACATTCTTCAAGTTCTTTCTGAAAAGACATTATTGAAACCCTGTGTTCATGTCTTCCACACAAGAAAAAATCCATCATGACATGATCCAAAGTGGTCCACAATGAGTTTCTTTGGAATGACTTAAGACTGGCTGTAGCTAGAATTCTGACTTCCATTTGGACCTTGGTCGCCTTCACTGTTCGGAACAAAACAAATATGGATATATTTTTTAAAAAATATTTCTTTTACTTATGTGAATTCATTTCATGAAGGCATCTCTAATGTAACAACAAGGCAGGAGATTACAGTCTTTATTCTACAATCTTGGAAGCACAAGAAGTCACAATGGACAAGGTCAATCATCATGCAGCTCTTTAATTACATTTACTTCATGTGAGAGCATACAAGAATTTATTCTAGGAGAGCCTGTGCAAGTGGCAAAATGTAAATAGCACCACGGAAATTTGCCTCAAACTCCTACAAATTGTGAGTCTTGCTTAAATCATGACTGAGGAAATAAAAAAAAAAGTTTTCTGAGTCCTTGTAGCTTTTGTCTTCATACTTTCACTTAGTTATGCCAACAACTGCCTGGGTAGGGAGCAGTGTGGTTATTAAAAAAGATTACTTGTTCCTGAAATGCACATTTGTTTTTCAAAAATCAGGTATAGAATTTGGCCCACACAATGATCTCACACTCAGCTCATAACCAGAGTTGCAAGGGGCAAAGGTTATATATATCTTATCCAATTTTGAGATCACTTGCTGACTATTGTCAAGAGGAACAACTATCAATAAATTACAGCAAATCTAAAATTATGGTGTTTTCAAAAAAAAGAAGGAAACACAAATGGAGAATAAATGGTCAACCTATTGACCAGGTAGCAACTTTCAAATACCTGGGAATAACTTTTCAGGAAAGGGTCTCATGGCACCAACAGATGAAAAACACCATTGCCAACGCAGGAAGGGCCAGTAAAGCCCTTACAAGATTTTTTCACGGGAAAGGGGGTAAATACGTTCCGGCAGCCTCCCAGGTTTTTGCTGCAAAAATACTCCCACAACTCACTTATGGATCCCAGGTTTGCAGTTTTAAAAATTTTGCGCCTATGGAGGCATTTCAAACAAAATTCTATCGGTGTCTATTGGGGATCCCCCCCTGTGTATCTAATATAGCTGTCCGCTTAGAAGTTGGACAACCACCCGTTAACGCGCGGTTGTGGATTCTAAAGATACACTATTGGTTAAAACTTATTTTTTCCCCGGCCGGTTTGGCTCCTTTAACACTCTTAGACACCTTTCATTCTACCTGGAAAACTTCCCTGTTTGAAAAGATAAGAAGCTTGGGATTCTCCCCGCAGATCTTGATAGCGGCAGGATATGAGAGAGCCAAAAGTCAAGTGCTTCAACGCATTAGGGACATAGAGTTACAATGTCATATGGGCAAAATGGATAAACATGCCACAATCAGAGACTTTGGGAGAGGGTTTTCACCCGCAAATTATCTGGCTGATTTACAAATACCTAAGTACAGACACTCCTTTACCCTGGCCAGATTCAACGTTCTGCCCTCTGCCCTGCTGCTAGGCAGATACGAGGGCAAACCATATGAGTCACGTGTTTGCCCATGTGGCTCATCGGAAGTGGAAACAAGTCTGCATGTATTGCTGCACTGTAGTTACTACGAGGATCTACGCCTGACCTTTATTGCCCCAGTTCTACAAAAGCTTAAAAATGAACCAGAACTCCAACGTATGAGAGCCTTGGTAGAAGATAAGGTTCCTGAAATTACGATCAATGTTGCCAAATTCTGTGTAGCCGCTATTAGGCGTAGGAAACAAGAGCTTTCCAATGTTAATATGCAGGCGAAGGCAAATACTTAATTTTATTTATGCTGTCTAATTTTAAATTGCTGTTATGGCCTAATCTGTATTGAAATTGTCCTTTGTTTTTCCGGTGTTATGCTTTGCTGACTAGCTGTACGAGTTAATCTGGTCTGTGACCGTTAAAATTTGATTTGATATCTTATCCAAAATCACAACAACCTATCCACCAACCCCTTGCCAGTAAGCCTGTGCTAATCCTATTTATTATAAGCAGACAATGTGCCTGGTAAAAAGGTCCCTGCAAACCAAAAAGCTTTAATATGATAGTCAAGGAACAATGTCACTCAGTTTACAAACATCCAATGACTAACAGTCCAAAATCATAGTTTAAAGCATTATGTTCAAGCACAGCCATTCATCATGTTCAAACGATATTGATAAAGATTGTTATAATCCCTGAACATTCAGAAGGAGGTTGCCTATGGCTACACAATTCTGGAGAGTTAACTCATTTCTATTAGGTAATTTCACAAAAGAAAAGCAGGAAGTTGTGTAACTGTTAACCTGAGAACTATCAAATTTCTAGCAACTAGGAACATATTCTGATAGAGCTCTGGAATATTGTTAATATTCTTGTTTACACTTTGGATACACTCTTCAGATAAAGAGAAATATAGACAGATATAGAAATAGGGATAGGGATAGATAAGTACAACAAGGAGAAAACAAAGTTTGAAGACACCTACCTGTTTGGAGGTGGTTTTGGTTTAGGCATCTTACTTAGAATAGTAGCCATTTCTTTCCTTTCATCAAAGTTCTTCCATTGTTCATACAGTTTCAAGATAACCCTGATTATTTCTAAAATCTAAACAAGAATATGTCTAGATGACAAAATGTAGGCATGTTTCTATGTGTCTGTCAGCAATAGGCACACAGTTCATATACAAGGAATAGGTCCGAAAATATTAAGTTTTCTGTTACCCTTGTATAGTACCTCTGTCTCTTTAAATTTAGTAATAATATATTTAATATTTTACCCACTGGGGGTGGGGAAGGACAAATTCTGAGCCTATTTTAAAACATTCAACATCTTAAGACATTGGATTATTTGGGATTTGTTACTGGGAATTAATGTGAGCTTTAATCTTAGAGCATAATAGAGTTTATACTCAGAGATCAGTGCACTAGGAAATTAGATGAATGGTCAGTAATTTCAAGAGGAAATAAACACAGCCTTCATTTGATTTACATCAGCCCAGTTCCAATACACATGGGACTTTGAAAATAAGCACCTGAACCATGAATTCTGCCCCCAAAATGACCAGAAGCGAGTCCGGTGTTCAAGCATTGTCAAGAAGGGATTATAATACGTGGTCCTATGAAGCTACCACTCTACATGAGGACATGTGGCTAGCATACATGTTTCCCCATCACACAATTAATCTGTACCTAGGAAAGAAAATGTATCTACCTTCTCCATATCAACAGAGAGCTCAGCAAACCACTGTCTAGCATCCTTTTGCTGGACAACACAAGCCACATGTAGACAAGCTGCAAGGGAAACAAATGTTGCATAAGGTTAGATAACAATACTTGCAGAATGATGGGTAACATACTAGTAATGGCAAAGGACATTTCCAGAACATGTTCTTTGTACCACTGTCTACCTCTCAAGAGAGGATTTTTCCATCAAGCCATTCTACTTTTCACACTGCTGACACTTAACATGTACATTTAACTTTTGTTTCTTAGTTGCTCCATTAGATTTTTATAAATTAACACCCTAAAAGCATTTCAGTTACTAAGTAAAAAAATGAAACTGAGGCTATGACGTCAACACCAGACTTTATATGAAGATGGTCATGGGTGGAACTCTACACCAACTCATTCCATTCAAATACAGTGGTACCTCGGGTTAAGTACTTAATTTGTTCCGGAGGTCCATTCTTAACCTGAAACTGTTTTTAACCTGAAGCACCAATGGGGCCTCCTGCTGCCGCCGGGCCACCAGAGCACAATTTCTGTTCTCATCCTGAAGCAAAGTTCTTAACCTGAAGCACTATTTCTGGGTTAGCAGAGTCTGTAACCTGAAGCGTATGTAACCTGAAGCATATGTAACCCGAGGTACCACTGTAGCAATAAAGCACTTTTTAACGTGTTACTTACCTAGAGCTATCATGAAAGGAGGGTACAGCAGACAAAGATCAGTTCTATACGTGTCATTCACTATCCTCCTGCACAAATAAAAGCAACCAATCAGCATGCTTCCATTCATTTCTTCACATAAGGGAGTCAAGGTAATATGCCACAAACACACCAGCTTATTTCCTCCATTTACGTTCTGTTTGAAATCAGGATGTTGGTTATCATTATATACACATTTCATTGTATATTTTTTTCCTACATACTTTGCAGTTTGGAACACTGGTTTAATTTCTTCCCAAATCCATTCTAGAAGTCCGTTCGACTTCCAAAGCATTCGACTTCCAAATCACAGCTTCTGATTGGCCGTGGAAGCCCCATCGGACGTTTGGCTTCCAAAAGAACGTTCAAAAACTGGAACAATTACTTCCAGGTTTTGATCATTCAGGAGCCAAAACGTCCAAGTTCCAGGGCATTCTACAACCAAGGTACAACTGTAATAGGTCTGTATTCAGAGACATTATATGATGTCATCTTTCCTACTGCAAGACAAGGTTAGGGATGGTTTGAGGGCAGGCACCTTGCTGAAGCCACCTTGAGTTCCATGAAGAGCAGGGATAAATATACTAAATAAATAAAATAGTAATCAGAGTATCTAATTACTATGTGTTCCCCTTGGGTCTTTTGAAGAAAAGGCTGTACAGGTCAAATGTAAAACAATCCAATGGTGGCAAATAAACCAAACTGGTTCCATGTGTTCTCCAGTATGTATTAAACTAATACTGATCTTCAGGAAAATGTCTAGATATTGGCTCACGTGGCTTTGGCAAACTGGGGAAAGTGTCTGCAAAGTCAGTTAGCAGACTTCACCTCCATTGTTGTATTTAATCTTGTACTCTTCCTCAGATGAACACACTCTTTAAACATTTTTATATTTATTACCAGGCAAGGGGTAGCAGCATATCTTCTTGGCCCATATCTTGCACATACTGGAGTAGAGGTCTATAAGGATGGTATACTATCAAACAGCAGTCCTGGAAAGATTGATTTTAAAAGGCCATTTAAAATTAAGTGCAGCACAAAGCTCATTGTCACTAGCAAGAATTCAAAACATCTGACTTACAAATTTAGGTGCTTCCTGCCTTCCATTCAACATGTTACTGTTGCAGCACCCTTATTCTGTCAAAATGAGGTCAGTAGTCTCTTTAGAATACTCCTCTGTAGAAGCTGACAGACTGCCTATCAGACTGCAGTATCTCCCTCGGAGACATAAAGTGACACAACTGTAGCCAACAAAAACCTTATTTGCCCACAAACCTAAATACCTCAGTGGAAAATGAACCTTGCGAAAGAACAGCCTGTGTTTAAAACTGCATAAACTAAAAGCTTGCCAAAACAACTGGCACTAGTTTGAAATTCAAGTAAGTTCTCACTTCTCTTCTTATAATATAAATGGGGCATTATGTCAGAGAGACTGTAGGAGGAAGCTCCTTCTCCACTAATACAGAACAGATATGCAATGTGCAAAGGTGCTATGTGCTGCAAACCACACTAAAAAGAGGGAGAATTTTTAACCACAAAGCACATCTTAGAACAGAGTTTTTAAAAGTCGAGGGTAATCTGGCAGAGGCCACATGCCAATGGTGAGCAGGGCGAAAGCTAAAGGTGGGTGGAGTCCAAATTATTACACAGCCTGTTGTCTGAGCAACATGATGAATAGAGTAGCTGTGCTGCCTGTACTAGTTAGCTGACTGATTGGAAGAGCAGTTATCAGTACATAAAGTAGCCAAGAGTACACACATTTCCAGAGAAGTATTTATGAGATGTAAGAACATTACATGGGTCCCTGAACCTACACCTGTGGTTAAGTATTTATAGTACAGTGGTACCTCAGTTTAAGAACAGCCCTGTTTACAAACTATTTGGTATACAAACTCCACAAAACCGGAAGTAGTGTTCTGGTTAGCGAACTTTACCTCGGTCTATGAACGGAATCCGAATGGTGGAAGGACACCAGCAGCAGGAGGCCTCATTAGGGAAAGCACACCTCAGTTTAAGAATGGCTTTGGTTTAAGAATGGACATCCAGAACAGATTAAGTTCGTAAACCGAGGTACCACTGTATATCTTACAAACTGAATATAATGTATTCAAATATCTATACAGTGGTACCTCGGGTTAAGTACTTAATTCGTCCCGGAGGTTCGTTCTTAACCTGAAACTGTTCTTAACCTGAAGCCCCACTTTAGCTAATGGGGCCTACCGCTGCCACCATGCTGCTGGAGCACTATTTCTGTTCTCATCCTGAAGCAAAGTTCTTAACCTGAGGTACCATTTCTAGGTTAGCGGAGCTTGTAACCTGAAGCGTATGTAACCCGAGGTACCACTGTACAAAGAAAACATTCAGGTTTTGTATGTAATTTGTGCAACTCTATTCTTAATTTCTGCTTAGCTTTCATGAACTACTAAACTATAAAAAGGAATGCTCTTTTCTTAGGGATTTGCAGTGCAACTGGGGGGAGGTGTGGACAATACTGCCTATTTAAAGGTAAGTGCTGTGGGTAATAGCTCATTTCATCGCCTTTAACAAATAGGAAAGCTATATACTTTTGTAATATAAAGTTAAACTAATGCAGAGGTAAACAGATGAACTTACCATTAATTCTAAGAGATAGAATTCACATTCTAGTATCTGCAAAAATACAAAGTAAGTTAATCATATCAAACACACTGCTCACATTAAAAGGAAGGAGGGAAAACACAGATCCTTTGGAGACTAGGTAAATCCATTCCACTCAACATCAACATATTGTAATGAAATTCTGTGCATAATACATTTTATTAGACACCAGTTCAACTGTTGCACCCATTTACAAAAGGGCAACGTAAGTGATGCACATGAGGAAGTAAGTTCTACTTATTAATTGGTGGAGCTTACTTTCAAATAAATATATTTATGGTGGAGGTGCCAATGTACTAATTCAGAGATGCTATGCTAATGCAAACTATATCACTACAGGGTTACTTACATGGTTCATCCTATAAGGAAATTCCTTCGGAAAGGCATACGAAAACCTAGTTTTCACTGCAATTAAAAGAAGTCAAGAGACATTTTTTTAAAAAAGAGGATAAAATTAAACCACCATGTTTATTTTTCATTGAACTCACAAATCTCACAAGACTGGGTGTTGGATGCATTGTTTTACATTTTCAAGCACCTGCAAACTACGTATATTAGAGCATATGGACTTTTGAGATTACCTGACAAAATTCAGGTACAATGAAAAACTACTATGAAAGAATGTGAATAAAATAGTATTGCAATGACCAAAGCAAAGGGTGGGTGGGTGAGAATAGGTTTTGAAATTTATTTTATATACTTTGAAAAGTAAGTTGATATGGTTTTTTAAAAGAAAATGTTTACCAGTCTCTGAAAGCTTACAAATTGACCAAATTATCTACTGGAGTGGAAGCATTTACCAGTTTCTGGAAATTAGTCTTCTACTATCATGCATGTGCAAATATCTATTTTGCAGAGGGGCGAGGGGAGACAGACTTTAACCAAGTATCAAACATACTATGGATAAAGAAATTCATTTTCATTGCTGCTGCTGAGATTGAAAACTGATTTCAGTTAGTACTCAATCTGTTTTATTTATTTCAGATACTTATAATATTTAATCCCCAAAGTTTCTAAGCAATGCACAGCTTCCTATGAAAACATTTTATCTATAACTATTATGATGACTCTTTTACCTATGATAAAGCAGCAGAAAAGGACATGATTTACACTTACATACAGAAGTAGCAGCGGATATCAACCTTGTATTTGAGACCACACCAAATTCCTAAAGCAAGAAAAAAGAAGTCACACTGGAAGGTATTCCACACTAGAAACACACTGTGACAAATTGCCTGTCATTATGATGGGTGAAAGGAAGGTTCTCTTGAGAGGCTTGTAGGCAAATGCTGAGCACTTTCCAAGGCCAGCCATGCCCAGCTCCACTGCAGCCTATGGTGAACAGGTGTAAAAAGGTTCATCTCCACCTCACCCTACTATAGTCACAACAACGCTGAAAATAATAAAGAAGCCTGTTTGAGAAGGAATCTCTTTTCTTTGCCATCAGCAGAATATCTTTCAATTGCAATGCAGCTTCCAAGATTACCCTCATACCTAGCTTCTGTAACCACAAGGCAAGAAAAGCAACCTGTAGCACTGGAAGCATGGTGTGATCAAGGGTCACCATTTATTCTGAATGTATGAACAGCCAAACACTAATAATGATGGTGGGAAGGGCACAAAACCCTTGGTGGGAGAAATGCTATGCACTTTACTAAATCCTAGTATCTATAAAGACTGAGAAAACAAGACAGCAACTCAGCCAATAGGGCAGATTAGAATTACAGTTCATCGCCACCATTGGATCTTCTTTGAAAATTTATCTTTATTGATTTTCTTCTTAAAGGTTAAACAACAACACATGCAACAAAAGAACCCCTCCCCCTCTTGTAGGTGTGATGCAGCATTGAATAATGGAGCTCCTGTTTCTCCCAGAAGGACATGGAGAAACAAAGCCACCAAATGCTCCAATTTAACTTTTCTCTTTAGGGTTAAAAACCAATTCCTTTTTTATACCAAATTTATGCACGCACAGAAAAATATGCTCTACGTACCTCTACTTTGGATGCCAAAAACACACACGTAGGAGCCATTAGTACCGGATCTATACTTTTTAGGGAATATCTGAAAAGTTACAGTACATGATTTTAAGAAGGCGGAAGGAGCTATTCACCTAGAGCACTGCTTTTTAGTAAAGTTACCACCAATAATGCAAACCGCTTTGAGGGTTTTTTTTACAATCAAGCAGTGTATAAATTTTATTAAATAAAGAAAATTAAATTAAATAAATAAAAGGTTTGCATATATAGAAGGACAATGGGGTTGAATTGAACCGTATCACTTAGCTGACAGGAAGGCTTCCATAAGCAGAATGGGAAAGGTAGCAGTTTTTAGCTATTTGCCTTCCCTCCTACAGCCCCACCCCTCTAAATCTGTTCTGCAGGGTCTCCCAACCCTCTGTAGCATATTTAGCAAGTGGAGAGAGACTGTGTGTGTTGTGTTGTGTTGTGTTGTGTTGGCATCCATCTGTCTCAGGAGACAATGGAAGAGTGTGCCACTGGGGGTAAAGTCAAACCGTTAGAGAGTTGCATTGCCTGCTGTGACTGTAGAGGCCAATATGGGAGAGATGTTTTATCACAGCTGGGGCAGATGAAGGCATCTGGGATCGCTGTTACAGAGGCACCATGGCACTGTGGGATGTAATAACTGAAAGTTGTTATCCTTCCCATTCTGCTTACAAAAGCCTTTCATCAGCTGAACAGCCATTGGATATGGCTACAAACCAACTTATCTGTTAACTTATGAATTCTGTTTAAAAAGGAAAATATATATATACTAAAGTGGTCCTACCTGGCATAGAACCTTTTGAAGTAGACAGTGGCAGTGGCAATAACTTGTTGTCTTAATTTCAAATGTTCACCTAAGGCCTGAATAACTTACAAACAAAAACAAAACTAAGTTAAGATTTTAAAGTACAATTTGCATTTTATCGGAAGTGGTGAAGGTTATCTCCCACGGTGCTGTGAAACAATCACTATGCCAACATTTCATTACAATCAGATCCTATCCACATTTATTCAAAGCCCCAATGATTCCAGGAAATTTACTGATGCATAGGACTGCCTTAATATGTAAAGAGTTGTTAAGTTTAACCAAGTCATCCTCCCAGGAACCCTACAAGATACATCAATAATATTTTTACATATTGAGACCATAGCACAGTTGCCTGGTTCAGATATACATTTCCCAGCCTGCTGAACCATAATATAAAACATGATTTAATATCCTTGTCAGGTACTGACATTAAACCAGAGGTCCCTGTTTCAGACATACCAGGGAACTACCAAGGAACAAATGGGAATGTGGTCTTAATGGTTGTTTCTGGCTGCTAAACTGAAATTTAGCAAGCCAGAAAATGTATGGCTGAACTGGATCAGTGATTTCCCCACAACTACCTGAGGGATTAAAAGGTGATTCTAGATCAAAGTGCAGCATGCTATCCACTAAGTCAAACTAGTTCAAACACAGTCAGATGGCACTTAATTCCAACATTTAAAGATGGCTCCATGAAAGAAGAAGAGGCATGTGACATCTCCGTACAGTGAAGGCAACAGTTTGCTCTAGGATGTACAATTTAAGGCAACTCTCAAATCACTTACTCTAGACTCCTACAATTGCATCACACATGCCTTCTGGAGATCCGTAAGCCCTCAGCTAAAGAAATAAAAAATGAGCCACCTCTAGCCTACAATGCTTAAACACATCACAACGCTCATGTTATTTGTCCAATGAATGAAGCTGCCAATAACAACATAGTTGCTGAATTTGGCAGGGCAGCAGGTGTTTGAAGTATGACATATTTAATCTAGGGAAAGGAGTGGGATGCAGGGGGGAGAGACACTAGAGGAAGTAGTCAGCTGCTCCATCACAAGCTCTGCCTGCCAGTTGGCCAAGAAGCAGCCCTGGTGTCAGCTGTGCAGGTAGCTCTTATTTGGCCTTCCAGGCAAAGGAGATGTGCCAAGCATGTTAGAAGCATCCGTCTGGGATCCCGAGCAGAGGTGGAAGGACAGAATGATGGAATGAAACATAAGGTGATTACTTGGTATTTTTCCTGAATGCCCTCATCCATTTATAATCTGAACATGGCAATGCTGTATCATTATCCTGCCATTTTAAAACAGCACTGCAAGTTATGCCATTCCGATTCACATAACTATGCACAGATTTTAAAGGCTGACTGCCAAGCAAGGCATTTGCACACATGATTAATGTTTAAAGGAACAACCATTACAATTGTGATCAACCTGATGCTGCAGTGTTACACCATGAATAAATGCTATATACATTCATGAGTACATTCATGATATCCAAATATCACGACACAAAAATCAGCAGCACTATACAAATATTCTCCATCCAGCCATAGCAGTTTCTAACATACTACCTCTCTTTCCCATATTAAGTTTACACAGATCTGCTACAGTGGCTAAGAAAACAAGCGAAGAACCAATAGATCACAGTGCAGATCTTACTGCACTGCTAAAAAAATTCATTAGGCAGGCTTAACAAGCCACTACTTAACAGACAGCACCTATGACAAGAAAGATCATCAGCAACATTTGCACACACATGCCTAAGTCCAAACCATGTTCTGGCCTTCCACCACAGAAGAATCATACAAGCTGAATCCAAGTTAAATGCAGAGAAGTCTCTTATCAGTTTCACAGCAAGTCTTCAGAATTGCAGAAGAACCTAAGAAGGACTATTAAAGTGAAAGACCAAGAGAAGAATAACCTCACGATAAAGGCTGGACTGTCAGTTTCAGCTCCCCTGCAAGTGCCATCTTTACATACAAACTAGGCATTATGTTATTGCCTTTAAACCAGGACCTGAAGGACTGTCACATAAAAATAAACATGTAGTAGATGCCCAAAGTTTGGTGTTAGAACATATGCCTTCCATCCACAAGGTCTCAGGATGAAAACATATGCATAATGCCAAAAACAACAAACCATAAATAAACCTGAATGCTATATTTAAGGTGAAAGATAAGGTCTCTTGGGGGAGCAGGTTCATGTCACTAGGTACCTAATGAATGTTTCTTCTAAAAAAAAGTTATGGTGAATTTGTGTATTTTAAGATATTAACACAAAAATAATTCATCACACACACAGTATGAAACAGTGGGTTAAGTTAAAAGTGAAACTATTTTTACCATTTGTAAAAAATATCTGCAGCTTCCAATATTCTTCTTCTGCCAAAAATTTTAAGTCCTTCTGGCGTTCCTTCAACAGATCTTGCTTATCCAAAATCCATTGTAAGCTACACAGAAAGTGGAGAGAGAAGAGACAACTTTCAGTATAAGTTAGATTATACCAACTAAACAGAAGGCCATTGTACCACAAATAGAAAGGAGCCTACGTTTCAAGTTCTACTACACAGCCTGATGCAAAAGCCACAAACTTTCCTAGGTATTCAGAGCCATACTAATTTGTTCCCCCAGCACCTCTTACATGTGCCACAAGAGCCAGCAGCTGCAAGAGACAGCAGCAGCAGCCAAGCAAGGAAGCCCCAACCTGTGACATGCTTTGGCAGACATTTCCTCCGAGGCCTGCTGGGGCCGAGAGATTCAGCTGCAGAGCAGCATCTGGAGTATCTGAGAACGAGGAAGAAACTTGTACTGTATATGTCTTTGTTCTGCCCTAGTAACTTTCCGTTTATTTTATTGTATTTTAAATATACTGCTAGATGCCTCAAGAACTCTGGTTAGTAAGCAGAATATAATTTAAATAAATAAATGCTATGCAAAGCATGCATACACCTAAAAATTCAATCCAGCCTCTCTGCCTGTGGCACCTGTCCCAGAAGTATCTCAACATCATCATGGTTTTCAATTATGTGTTTACATATATTGTTTTGGGTTTTGAAATCAGACTTTCTCACAAATAAACACATTTAGAATTTAGGTGCTGGTAGATTACACATAAAAAGTGGGCAAAGAAGGATAAAATGACTGCTGCAATACTGAGAATTATCTCCAGCCAGGTGAAATTTTCTCCTATTTGTAATTGCTAGTTTGCATTATCCTAAAAGATACCCATTCATTTTCTGTCAAAAATTTATGAACCTGAGTCAAGTCTTTTCACCATGGATATTTTTTACAAGCTTTCAGTTATTTCAAGGGTAGCCAACATGGTGGCCTCCTGATGTTGCTGGACTACAACTCCCACCTTCCCCGACCACTGACCATGCTGGCTTGGGCAGATGGGAGTTGGAGCTCAACAACATCTGTAGAGCACTAAGTTGGTTATCCTCAAGTTATCTGCTGAAGGTTCTCTAGCCTCACAGTATCACAATGCTCTATTCACCTAAGACCTTGTAGGTGGAGGTGGTAGGGAATAAGCAACCCAATTCTTGGGAGGTAGTACAATATTCCCTTGTGCACAGATACAGTATGCAGATACGAAAGCATTTGAAGAAAGGAGGGGGAAATGATGAATTTAAATGGGCAATATTCCTCTCATAGTAAACAACAAATAGATATCAGAACATTCCACATTTTTCACATTACCTGTTTCCATCCAAAATTTAAATAACTACTTGTTGCCTTTCCATTTGAACCAAAATAGAAAATAAAAAACTGTGTGCATAAAGCGATACTAGTAGTATGGTTCAATAAAAGACATCAATAGTTTGTTAGGTTTTTTAGCTCCACAAAACTCTTGGGTGCGGGTCTTTACTAAATTATGTAGTATACAGCAGGCAGCACTTTTACTGTGTCAAAAGCACCTTGCCCTACATGAGCTGTCACCTTATCAGTGCCACATGAAAGAACACAAGAAGAGCCTGCTGGATCAGGCCAATGGCCCATCTAGTCCAGGATCTTGTTCTCACAGCAGCCAACCACATGCCTGTGGGAAACTTGCAAGCAGGACATGAACACAACAGTACTCTGCCCACCTGCGATTCCCAGCAATTGGTATTCAGAGGCCTACTGCCTCAGACAGTGCATGTAGAACTGTGGCTATTAGCCTCTAATAAATAGCCTTCTCCTCCATGAATTTGTCTGATCCTCTTTAAAGCCACCCAGTTTGGTGGCCATCACTGCCTCCTGGGGGAACGAGTTCCATAGTTTAACTATGTGCTGCATGAAGGAATACTTTCTTTTATCAGTCCTGAATCTTCCAGCATTCAGCTTCATTGGATGCCCGCAAGTTCTATTGTCATGAGAAAGGAAGAAAATATTTTCTCCATCCACCTACTCTGCAACATGCAAAATCTTTTGAACTTCCACCATGTCACTTCTTACTGGCCTTTTCTCAAAACTAAGAAGCCCCATATGCTGCAACCTTTCCTCCTAGGGAGATTCTCCATCCCCTTGAACATTTTGGATGCCCTTCTCTGGACCTTTTCCAACCCTAGTACAAAGTCAGTTTTTGAGGCAAGCTGGCCAGAACTTTACACACCGCACCATAGATTTGCATGACTTTCTATAAGGGATTTTCCATCTGGAAAAACACAACAGCACACACAGCCAATTTCGTCCTTACAGCCAGTAGCAGAAAACCCATAACAGCTTTGGCATAAAGCCATACAAACATATAACAGTGTAAGAATTCATATTTTCCCCAAAAGCCACAACCTCCAGGCACACCCCTTCCACCCGCAAAGCCGCATCTCACTGCACCTAATATTCCAACGACTATCACCTATGAAGGACCTACGGGGGGAATTTGCCTCGCCCGCCTTTTCTCCCTCCCCCCCCCCCATTTTGTGCCTCCCCACCCCGGTAATCCGGCACAGCTTTCGCTTCCCATCCTAGATGCACCCAGACCCGTGAAAACAGCTACTCACTAATGCGAGCTCTGCCAGAAGTTCCCTGCCATGTAGCGGAGTCGGCGGGAGCCTTTTCGTTTCTGGTTGCCCAGGCGGAGAGCACAGACGCCGGTACCGGTGCAGCCTCCTCTGACGCCCCCCTCCCGCCACTCCAGGAACAGGAACAGCTTCAGCGGCAGGAAAGAAGAGCCTGTAATGAGCGGCAGCGCTCCTAACAAGCGGCAAGCCTCGGTTCTGCGTGCTCACCCCTCCGTCGTCCGGCAGCTCGCGGCCGCCTTGCAAATCAGTTCCGCAGCAGACAAGTTCCGCCCATGGGGTGGGGGGTGGGGTCCGAATGGAAACTCAACATGCCGGCTATCCTCACCCTCATCTGTTCAAGGGTGCATCAGTTAAGTTTTGCCTTGCCCTAGAGGGCTTTTGTGCAAAATGAAGATATTTTAGCGAAATGAGTGCACATTCATTGGGGAAGACAGTTACGCCCTGTTTTATGTTCACTATCCCACTAAACCAGCAGACTGAGATTAAGAACTGAGGAAAGAGAAGAGTTTCTGTATCCGGGGAGGGCATTCTACCATGACAGTCATAACAAAAAGTCCAGATGTTATCCCTCGAGCAAGGATGTAATTCTGCCCTTGCATACTTTCAAATCACTTAAATCGCAATGTTACCTGAGAAAGGGGATTGCCTCATCCTGTGTTTTTAAGTCCCAAACACATCTCTTCAGACCATGCTCCAATATTTCTTTTTTATTATTATTTTTATCCAGTCCTTCAGCAGAGATTCTAAGGCAATTTTTTTCACTACAAGTAAAAATTCTAGCCCTCATTCAACACACTGAGCAATCTCAGTCCTACAGAGGGAGCCGTTATCTAGCCGTTCACAGCTGGCAACATTCGTCCACCAAGCGATTCCTGAGACTCCAGAACACACTGTTCCCAAACCAACAGATTTCCTATGTTTTTCCTGTTATTTTTCTATTTTTTACATATGCTCATTTGTGGCAATATTTCTGCTTCAAATATTGTGTGCTATTTGTATGCATTATCCTTAACTAGAGTACGGGGAAGTCAAGCCTCTAGACACCTTGATTTCCCTTGGAGTAGGACAAGCCCTGCTACAGGCCTGTATTGTCAAGCCCAGTCAAGGAGCCATACTTAAAAATCTGTTAGGTTACCAACCTATATGAAGCCTGGGTGTATAATAAAGGTACAGATTTAAGAAATTTAAGTGGGATTACAATATTGTTCTTGCATCCATAGACTGGCACTGTGCTATTGCTTTCCCTCTGCAAAAGCATTTTCTGCATTGTAGACAGTGATGTGGCTGATGGTGGTGTTTCCCCCCCAGATCATGTTATTGCATTACCTACCTGCATTTCTGCACTACCTTTCCTGCAACATGCTATGCTCCTGTCATTATCATTCATCACTTTTGTAAAATTTATTTTCCTTACATTTTTGTTGCATTATTTATATCCATATTACATTTTCCAACTCTATACATTATGAACGAAATATACAATGATCCTTAAGTGGAATTATCAACAAAGGATTGTAAGCTTCTCTCAAATGGTATTCTAACCTTAATTTGAATAGTTAGAATTCGAAATGTTTTGATTCAGTTTTTGGTACATAATAACACTGCTTTAAAAAATGTTTGGTTAAAGTGCAATTGCACCTGATTTTTGTTTGTTTGTTTGTTTGTTTGTTTTGCTCTGATGGTTGACGATTGCACTTTTTAACTTTGGAACTGCATGGCTGGGGGGGGGGGGATATCTACACACATCATGAACCAGTGCCGGATTTACATATAAGCTAAACAAGCTATAGCTTAGGGGCCCACTCTTTTGGGGGCCCCCCCAAAAAAATTAAAGGAAAAAACACAACTAGATGTACATTTCCAAAAAATAAAAAATAAAAAAAATAAAACCTACATACAGCAACAGTATTTTGTTTTGTGGAGGTTCCTATAATGTAAGTAATGGGCCCCGCCTGCTAGCCTGCTCCCTAAAATATAAGATATAAAGGGCCCCATTACCTTCAGTAGCTTAGGGCCTCATCAAACCTAAATCCGGCCCTGTCATGAACCAGTGGGGCACTAGCAGTATTCAAATAAAGTTCTTGGAGTGCCTCACGGCCATGTGTTTCTATTGAAATAGTAGTAATAATAATAATCTTCAGGGCTACATTCCACTGTGGCACATTTGCACACTTTTTGCAAATCAGGGGGAAACCCCAGGTGGTATGGTCCTTGTTTACCCATAATGCTCTGGATATACTCACCTGTATTGTACTGCTGACTTGTAATTTGGACAGGGCTGAAAAACAGTCTTTCACAGAGGAATGCTCTAGCTTCCTTACACAGAAGAGGTGGGGCTGAGACATGTCTCTTGGCTTACATTTTATGTCCATTTCATAGAAGACATATTGCCGCATTAAAAATATTATTGGTCGCATAATACACTTAAAGCACGGACCTCTCTGCCTTCTTTCTATCTATCTTTCTGTCTATCCATCTAGCAACCTTCAGGGATGCTAAGTGTGGAAGGTGATGGTTTTATATTGTGTTAATATACAATAGTATGCCAGCTTCCAAGCATCACACATTCTTTCACTTGCACTTCCCACAATATGGAAGGAGTGTATGTAGCTTTTCTAGCAGGGATGAGGAAACCTTTGCAAACCAAGGTCCACATCACCTTCTGGGCAACTTTCTGAGGGCCACATGCAGAGAGCTTGAGTTAGGCTGCAATTCCATACCCACCAACTGGTCCCTTTTTTAAAACTTAAGAAAACCAGGACAAAATTCTTATGCCAACTTGGATTTTTCTGCTACTGCAGATATATTAGCTGCCACAACACATTTAAGGCATCATACAATGGTCATGTACTATATGCACATGCATACTGTGGCTATAAGGTAAAGTTAAAGGGACCCCTCACCATTAGGTCCAGTCATGACCGACTCTGGGGTTGCGGTGCTCATCTCGCTTTACTGGCTGAGGGAGCCGGCGTACAGCTTCCAGGTCATGTGGCCAGCATGAATAAGCTGCTTCTGGCGAACCAGAGCAGCGCAAGGAAATGCCATTTACCTTCCCGCGGGAGCGGTACCTATTTATCTACTCGCACTTTGACATGCTTTCGAACTGCTAGGTTGGCAGGAGCTGGGACAAAGCAACGGGAGCTCACCCCGTCGCGGGGATTCGAACCGCTGACCTTCTTCTGATCGGCAAATCCTAGGCTCAGTGGTTTAACTCACAGCGCCACCCACGTCCCATACTGTGGCTATAACATATGGCCTAATGTTGAAACAAGGTGGATGGCGCTGTGGTCTAAACCACTGAGCCTAGGGCTTGCCGATAGGTGGTTCGAATCCCCATGACAGGTTGAGCTCCCTTTGCTCGGTCACTGCTCCTGCCAACCTAGCAGTTCGAAAGCATGTCAAAGTGCAAGTAGTTAAATAGGTACGGCTGCAGTGGGAAGGTAAACGGTGTTTCTGTGTGCTGCTCTGGTTTCTCCAGAAGTGGTTTAGTCATGCTGCCCTCATGACCTGGAAAAACTGTCTGCGGACAAACGCCGGCTCCCTCGGCCTGTAAAGTGAGATGAGTGCCGCCGCAACGCCAGAGTCGTTCGCGACTGGACTTAACTGTCGGGGGTCCTTTACCTTTTTAATGTTGAAACAAGTGGACACAAATTCAAAGTGCACAGGATTGGGCTGCACAGCTTCAAAAGGGAACATATATATGTGCCCAAATATCTCCTTTTGTAAACTGCCCTGGAAATGTTTTGGAACTTAAGGGGAGTGCTTACGTCACCATCAAATGCAAGACCTAAAAGGGCCAAACTCTGACTGGATCATACCGATTTGGACTAGGTCACTTTGGACCCATTTGCATGCTTAACAATTTGGCCTGATGGTCACTCACAGCCATGCAAAAAAGCAAGGAAACTTTTTTTGCCACTTGCTGGAATCCTTCCCGTGCACTGCCCCCACCAGCAGGGCTTTAGCTCAACTTCACTGTTTAGCAACGCTGCTGGTGCTGCAGCTTTCCCCATTCTTGGGAGAGTTCGGGAGGAGGAAAGGCCGGGTCCCCCACTTCATGCTGCTGAGACAGGAAAGGCATTTTTTGATTCCTAAATTACTTGGTTATATGCCCTTGATCACCCCAGCAAGAAACTCAAATCTCCGTCCATCCTTACGCATTTATCTCTTTCCTCTCCGATTCCGTTCATCGCTCCATCCTTTGTTTGTTTGTTTTTACTCCGGATTAAGTGCATAGCTGTCACCGTTTCCCTTTTTTAAAGGGAAATTCCCTTATTCCGCATAGGATTCCTCGCAAGAAAAGGGGAAAATTGACAGCTATGTTAAGTGTGCCTATGGGATCACAATCTTAACCTTTCCCTGTGTCGACCCGCGCCTCTTCCATGCCCTTTCCTCGTCTCCATTCATTCCCCCGCTGCCTTGCAATGTCTTAGACGGCGGCCGCTTCTCTCCAAACAAGCCGATAGGCGTCGCAGCATGGAGACGAGCGCAAGAGGAGGAGGAGGAGGAGGAGACTGCGGCGCGTCACTGCCGCGGCTGCTGCGGGTGTCCAGCCCACCTCCTCTCCGCCAGCGGCGTCGGACGAGCCAAGCAGCTCCGCACTAGCAGCAGCAAATTCGCGGCGGCTTAGTGGGAGAGCAGGCGGGCAGCAGGACCGACTCAGCCACCCGACGGCTTCGCACCGACCGGTAAAGAGAGGATCGGGGCGGGGCTTCGGAGAGCCGGGGAGGCGGAGTCCTGCGCTCTGCCTGACGGCTGTCCGGACGCATGGGACTCGGTGGGCCCCACCGCAGAAGCGCGCGGCTCCCGCAGTTAAAAGGGCAACGGCAGGGCGCTTACCTTCCCGGAGAATGCGCTGTAGAAATGCAGCTCCTCGCTGGAAACAGGCACGTCGAAGTCAACACAAAGGAAACCTCGGCACACGTGATGATGTCCAGTCCCTTGTAACTAGACCCCCGAGGCGCTTTGAATCCGGATCCCAAAGGCATCGGAAAAGTGCAGGAATTTTCTGGTCATTATACCGAGGATCTTCGCTGCCTTCGTTGGAAATAAGCAGAGCCGGCGATTTCTGTAGCGCTCGCTTTCCAAAAACACGGGTGAATCGGATGAAAGATGTTCCTCGCACTATCACCGTTTCCTCCTCGTTTTGGACAGCCTTCCCTCCTGTGACGTTTGGCCCGGGCCAGGAATAGCATTTTGATGAAATGAACCACAAAATAAATTAAACCTCGATCAGAAAAAGGACAGAAACATGGGAGCTCGAGCCTCGAGAGAAGCGCATTGCTGTTGTGGCGTTTCCCCCTATGGTAGATGAGAAGAGGATATTTCTTTTATGTTACAGTATTTCCGAAAGTAGAAAGAAAACCAGGTCTGCAGTCCTTCCACACTTACCTGGAAGTAAGACCCATAGAATTCAATAGGACTTACTTCTGAGTAGCCATGGCTAGCATTGCGCTGCTGTGGTGGTTACAACTCGAACAAACAATGCCGTCCTATGTACATCTAAGCAGAAGTAATCCCCACTGGGTTCAGTGTGTATAGGATCCCATCCTTAATTGGAAATAAGCCCCGTTAAACACAGTAGGACTTACTTCTTTATAAATATGTCTATGACTGATCTGTAGATGACTTAATACTGTATTTGCAGTCTGTGCCTAAAGTCCTTAAAAACCTCTTTGTTCTGAAACAGTCAATTAAAATCATTGGTATCTACAAAAAATTAGATTCGCGGGGTCTTGTGGGATTCCTGTTTTATTCCTTCGTATCATCATCATCATTTCTATACTGCCCTTCATCCGAGATTCACAAGGCACTTTACAATATAAAAACACAAAAATACATACAATTCCTCCCACCTCCAAAATTCTGTTAAAAACCAACCCGATCCCGAAAAGGGGGGGGGTATTTCAAAAATAAATAACAGTATCCCGATATAATCTTATTTTACTATTCAAGGTGTTAACATTTCATTAGATTTCTGACGCACTTCCAGTTAATGTGTTTAGTATGGAAGCACAAGTGTTTAAGTAGGAAAATGCATCTAAAGTGTGTCTGTGTAATACATAATTAACTGTGTGATATACGTGTGGGTGCACATAAATACTCTACATAATATTTATGGTTCCTTCATATGAGTGAGCTACAAAATAATTAACAATAACCGCAAATCAAGAAATCCTTTAGCTGAGCTGTTCCAGAAGCTGTGGGTTGAGGAGAGGATCGGAAAACTGTATTTCAGATTCTCCTGGCAAGATCTGACAATATTTATTTCTAAGAATACCTGAAATAGTATCACAACTGTTGTTGCCAACCCCTTGATTAAAAACATTCCCTGGCATTAATACTAGCAATATGCAAATTGCATATCATACTTATGTTTGCTTAGGACTGTTTCACACATATGTGTACCTTGGTTTAAAAGCTGGGGTTTCAATCAGTCGTAATCATAAATATGTGAACTTAACTCCATTACGTACTGCTAGATGATCTGACGGTCAATGTGTGAGTGACACTGAAAACGCTGTTTTGATAATTTTCTGACTATACTCCTTTATATAGGAAACTTTGAAGGTCCTTTGGATGTGAATATCGAAAGGGGATGTGAAAGACAGAGCATGCATATGCAAACATCTCCTTGGCTTCTCGTTATGGGGCTCAAAGGATTCAAATAAGTTTTACTCAGAGTAGACCCACTAAAGTTATGGACCTAACTTAATAATACTCATTAATTTCAATTATTATTCTAAGTATAACTAATATTGGTCACCACCCAAAGACACAAAATCCAAGAATTTGGGGTAGAGGCTCTGTGCAGACATCCTTCAAGGATGCCGTGCTCTAAATAACCGAGAGTAAGGAAATTGGGGGATTGGGCTCCCTAACAGGTGTCCCAGTACCCCACAAAACCACACTCCCCAGGATTTTCTGGGGAATAATATTAAAAAAACCAGTTACATACTAATTTAAGCTCCTCATGACTGGCCAAAATAGGAGATGCCAACTAAAGCTCTCTGTCTTTTGCAATCCTCCCCAAAATAGCCCAAAACAAATGCATGTGCATTATCAGCAAGCAACTGGGACTTTCACAGAAGCCGAGTCCAGCACACATGTGTTGTCCTCTGGCTAGGTGGAGAGCAAGGGCTTGATGTCGTCCTGAAGCAAGCAACATGATTACCATTGTCCCCACCCTGAAAAGTCTCATGTGTAGGTGGTTGTCCTAAAGCTGGGAAGATCTCATTTAGCTGCAAACTTCATCTCCATGTAGGAAAAATTGCCTTGGGCACCATTTCATTCATTTGGGCATTACAACACTTGCTTGGGGTAGGGGAGTGGGGGAAGACTACAGTGTGACATAAGTTATTTCTGAATTGTCTGGTCATAGGAGATAATAGAGTGAGATCGGCAACAAACCACAACTGTTTCTATGCAGGAGCAAACACAAGCATCCCTTTGGCCCTGTTGAACTAGCAGGTAGCTGCAGTCCATTGGGAAGAATGGGAGTGTTATTTACATCACTGGGAGGGAGATTATTATCCCCTGGTTCCCAAATCCTGAATACTTCACTATGGAAATAACTCTGCCTCTCCATTCCATCTGAATCAGGATAAGCTGTGAAGGTGTTGGATCAGTGTCTGGAAGCAGTACTGGGCTGGTAGGGAGACAATAAACTGAATCCTGATAAGAGGGACATGATCTGGGTGGGGGGTTCTCCTGTCTGGGAATTATCTGCTCTGGGAGGTTTAAGCTAGTTTGCCAGCTATGACTGTTCCTAGGCCAAGATAGTCTGGCCTCAGCAGTCCATCCTCTAGTGACCTCCTATTTGGACTACTGCAGTTCACAATATGTGGGGCTGCCCTTGAAGACTGTGCAGAAGCTGAAGCAAGTGCAGAATGTGGCTAACAGGTTGGTCAGTGGGGCACCCCGATGGGATCATGTGTCGGCAGACTTGAAAGCACTGCACAGGCTAACGAAGAACAACTGGGCCTAATATAGCTACGTAAATACTACTGTAGAAAGTAAAAAATTACTTTAGATCCAAGAATCTAAAAGGGCACAACCCCAGAATCAACCATCTCCAGACTTACGATCAGCACCTATGTCTTTTAGAAGAACAGTTTTTAGAGTTTATCAGTGCTAGGTTTCAGCCTTGGGACATAGGGGTTATGAATTATGAGCTGTTATTCTCTGACTGTGGACAGAGTTCATTTCCTCAGTCATTAAGAAACCATAGTCCACCCATGAACATCTGAGACTCCGAGTTGTAATAAGCCAGAACAAAGGTCTGTAAAGTTGGCTTCAGTCCTACCTCGGCTCTTCTTCTTAGTCAGATGTGACCTAGGGTACAATAATAGCTGAAATCCTAGGTATACACATAACCCAATTCTAAGCATATTATTTCAGTTCCATATTTGCTTATATCTTTTAGGCATTTATATGTCACTTTTCAGGTATAACAATAGCAGTTAACAAAAACACTAAGACAGGAGAAACATTAGTAAACATTCATACTTGAGTTTGATATTTGATGTTTCTTTCTGTATACTGATTGTTCTTTGTTCTTTCAAGCTTTAATAAAAATAGAAATATGAGAAAAACATACAAGTGTGTAGCAAATTGCAGCCATTACTGCAATTACATAGAATAGGAGCACTGATCTTAGTTGATTAAATATGCATGGCATCAGGCTATATGTATACTTTAAAGAAAAATGCCCCACATGGGAAATTGGATTATGGGAAGCTGTCTTATATTGAGCAAGACCGTTGTTTCATCTACATTGACTACTCCAATGGCCAGCAGGCTACTCCAATGGCCCTGAAGTCCGGGGCTTCAGACAAGAGTATTCCCACTCCCACCTGGAGATGCCAGGGGCTGGACCTTCTGGACCTTCTGCACAGAAGGCAAATGAGGTACTACTGAGATACCATGGTGGTGGTTGATCAGTGGGAAATCCCAGGCTAGATTCGCACTGGGTCACCTTATTCCAGAGGGGTGAGTCTTGTTAAGAGTGTTGTGGCTAGGGATGATGGGAGTCGTACTCCCGAAACATATGGAGGGCTGAGTTTGCCTATGCCTGTTTTAGACTCATTCCCACCAGCCCCAGCAAGAATGACCAATGGTTAGTGATAGTGGGAATTGTGGGAGGTGTTCAGGAAGATGACCTGAGGGACTGCTTGGCTGGCAGCCAGCAGTTCATTCCAGGAAGTTCGCAGGATGAAAGGAAGATGGAAGAGAGAGAGAGTGGCAGCATGCCTTGGCCTTTTTACCAGATCTGGAAAGGTCACGACCACCCACTAGTCACATGCAAGCAATAATGCTCCAGGCCAGGAGAAACAGGAAGTTTGGACTGGCTGGACCAAACAATCCCTTGCATGTCCACTCTAGCAAAACAAGGAATGTTGTATTTGACTGCTCCCAGTGGATTACATCTCACAGAAATCACAGTCTAATAATATCTGAATGGCACCATGTTGGCTACCCCTGAGAGAGCATAGAGGAACCTCAGACACATCTTCTGCATTGCACTGCACTGATGAGGGGCTGGGGGGGGGGTTACAAAAGGATGTTGTAGATGCTCCTAATGCCCTTTGCCTGGTTCTGAGGTCGGGAAAAGAGGTGGGGAGCTGGGTTGCCTGCCTGGCAGAGGATGGTGATGTTGGAAGCTGTGCATGTTCCGAATCTGGTCCCCCAAAAAAGGCGCCAGCCACCATCACTTGTCGCTCTGGAGCAACTCGAGGAGCTGCTACAAAAAGATGATCTTGCCGATCGTGTGTGTGTGTGTGTGTGTGTGTGTGTGTGTGTGTGTGTGTTTCTGTCAAACCAAGGAAGGCAAGACGCGATGAGAAACAAAAACTCCAACGTGGCTGCGTGTGCTGTGCTGTCTCCCACTCCGACCGAGACCTGGTTGCTGCTCAGAGGGACACACTCAGACGGAGGATGAAGGAATCGCAGGCAAGAACCTGCAGGTAAAATTAGACTCCCTCAGATTCGTAATACGAAATTAGCTGTCACATTTGGCTTATCCAAAGAGGAGCCTTGTGCGTGACAAGCATATTTAGTATATTCACCATTGCATCTCTTGAAACACACACACACGTTCATAGGCATACAGAATAGACAGATAATAGGCAGACCGAAGAACAAGCTGGCTAATTAGAGATCCTCGTGGAAACAAAGACAGGACGATGGAGAGACAGATATGCCAGAACTAAATAGGCGGATATCTTAAAAAGCATTAGTGTTATCTTTAAGCGCAAGAACGCACGGGGGACAGCGACTTTCGCTGCTCCTCTGGGTTGAAATGATCTGATTGCTGCACACCCTCACGTAATAATTAGTTTGGACCAATTTCCATTTTCTTATGATGCGCAGGAGGCCTGTGTGTAAGTAGGTAATGTATTGTAAGGGTGCACAGCATATCTTCATGCGCTGCTCTTCCCCACCCCCTTTGTAAGATCTGACAATAAAAAATCGTGTTTGCGATATCCTATCTAATCCCCCCGCAGGAAACCAACGAGGAGCACAAAACTCGATGCCTTTGATTTCCATCAAGCCTCGCCCGACAAACATGCGGCGAATGTGAGACATTTCAAGGAGGAAATCAGGGACGACCAAAGAAGTGTAACTGGATCTGAAAAGCCCTTCCAGCTTCTATTCTGTCACTTCTCATGGAGCCCTTTGTTATGATTTCACTAAGTTAGGTAATGTGACAGACGTCTCAGATTTTCCTGAAATGGTGGCCTTTTAGGCTATATATTGAGTTTGGGGAGTGGGGAGGGAAGAGCGGGAGGTGGGTGGAAAGAGCAACTCTTGGTGACCCCGTGTGTCAATCCGCTGCTTGAACCTGGTGAGAGAGCATTTTGGGTACGGAGAAGAGAAGATAAAGTTTTGGCTGCTAATGAATGTCTAAAAGTGGCCTCAGTTCCAAAACAAGCATCTAAGCCATACGCAGAGTAGATTCATTGAAATCAGTGAAGTGAAATTAGCCATAATTAACTCCAACCCATTTATTTCAGTGGTCTGCTCTGAGGGTATCTTAGTCGCATTCAGTCCCAAGCCTGCACATCTGACAGGGCGTAACACCACGGTTTTGATCTCGACTTTGCCTTGGGTACATATTTAGGGCAATACTGTACCTCTGTTAGATCAATCAAAATACCGCAAAATAGTGGGCAAGCTTTCCAAATGTTCAGAACTGTTCATCAAGTTAGACGGTGAAAAGAACCATGACAGGTGAGGAAGAGGACTCTGTCGCCTTGCAGATGTTCTGAGACTCCAACTCCCAGCTGCCCTTCCCAGTATGGCCTGCAGTCAGGGATGATGGGAGTTGTAGTCTGACAGCATCTGAAGAGCCACATGTTCTCCATCCTTGGTATATAGACAGCAAGGAGCAAGATGGGCCCATAGTCTAACTCAGTATCTTCATAACCCTCAAAGTATATTAGACGGAGAGACAGTCACTATCCTAAGGTCAGCCATTGAGCTTCGTGACTGAACCCGAGTCTCCACAGACTTAGTTCAAGACACTAACCAGCACACTAAACTGGCCTCCAGACGTTTACAGACCCGTCCTTCCTCCTGTATTGCTAAAACTGTTTTAAGTGTTGGGATGCAACTCACCTTGTCTTACGGCTGGTGGGGTTTGCATGGGGAGAAAGTCGACAGAGAGAGGAACCTCCAAGCTTCCTAGATTGTCTTTCTAATCTAACTTAATTTGTGCTGACATTTCCTAGATGGTTAGACCGCTATTCTTAGGGTTGCTGACCACCACGACCCCTTGTCTCTCACTCTCGCTTCTGAAGCTGAAAGGAGAGGAGACATCTTCCTTTTGTTTCTCTCTCCTGAAGAAATCAAAGACCAAGCAGGGCTCCTTTGCATCTCCGACTAAGTTAGCTAAGGCAGGAACTCCTTACTAGCCAATATCTGCATCCTATAAGAAACGAAGCTTTCTTATTTTCCACCCTTGAAGTCTCACTGTTATTGCTCCCCATACTGGACCCTTGCAAGGCTGGCCAAATACATTCCTCTGCCTAATCGAAAGGACAAGGAACTACCTCTTTACTAAGCGGTGCGTTGAAACTCTCTGCGTCTTGGCCAAGGTGAAGTCCAGGGCAGCTGCCTGTTGAGATTCAGTTGGCTGCTCGGGGAAACGTCAGTCGGAAGTTATCTACCCTGTTTCTAAACACGTTGCTTGAATGTGGAAAGTTTGCGAAGCTGCCTTGAACAGCTCCGATGTGATCCATCAAAAAAGGCCAACGACCCTAACCTATCCTACCTGATGAAGTAAGCAAGCAAGCGATGAATGGACATCATTTCCCGACCAAAGAAGAGAAGTGATCCGTTAAAACCCTCAAACCAGCCTTGCCCTTGCCTTCTGCTTGATGCGGACTGCAAACTCCTAACACTATCCGACCAAAGTTGAGTCCTCTTAGAATAGATCCTCCTATTAATTTAAAGTGAAGAGATTAGACTGCATCCCAATACACACTTACCCGGGAGTAACCCCACTGAGCTCCTTGATTTCCTTCTGAGTAGACGTGAGGATTGTAAATCACGCATTTAACTCTCCCATTTGCCTTTAGCGCTTGGCTAAAGTGTTTCTAGAACTGGGGTGTAAGCGAACCTTTTTGGTACCCATATCCTAAAAGTGTGACTCGGAAGTTATTCCCAACTTATCCGTTACATTGCAATTTGTTTTAGCAATTTGTTTTAGCATCATAGGTTATATATATTGGGCCGCTGTATTTTTAAATGACCACAATGGCCGTTGGAGCCATAGGGACGGGGCGAGCTAGATGTTTGGCTAAATGTGTGCGTATCACATTTTCTCTATCACTGCCTCTCAGTGTCTGGAAAAAACTGCACCTGCTTTATTTCTACCTGTCACGCGTGTGCGGGAGCCCTGGAAGGGGCGGGGGGAGTGGGATTCCTTGTGTTGCGTTCTGCCCAACATTTACTGCAGGCTAGCTAGTAGCCTCCCTTTGCAGGACTAGCGTGCTCTCTGGTAAGTCCAGATGGAGGAATGGGGTTAGTAGCTGCTACGAAGAAAGGCGTCGTGTTTTGAGGGCGCCAAGGGAGAAGGCAGATCGCTTCCGCTCGAGCGCAGTTGACACTGAAGTATTTGCATTCTGCCAGGGCTGCAACGTTTGCTTGATTAACAGCGCAGGCCTAACCGTGTCGGCTCAAAGAAGGGTCTGTTGAATTCAGTGGGACTTACTCCCAGGTAATTGGGGTTAGACTGTCGACTTTCTGAATATAAAACGGATAAGGTGGTCCCCGTGAACCGTGGTGCTGCCTGGTGATGATGATAGAGACTTCTAAAAACTGCCAGCGCCGTATTAGAATAGACACACCCCATTTTTCTATCACACGTCTTCTACAAGATGGCGCACGCGTCTTATGAGTACTCACATCATTATTACTAATATTATTTTAAATATTTTCTGATAATATATCTTCCATTCCCTTAATCCAGACAACCTGTCCTAGACACATGCAAGGTTCATTAAAAGCAATGGTCTTGGTCCGTGAGAAAGAAGAAGAAACCTCGCAAAATTCATAGCTAGAAAATACCTTTATTAGGACTAACCAAAATGCCACCAAATCGTGGCGAGCATTTGCATCAGAGCTGCAGCCCTGATGCTTTTCTGGGAGTAAGCCCCAGTGACCTCAGCTGGACTGGTTCCTGCGTAGTCTTGCAGGACTGCACTCTTAAGAGCTGGGAGTACGTCCCACTGACATGAAAATCGCAGCCTTCTTTCCCTAGGAGGAAAGTAAATTGAAATAAGAAATCACAACGGAGAGGCGATTTGCTGTGACTTCCTTATCTCGATGTTCTGCGAACTCGGACACCATATTGAGTGGTTTGAGGATTATACCTTAAAACAGGAGGGTGACACGCACCCCTTAACACCCCCCCCCATGGTGTTGCATTCCAAGTTCCCATCAGCCTCAGCTAGCATGGGCAATGAATGGTCAAGTATAATGGGAGCTGGGAGTTCAGAAACATATCGAAGTCCATAGATTCCCCAGCCCTGCCTTATCAGTGATGATGGTTTCTATTGACACTCTCAAACAACTAGTGCAAGGTTTCAGGAAAGTCATTCTCAAAATTTATATTGTCAAGAGTCTCTCCTGGAGGAGAGTGCCTCTGGCTGGGTGTGGATAGTGGTCCTGATGCAAGCTGGGTTTTTGTGCGTGAGAGCAAGAGAACCAACACGGCTGGACGTTCTATTTACAAGAAGGCGCAATATTCACAAAGTGAAAGAGGAGGCGGCTGCTTCTGTGCCAACGTGTTTCGTGAAAATAGAACAATGCCTTGGTGAGCATTGAGCAGGTGGGGATCACCGAAGGAAGGCGAAGGCAGGAGTGCTGCCTTGAAAGGAGCCTAGCAGGTCAATCCCACCTTCTTACAAGAACCTGATTTCATCCTTTCCCTGTTTTATTCTCCTGTTTTATCCTCACAACATTCCTGTGAGGTAGGCCAATATGAGAAACAGCGACTGGTTCCGGGATCAGATAATGAGCTTTTTTTAAAAAAAGCAGAAGGTAGGCTTGTATCCCCAGCTGTGTCTCCCCCCTCGCCGTTGCACCACACTATCAAGATAGAAAGAATGCAACGTATGGAAATGTTCTTTATCATATTGCGGAACCCTTAATGAAGCACGGTTGCAAAGTTGAGATGAAATCTGTCGGCTTTCGCTACGGATGTCAAAAGCGCTTTGCCTCTTCCCTTACACCCAGAGACCAGAGCAGCCTGTTCCATTGGTGCCTAATTGCAACCCACCACACCAGTCTCGTTGGCTTGCCTGCCCTTTTCTCTGGCATGCTTCCCTCATTTAATTAACACAAGAGCCCTTCTCTCTCTCTCCGTTTCTTTTTCCTTAGGACAGCTCAGGACTCCTAAAGCCTCAATCCCACAAGACTCGCGGGGCGGGAAGAAGGATGCCGAAGGTGCCTGGCGCTGAGAGGATGCAGAGAGCGAAGAGACCAAGTCAAAGGTGCTCGCCTGCGCCGCTTGGGATGGAGCGAGAAGCGTCCCCCTCTCCCGGTGCCTCCCGCTTTCCAAACCTGCTTTAACTCGATTAGGAAATTAAAAGGCACTTCTAAGCGCATTTTCCCTGCCTCAGTGGCTCCCCCCACCATTCCTCTGTCTCTCTTTAAACTTCTGCTCTGTTTAATGATAATTCATCGCGCAAGGCGTTTTGTGCGTCTTGCGCTCCCGAGAGAGTGTGTGTTTGTGTGTGTGATTTTCCACTCAGGTAAACTTGGCGAACCTTGAAAGGACCCGACGTCTTGCCTTTTGAAAACACTGAGTAGGAAAGATGGAAAGAAGTGGCCTATGGAAACACCAAGAGAAGTTTCCCTCTCAGACAAACGCTGCCGAGAGAGATGAAGTAATCAGAAAACCTAGCAAAGGAGAAAGTGGTGGGGGAGAGGGAGGAGAAAGGAAAAGATTGAATTAATTAGCCTTAAAGAGCTCATGCTTGATGGAAAATCAACAACGATCTTAGTTTCCTTGGGTCATTTGCAAGCGTTTCAGAACTATGCTATCGTCTTCATCCTGGCTTCCATTTTCTAGAGAAATTTTCAGTGGCGTCAGTATCAAGAAGAAAACCCATTTTTTACCTTTTGCCCCACGATTCTATTTACCCCAAAGTGGTGCAGTTCAGACTGCTGTCCTACGCACACTTACCAGCAACAGGCCCCATCAGGTGTCTTACGTCAATCACACCAGGATATATTTACAAATATGATATTTTCAAAGATGTAGATATATATGCCTTCATTTGGTGTGTATCACATTTCATTAAAAACACGCTTCACACCCTTAAAAGAATCCTGAGAACTGTAGTTTACTCTGTACAGAGCTACAATTTCCAGCACCTTTAGCAATATACAGTTCCCAAGATTCTTGGGGGGGGTGCTTTAAATGTATGGTGTATGCACAGTCTTGGTGCAGTTCTATACACACTTACCTAGGTGTAAGTTCTACTGAACACAACTGGGCTTACATCTGAGTAGACATGCATAAAGGTAAAGGGGACCCCTGACCATTAGGTCCAGTCGTGACCGACTCTGGGGTTGCGGCGCTCAACTCGCTTTATTGGCTGAGGGAGCCGGTGTACAGTTTCTGGGTCATGTGACCAGCATGACTAAGCCACTTCTGGCGAACAAGAGCAGCAGACGGAAACGCCGTTTACCTTCCTGCCGGAGCGGTACCTATTTATCTACTTACACTTTGATGTGCTTTCGAACTGCTAGGTTGGCAGGAGCAGAGACCAAGCAATGGGAGCTCACCCCATTGAGGGATTCGAACCGCCAACCTTCTGATCGGCAAGTACTAGGCTCTGTGGTTTAACCCACAGCGCCACCCGCATCCCTAGGAACACACTAAAGCATTTTGATATTTCCTGAGTCAGAAGGTCCCAAGAGCCTTTTCCTGTTTTGTGCAACTCCTCCTGCTCTTGAAGAGTTCAGAGGCACAGGGTGGAATCAGTGCCAGTTTTTTCATCCTGTTGCAGTCAGTCTCTGATGCTCCAAGGCTTTTTTTTTTTTTACATCTCAGACTCACCCAACATGTGGTTTTATTCAGGAGTAAAGTCCTTTGCCCACACTGGAAGAATGGCAGATGCAACTGATGGACTATATGGAACTGGCGGAAATGACTGGCAGAATCCGAGACCTGGGAGAAGAACTGGTGGAGGAGGATTGGAAGAAATCTAAGGACCATTTACAAAAACATTATAAATTGTATGAATGTTAAGAAAGATGTAAGATTTGCAATAACATGGTACCAACAAACTAGCTAAAAGGAATAAGAATTTAAATGTCATTAAAAGAAAAGACAAACTTTGGATAAATATCATGTTAAAAATAAGATTCTAGAATTATGGTTTAAACTTTCTAAAGTTTGAGATTTAATATTGGAAAATTGTACTACAGTATTAGAATTGAAACAAGTTAATAATTTGCTGGTAAAATTTATGAGTTTAGAATGCAGGATCGAGAGTCGTGAGGAAGTCCAAGGAGGAGAATGAATTGTGGATATTGGAAAACTATATGTTACTTTGTATGCTTTTTATTGTTGAAAACTTTTAATAAATATTATTATAAAATAATAATAATAATAATAATAATAATAATAATAATAATAATAATACTAATAATAATAATAATATCTTTATTGTCATTGCCCCCTCTCAGGGACAACGAAATTACTTGGCTGCTCCATCCACCCAGATAGGGCACTCCACTCAAAATCAGAACAACTATAAAAACACTAATTAAAACAATATAATATAATACAGCAAGGAAGATTAGATGACTTTCAAAGTCCAGGTTTCCCATTCAGGGCCGAGATCGCTCTGGATAATAATAATATTCAGGAGTAAAGTCCGCATGTGCTGTTGCTGACTACCAAACTCAGGTCAAAAAGAAATAATAGAATGGAAGAGGAGGCAGAAAGAAAATAAATAGATTAGATGCATAAATGGTGAACTGTGAGATGCAGTACTGATGTTCCTTTGGCGGTAGCCCACGATGGAGATGCATTGAGGATTAAATCTGTAAATTACATTTTAAACCTTCCGTACCATGTGTGTGAGAGAAATATGAGAGTAAACAGGCTGTGAAGCCCTTTTAGCAGAGTAAAAACACAAGCACTTTTGCAGCTTACTAGATGCTAGGAATTACCGTAGGCAATTACACCTCTTATTCCTGCTTATTTGTGGTTGGCTGACCTTTCCCCTCTTTGTCCCCATTGCTAAGAATCAACCACATGCTTTAGTGTAAAAAAAAAAGTTTACTTACGTTTCAGTGCAGGCAGCAAATATATCAAAGTAGTATGCAGGCAAAAATACTTCTTAGTTACAAAATACAAATGTAGTTTGGGCAGAGTCCAAGGATGGACATCTGCTCACATTGTTGGCTTCAAAGGAAGAGAGAAACTGAGGCAAGGAGGAAGGAGAAAACATTAAGCTCCTCTGTCCTGTTTCCTGCTGCAGGAAGAAAGGGATATGACATCACACAGACCTGTGTTCTCTAGGAATACAGGATCTCTGAAACCTTTTTTAAAATCATTTTTATTGATTTTCCAATAAAAAACATCAATTTTATTTTAATTGAAGTATTATGATTGGATATTTAACAGGAACTCTGAAACTTAACCCCTTCATATGCTTATTTAGCAAACATAATTGTAATTTTGATTGCAGATTTTCTACAGCCCAAAGGGGAGAAGAGGGAGCTAATGAATCAAGGTGTAGAGACACTTCTGTAGAGAAAAGTGAATGGTGGTGTTTGGAGTTTAATGCTCAGAAGAAGTAAAATTAATACAAAACCCCACACACTTTACCCTGGGTACAACCACCCTGGATACTCTAAGTTTGCAAAATAATAAAGCTATGTTTATTACTGGAATTACATAGCTGATAGGGGGGGATCCCTACTTCTCTCTAACATTTGTAGGCAAAACTATGAGGATCAATTTTCCAAGGGTGAAACCATTAGGCCAAAATGAGATAAAAGGGGTGGTTGGGGGAGAGAATTTTTTAAAAGTGCTAATAAAACTGTAGCCAGGAAGCCATTTTCATTGGTAGAGCATTAAAAAATGCAGCCCCACTCTTGCAACCTGTGGGGTGCAGCACAGCATTCTACCACCGTTCTACTTAAGGTAGCCCACCTCCAATTACTCAGAGAGAAAAGGGGTGTGCTTTCACATCTGCCTCACTGGCCAGAAGTTGCCCATAAGGCAGCCGCACTAGACCCAGCTTTGTTCAGAAGATAAACATGCCAAATGAGGAGATTAGATTCTTGCTTGAGTTAGTTGCATGTTGGGGCTATATGGCGAGTGCCAGTAATTTTGATATTTATGTGAAATGAGAGCCAACGCAGTCAGCAACTTGATTTGCCCCTCCTGGCAAAATAGAGTCAATAATGACAGCTTCAGGTGTCCTGTGATGAAAATGCAGAAATTCTTCCACTGGCAAGTCATCTCGGGAGACAGATTGGGCTCATTATTTCCAGAATATGCATAATCAGCCCATTGCTTTATACACAAAGGGAGGGGATCTGGTTTCTCGGGCTCTGCAGCAAGATCCTGGGAATGTTATGCAGTAGGGCGGGGATCCTTCTGAGTTCAACACGGTTTAACTCTATCAGCAAGTGTGCATGCCACTGTCCGATCCTATGCATGTTTTTACTCAGTAGAAATTCTCACTGAGTTCAATGAATTCTACTCCCAAGTATATAATGATTGGAACGCTGGATACATTTTCAGAATAAGAATATAAATGGGGGTTGGTTGTGTGTGTGTGTGTGTGTGTGTGTGTGTGTGACTTATTGAACTTACATTCTTTAAGGAACTCAATGTGACATACATGGTCCCTCCCATGTAATCCCCACAACAACCTTGTGAGGTCAGTTAAGCCAAGAGGCAGTGATTGGCCCAAGGTCACTCACTGAGCTTCATGGCCAAATGGAGAATCAAACCCTGGTCTCCCAGGTTCTATTCCAACACTCTAACCACTACACCACACTAGGCAGTGGTTACTGTTTTACACTTATGAAATCTGAATCATAACATAATTGTTATGATTGTTAAGACTGAATACTTGGGTGATGCCTTACTGGAGCAGATTACCAAACATTGAAAAAGGAGAGAAATAGTAATTTGGGGGGGGGGGGACTTCAATTTCCCTGATATCTGTTGGAACTCAAACTCTGCCCAGAGTGTAAGGTCTGACAGACTCCTCCAATGCATTGCTGACAATTTCATTTTCCAGAAGGTGGAAGATCAAACAAGGGGACCATCTACCTTGGACCTGGTCCTCACCAATAGGGAGGAATTGATTGATGATGTGGAAGTGCTCAGAAAGTTGGGAGGAAGTGATCATTTTTCTCCTGGTTTCAGGATACAGAGGCAAGGGGAAACTGAGTGTAGTTGGACATGCATTCTGGACTTTAAAAAGGCCAATTTCGAAAAGCCTAAGGAGCTACTGTGTGTGATCCCATGGTCAGAAATACTCAATGAGAAGGGAGTCCAAGAAAGATAGCAGTTTCTAAAAGGAGAAATATTGAAGGCCCAAATGCAGCAGACAATATCAACAAGAAAAAAAAGTGGGGAGCATCGAAGGAAATTGGTGTGGCTGCATAAGGAGCTTACAGATGAGCTGAGAATTAAGAAGGGCATGTATAAAGAAATGGAAGAAAGGGAAAATCACAAAGGAGGAGTATACATGAATAGCCAACAGTAGCAGGGGGAAAGTCAAGCCGGCTAAAGCTTAGAATAAGCTCAGGCTTGCAAGAGAGGTTAAAAATAATAAAAAAGGTTTCTTCAGCAATGTCCAAAGTAAGAGGAAGAACAAGCAAGTGGGGAACATGGAGAAATGCTATTGGGTGACAGAGAAAAGATGGAACTACTCAACACCTACTTTGCCTCTGTTTTCAGTGATGCCCAACCTGGTGATAACAGAGTAAATGATGTAAGGAGGGAGTTGCAGCCCAATATAGGAAAAGAGGTAGTAAGAGAACACCTAACTACTTTAAATGTATTCAAATCTCCAGGGCTTGATGAGCTGCATCCAAGGGTACTAAAAGAATTTGCGGGTGTAATTTCAGAGCCTTTGTCTATTATCTTTGAGAATTATTGGAGAACAGGTGAGGTCCCTACAGATTGGAGGCAGCAAATGTTGTCCTCATAGCGGGGAAAGGAAGATCCAGGTAACTACGACTGGTGGCAAGCGGAAAGATGTGTGGTTTTCATTTTAGAAAGTCTCACGAAAAGCAAGCAACTGCTGAGAGAGAGGCGAATCCTACTGCCGCCCAGAATTGCACGGCGTTATCCAAAGCCGGGAAGTCTAAAACGACTTACGCTAAAACCTGGAGGAGTCTTACTATTAGGCAGAAGGAAGCGTATTTCTCAGGGAGCTATGAAAGAGCAGTCGATTATCAGTCACCGTGTTACTAAATTATGGGAAGTAACATTAAATAGAAGCAAAAAACTATCCACTCCGTGTTCATAATCAGTACAAAATATTTCTAATCGCCTTCTTTGTATTCGAGTCAGATTTTTTAAAATGTGCATTCGTGTGGAATAGCGTGATGCTAAACCTTAAAAAGGTACATAGATACATCTGGATCCCAGATACCTGTGGGAAACCCGCAAGCAGTGGCCGTCTCCCGCTGTTGTCCCCCAGTGACCGATATTCTCTGAACGTCTGACACAGCCAGCCACTGATAGCCTTACCCACCATAGTTTGCTGAACCCTTAAAATAAATTAGCAGCGCATTGCTCTTTATCTGTCTGCTCTGAAATAAGTCCCATTAAGTTCAGTGGCACTCACTCTCGGATATATTCTAAACCGCCCTGTAATTCTGTAATTTTCAGATGAAGAGCGGTTTAGAAATTTAATAAATAATAATAATAAAACAATAAGCGTGCGCAGGAATCTTAAACAGCAGCGCTAAAGCGGCTCTCTCTCTCTCTCTCTCTCTCTCTCCATGGCTAGCCCAGCTATATCAAGTCCCTTTTAAAAAGGCAGGATTCAGAGGAGGCTTCCGTTTGTCAACATCATTCATTTCAGATCATCATACGGAAAAGAGGGTTTTTGTTTTTTGTTTTCAAATCCACACCGTCCTTCTCTCCTCTCCTCCCTAAACTGTTTAACCAGGAGGGAATGTTTAACTAAGTGTAAGGAACAGTTTCTGACTGGCTGTGTGCGTGTGTGCAAAACTTGGATTTGTTCTCGGCAGATATCTGGCCAGACAGAAGAGGATGCAAACCCAGTTTACAGCATTATGCGCCCTCATTAAAATAAAGAAAGTGCGCCTCTCGCGCAAAACCCTCTCCTCCTCCTCCTCCTTCCTGGCAAGGCCGGCCTCGTTCTCCATTTAGATGATTACCAGCCAGCCAGCAGCCGAGCAGGCCTCCCCTCTCCCTGGTGCTTTCGCATCGTCGTTCCAGCAGCAGCAGCTACCATCTCGCTCCCTCCCTCCTCCTCCTCCTTTCCTTCCACGCGAAGAGGCTGCTCTCTTGTAAAGCAACCGAGGCGAATTCGCAGCGAAGGGGGGGGGGGGGAGGTCAGATCGTGATCCGTCTGACTTTCTCTCAGCCAGCGCTGCTTCTTCTTCCTCGGGCTTTGATGGGAAGAAGAGGCAGAGAGGGGCTCCTTTTCACAGGCGGAGTGGGAAGGAGGGAGGCAAGACAAATCGCCGTTAAGGTCCAAGGAGGAGAAGTCACGATTCAAGCGCACCAGAGTAAAATACAATATTTCGATTCGATTTTCAGAGCACTTTGTGGAGTTCTACCCGCCAACGCTGTCAGCGCAATCCTATGTAGGTTGACTCTGAAGAAAATCCCACTGGGATTAATCAGTGGGATTTATGAACCATCTGGTGGTTATACAGTTTACTCGTGTGTGTAGAATCATTAAGTTGGCCAGAAGCATACAAGGAGGAATGGTTGTAATGGGAATAAAGGGCTTCCGAAACGAAGCCCCTGAAGACAGATTCTTCACTTGTACCCACTACCTACATAAGTGCTGGCCTCATTATTAACATTTATTTATATAGCACCATCAATCAATGCACAAGACGGCTGTACACAATCAAAATAAGAATTCTACCCCAAAGGGCGTACAATCTACTACAACAAAAAGAAGCATTACAATAAAAAGCAATCGCTTACTGTGGGGTTTGCAGCCAAATCACAAATGCGAGTTTTGCCAGAAAAAGCACAGGGCTGGTACACAGAAAGCTCCTAAACTTCCTAGAGAGGACCCTCTGTGTGTGGCCACTTCCTCGGCCACCTCTGGGCCGGAAGTCTGTAACAAACGAGATCCTTACATTACCTTCTATCTCGGTTTTTTCCACCATGCTTCCAAACTTTTTCAGACTTGTGTCTGAGGGATCCAAACACATGCAGCCTATTTTGAAGCCAAATTTATATTTTAATGCCGAGAGGTTTTCTTACTTGAATTTGCTGCCTGCATTGAAATTTAAACAAACATTTTATGTTTATCTTACAAAAAATGTGTGGGTCAGTTTCTGCAATGGGGGTGAAGAGGAGGAAATCAGCAAACCAGAAAAGGGGTAAATATGTGTATTTGCTTAATTCCTAAGCTTTAGTAAGCTGTAAAATGTATGTGTTTTACTCTGCTAAAATACTTCACAGTCCCCTTACCTTTTGTATTTCTCCTACATATTTGTGGGAGGTTTAAATTTTAATCTACAGATTTAAACCTCAAACCATCTCCTACATTTAATAATAATAAATTTTATTTATATCCCGCCCTCCCCAGCCGAAGCTGGGCTCAGGACGGCTAACAACAATAAGTGGACAATTCACGTACTTAGCATCTCAGGGAACCACTGAAAAACAAAACAAAATATTGTGCTATATACCGTAATTTATTTACACATTTTTTCTCAGGTGTGAAAGTCATTTTCACTATTAAAGACATGATATAGCCAAGGTTTAGTATGTCTGATGGAAATTATTTCAGTGGGAGATATTTAAGCATGCATGTCTTCAACTTTCTCATTGAAATTGTTGGGGCTTAAAGTGTTTCTATTTGAGTGGATTGTGAATACAGGAACACAGGAAGCTCCCTTATACTGAGCCACCCACTGAGCCATCTAGCTCAGTACTGTCTACACCAGGACGTCCAGCTCCCAAGAAACTGCGATCTACTCACAGAATAAAAAACTGGCAGTGATCTACCCCTTTTTTTGGGGGGAGGACAGTGGTGTAGCGTGGGGGGTGCAGGGGGGGCCGGCCGCACCGGGCGCAACACCTGGGGGTTAGGGTTAGGGTGCGCAAATCCACTGGTTAGGGGGCGCAAATCCACGGGTTAGGGGTGCAAATTACTTGCCTTGCCCCGGGTGCTGACAACCCACGCTACGCCACTGGGGGAGGGGGTTCAGGTTCGCAATCATCCTGTTGGACATCCCTGCTCTACACTGACTGGTAATAGCTCTCCAGATTTTTCAGGCAGGGGATATATTCCCAGTCTTACCTCACCTCAAGATGTAAGGCATTGAACTAGGGACCTTCTGCATGCAAAGCAGATGTTCTACAACTGCCCTCATTTTCATCCTTTTTAAATGAATTAGATTCATGAGTATATTCATGTTTTACAGAATGATCTTGTGTTGACATAGCGCTGGTAGCATTTCACCCCCTGGTTTAGTAGTTTCAGTTCTTCATTTGGAAAATACAAAGAATCACTTCAGCAGTGTGCTTTTTGCCATCTTATGCCAGCCATTATGGAACAGAACAGGGTGTTGGGGTATGTGTGAGTGTCAGTAGTGACTAACAGGGCAAGTGCATGTTGAAGGATTAAAAGAAGAGAGCTTGAGGCATGGAATAAGGTCAAGAAAGGGTTTCTAGATAATGGCAGCCTCATAGAAGTCACAAAGCAAGCAATTAGACCAGCATCTTCAGTTGAGCTAATAGCGCAAGAGAGTGTGAAAGGAAATAGAAATTGACGCAGGAATGTTCCATACCAGAGAGGACTTAGTAGGCAAGAAGAGAGAACCTGAACAGAATATAGTAGAAATAAAGAAAATGTGTATAATTTTTTTTTTAAGATTCCACAGTGGTTGCAATTTGATGTAATGAATATGTAAATTTGAATTTTATCTGGTCCCATGGCAGTGACTGGGGAAAATCCAGTTGTAGTTCCCATATGAGATGGGTTATGAACTGGACAGTTTTTCAGCAGGACTTTGGAAAGCTTGAAGAATGTCCAAGTACTGATCGAGATGTTCCTGGGACCTTCTACATAGTGGAGGAGCTGCATGTCCCCTTTGCTTCACCACACAGGTGACATAACAGATGTGAACATAAGAAGAACATAAGAAAGCCCTGCAGGATCAAATGAGGCCAAAGGCCCATCTAGTCAAGCATTCTGCTATCTCAGTAGCCAACAGTGGCTGTTGTGTTGAGATTCGGCTTGTGGGCTTCGCATAGGCGTCTGGTTGGCCTGAAAACAGTATGCTGGACTAGATGAACTATTGGCCTGATTCAACAGGCTCTTATTATATTTACTAACTGGAGAAAGCAGTATGTCCACTCAAAATCTTTGCAGATGCAAACAGCATTGAAAGCAGCATTGTGTGTATAACCAAACTGATACCATCATGAACACAAATCATCATGAGGATACAATAAAAAGAACGCATGGAGGGGCCCAATAATTGGGCCTGACACCATTTTATGCATATTGGGGTCCCTGTATATGCCTTTGTCATCCGAAAACTTGAATTGTGAAGCCCAATCCCAAATATCTCTATCCTTCCTATGCCAGCAGGAACCTAAACATCTAGAGGCAAAACTATGGTAGGAGCGGGCTAAGTTATAGATCTAGTCATGGGAGGGAAAAGGATGTGCTAAAGTGAGCAGATTTGAAGGAGAACAGCAACTTTAAGAGTTGTAAGGGGGAAAGGGAAATAGGAAGCTGCCAATGACTAAGTAAGGCCATTTTAGTCCATCTCAACTCAATATTGTCTGCTAGACTCAGAAGCTTGCTTTCTGTGTTGTGACATTTTGGTTGGCCATAATAGGGGGACTTTTTGGTTTTTTCCAGTTGCCAATTTGACTCTTAGCCCTCCATGCTAATGTAACCTACCTCTTCATCTGCTTAGCATATTTGGTGGGTTTCTCTCTGAGGAAAATCATTTGGCATGCAGAGGATTGGTGAATAGCACCTCAAAAGATGATGTCATCATATTTGTAATCAGTGGTATATGTGCCCATCCCTCCTCCAGTACACCACTGCACCCTTACAACATGGATAGCCAATGTGATGCCCTCCAGATATTATTGGACTCCAATGCCCTCCAACCCCAGACAACGTGGTCAACCGATTTATCTATCCTTAGTGGACTTATTTCTGGTTTATTGTAATTGAATATAAACTACTGTGTTTATTATTATTACTAAATTTATATGTTGCTTATATGCTATAATGGCTTTTAAGTGGCTTACAAGCATAAAAGCAAGTATAAAATCCATACATAATTAAAACAATTCCACAAAATAATTCTATAAATCCATTAAATGCCCATATTTAAAATATACAATAAACTATGACAATTAGAAGTATGACAATTAAATAGTTAGAAAGCAATTAATACAGTTGGATCAAGAAGTTCAAGTTCATGGAAATGCTTGCCTAAACAAGACCTAGCAGAATGACAGTATGCATGCAGCCTCTCATATTTCAGAAGGGAGGGCATTCCACAATAGTGCTGCCAATTGTATCAAATTGTAAGGGAAACGGCCTTGCTAGAAAAAACTAACCAATAAACTGAAACTGACACGGGGACAAACAGAAGAGGACGCCTTCACCCCAATATGGCTCCCCTTTATCACATAAACAGCTGAACAAGACAACGACAAGAACCAGTGAAAAGCCTACCTCTAAGTAACCACAAGCCAATAAACATCAGGCCTTGGGAAAACTAGATAAGCCCCATTTGCTAATCTGGATACCCTTACTTGGCAGTGGAAGGGGAAATAGTTTTTCAGGAAACTTGATTGAGTGGCTAATAAACAGCCAGTGCAGATTCCTTAGCACTGTGATTTGTGATATCCCTTAGTGTGACATGTGGGACCCTGTGAATAAGAAAGTTTTTATCTGACCAGTAGTGAGGCCAGTAGTGAGAAGGATAACCATATTTTCCCAGGGAGTGAGTTCTAGAGGTCTAGATGCTACCACTGAGAAGACCCTTTTCTTGTGTAATCACACCATGAGCCACTTTTAGTAGTAGAGCCATGAGCATTTTCCTTTTGGGTAGACAGACAGACAGACAGACAGAATAATGCTGATGACAGGGATGCCTTGTTTATAGTAATCTGTAAGCTGCCCTGGGAGCCTTTATTAAATTTTAGGGCTATTTTTAAAAGTAAAAAGAAAATCCCATTAAAATTATGAATTTATCTGGGTTTGTTACTCAGTTCACATTCAGTCAAGGACCTCAATAGCTGCAATATAATGTTCATATTTAAACATCACCTGATATGATATGATGTTCATGTTTCCGACACCTGTACTTTGCTTTGGCATTTTTATATGTACAGTTAAAATTACCTTAGGTATAAACATCTAAAAAACACAAAGGGCGAAGCAGTCAGTGTGGCAGGCTCAAGGACAGGGAGCAAGCTTTGATTTAGAACTCTTGATGTTTAAATGGCTGAAATTCCCTTATTGCAGGAACAAGTCTATCAGCTTCTGACCCAAGAAGCATGTGTGCGCCATCCTAGCCCCTTCTGGCAGCATGTTTGGTTCAGTGGCCATGCAGCTATTATCTCTCCACCCACAGCTGCACTAGCTCCCTCTCCAAGATGGATAAAACCCAGAGACTGGAAGCAAATGCTCCAGCAAGCAGAGTTCACTGAAGAAGCATTTTGACACAGAATTTACTGGCGTGCCATTGAAAACTGGCTGCCACCAAACTCTGACCTCTTTCCTGACAGCCATTCCACCCACAAGCATACAGAAAATGAAATCACAGGGCTTGGGGGTTAACCCTGTAGGGAGACTGCAAGGTCTTTGGGCTTGAACCAAAACATTTTGCATTACCTTTGTGGTCAATGACAAGAATGACATCTGCCACTATGAATGTTGAAGAGATCCGCAATGGGAAGACATGAGAATCATTCTGCTCCTATCAAAATGTGGTATCTAATGCAGAGGTTGTTATTATTATTATATTTTAATATGAATTTTAAAAAACTTACCAGAAGATGCTTTTCTCTCATTAGACTATTTATGTTACAATATGTAATCACAGGGATTGAATTCTGTGTTTCTGTAAACAGCAATACAAGCATCAGAGTGCTGTGGTGTTTGCAGAATAATGGTGCTGGACTTGAAATAACACATAGACTGAGCCACCATAAATGATTTTCAGAGAAATATGTCACATGTTCAAACTTCATTTTGTGCTGCTGCTGCTTCTGTTTGTCTGCTATTTCCTTTAGTTAAAGCCTTTTATTTTCTTTGGACACACATCCAATGTATGATGTGCTGTCTTAAACTTTTATAAACACCTAGTTTCATGCATGGCCTGTTTTCAGGCAACTCTCACTGCATCATACATTTTGTGGTCTTAAAGCTTCCACCTTTACAATTCTATGATTCTATGACTCATATCACAGGTCCAATCCAGTTCAGTACTGACTACACGGACTGGCAGCAGCTGTCCAGGATTTCAGACAGGGGCTTCTCCCAGCTCTACCTGGAGATGCTGGGGACTGAACCTGGGACCTTCGGCATGCCAAGCAGGTGCTATCCCACAGAGCTAAAGCCTTTTTCTCACCATGCTTATTACCCACCACCCCTTCTGCAACAGTAATTATGGCTGTTTTGAAGAAGGATTTTGGTGACATTATTTTGGCCACCATCCCATCAGGGCCTAATTAGGTCACCTAATTTGGTGTCTGCTATTTTTAAAATAATCTCTCCCCCCCCTTTCTTCTCAGAAGCTGTCAGGAACATTTGCTGGTCTGGCAAGTTCCACAGTGGAGAGAGAGGCCTGTACCTTCTTCTCCCTCTTGGCAGGGCCCGTCTCTTTCATGCCCTCCGCTCCTCTGGGCCAGCCCCGCCGAAGCAGCGTCCTCTCTCTCCAGGAGGAGCGTCCAGGCGGGTGGAAGGCCGAGCACAATGGAACCTGAGAATTTCTGTCACTCTCCGCATATGGCCCGAAGTGCTTTAATCCCAATTAGGGGCGGCTGACACACGGTCCTATTCATCCCCCTCAGCTCTTGAATACATTTGCCTAGAAATGAACTTCGCCCATAGAGGCGCCGCTAAATGTGCCCAACAGCAAGGAAAATCGAATTGAGGCCTGCGCTCAATTGGAAGGCGAGGGCGGGAGAAAAGGTATGAATTTATAAGGTACACCGAAACATTGCGATTCAGCCACAAGTCGGGTGACTTTTCTTTGCACCCTGTCAACCGAAAGAGCCGGGAGATAAGTAGGCTGAGGGGGGCGGGGGCGAAGGGAGGAGGAGGACGGACGAGAAAAAAGGCGACTTTTTCCACAGACTTTGAATAAGCCAGGATAGGCCTTTCCCCCCTTTTGAAAGTGGTTGATTGTGCGCGCCTTGAAATACGCTCGCCTCCCTCCAGGCATTCCAGCGGGGCGACCCAGCCTTGAGCGCGTCCATTTCACAGAGGGGGGGGGGGCGAGGCGGGCTGGAACCAAGGGAGATATTTTATTTTAAAAAATAATCATGGCGTTTTCCACAGGCCCCCAAGGCGCATTGAGACTCTGACTCTCTCTTTCTCATTCTGTCTCTCTGGCAGTTGCCAAGGCAGGGCTCTCGACAGCCCAGGCCGCGATCGTGTCATCTGCCGGGGTTCCCATAGAAGCCTAATTACTATTCAAAAGCTGCTCCAATATCCCACCCGCATCTTGTCTGCCCCGCACAGCTGGTTGGGGGCCTCGGAGGTTCGCCTCCCCTCGCCCAGCCACCAAGCGAGACCTGGTCGCTTTACACAATCGGCTGCCTTTTTCTCTTTTTTTCTTCCGTGCAACAAGATCTCGATTCTCGGGCCTCTTTTCTCGTTTTGTAAAATAAATAAATGAATGAATTAGGAGTACTGTAAATGAAAGGAAGCCACCAACTCGAAAGGAGAGAGAAGCACTGTTAACAAAGCGGGACTTGATTGTATTTGTCGGCTTCTTCTTGGGCACAGTAGAGGGGCAGCAGTGAAGTTGGAGGGTGGGCTGGGTGCAGGCAGAGTCCAGAATGACACTTCCAGGATTTAGGAAACACTTCCCCCCATCCTTCAAAAAAAAAACCATGTCTTTGAAATGAATGGCAGATCACTGGTCACAGATAGCAATGTGTGTTACTTTGCTGACTTCAGAATTTGGGAAGCCAGCCCTGTTGCATTTTGGGCTCCCTTATGCGAAGTGAGGCCCTGGACATCTCCGCTAAAGTCGCCCTTTGACGGCGCCACTGGAGCTCAGAGCCGCCCGTGGAATCCTGAGGTGGCCAAGTGACCTGTAACACTTAAGGTGGCAGGTGTGTGTGTGTAGATGACACTGTGGAATCCACCCCCTAAAACAGAGCAAAAACCTAACAACCCCAGTGTTATCAGGAAGAGTAGTGCTAGGGCGAGCTTAGTAATTTTCTGCTTGCATAGCGTTTTGTTTTGACATACAGGAGCCCCCAAAGAGGTGAGTCCCTCACCTGCAGGATGATATGGCTCCCTCCATTCTACCACTCCCAGACTCCTCTGCTCTGCTTCATGTCCAGATCAGCCTTGGGGCATGCAAATAAACAAGAGCGCTCCTAAGCATACACAGAGTGCATTTCTCTTAACACTGATTAGCCACAGTCCTCTTCTATATCTCTGAGGGCAGGGATTTCAGAGAGAGCTGGGCACCTCCTCTATTCAAGATGTTAGCCACAGAATGCATGCCCTATAGCCAGGGGTAGGGAAAGTTTTTGAGCCAGAGGACCATATTCACCATATTCACAATGGGCAAGATTCTGAGGGACACATGTCAGTGGTGGACAGGGCCAGAGGCAAACTAGGGCAGATGTTTCAACACACCCGTACATCTCTCTATCCTTCATCTAGGCAAGCAAGAGGCCTTCTGTTAGTTGGAAGGTCACATTTCAACCAGACAATAGGGAACAGCCTTATACAGTGGTACCTCAGATTACATACACTTCAGGTTACATACGCTTCAGGTTACAGACTCCGCTAACCCAGATTATTACCGCAGGTTAAGAACTTTGCTTCAGGATGAGAACAGAAATCATGCTGCGGCAGTGCAGCAGCAGCAGGAGGCCCCATTAGCCAAAGTGGTGCTTCAGGTTAAGAACAGTTTCAGGTTAAGAACAGACCTCCAGAACGAATTAAGTTCTTAATCCAAGGTACCACTGTACAGTGTCAGACCATTGTTCCACCTCTCTGGCAAGCGCTCTCAGGTTTCAGATAAGGCACATTCCCAGGCCTACCTGGAGTGGCTGGGAATTGAACACAGGACCTTCTGAATGCAAAGCAGATGCTCTACCACTGAGCTACAGACTTTCCCTAGGGAGGGCATAGAGTAGGGCGGGGGCCTATGAGGGGTGTGGCCTGGGAAGGGCCCAGGGGTCAGATAGATCTGAAGGGGCATATTTGACCCTAAGCCTCTGCTTCTCCACTCAGCCCCTGCCCTTAACCTAAAGCACACCTACTATATCTGAAACAGAATATGTTTACAAGGTCAGATGGCACGATTTTTGGGCTTTCCTCTCTGTGGCCTAAGCCTTAGCATTAGTGAGGTTTAAATGAATTACTGGGTGGCATAGTGGTTAGACAGACTAGGTCAGACAGACTAGGACCTTGAAGATGAGAATTCAAATCCCAACACAGCTATGAAACTCATTTAGGCCAGTCACTGTCTCTGAGCCTAACCTACCTCACAGGGTTGTTGTGATGATAAAAAGTAGAGGTGGAAGAACTATTTATGTCACCTTGAGTTCCTTGGAGGAAAGGTAGGATAGAAATGTAATAAAACAAAACAAACAAAATTGTCTTAAAACTTGTTTTCAGGGGGGCCCTGCTGCCGCAAGTGAGATAACAGAGACGTGTCCTGAGCATGTGTTGAGTGCCTTCCTCTTATAAAGTAACTGCAACAGGCCACACTTATCTAAGATGAGAGGCAGAGAGCCTAGTATTCATGTAGGCTTCAAACCCAGCATTATCTCATTTTTAAAAATTCACAACTGTAAGAAGAGATAGGACAAAAAGAAAGAAAAAAGCTATTGAAAGCTTTATAGGTTTTGAACGGTCTCCACTAAATAGTTGTCCCAGTGAAAGCTTCTTTTCATCTTACCTCTATTTAAGAATATAATTCAAGGCAACAATCCTCAGACTGTTTACGAAGAGTCAAGTGTCGCTAGTCAAAAGCAAATTACACGGTTGCTATCCTGGGAGAGAGTTCTCTCTGTCTCTCTTTTAACCCAGGGGTGGGTAGCTATATTCTCTCAAGGCCCTTCCCCACTAAAAGCAATATATATTTAATTTACACAGCCATGAGGAACAGAAACTTATTTTTGATTCAAAAATAAAATCTGGCATTGAGTGGATTCTCTCCTGATAGAATCATGTCAAGGCTGATCTTGTGTATGAAAATGCCGGCTTAGAAGGGAATACACATAAGCTTGCAGTGGATAAACTGATTAGGGGTTAACTGAATTTACTCTGGTAAAAAGTGGTGGCTATTTTGTGTGTGTGTAAATTGTAAATTGACTTGTAAATTGACTCCGATCAGATGCCATGCGGAATGCTCTTTAGCCCTTACACCATTTATTCTCACCGGCCATAACAATCCGATTGACTTTACTCGGATTGTGGGGAGGAGAATGAGCGGGTGCAGGGAATAAATGGACTGGAAAGACGAAGATGCTGCAAGATTCCAGGGAGCTGATTTTGGCTGAAACACACCTTTCTTTGAGCAGGAACGAGGTCCTGCCTTGGGGAGAGAAAATAGGCTGCTCCGTTTGCACTGGGAGAATCTGGGCCACTGAATGAACTTGCAGCATTTCTTTCTTTCTCTTTCTTTCGTTCCCCCAACGTTTTTTTGTTTTGTTTTGTTTTGTTCAAGCATCCACTGTGTTTCTTTCCCCACAGCATAATGGAGCTGGCCCTGTATACAGGCATTCATGCTGGTTTGAATGTAATGTTGAACCTTCTCAGTGCTGGAGCGGTTTGATGGTTTGAATGGAGCTCCCTGGTGGGACATTGCTAGGCGCAACTGTGCCTCTTTGGACGCCTGTTGTTCCTTAACATTCATGCCTCATTATGGGGCAACCTGTTCAAGCCAAGAGAGAGCCAGTCCTGAGCCAAAGCCTTCCCTCGGGGGCGTTGGCAGTTCAGAGAGAGAGAGAGAGAAGGAGGGAGGGAGGGAGGGAGAGATTGAGGGAGAGGGCTAAGGAGGAGGAGGGGGGTTAAAAATCTCTTTTGGTCGCTGGGCAAAAGTGGTTTCCCCCTTTTAACTGGTCTTTCCAGCGGCCCAGTTGAAGTGTCTCAAAAGGGACTAGTGGAATGTTTTGACTCTCAACATTGTCTCGGAATAAAGCTAGAAGCATGTAATTAATGTGTCCTTTTAATAAGGGACAATAAAGCCGTTCAAGCTATTTAATTTCATTTAATTTTCCATCCCATTTGCTTCCAAGGCTCCTTTTACCCATTTATTTTTTTAAAAAACCCAGCCTTTCATGGCGTGGCTTGCTTCAGTGGGCACGTTAGATCGATTTCAGCCTGCCTTTTTAGGGATTGGGGGGAAAGGAGATAGACAAAAATCAAAGCAAACGTGTCTCATTCCCTTTTTGGGGGACGGGGGGGGAGAGACCATTTATTGTAACTAAAAGAAGCTTCCAGGCAACTGAGCCACAGGAACGGAACAAAATAAATTAATAATATAATATAATATAATATAATATAATATAATATAATATAATATAATATAATATAATATAATATAATAAAATAAAGCCAACGTGCGGGGCCGCTGCAATCCTTTCCAGGGGTTGGGAGACGAGGTATAACTTGGATGTACATGCGGATATAGAAAGAAATAGTTTTTTCTCGCAACCGACCAGCTGTGGGTTGCTTTCCGTCGGAGGCTTCGCGTGGCGCTCGCGACTCCCGCCGGCCGTGGCGAGGCTGCCCCACTAGAGCAGAAGGGAGCTTCTACCTTTCCCCTTTGACGCCTCCGACCGGTGCCCTGGCGGCCGGCGGGCGGGTCAGGAAGGGTATATTTCAACCGGTTGTCACCCCGAAGCCGGCAGGCCAGAGGTTAGACGGACTAGTCCTTGGCTTGAATTTATTGCTCTCCGCTTTTTGTTTCGCCCTTTGCTTCCCATTCAGGATGCGGACCGCAGGGGTCATCTTCAGTCTTCGGTCCCGGCCACCGCCCCCCTCAGAAGCCTCTGCAATATCCCAAACGATCCCTTCTCGAGAAAGCACCGATCCAATTCCACCTGACCCAGGAAAGAAAGGATTTCTGAACTCGGGTCGGTACAAAGGCCGTTTTTAGTCAGGTTCCCCCAATCCCCAGCTCTCCCCTCATCCAACAGCACCGTTTGTCGTTCCCAAACTCATACTTGCTAGAAAAAGTATATATATTCGATTTGAAATTGGCTAGGGCGGGGCGGGGGGGGGGGATTCTTAGCCTTTCCAGTCTGCAGCATCGGCGACTTGCGTAAGTGACACATCTCGAGCCAGATGCTACGATCGCAAGCGCGCTTACCTGGGAGTAAGCCCCATTGAATTCAATCGGATCTCCTTCTAACTGGTCGTATATAGAATTGCGCTGGAAGGCTTCACTCCACAAACACATTTACTAGGGAGAAAGATCCATGCGACAACGTGGAACTTACTACCGAGTCAACATGAATGGGCTTGTACTCTGTGAAAGACACTTTTGATAGCCCATACTATCTGAGACTCTTAATCTCAGGGTCGCGTGCTAGAATCCAGGTTGGGCAAAATATTCCTGCTCTGTAGGGAGCTGGACTAGATGATCATCGTGGTCCCCTCCAACTCTACAATTCTATGATTTCCGAAAACTGGATTTGTCGATACTACTTAAGTCCTATTCAATGGAGGGCGAGTGACATGGATTTTGGCTTGTAAAGCAGTCTAGTCCTTCCTTGGAAGCATCTCCATCCCAGAAGGACAGCCGTGTCATTCCCGGGGCATCAAGGAATCTTGTAGCTGCACCTTCCAACACATCACGCAATGTTATTCTGACATAATTTTTAGCGCCCAGTTCCTGAAATGCCTTTAGGTTTTCCAGCCCACTAAATGCAAGTCAAACAGGGGTGGATAACTTGTGCCTCGCCAGATGTTGTTGGACACCGACTCCTATGCCTTGGAAAGCATTAGGATTTACTTCATTCACTAGGGTCTACTTCAATGTTAATTTATTGGTGCCAGACCAATTTCCTCTTCTGGTCATTTTGCTCCGACCTCATTGAGATATCTAGGTAGCTGTTAGCGGAGCAACCTGATCCCGTGGGCGTTTCCTCAGAAGCAAGCCCAAATGAGCTCAATGGAGCTTGCTTCCAAGTGAGCACCGATAGGATTGTGGCTGTCGTGTGTGCCTTCAACCCCACATTTTAGAGCAGGGGTGGGGAACCTGTGGCCCTCCAGATGTTGGGTTTTGACATCCACTAGCCACAGCCTGCAGAGCCAACGACCAGGGGTGATGGGGCATTGTAGTCCAGCAATATCTGAAGGGCTACAGATAGCCAACCGGGACTACAACTTCCATACACCCCCGACTGTTGACCATGCTGTCTGGGGATGATGAGCGCTGGAATCCATTGGTAGCGTTAGTTACCCTTGGTGTAGAGGCACAACATCCATAGGAAAATCCCTGGGGATCTTTTATTGGGGTTCTCACCACATTGCATGAAAGGAAGTATTCTTGAAATTCAGATATAAACCTAAGCAGAACTCAACTCTTCCTTATACGGCCCCCGAAGTTGCACCTCTACACCATTTGGCTAGGAGTAAGCTCCATTAAACTTAATGGGGCTTACTTCTGAGTCAGGGTATAGGATTGTGTTGTAAATTACTTACACTTCACAAAGCCTCTGTGAGTTTCTACAAGGAAACCTTTCTTGATTTTTACCTTGGGCAAACTACCATGCGTTTCTGTTATGTAAATGCTTAGGAAATATTTTTGATGTAAATATAGGACAAACGAGTGGATTTGCATGAAAGTCAGCTTCAGCTTCCGAGTGCTAGGCGGAGATGAATGAAAGCTACGGAGCTGAATAGAACCTGCACAAATGAAGTGTCACGTTAATGTTTTCATTAACTGCAGAGAGTTAGAGCCAGGCTTAGACAGCAGTTCGGAGCACACTTCCTAGCAAGGAGTAGGACTCGTCGAACTCAGTGTAACTGACTTCTAGGTAAACATGCAGCGAGGATCGCGCTGTTAAAGTTGTCCGATCCATAAAGAGTTTCAGGAAGCAGCAGCACATGAGCTGATTTAAATTCTGGTCGGGTGACATGCTGCTGAAATCAATAGATACTTGAAGTTTATCCATATTTACACGGAAGTATATTCCACTGAATTCATTTGGCTTACTCCCAAGTAAGCGTGCACAGGATTACCGTCCGACAACCCAGGTGGTAGGCCGAAATGAGTTCGACTGAGCTGAATAAATTCGACTTACTCCCGAATAAATAGGTTTAGGGCTGTAGACTTAATTGTGTGTAAGGCCATCAGAGTACGATCCAGTCATGTTTTAGGTCCCAATGATTTCGAGGGGGTGGAGGAGGAGAGGGGCATAAATAAATGCATGTTTTTAATGCTGTAATGGAAACCAATGTGCTGTAAAAGTGCTGTGTCTCTTCCTTTGCATTTAAAGGGAATAATGCCCTGATCAAAATGCTACTTGAAAGTAAGTTCCATTCATTTCATTTGGACTACCTTCCAGTGAATGTGTAACCACCAGCCTGCAAGGCGTCATTGCTTTATCAAATGTGTTGTACTTAGGCTATATTGAGCTTGACTCCAAATAGGGAAAGTGACAGAGGATCTGCTTTTCATCTAGAAGGTCCCAGGTTCAGCCCCTAGCATCTCAAGGTAGGGCTAGGAGAGCAGTAGAAAATACCACGACTGTTCCAAGACATGTTGGCACCTGAGACGAACTACAAAATGACACTTTCCATCCCCGCCAGGGGAGGAGAGAGTGAAGAACCTACATCAGGGACAAGGGGAGGCGGGACTTAAGATCTAAATAGGGATCTGCTGCCCCTGTGGATCCTGCCACCCGAAGTGGTCTCCTCACCTTGCCTCATGGGTGGGCCGGCCCTGGAAAATACCGAACTAGATGGGCTAATGATCTGAATCAATTCGTATGCTCCGGCTTCATCATCTGACTGTGGATTTGGTACAGTCTATCCAAGGCCTCGGATGTAGATCTCTGTGTCTGTTTGTCGTGGTGCTTAAAGCAACGTGCATCTCGCTACAAACTGTGCGAGTGGGCTAGGTGACAGTCTGCAAATTCACCGCTTGTGTGGGAAAAGAAAACTCTTTGGAATCTATTCCCATTACTAAAGAAGCGTGGAAGGAGCTAGTAAGTAGCAAATTAACGATCCAGTCTGTAACCCTATAAGAATACTTAACTGGGCAGACAATGGACCCCGCTTCTTTAGAAGCATGTGTAGGGTTGCCTTCCAAGGCTACAACATTATGCTCATAGATATGGGGAGTAAGGCCCCATTGGATTTAATGGGACTGCATCGAAGTAAATTTGCACAGAAACAGACCACACACCTTCCGTTCCCGTTATGAAAACTTTAAGGGAAGGCAGTAAACTCTGGCCCCTCCAGCCTAAACACTCGAGGAAGTTCGTTCCATTTATTTCGGTGGGCTAAGACTTTGCTGGAACTTTGCAATCGTTTCCCCGCTCTGGGTTTTAAGTTCTCGGCTTTTGTCATTTTCTTGAATCGATTCTTGTTACTGGAGGACCAATTCCTGGTCAGTTATGAAGTCTCATGATTCTTGCTCACACTTACACATTTTGTTAATGTCAGTGGGTCTCTGCATAGCTTGAGCAAAAGATTCTCTTTCCCCCCAATGCAGAAACAGGTGAAATAGTACGATGACCACGTGTATTCTGCCACCCTGTTTGTGATGGCCTCATCCTGACTCGAAAGCTATCGCCTCTCATTTCAACATGACTTTCCTCTAAGAAACTAAATCTAGCAAGCCAGCACCCCCTCCCCCATAGTAGCCCTGCGACTCAATCCTACGCAGAGGTAATCCCCTTTATTTAGTGGGCCCCAGCTAGTGTGTGCATAGGATTGCAGCTGTAGCCGTATTTATATCAAATCCAATCTCAATGATGTTCAAAGTATCTCCTTGCAGATAAGTATTTTACGAGTTTTGGCTTATTTCTTCCGTCCATCCTCTCTGCCTTTCCTCTGGGATGTTTTATCTTCACCCAGTGAATAAATATGGACACGAACAAGTACGTATTCGGATTATTTCGTCACCACTCCTCATCATTCCCCATCTCTTTTGGATTTCTTAAATAAATTCTTGTCCGTCTTTGGAAATCTCATAGAGCACATGGGGTGCGTTTTGTTCTAGGCCTGTTGGAATGTGAGTGCTACTTTTCTATTGAAGTTTTTTTTTTTTTTTAAAAAAGAACCGGACCACAACAATCTTTGTAGCTTAGCGACCTATATCGGGGTCGGAGAATGGATCCAGGGATTGAAAAACGGATCCGTTCGGCGAAACTCCTGCATGAACTTCCCCTGTGTATTGTTTTGTGCGCTCGTGCGCCTTTTTCGCCCAATACAAGGCGCTTCCTTCGATAAGCCAAATAAAACTATTTCTAGAGAACTTCCAAACGCGAAGCTTGGTGCTTTCAACTCAGGCCGAGGATTTCTCTGTTTTACGCAGTTAAAAGCAGGAGAAAAATGAGAGTTGAGGAACCAAGCCGTCGTTGCAAAGGGATTTCTGGGCTCCAACCAACCCACTGAATTGGTAATATGGCAGCGTCCCCGTCCCCCCTCTTTTTTAAAGTGTAGGTATTTTCTGGTGTTTTCCCATCAAGTACCTGCCCAATTTCTGTATGGCACACGCCAGGAATCAATAGAAGTTAACAAGTCCTCCAAACATCCCCCCCTAATCTCTTTGTTTAATCGCCTTTACAATCCAGCCCAAGGAAAGAGAATTAAAAATCTTTGAAGTCTCCTGGCTGACAAAAGGCTCAGCCAAGTAGACTTAAAACACTCCCTTCTTTTCCAAAACTGGTTTGTCGGGGAACAATCGAAGGAAGTAAAATTTATGGAGAAATTATACAGTGGATTTGTCACTTAAAATATCGTAACTGTCTCGGGGACAATCCCCCATGCTGAGGATTAATGGTCCCTCCAGACCTTTGATTCACCAGCGCCTTTTCTTTGCCCTTGACAAATTGGATTTTTAGGAATGGGAAGGTCGCCGGGGCCATTGTTGGCTGCCCCATTCAAAAAAGCCCTTGATTATGCGTTGGGGTGGGTGGGGGGAGAGAGAGAGAGAGAGAGAGAGGTTGGTGGAGGGGGCGGGTGGGGGGGTGGGCTAGGGAAAATCTCCATGTGACCCTCTCGGGTGGGACTCGGCAGCTGCTGCAAGAGCCACACTCTCTCATCGCCCCAACCCGGCGCCCTGGAGCACCGGCGGGCCGAGGGGAGAGCCCTCGTGTGGCAATTGAAAAGGCGGCGCGCACCGTCGGCCGCGTCACTTTGCGGGCGGAGATAACGCCGGTGCGGCTCAGCCCTCCTTGCTGCCTGCCTCTGCCTCTCTCCCTCTTTCTGCCTCCCTCTCTCCCTTCTGTCAGTCGAAGAGAGTCCTGGGCGCCTTTCCCGATCGCCGCGTCTGTAACCCGGAGGCAGCGATGCAAAGCAGCCGGGGTCCGCCGGCGCTCAGCGTTACCGCGGAGAGCTGCATCCCGGCTGGCCTGCGCCTGGGTCCGGTGTCCGGCACCTTCAAACTGGGCAAGTACTTGTCCGATCGCAGGGAGCCGGGACCCAAGAAAAAGGTATTGCTCCCGCACCTTGGCGGAAAGCACTGTGGAGGGAGGGTGGGCGAAAGAGGGGAAGTGTCCGAGGGGCTGGCGCGCATCCTTGCGAGGGAATCTTTCCGCAGCAAAGTTATTTCTCTGTCCTCCTCCGTTCATAAACGGGTTTGGGTGTCCACACGAAGCATCTCTGCTCTTCGGATCTTTACGAAGCCAAGAGGCTGCGGGGATGGGCAACCGCCTCTCTTTCAGACCTCTTCCTGGCCTTTCGGGGGAGATCTCTGACTTTAGATGACTTATTTGCGGGGATGGGGGGGGGGACTGTGTTGAACCCTGCTGGATTGGACGTAGATGGGGAGGGGGAAGCTGGAAAAACGAGACAGCGGCGGGTTAAGAGACTTACTGGTGCCCCCGCACCCCGAATTCTAGGAAATCAAATCCGGGTAAATCAAGGTAAATAGTTTGCTCCGGCTGATCCTCCACCCTGATACCAGAGTGGTGGATACGAAATCGGATATATATTCACAACACGAAATAAAATAATAATGAATGAATTAACTGGTAGCTCGACCCCTGTTGCCTGCGATGCCAGTTTCTTTTATTGAATGTACTATGTTTACCTTCTGTTTCAAGGTTCTTTTTTAACCTTAAAGTGGAAGAGGCAAAATAACAGTTAAGTGAAACGAAATCTAAAGGTTCCTAACGCCACCAGGTGAGATTTGCCTCTCATGCAGGATAAAACAACCGCAGAAAAACCTCGCCCGAAACAAAAGCGGCCTGCAGTTGAGATTTCAAGAAAGGTGGCTGGATGGTGGAAGTTTGTGGGAGCGAAATCCACAGTCTTGCGGCTCCTTAAAGACTTGGGGATTTATTGTGGCTTAAGCTTTCCTGGACTAGAGTCCGTCTCATCACCTGCTTGAAGGTGACAGATGCACACACGCGCACAAGAGCGCGTCGATGTTTGTTTGTTTAGGGAATGCTGGGGCCTTAAGGCCATGAAGTGCAAGGGGGGCAATTGTAAGCTTTCCCCACAGGCATCTGTGCAGAACCCAAATGAATGCAAAGATAAGAGATGAAAACAGTCCTCCCACAGACCCCATGTCTGGAATGATCCAATTTATGAAGCACCCTTTTAACGCCGAAATTCTCGCGGGCTCGCCACAGTCACCGTCATTGTTGTTTTGTTTTGCTTTTAAAGAGGATTTCAGTCCATAAGAAACATTCACCAAGTAAAAGAGGATCGGAGCAATCGAGCTGATTTCCCAGCTGGCTCCAAATGTTGATGACTGCTTTGGAGTGCTTTACAGAGAAGTCTCCAAAAGGAACCCCAAATAAGAAAGATTTGTTTGTGTGTATGGATTGCAGCCTTCGAGCATCTCCTCGGATGAGCTTAGCAGAAGGCAACGTTGTCTCCTTTCTTCCCCAAAGCGCAGAGGTTTGTCGTACGTTCCGCTCGGATTCTGAATGCCCTTTAATTGTTTTTAAACGCTCTGCCAGCCCCTTCAAATTTATTTCTCATCTGGCTCCGTTGGTTGCTCCCTTTAGGCTGCCTTTGTTACAGTGACTTTTATTGCCTGGTCATTCAAAGAGGTAGCCCCTCATTTGCTCGCTCTCTGTGTATGACCAAGCAGATTATGAAGGATGAGGCAAGACTCTGAGGCTTAACAGAGTTGCTCCTGTCCTCTTCCTCTTTTGCTCTTATCCTCTTTTTTATTATTTATTCGTTAATTAATTGCCCTACAGGGGCTGGGACCCTTGAAACTAGGTGTAGCCATTTCCCCCCTCGAAGTAGGAAATTTAATAACTATGGTTCTTAAATATGTTCCCCTTCGTCTTTTCAGGCTGCAGCCCTATAGGTCAGGGAAAGTGACAAGAAGCGGAAGAGAGTTTGAAGAAGGCTCTTTTCCCAACTAAGAGGGATTGTTTAAAGAGTTTATATAGGGCGTATGGGGATCACTGACCTCAGGGCAACTTACGCACTTATCTCACTTGTCTCACTTCGGAATGACATGGCATCGAGTGGAGGTGTCCCTTTTTTGGTAGCTGCAATTAAGGTAAAGGTAAAGGACCCCTGGACGGTTAGCGGTTATGGGATGCGGCGCTCATCTCGCTTTTCAGGCTAAGGGAGCCGCATTGTCCACAGACAGCTTTCCGGGTCATGTGGCCAGCATGACTAAATCACTACTGGCGCAACGGAACACCGTGACGGAAGCCAGAGCGCACGTAAACGCCATTTACCTTCCCGCTGCAGCGGTACCTATTTATCTACTTGAACTGTTGTGCTTTTGAACTGCTAGATTGGCAGATGCTGGGACAGAGCAACAGGAGCTCACGGATTCGAACCGCAGACCTTCAGATCAGCAAGCCCAAGAGGCTCAGAGGTTTAGACCACAGCGCCACCCGCTCCCTTGGTAGCTGCAATTACGGTACATGGCAGTGAAGCCGACACACGTCGATTCAAACCCGAAGGACAACCTGGTCCACAGCTCTGGCTAAGTCTAACAATCGACTGCTATCTAAGTTAATTGGCACATTGATCCTAAAGACTATATATATATATGTAGCAGTCACATCGACCGAAACTCCCCAACTTCGAACCACCTGGATTTAAGAGGATTTAAATCTCCCCCAAGACAATAAAGCCGTGAGCCTAAACATACTTACTTAGAAGGACTTTTCAAATGAAATAAAGGAGAACCAAATGAAAGAGTGGAGTTACGGCTGCAATCCTATGAACGTCTACTTGGGAGTAAGAGCCCTTGAACGCCGTGAGGATTTGCTACCGAGTAAGCATGCACGTTCCAATTCCACAGAACCAGTCGCTTATAAAATAAGAAGGTGTCCATCCTCAAACCGTTTGCTAGGAGACCTTTGCCTCGTTCCAGATTAGTACAGCAATGGCTGCATTTGGTTAGCCCTGTAACTCGTCTCCTGGCTGCTGCCTCCGACTAGGATCGAGCTGCGCACTGGTTCACCTCTCTCTCTGTTGATTGTGGAATCCGCTTCTCATGGAAACGATCAAACACAGAGAGAAATTAGACAAATAAGTTATTTTAATAGGTTATGGTGTGTGTGTGGGGGGGACAGGGATGTAACATTAGCGGTCTTTTTGTCTGTGGAGCTGCTCAGTACCAGCGAATGTTGTTCTGGCTAAATAAAGCAAGGACCTTGAACTGACTGGCGGCATAAATGACAGCCTCTGCTGTCCTATGTTCCAGGTGCGGATGCTGAGAGGGGAACTGGTGGACGAAGCCGGGGGCTCTGCTGTGGAGTGGATAGGGTTAATCCGGGCTGCCAGGCACTCGCAAGAACAGACCTTGGAAGCTATTGCAGATCTACCGGGCGGACAGGTACCTACAGCCTCCCTAACTCAGCTCTATGAGCCTTTCTGTCTCAGGGCTGGATAGATTGGCTTTGCTGTCTGGTCCCTTGACGGGCTCTTTCTGTTCTCCTAGATTTTCTACCGGGCGCTGCGAGACGTCCAGCCGGGAGAGGAGCTGACCGTGTGGTATTCCAGCTCCTTGGCTCAGTGGTTTGATATCCCCACCACGGCTACTCCGACGCACGATGAGAAAGGTACGTACAGCACCTTGGCCAGCGACTTGCGCAAGGAGGAAGAGCCTCCCCACAGCGCTGCTCAACTAACTACGCGTTACAGTGAGAGTTTTGCTGTAAGCCCCGCTGAGTTCAATGGGATTTACCCACCAGTACGTTGGGGATTTCAACCCCCAGATTCTTCTATTTGAACTTAAAGCGAGACGGAAGATATCAGGTGAGCCGCAGACCATCGAGTACTTAATACAGTTTAGGCGGAATGAACTTGAAAGTAAGCTCTGTTAAAGTCAACACTGGCTAATAAATTTGTGTGCGGGTGTCATTCAGTAGGTCGGTCTTATACCTTCTTCTAAACTCTAAAAAACAAACTACGGGGCAATTAATAAACTTGTCACAAACGTGGAAGTAAATCCCAGTGTAAACAGTGGTGGTTGTTTTTAAAAAGATCAAGCGAGCTGTTCGTTTGTGGTGCTGGATCTATATGAGACATGTTTGCAAATACATGCTGCTCAGCTAGATCCTGTGCATGCTCACTCGGAGAGAAGTCTCAATGAAGTTAATGGGGCTTACTCTCAAGTAAGTAAGATTGAGGGCTGATGTGCAAGAAGAACCCCAGTCATGCTTGGTGAAAGAAGTGGGGAAGGCTTAAATCCGGCTGAACCAGGATTGTGGACCTGATTGCAATAAAAAGGCAGTATTGGACCACAGCTTAGAGCTAAGATAAAAGTAGCTTAAGTAGGTCCAACAAAAATATTTACTCCAGATACCGTCTTCCCAATGCGGTTGACCTTTGATTGGAACAGTTCTTGAGCTACGAATTTAGAAGGGAGTTTGGACCCTGTCCCTGCTCAGCCTTTTCTTGCATGTGCACCGATTCCCTCTACACCTTACTCAGTGGGCGCCCTGCCACACCGACATTCTTCTCCTTACAATACGACAGTTTTGGATTTTGCCCCCGCCAGTGCTAAAAGAGGCTCGCTAGTTCTAAAGGCCTAGGATGGCTTTCCTTCTGCTTTTGTGCTTTGCCCTGCATCTGCCTTGCATCTCCCTCTCCGGCTTTTCTCGTAACCTCCGGATCCCGTTCTTATTCGAAGTGACGGTATAGTCCATTTAAAGCGGGAAAGTATGCGCGCTGACATACGTGAGGACACCTCCAGCGCTGTTCCGAAATCTTGGGAATTATTGAAGGGACTGCAAAAGAAACAAATGCCACTAGATCTTCTCAGAGTTCTAAGTGCTAGAGGAGAACTCGGCCCGCCAGATTTCTTTCCCCAACCCGCCCAATCATAGTTATGGAGCTATAGTTTATACAGTGGTACCTCGGGTTACATACGCTTCAGGTTACAGACTCCGCTAACCCTTCTTCAGGATGAGAACAGAAATCGTGCTCCGGCGGCGCAGCGGCAGCAGGAGGCCCCATTAGCTAAAGTGGTGCTTCAGGTTAAGAACAATTTCAGGTTAAGAACGGACCTCCGGAACGAATTAAGTACTTAACCCGAGGTACCACTGTATTTTGAAATGGATTTTTGTTCTATCTCCTTTTTTTTTTATAAGAATAGTGTTTTCAGTCAATCCATTCGTTCTCCTTTTCACTCTGGTAATGAGCGGCCACAGCTTCTTGTCCAAGTTAACGCTTTGTGTACTCTTGCTATATATACCCGGTGGCGGGAAGGACTTTGGTTTAAAACTGGTTGATTCTGAGGCAGAGAAGTGCATGGAGCTACTAGGCCTCTCGGATTCAGTGACTTGTGGATCCGTAATGCCGGTGGGCCTTTATCTGTAGATTAGTGAGCTTTAGGAGATAATATATTAATACAAAGAGGAAACTTAATCCTGTTAAAATACAGAGGCTGTACGGATTCAGCAGCATTTCTTGGTGATGGAACCTACCACGAGATCCTGGTTGCAGTCCTGATCACGCTTTTATCTTTTCAGCAGCGTCCCAGGAACGCGATGGGACGTGTTTAGAATTGCACAGCGAATTAATGAAACTGGAGTGTTAGCTGTTAAGTCATCAAACAGCCATTCCGAAAGGCTTCAGCTAGAACTGGTGTCCATTGATTCCGGTGGAGGTTATTTCCACCACAGGGTGCAAGTTCTACACCATTGACTTAGATTTAAAACAGCTCGGCGCAATCCGAGGCAGTATAACTGGGACCAAACCCAAGAGGTTTAGCAGAATAAATGGGTCAAGGAGAAGAGCTGCTTAAAATACAATTTTCAGTTACAGTGGTACCTCGGGTTACATACGCTTCAGGTTACATACGCTTCAGGTTACAGACTCTGCTAACCCAGAAATAGTGCTTCAGGTTAAGAACTTTGCTTCAGGATGAGAACAGAAATCGGGCTCCGGCGGCACAGCAGCAGCAGGAGGCCCCATTAGCTAAAGTGGTGCTTCAGGTTAAGAGCAGTTTCAGGTTAAGAACAGATGTCCGGAACGAATTAAGTACTTAACCCGAGGTACCACTGTATATGGATTGGCCCACATAGCCCTAACAGACTTTAACTTGCACTCAGGCCCAACCCATGCATGTTTAATCAGAAGTAAACCCCACTGTGTTTGAAAGGATTGTGGACTTTGCAGGTTTGGGTTTGCAGAATACTTAGATGAATAATTTTGTAGATCCTGCACTTGCTTGGGAGGAAGCCCTTTGAACTCAGAGCAGCTGCTTCTGAGTTGCAATGTATAGGATTGGGCTGCGTGGTGAGAGGGAATGAAACTTGTCATTCCAAGGACCCTTCCTCAAAAGTGCAAGTAATATAAATGCAAAAGGCAGCTAAAGAGGACCGTTTAGCATAACCATGTATGTTATTGCTTTCTGCACCTATGTGTGGTATAATCCTCCTTACTACATGAGAAGGGTGAAAGAGAGAAAGTCAATTGTTTTAAATCCAAGTACTTCAGGGAAAGTGAATTTAGGAGCAAGCCAAAAACACTAGAGGAGGAAATAGGACCCCACCCTACTCCAATACTAGCAGACAGGAATTACTGAAACAGAAAAAAAATAGTTTCAATGTAGGAGAACTATCCTAATGCAAGAAAACTCCTCAAAAAAGTTATCAATGAATAACTGATCTGATTGCACATCACAAATATGTATAAGAGGCTGGGTACTCTTAATCACATCTTTATATCCCAGACAAATGGTAAGATCTACTGGTTTCAATGGGAAATTTATAAATCTCCTGCAAAAAAATCACAGATGGTGCACAGAAAGGAGAACTTTTGCCTCACAGGCATTTAGTATCTATAGGTAGGATGATGATTATAGTTGCAATGATTCGTTGCTTACTACAAAAAGTCTCAAAGTGGCCTACAATTATAAAAGCATGCATAATGCATTAAAATACATCAAAAAGATAAAAGAATATTAATTGACTAAAAGTGTCCATCCTGCAATAACATAAGAAGGCCAAATCTTATCCCAACATGCTACAAGATGAACACCAGTACTGTCTAGGCTGTTGTTGGCAACAATCTATGGCCTTTTTAACTATGGGGGTGTTATGGTTTTTGTTTGTTGTTATGGTATATATTTGTGTGTTTTTATATTGTAAACCGCCCTGTGACCCTTGGATTAAAGGCAGTATATATATATCTATCTCCATATGACCCCAGTTAAGAGCTAGGTACCTGGGTGAACATGCACATATTTGCCTGGAACCTAAAAGTTGATAATGATGGCACCAGAGAGTATTCCACAATCAGGGGGCCACCACTGGAAAGACTGTGAAGCTGCCTTATCAGACTATTTTTCCATCTAGATCCCTGGGTATAGGACGGTATATAAATTCAAACAACAACAAAAACAACAACAACAATTGTTCAGTATTTTCTACCCCCAAAGAAAAAAAAAGTAAACAAACCAGCTATGGTGGGCTGCAAACCTAAACACACAGGAGGAAGTAAGCCCAATTGAACATCCTAGCTTAGGACTTACTTCTGAAAAAACAGGCACAAGTTTGCACTCCATAGGAACCTGCCTCATAATGAGTCAGACCATTGGTCCATCTGGTTTGGACTGGCTTCACTGTCAACACTGACTAGCAGCAACTATTCAGGGGTTCTACCTGCCCTATTGGCTATGCTGGTGATTGAATTTGGAACCTTCTGCATGCAAAGTGGATGCTCTGACATTAAGCTATAGCCTTTCCCTTTCCTCTCATTTCTTGTTCTGTACTGGACATCATTTTGAGACATTATGGTCCCATCTTTTTATGATATGGTCATGTACTCTGACCATACTGCAACGACTTTTTAAAATACTTTTGTCAACTTATCACCACATATATTAGCAGATACATTATCTAATAATGTGTAAAGAGAATCAATGGGTCACATTTTGGCACTTTGTGTTCTGTTTTCCGTGGCTTGAAATCATTAGGAGGCAAATTCCATGGCTTGAAATCAATAGGGGGCACATAGTTTAGGGGTTCCAGCAGCACCTAAAGCTGTTTTAGAGTGAGTTCAATTATTAGTCTGCCTAGCACAATATTGTTTCCTCTCCTTGGCAGGTGTCTTCCCTAGCCCTGCTGCCCGAGATCCTTTATCTCAGGCATGGGAGGAGGGGGCATCTGTGGCCCTCCAGATGTTGTTGAACTCCACTTCTCTCAACCCCATTCAGCATGACCAATGGTCAAGGATGAGGGGAGTTGTAGTCCAACAAAGTTTGGAGATGCATGGGCTCTCACTATTCCTTCTTTAACTGGGAAAATCCGGGATTTAAGATGGGATTTGCTGTACGTGAAGGTGTTACTTTGACTCCCACTTTCCCAAAACTGTACACCTCTCGGAAGCATGTCTTTTCAATATAACAACAACGATCATGAAGGGGACGAAGCCGTCTTTCCTATCTCCCTTCCCCGGATACACCGTCTCTGTGTTTAGAGTCCATAATAAATAAGAAAGTCCGTCGGATATTGTCCAGGTCTAAAATTAGCATCCCGTTACTGCTGTGGCTTGTGACCCTAAATACGCTTAATCCCAAGTAAGTGTTACAGATTTCAAGTGACACAAACTTATTAAGGACTGGAAAACTTCTGCTAGTCAGCATTTTCTTTCCCAACACTGCATTTTAGCAATTTCTAAGCTTCTGGCAATTACTAAACCCTTCATACGAAATTATAATACATAAGGACTAACGCAATAGGAAGCAACTTGAACCACGACTTTTTGTGGGGAAGGATTTAGATGTTAAAAGCCATTCAGCGAGTCTCTAGTCAGAGATTCTTTCTTCCTGGATAATCTAAAATGTGTAGGGAACTGAAGTCTTGGCAAAATCAACACGATTTGCTTCTGGAGAGTTGCGAACTGCGCGAGACATTCAATAGGCGAATTTTTTTCCACCGTCATCCCATATCGCCTGCGTGAGTCTGCTGAATTCTTTTTGCAGCTGCTACAGGCACAGGAGCCCCTCTTGAAAAACAAACAAACAAACAAACAAACAAACAAACAAACAAAACCAGCCTTACTTAGTACTGCTGTGCCAAACCAATTCTTATGCTCAGCTTCTCCAGTTCCGCTAAAATTATTTCTAACTTTCTCGAGTAGACTTTCATTCAATCCTAAAACGGCAACACAAACCCTGAGACAAAAACAGTTGTCAAGCAAGTGGAACTGTAAAGAGGGTGGCACTTTTAGTTTCACAAAAGTGTTTGACTCGCTCCATTTAGTCATAGATTGAGTAAACGAGGCTCTTAGCAGCATAATGTGAATCGAGAATTGGGGGGGGGGGAGGGAGAGGAGGACAGAAGCCAGCAGTCTGGGTTTAGGGATCGTTAGTGTTTGCAAACAAAGATAATTGGAGAGCGCAGCCTTTGACGAGCTCGCCAGCCGGAGAAAGCTACTCAGTTAAGCTTGTTAACAGCGCCATCCTAACCATGCACGTTTATGCTGAGATGTAGGTCCTATAATCCAATGTGTTTAGGACTGTAGACTTAAATTCGTAAAGTTTTATCGTGGCTTCCTATTCATTCTTTCCTTGCAACCGGGTTATCTGCCTTTCCAGTGTAAGGCCATAGGATGCTTGCAACTGCTTACACTCAGGCTGGGAGGGAGCTATCACTGAACAGAAAGACTTCAGTTTTCTCTGCAGTTAATGAACAGTTCCACGCTGGTTGATTCTTGAACTTTTAAAAGACCCTTTGGCTTGCTTATTCCAGCAGGGTCGAGACCTAGCGCCTGCTATGCCTTCTTGGGCATCCTTTCCTACACGCCAGTTTCGCGTTAACAAGCGACGAAATCCTATCGCTGGAATCCTATCGGCCAAGCACCACCACTGCCACTAAACTCAGAACCGTAGCCCATGGCCGTCTTTATTAAGCAGCCAGGGACATTCACAATTATTTCGCTGAGATGGCCAACTAATGCATAGATCACAAATCTTATTGACGTATAAACTTACAAGGTAACCCGGTGTGGTTGGACCCCAGGTGCCATTAGCCTCAGGATGCCCTACGGTCAGAGAGCATTGAAGCTTAGTTCTTTTGAACCCATAAAAAAGGGAGGGAGGGAGGGAGGGAGGGAGGGAGGGAGGGAGGGAGGGAAGGAAGGAAGGAAGGAAGGAAGGAAGGAAGGAAGGAAGGAAGGAAGGAAGGAAGGAAGGAAGGAAGGAAGGAAGGAAGGAAGGAAGGAAGGAAGGAAGGAAGGAAAGAAAGTATATTGGCATCTGATTGGCCACTGCAAGAACAGGATGCAGGATTAGGCGGGCTTTTGCCCTGGTCCAGCAGGACTGCTCCTGTGTTATTGAGAGTAATATATCTGTATCTAGGTGTGGCGTTTATTATATGTCTGTATTTCAACTTTTAGAACCACATGTAGAAGAAAGATGATCGCATATAGATTCCACAAGCTATACATTATCTTTCATTCTTTGCCTCAGCCAGGCTCTTCACTATCTGTCTTTCCCTCTAAGCGATTTGCTTGTTCACTATTTCATATTCCGGCCCATCCCCACCCCCCCACAATCGAATTCCTGTGGGGCTTTTCTTTTTGCATTCGGAAATGCCACCTCTTTTACGAGTCTCTCTATAGCTTTGAAGCGCTGGTCGCTTAATTTAACCTTTGCTGGTGAATCATCCGGTGCAAAACCTCCGTGTTCTGCTGCAATGCCCCCACCGTCTCCACAAAGTATCGAAAGAAGGGGACGTGTGTGTCGCAGGAGCACGAAGTCGCCCCGTCGGTTTGTTCCGCCTTAGGAAACGCCAAGCGTTTAAGGATCGGGGGCGCAAAGGGCACTGTATTCTGAAAGGACCGATTACGTATGGCCCATACATATAGGATATTGTCTCGCCTGGTAATGGGAGGCTCATGATCATTAGATTGGCCTTTGTTTCCTTGCGTCAGCTCCCTGACATAAGGCACCTATTCTGCAAACGTCAACAGATGGGCCGCCGGACACAGGCGTTAAGGCAACAGCTGCGCGCTTTTCATTCCTCGTGGAGTCCAAAGGCAGCCCCGCCAGAGCGCATTTGTGGCCCTCTGCGCCTTTGCACTGCTTTTTACTCAACTCTCTACCTCCCTCCCCACTCCTCTCTCAGTACTCAACAGAGAAAGGCATTAGCAGTTTAGGATTCATATCCCACAGCCATACATCTTTTTTTTTTTTTTAACTAATCTCAAACAACTCCTAGCTCGCTCGTTTTTTACAATCACATTCTGAGATTGATTCCAGCCACACACGCATGTACTATGGAAAAATAGAGGGAAGTGCCTTCGACTGAATCAGACCCGATTGGTCTTTCTAGGTCTACACAAGTTGGCAGCGGCTCTCCAGGTTTTAGACAGGGAGTCTCTCCCAGCCCTACTTCGACATGCCGGAGCTCAAACCTTGGGACATTCCGCACGCAAGGCAGGTGCTCTAACCACTGAGCCATGCGCTTCTATCCCTCCTTCTTTATATCTTACATTCATATATCACCTTTCTTTCCTCATTGAACCCAAGCAGTCTCCCTTCCAGCAATGTGCAGACCCATAGCAGATCAGCTTCAACAAGGTGTTGGCCTCAGGTGCCCTCGGAGCGCATCTTTGACACTCCTTACCTGCTCTCTGTGCAAATGGCACAACGAGCCCTTTCTATGTTACCCGAAGTGTGGGCTCCAAAGGCGAGTAGGGGATAGTCACAGCAGCCCACGGCTTTAATGGTAAGCACGCTTACTGAAAAGTAAATCCTTGTGCATAAACACTCATGTAAGAAGGCTGTTAATCCGATAAATTACTTATAATGACTTTTCTAATGCTACTCACACACTCGTCGTATTAAAGTCACAAGTCTATAGTAACTTGGACGCGAAAAGAGAAAAACAAGGGACTACAGACTGACTGAGAGTGCAACACGCCTATTCAGAATTAAGTCTTGTTGAGTTTCGATAACTTCCTATAACTTTGGGATTGCCGCCTGAAGCAGGCGGATCCACATTTAAGTAATCGTCGGTTTTCCACGAAGGTAAAATAACGAGAACTCCAAATCACAGTCTAGTTAAGGCATGGAGTGTTTAAATATGAATGAAATGGGTTTAGTTCCGCTAACGTCTCCGCTGCTGAACTGGCTTAAATCCAAGTAAGTTGACTTTGCCAGACAATGAAGCAGAATGCAGTTCTCAAATCATTCACCCTGGAAACTTCTCGTTGTAGGTGGCAACAGAATTCTCTGTAGTAAGTTAGCGCTGGGCTCCAAACTTAAGGTCAGTTCAAAGCCTGCAATTTTATGTTTGCAACCCTAATTCTCACACTTGCCTAAGTCCATTTGAACCCAGTAGGACTTACTTCCAAGTCCACATGCACAGTTTTCACCGCAGGGAAAGGCTCTCGTTATTTATCAACCTCCCTCCCTCCTAACGCGTTCCGAAAAGCCATCCACTATGGCTTCCGGTTCTTGAGACTATGCCTGGGTGTTTGGTAGGTGTTAGCTCTGATTTGATGTTCTAACCCTGAGAGGTTCCCATTAGTGGCCATCTTGTAACCACATTCCTTCCTGAGAGTTGCCATGGCCTAGTGTTGGGCTTTTGATTCACAAATCTTTTCAGTTATTTATTTAAGTGGAGTCCTCTCAGCTTCGCGGAGTTGTGAACATAAACATGATATGGGATGCAACGGATTAATATCAATTGTGAATAGTTACGCAGGGTTCCACTACAATATCAGAGGCGCAGTGCAGGTCTTATGCATGCGGTCTTATGCCGAGTCAGACGTTGAAGTATTTTAAGTTCTTCTTTCTAGAACGTTAAATCAAGCTCGTCTAAGCTTCCAAGTTTAAGGTGCAAAGCATGGTACTCTGCTGATCTCACGGGAGCAAGGAAAGATAGAGTTGCCAAACGTCCCCTTTTTCCAGGACAGCCCTCTTTTTCATGAATAGGTAAAATGAGAGTCGTCATAACGATCCATAGGTAAAAGTAGAAATCGGCAATAGTGTCCCTTTTTTTGCTCTTCAAAACATGGCAACCCACATTATTAAATAACTAAACAATATATCCTCTCCTAGTGTCGAAATCCATTCTACAGACATTTGATCCATCTACCTTTATACTTATCTATGTGGACTTGTCTTGGCTGTCCAGGGCTTCAGACACGAGCATTTCCTTGGGATCCCATGGAATTGAACCTATAGGACTTTTTTGCACGTGAAGAGCGTGCTCTACCACTAAACCCTGAATCACCCCAGAATCTGGTTCTCTGTCTTGAATGTCAGCGCAGTAAAGCCAACTTCGCCGCTCCCACACGTCTGAGAGCAAGTGCTTTGCACGCAGGAGGTTCCAGATTCGACCCCCAGCATCTCCAAGACACCTTGGAGAGCTGCTGCTGTCAGTCAATGTAGAAAGCACTGACGTAGACGGACCAACAGCCTGACCTCGCGTAAAGCAACTTCCCAAGTGCAATAATGAAATGACTACCCAGGCACTACAGATCGCTATACCGACTTGGATAAATGATAATGGGCATCTATCCGAACACGGTTGGCTGGAATGCACTGGAGGAGACCTCAGCAAAGCCTGAGAGAGATGCTTGCTATGTGACTGTGGCATGATGTAGCCCGCTTTCATCTCCGCATGTTTGGGAAGAAGGGTGGGGAGTTGATATGTGCATGAATGGTCTTGATATGCCCCAATGCTGGTCTTTGCTAGAAGTATATGGATGAACTTTGGGGAAAAAAGAAAAAGAAGAACTTATGAAAGACAATTAAATACAGTGTTTAATTATGGGCAGAGTATTCTTCACATGGGTAGTTGGCAGTGCAGAACTGGCAAGTGGGTTGCCCAGGGCAAGATAAAGCGACGAACAAATTCAATAAATTATAATAATATTATAATAGCTGTGAAGTTTGAACGCCACATTACTTCACATTAAAAAACAAACAAACCGAGAGACATTATATGTATTCCAACAAAATCTGAATCGAATTCCACCTTCAATTCAAGTTGCCTCCACGCTGACCTAGCCTTCAAATGGGGTGGTGGTGGTGGTTAACAGGTGACTGAACTACGGCTCCCATCATCACAAAGCATTGAGGGCTGACGGGAGTTGGAGGTCTAGAAGGCCCGAGATTAGCAACCTCTGCTTCAAGCATTTCTCACTTTCAAAGTTGAACATATAATATTTCAGATCCAGGTTTCATATTCCCAGGCACCTGGTTCCAAATCTGTGAGAAGAGCTTAGTCGGGGTTTCTACGTGTTTGCCTAGTTAACGTCTCCTTGCTTTGCTTTCCCTCTGCTAGGCGAAGAGCGCTACATCTGCTGGTACTGCTGGCGGACCTTCAAGTACCCCAACAGCCTCAAGGCGCACGTCCACTTCCACTGCGTGCTGAACAACGGCCGCAGCTTCCTGGGCTCTCCGGAGCACGCCCGGCCTTCGGACCTGTTCAGCCTGTCGCTGAAGCCCGCGGCCGCGCCGGCGTCCTTAAGGACCCACTGCGCCGGCGGCTCCAGGGAGAGCATCAAGCGGGAATCCTCCGGCTCGCCGCCAGTGGCCAAGGCGGGCGGCGGCGGCGGGCGCAAGGCGGCGGCCAAAGAGGAGCAGGAGAGGGCCTTGGACATGAGCGTCAGCTCGACGGGACGGGGTCCGGGGCAGTTTCTGGGCCTGCTGGGAAGCGGCGGCGGCAGCAACGGGCTGTCCTTCTACCCCGGGGCGAGGTCCGCCTTCAAGCCCGCCGGCCTGGCCAAAGCCAACCAGGCGGACTCTTCTCCACCGGCCTCTTCTTTCCGGGAAGAGGGTAAGGCCAGCGGCTTCAGCAAGCTCTTGGGGAGCCTCAAGCCCGGCCGCTCCAGCGGCGAAGGCCCCCTGGGCGTGGGCAGCGGCCCCCAGGGCCACGCGCAGCAGCAGCACCACGCGCCCCAGCCTCACCACCACCACCATCACCACCACCATGCCAAGTGCCACGCGGCTACCGCGCCGCCTCCCTCAGCGGCGGCGGCGGCGGCGGCAGGCTTGGCTTATTCAGGGGGCGCCCGAGGCTTCCCGCTGCTCTCGCACTTCGAGGAGACGTCCGCCTTCAAGCACGTCGAGAGGGGTCTCCACGCCAGCCTGTCGCCGCCCGCCTCCGCCCGCTACCCGCCTCTCCCCAGCGGGCTCCATCTGGAGCGCTTCGCCGCCGCCCTGCCGCCCTTCGACGGGCTCAAGCCCTTCTCCGCGTCGGCGGAGTGCAGCCTCCCGCCCTTCATGCCTTTCACCGTCTACAACGGCGAGCTGCTCTACAGCGCCCCTTACTACCCGCTCAAGCTGCACTTTGGCAACCTCCTCAAGTACCCGGAGTCCGTGTCCTATTTCAACGGGGCCGCGGCGGCGGCGGCTGCAGCGGCTGCGGCGGCCGCGGGCCTGAACCCGTCGGAGCTGGGCTCCCTGGCCAGCATCGACCGCGAGATCGCCATGCACACGCAGCAGCTGTCGGAGATTGCGGCGGCCGAAAAGAGCCGCGGGCGCTTGGAGAGCTTGCAGCCCTCGGCGTCGTCGGGCCCGGCAGGCGGCAAGCCCAAGACGGGCCACTTGTGCCTGTACTGCGGCAAGCTGTACTCGCGCAAGTACGGCCTGAAGATCCACATGCGGACTCACACCGGCTACAAGCCGCTCAAGTGCAAGGTGTGCTTGCGCCCCTTCGGGGACCCCAGCAACCTCAACAAGCACATCCGACTGCACGCCGAGGGCAACACGCCCTACCGCTGCGAGTTCTGCGGCAAAGTGCTGGTCCGGCGCCGGGACCTGGAGAGGCACGTCAAGTCCCGGCACCCGGGCCAGAGCTTGCCCAAGGGCGGCGCCGGCGGCGCGGAGGACAGGAACGGCGCCGACGCCGCCGGGTACGCGCGCCCGGAGCTGCAGGAGCCAAAGACTGACAACGAGAGCGACGTCGACGTCTGCTTCACGGACGATCAGAGCGACCAAGACACGGGCGGCAGCAGCAGCGGAGGCGGAGGCGGAGGCTGCCGGGCCAAGGAGCAGCAATAGGAAGCAGCTCGAGGGGGTGGCAGATAGGTAGGGGTGGGCTTGGGGAACGGCGCTGCCAAAGCTGCTGCCGCCTCCGCCGCCGCTTTCCTCTCCACCGGCTCTGCTGATTCACTCGCTCCTTGACTAAGAAAACGACCCCTAGAGTCTCCCTTCTTCCCCTAGGAACAGGACAGTTTTGCTTCAACACAACAGCGGCTCGTTTTAAGACATGCCCGCATAAGATTTCAAATCATTTCTGTCCTTTCCCTCGACCCCCTTCCAGCCCGCGGGGGCTGCTAAGCTGTACACCACGGGTAGCCAACGTGGCGCCCTCCACATGTTTTTGGACTACAAAAACAGTTCCCAGCATCCTTCACCATTGGCCATGGCCCTGGGGCGGTAGAGCAGCATCTAGAGGGCGTCACGTTGGCTAGCCCAGCTATACACGCAGTGTAACCGGTATGTTCAGAAGTGCAGCGTAATTCCTACCGAGCGCAGTGACACTGACATGCCCAGTGCGCATGTGTAAGAACGGCCTCCACCAATGTGAATTCCTTCAGGTACCTCGACGGGAATTTATGTCAAACAATAATCTTCTGGTCTAGATGATGCAGGGAATCTGAGTATTCTGTCAACTTGGGTAGGAAAGATTCCTTGTCCTGGCTAAGTGGGAGATACAAAGAGCCATGCGCGGTCTTTTGTTCACAGCAGAGGTAGTGTGTGGGAATGTTGGTCACACACAGGGGGAGGAGGCTCCAGAGAGGTATGACAGGAAGTCCTCCCTATCTAGAGCAACATCCCCCTGTGTGTCCACTCTAGGCAACAGGACATGTTGTGTTTGACTGCTTCAGTGATGATACATCCCACAGGTAGATCCAAGATGACCTCTCTCCAACAGGTCTCAAAGATAAGTGAGCAGGTGACAGGAAGTGAGGAGCTGCAACCTAAGATTATCAGTTTTAAAATCAAAGGAAAAGTCCGCGCAGAGATCAAAGGACAGAGGAACAGGTTAGGAATATCTGAGGTTCCCCACTCTAATCTGCCTTAACCCCATGCAAACCCCTCTCAGAGTGCTACAAGCAGCAGCTCTTCCAACACATACAATGACCTCAAGGCTCGCTCCGGTCATTACCATTGTAATTCAACCTGATCCTAACCGTGTCTACTCAGAAGTAAGCTCTCCTGATTTCAACGGGACTTGCTTCTAAGGGAGGATGTGTAAGGCTGCAGTCTGAGTGGACATTGCTGTTGAACGCTGCCTCCGACGTAATCAATCTTCAGTGGAGGCAAATCCTGAACATTGACTTCATCATGAAGACCACCTTTTGAAACCTTTTGCACTTCATGCTCCAGGATGCGAGTGTTTGAACCAATTCTGAGCATATTTAAATTATCCCAATGGTGAAATTTCATCCAGAATAAGATTATTTGGTATAAATCTCATTGAAATGAATGGTCTTCTGGGGGAAGAAAGTCACATGGGGAGATGGAGAGGAATTAGTGGACTCACTCTTAATGAGTTCAGGTCTTCAGTCTAAAGGTTTTGGGCGAGGATTAAGTAGGGTGTAGCCCAGGACACAGGTGGCGCTGTGGGTTAAAGCCTCAGCGCCTAGGACTTGCTGATCGAAAGGTCGGCGGTTCGAATCCCTGTGGCGGGGTGCGCTCCCGCTGCTCGGTCCCAGCGCCTGCCAACCTAGCAGTTCGAAAGCACCTCCGGGTGCAAGTAGATAAATAGGGACCGCTTACCAGCGGGAAGGTAAACGGCGTTTCCGTGTGCAGCTCTGGCTCGCCAGAGCAGCAATGTCACACTGGCCATGTGACCCGGAAGTGTCTCCGGACAGCGCTGGCCCCTGGCCTCTTAAGTGAGATGGGCGCACAACCCCAGAGTCTGGCAAGACTGGCCCGTATGGGCAGGGGTACCTTTACCTTTACCTTTAGCCCAGAATTAAGATGCGGTTCACTGATTCCCCTTCCTAGAAATATCTAAAAGGCACCGGGGACTCCACAGCAGCGGATCCGTTTTACTGTTGTACCTTTGTAGGGAGAAAACTGTCTTTTTGTGTGGAGAGGGGCAGAGAAGAACAGGGAAAGGGAGTTGGTGTTCTTGGGGGGGGGGCGTACTTTGTCTCATTTTTTAAGAGGATTTGTTCCAGTTTTGGAGCCAGATGCATATCTCAGTGAAATATCAGCAGCACCTGTAAACATCAAAAACATCGCTAGCCACAGTCTCCCCGCTCAGTACTAAACACATTAACAGCCTGTCTACGGAGGCTGAAATCCTACACTCACTTATCTGAAAATAAACCCCATCAAATTCAGTGGGTCGCAAATCTAAGCAGATAGGTTTGCTCTGTCAATTGGGTTTAGGTAAAAATAAATGTTACTGAGCCTATCCGTATTTACTTCGTAGTTAAGGAGGAATTGCGGATTTAGGTGGAAGTGACTAAGGTAGATTTCAGCGGAACGGATATTTCAAGCAAGGCTGCAAATCTTTCCTGGAGTTATTTGGACGAATCCCTTCGTAAGCAGCGGGGCTTTCTTAACATGTTTACTATCGTACAGCACAAAGGGGGTGTAGGATCCCGATGGGGGTAGTATGCACCCTATTTGCAACTTATTTATAGCAGAATAATATTTGCATAACATTTGTAAAATAAACATTGAAAGCATGAATCATAAAAGCACGCCGTATATCATTCTCAAGAAGATACTTCTATTAGGTTTCGTAGACTACATATTTGGTGTATGCTTGTTTTATAAGACTGATGTACAGTGGATACAGTATTTTGGTCTTGGTTGCAGTTTGTCATGAGATTCTTTTTTAAAAAATAAAGTTACAGACAAACTATTGTCTGTATTCAGCTAAGGACTTTCATCCGGTTTTTCTTTGTGAAAATTTGGAATGATCCACTACTATGAACAATTTGCTATAAAAGAAGTCCCATTAGAAGGAAAAAAAATGGTGCAAATATATTTGCATGTTTATTCTAGCAAGTTATTTCGAATTAAGTTTCACTGAACGTTGTGGGGTTTTAGTTTACTGTGCCTAATTTTTCCCCCAATTGGAGTGTAAACAATAGTAAACCAATTGAATGCACTTGTTTTACATTTCTGGATTTCAAGTTCACCTAGGCAGGAGATTGGGCCCCAGGCGAGATTACACCGGGGCCCTCTCATTGATTTCAGCGGTAGTCAAAGTTAACGATCTCTCTCTTTCAGAGAAATATGGACGTATCTAGTCCTACGCCTTCGACTGACTTCCGGTTTGTCACACCGAACAAGTCCCAGGGACTTCAAGGAGTCACCCTTACAACTGCACACTGCCGTATCAAACCTATTCTGATATACAGTTCTCAATATATAATTCCGTCTGGGCCTTTCCCTAGTAATCTAAACACAGGCACACAAATACTTGCGCTGAATTTGTTTCAGGCACGATATTCTCCATCTCAGTTTGGAAAACCCATTGAAGAACCGGCAGATTTGTTATATCTGCAGGAAATCGGTTAAGGTGCCGCAAGACTCTTCTGAGCTTTAGCTTCACCCGGAAGGTCTATTACTTTGAAGATAAGGGACTGAAGTTGGGAAGTCAGGAAAATGAAAGCATTGGGTGAAATTCCAGACAAAGTATGTTATTGAAACCTATTTTAAAGGGGCTGTATATATCTGTGAATATCGTGGGACTGAATGTGGATGGAAAATTGCGAAATAAAGTAGATCTTCTCGGCAAGAGCCGTTTAGGTAAGGCTGAAATAACTAGATAAACTGGGAGCCAGTGGCTCCCATCCTAGCAATGCCGGACCTACAGAAGATAGTTTCATTGTTGGTAGCTGCCTGGAAGCTGCCTAGAGGACCTGACCTAGGGGCAGTTAATAAATGTCTAACTAAATACGTTTGACTCAGGCTGAATTGTTAGGTTCACAGTTACAGAAGGTATTATCGCCTTTTTTTTATAAAAAAAAATGAAATTCTTCACCGCAAAGACAAACAAACAAAAAGCACCGGTGGGAAATTCTGGTCCCATCGATTCAACAACCACTCTTTATGGGGTTCTAGTGTGGAATCCCCCCCTTCCTTTGTAAAAAAAGTGACCATAAACCAGTGGCGTAGCGTGGGGGGTGCAGGGGGGGCCGGCCACACCGGGCGCAACATCTGGGGGGTTAGGGTTAGGGGGCACAAATCCACGGGTTAGGGGGCACAAATTACTTGCCTTGCTCCGGGTGCTGACAACCCACGCTACGCCACTGCCACGTTAGCCACTTCAGGACAGCGCCTTTAGTTTAGCAGTAGAGCATCCGCTTTGCAAGCAAGAGGTCCCAGTTTCGATCCCCGGCGTCTCCAGGTAGGACTGGAGAACACTCCCTATATGCCAGTTTTATCCCGTCCAGTTTTGTAAGCTGTATGGGTTAACTGCTCCCACCCCCTTACCCAGTGCAGTATGCCTCTGAATACCAGTTGCTGGGACAGGAGAGAGGAGGCTAGCACCCAAGTCCTGCTTTGTGGGCTTCCCTTGGGCATCTGCTTGGCCACAGTGGAAACAGGATACTGGAGAGTAGATGGGCCTCCAGTCTGATCCAGCAGGGCTTTCCCGAAGCTCTTAAAACGGAAAGTCGCTTTACATAAATCTATGTGACTCACTCAGACAGGAATTACCATCTGCACAAATATAAGATGGGGGACACCTGGCTTGCCAATAGTACATGTGAAAAAGATCCAGTGGACCGCAGACTAAGAGGACTCAACAGTGCGATGCAGCAGGAAGAAAAGCTAAGGCAGTAATGGCCAAACTTGGCCCTCCAGCTGTTTTGGGACTACAATTCCCACCATCCCTGACTACTGGTCCTGTTAGCTAGGGATGATGGGAGTTGTAGTCCCAAAACAGCTGGAGGGCCAAGTTTGGCCATCACTGAGCTAATGTTATTCTGGGCTACATCAACAGAAGTAAAGTGTCTAGATCATGGGAAGTAATGGACCACACTTGGAGTACAGTGTCCAGTGCTTGGCACCACAATTTAAGAAGGGTATGGACCATCTGGAACATGTGCAGAGGAGGGCAACCATGAAGATCAAGGGTCTGGACCGTCTGGAAGGAAACAAAGCCTTATGAGAAACGATTGAGGGCACTGGGTATGTTTAGCCTGGAAAAGAGGAGACTCAGAGGAGATATGCTAACCATCTTCAGATATCTAATGGGCTGTAATATGGAGGGTGGGTAGGACCTGAAACAATGGATTTATGCTACAAGAAACGAGATTCAGTCTCTAAACAGCAGGAATAACTTTCTGACGGTAAGAGCTGTTCAACTCCCTCAGAAGCTGGTGGAATCTCCTTCCTTGGAGATTTTAAAGCATAGGCTGGATAGTCATGGATACGTTAGTTGAGATTCCTACATTGTAGTGGGTTGGACTAGATGACCCTTGGACGTCACTTCCAACTCTACAGTTCTGTGAATGTAGCTTTGAACCTCCTTACAACAGGATAGCAGCAGCGAGATGAGAGAGCTCAAGAAAAACGTAATCTACTGATCAAAGGCAAACTTAGTCGGCAATAAACGTTCCGCTGAAATCAATGCGAGCAGGCGATTTACAATACAGAAGGAAGAGGGTCGCAAACGTCTTTTGGTTCGGGCTGGAAACCCCTTTGCAGTCAGAATAATTGTGCTGGGCGAGTTCTGTGCTTCGGACACACGCAGTCATTCTGGTGCTAGCGTTTAGTGCCCTGCCCTTAGGAAAGGGTTTTTGTCCACATATTCTGATCAAAGTTTTTGCTACAGTAGCAATCAGACAAATGCCTTCGAAGACGCTCGGGAACCCGTGTCCCTCCAAATGTGGTTGGACTATGACGCCCAGCATCCCTGACCATTGGCCATGCTGGCTGAGGCTCATGGGACTTGGAGTCCAACAACGTCAGAAGCGCGGCAAGTTCCCCATCCCTTAGAACGTGCCTGTGCCAGTGATGATGATGATAACAATTTATTCAAACCCCGCCTTTTCCCCTGACAGGGAGTCAGTCAAGGCGGTTTACATGTAAACTAGGAACAGCCAAACACAATAAGAAATACCGAGGTGGTCAACAAATTATTGCCCCCGAAGGAAATACTTGCAGGAGGTGAATCCTGCTCAGTTAAAAAGATAAATAAATCGCAGCAGCAGAGCTGCTTAGCTTACTCCGTCCCCATCTCAAACCGCTTTATGTATGTCCCGGTGAAATCTTAGATTTAGATTCGTTTAATTGAATTTTAGCAGCCAGTCACCATACAGTTTCAATACAGCCAGAACATTCAGAATGTTTTTAGCCCCAAATAAAATCATACAGAAGCAAATGAATAAGGTGCGGGCTGGGGAGTAATAGCGTACCAATAAACGCAAATTAACCTAAAGAATCGGAGTTGCTATTCCGAGCGGTAATGGACACCGCACGGACCTAATGTTTCTTTAAACTGGCCAGAAACACTCAAGAAGACTGGAGATTTTATAATGATAATAGTGTATCATTCTCCTCCTCTTGCTTCTGTTTCTGTCTCTTCCTCCTGATTTGCTGATCATCTACTTAAGTTGATTGACGTCAAGCCCACCTTTGAACAACCACACGCAGGTGGCAGCCCCCTCATCCTAATTCTCCAAGTATTGTTATACCCCAGAACCGTCCTTTAGATTTAAGTAAATTCTGGATCCTCTTTAAACCCGCACAAACAGAACAAGAATTTCTGCTCGTGAATCTTTACATCGCATTTCCCGGTGGTGAGATATTTCTAGATACCACTTTCAACTAAAAATATAAATTTGAACGGGTAATCAGCTGTCTTGTGGCTTGGAATCATTTGAGAGACTAACAGCGGAATCCTGTGGATTCAGTGGGGCTTAATCCCAGGCAAGGGGCTACAGGACAGGATTCTCTCCTATCCATCCTTCCTTCTTCTGTAATACGGATGTATAAACGTACCCGGGCTACAGTTCTTTTGCCAAGCCCGTGATACATTAACGACACTCAAATCTGGCGCAAATAGCGCCATAAAGGTTGGTTTGAAATTATTATTATAACCATTATTATTACTATTCGCTTTTTAATGTGTTTAGATGGGATGCACATTCGCTTTTTTAACAAACGGATTTATTCCATAGTCTATCCACCACTCTAAGAGCTTTGTCAAGCAATTCATAGCCGTATCCTATACCTTTTCCCTCGGAAGCAGGTCAGTTCAAGTCTAAATAATATTGCAGCCCCAGTGAGATCCTTTCCTGTTTTGCTTGCAGACGTTGCGATCAGCAGTTTGGACAATATAATCCGCATTACAGATTTAGTTGGAATTTGGAATATCAATAAACCACCAGCACTTTTGCGTCAGTCTATTCGCTTATGTATGCTAAGTCTGCCTCCCAAATTTTCCTTGCGCCAGGCTGGGCGGGCGGGCAGGGTTGAATCATCTTGCAAATCAACAAAACGCAACAAATTATGATTAATCTGATACATGCTAATACCCGGTCTGGGCTTCTGCCTTGGATTCAAGGGTCCATATTAGTGTGAAAGGCGACATTGAAATCAAAGGGATTCGTTTGCAAGCAAAGGCGTTCAGGTGGTAGCACTAGTGCGACTGACGTCAGTGAAACCCAGCTGATTTAAAAATACAGGCTTACGTTGTCAATGGGTCTCCCTGTCGTATTAGCACTACGGAATAACGAGGAGTCTCTATTGACAGGCGCACACATCTTGGATAAGGTCATTTGCACTGAGGATCCGGCATATTTGCCTCCATAGGACGAAAGTTGCACCAATCTTATGTCTGTGGCTTCGGATGGCTTAGCGTATGGCCCATGTGTCCCCCCCTTCACTTTGTATCTAGCTGTAGGGTGCATATGCAAACTTATTTGAAAGCAAGTCCCACTGAACTCAGAAGGAAACCCCCCCCCCCCATCCACCAAAGGAAATAGGTGTAGGATTTCTTTTTCAGTCATATGGCCACTGACTTGGGAGGAAGCATCACTGAACCCTACGGAACTTGCTTCCTAGTGAATATGTATAGAATTGCACTGGACAGCTGCAATTCTAAGCACGCTTAGCAAGAAGTCAATTCTATATGAGCCTCGTATTGAGGAGCGAGCTGGCAGGTAGACAAAGCAGGGAAGCACCTAAGCAATCTCACAGGTCCAGGACACGGCTTTCGCTGGCGATTTCCTTTCCTTGTCACCTCTGGAAACCTGCTCCCGCATGCATGGAAAGGACCCAGTGCAGACCACTCCCATGCAGACATCACGAAGATGTCAAAGAGAGGTCGAGAAGAGGAGGACTCTGGCTGGGGGAAGAATGAAAACCCCCCGGGAAGGAAGGGGTGGAATATGGAAGAGATCGAGAGTCTTGGGGATCCGGGGCCCTTTCAGACGTCTGGGTTGGTATCCTCTTCCTCCCCCTCCTTATTTGCACCCAGAGATTGTGCAGAGCACCCCCCGCCCCCACCATGATGTCAGCTACTGTTACGAGAATGAAACCGGGGCTGATCTTCTCTTCTGCATGCCTGTCCTGCGGCTGTGCAGCTCCTGTACAAAACTGTTTGGCCTGAAATGCTGATTCTCAGACGTCAGCTGTGCAAGCCGAGGCAAACACACACACACAGCCCGCTGGAAGCCCGTAGCAGGAAGGCCAAGACGGGTTTCCTGCAAGAAACAGCTTATCTGGGGGACCGGGGTGCGTGGGGAGCACCTCTCTGCAGTTAAACTGAGCACAATAGAAGGAAAGCAGCAAGCTGAGGGTAAATGCCTCTTGCCCAGGACACAGCCCAGGACAGAATCCAGGACAGAGAGGAAATCCGGCCCCCTGCCTCCAAGTCCAGTTTCCTCCCATGGCAAACACTAGCTTCAGAATTGGAATAGGGATTTCCCCTAGGGGAGGATATGATTAAATCCCCCTCCAAGCTGTTGCCGTCTGGGTTATTGTTATCTGCATTTCTCTATTTTGGAAAATCTGCACCTTAAATGCCAAAATATGGTCACTCCTGTAGCCAAGGTGGGGCCCTCCAGACTGTAACTCCCATCAGACTCCGGCAGGGTGGTCGATGATCCAGGGTGATGGGAGTAGTGATCCAACAGCATTTGGAGGGCACCACGCTTGCTACCTGTTGGCTCACCGAATCCCACAAAGCTCATCACTCCCTCTTTTTGAGGAGACCTATTTTTCTGGCAGTGAAATATTTTAATTAAGCACCACTTGACCAACATAAGGGGAAGGGACTAAGCTCGGTGGGAGAGCAGCTGGTTTGCTTGCAGTCCCATGTTCAGTCCCTGGCATCTCCAGGTAGGGCATCTCGAGAGAGAACTTCCTGTCTAAAATCTGGGAGAGCCACTGCCAGCCATTGTGTAGTCAACATTGAGCTAGCCAGGGTAGTCCAACTTTCATACCAATTGGGCTGCAAGAGTATTTCGACATGTGGCTCCTCCTTATCCAGCCTTGGGAAGGCAGCAGGGGGTGGGGTGGGGAGAAGCTGAGAGCTGCAGAAAAGCCTTGAGGTTTGCATGTGGACCTCAGACCATGTGTTGGGCAGCCCTGAGCTAGATGGACCCACAGAATGACTCAATATTAGAGAGCTTCCCATGTTTGTATCTTATGATCTGGACTCAACATTTGTGGTCCAAGCATAACATTCCACTCAACTTGCTTTCCTATGCTCTCCTGCATTCAGGGCCCATTCAGCTCCCTTCAGTTTAAGGCTGGAAAAACGTCATGAAGAGCTCAAGAATGGAAGATGGAATGGTGTTTGTAGGAGTGATAGCAAATGAAGGTAGCAACCTTAAGCATACTAACATGGAATAAATCCAACTGAAAGCAGGGGGATTATATCTGAGCAATCACGGTCAAGATCATGCTGAAACTGGCAAGCATTATTTTTAAGCAGACTGCGACAAAGAAATATATCTGAAGGGTTTGCCAGAAAGCTTCAGGTCAAAACATCCTCTGTGACAGAAGATACGGATGAGAAAGATGGGAAGCATCCATCAGTTTTAGCACAGGAAACAGTGATGGTCAAAGCTTGTTTTTAATCTATCTGTTTCTTAAGGAAAAAAAATCAGCATGAGGACTGATGTCAAAGTTGAGTCAGAGCAGTTTCTGTGTTATCACCTTGAGGTAAACAAGAACATGTCAAGGTCAGGTTCAGCTGTGCTTGAGTTCATTGGACCATATCAGATAAATTCTAGGAGCAACAAAACGCTTTCAGGTATGTTCAAAGTCAATCCAATAAGATATGCTTCCCTATAACATGTCGGGTTTTGTATACTTATTTGCAAGACGTCACAAAAAGGAAAAGCTTGGCGATAGAGAGACACAGGGATGGAATTACATTAGCCGACTTATAGAAGTACACAGCTGTACATGGTTAAACCTCGTATTTTGAAATGAAGAAGAATGTTCCATTTTGGGAGGAAATAGCCGCATGTTCTTTGCAAATGAATGAATGTATGAATGAATGAATGACTGAATGAATAATGTTAGTTCTCTTTATAGTTTGGTATAAGTCATATAATACAGCATAGACAATCTATTTGAAAAATGCACATTACATTCATTTGTTATACCTTTTAGGGAAGTGATACTCATTTTAAAACCCTCATTTTTTTCTCATCTTGCATCTTAAACAGAAAAGACTTGGGACACTTCAGTACCCGAAGCAGAAAATCAAAATAGAATCCTCCCCTAGGGGTGTAAAATATGATAATGAATAAAATAACTGGCAATTTGCTACCACTTTAGGGTACAGTACTCCCAAATCTGTCAGCTGCTTAACTGTAGAGCTGGATCTAATCTTGCAGTGCTTGCTGCTGCCTATGGACACTTGGTACTGATTAATCCAAAATCGGCTACATTCTACTAAAGATGAAAGAAGAAAGCATGAAAAATGAGAGTTAGTTAAATGGAGCCATTCTCATACCTTGTTGCTTATCACTTATACTCTTAGCTCTTGTCCACTGATTCCTGCACTTCTAACAATCTCTATTGCAGTATCAAGAGGAAGAGGTGTTTGTGTGTGTGTGTGTATGATATATATATATATGAATGAATGAAATTTTAAAAATGCCATTGCTTGGATATTCAAATGGGTGTCTGATATTGCATGTATAAGGACTCACAGCTTTAACAGAATTAATAACAAGGAAACAGAAATAGATTTAGGAGCTGATGCAGCAGTGGTTTGAAAGGCTGTTTAATATTAAGGGAGGGACCATGGTGAACAGAATCTCTGCTTGATCCAGCAAAGGCTTAAGTGAGTTGTAGTGGTTTTAATATGTCTACAAAATGTTTCCGTTCACAGGGGTTTCCTCATTAACTGTGACAGAGAGGGAACACCTCCAAGTGTACACCCACAAAAGTACACCTCACTCTACTGAAATGAAAAAGGAAGCCCACAGGACAGCAGCTGGTGTATATGTGTTTAGTATAATTATGAATATGATTATTAAAATAATTTTTATTACAGATTTTCTTAATTTACAAAAGTACGTGCATTGCCTCTTTTTCCAGGTTGTGTTTTCTACAGATCAATTACATTTTTTGTAAGACATTAGTGTTATATACAGTATAAAGTTGGGAATAATAATAATAATTATTATTTATACCCCGCCCATCAGGCTGGGCCTCCCCAGCCACTCTGGGCGGCTTCCATAGAAACCAAAAATACAGTAAAATATCACACGTTAAAAACTTCCCTGAACAGGGCTGCCTTAAGATGTCTTCTGAATGTCAGGTAGTTGTTTATCGCTTTGACATCTGATGGGAGGGCGTTCCACAGGGCAGGCGCCACTACCGAGAAGGCCCTCTGCCTGGTTCCCTGTAGCTTTGCTTCTCGAAATGAGAAAAATGGGAAGAAAAAGAGGGGGAATAGAGGGAGTGAGGTGGTAAAGCTTATATTCTTCTACTTACTGTATATGTGGGGTTTAGTGTCAGCGTCACTTGGGTAGGTTCTTTTTCTATTTGCTTGCTATATTTCCTTGGTAGTGAGAGAGGTTGCGGTGGCCTAGGGTGTGGCTGGTTGTCTTTGGTTGGCTGCAGTGAGATTTGTTCGTGTGTGGGGAGGTTGTTGGGTCAAGTTAGCCATATTGATTCGTATCCTGTCAGTGGGTTCTTGTTGTCTTTTTGGGCTGTGTATGTGATAAATGGGATTCATAGCAGAGTGAAGGCACCCTCTTTTATTTGTCCCTATGTCAGTTTCAGTCTATTGCTTAGCTTTTCTAGTAAGGCTATTTCCCATACAATTTGATACCAGCGGTTCATGTTTACTCCTGACAGGTCTCCCCAGTGTCTGGCTATGATGCTTCTGGTTGCTGAGAATAGGTGGGCTGTGAGCTCTTTGTAGTTTTGTAGTGTTTAGTACAGTGGTACCTCGGGTTAAGTACTTAATTCATTCCAGAAGTCCGTTCTTAACCTGAAACTGTTCTTAACCTGAAGCACCACTTTAGCTAATGGGGCCTCCTGCTGCTGCCGCGCCACCAGAGCACAATTTCTGTTCTCAACCTGAAGCAAAGTTCTTAACCTGAAGCACTATTTCTGGGTTAGCGGAGTCTGTAACCTGAAGCGTATGTAACCTGAGGTACCACTGTATTATGACCCATTGATCAACCCAACTCAGATCTCTTCTTCTTCTCACCTCTGGGACCACATGACTACTTAGAGCTCCAATCAGCGACTTAAGGAGCACATTCCCAAGGTTTCTATGATCCATCATAAAACTACTGGCAAACACTGACTTAAAGTACCCTCTTTCAGATGAGCACTCTGATTAGTCCCTGCACATGGAATAAGAATGCACATTATACCTTTGAAGCATATCCAATGCACACTTAAAGCACACGACTTCCCCCAAAGAGTCCTGAGAACTGTAGTCTTCCCCTCACAGAGCTACAACTCCCAGCACCCTTAACAAACTATAGTTCCCAGGATTCTTTCAGGGCAAATCATGTGAATTGGATGTGCTTGAAATGTATGATGTAGGTCTGCCCTAAGCACTGTGTGGTTGATCAGAGTCAGTTGATGCTCTGAGCCTTTCATAGCATAGTGTTTGCGTTATAAACTGGCTGGCAAAAATGATAGAGTTTGGTTAGAAAATGGAAACAATTTTTGCAAAGAAAATAAATCTACAATAATATACATGGGGTGGCATATTAAAAGGGAATGAAATTATCCTTAATACAAAAACAAAAACGCCTTCCAGTTCCCTGCAACAGATGGTGCTCTATTGTGATTTTATGCCAGTATGATTTTTCTCTGTGCAGAAGGATGTAGGATGGGAAACAAAGCATATGCCATGTCAATATTGTACAGCACAGCGATCCATGGAAAATCACCTATTTTGTTTTCACTTGCCATCTACAGCTATTTCTCCCTGCCTCTTCTTGCACTTTTCTTCTGCATCTCCTTTCAGGGTTTATTTATTTATCTATTTATTGACAACAGTTAGAATCCCTTATCAAATGCCAAGATTGGAAAGCAGTCACAATAGTCGTTAACACTTTTCTTTTTTTTTTTTAAAAAAGAGGAAGTTTATTTAGTTAGATTACAAAACAAAAGGAGTGGGAGATTTGCAGTCAAAAGCTAATAATGCATATTCTTTTTAATTAGTAAGTCTAGGGGTTAAACGACAACAGAGCTTTACATTTCTAGATAGGCAGACTCAGACCATTGGAATGCAATTGGTGGAAAGAGAGCTCTGTGTGATGTCATTTATTCTATTTCCAGTGGCGGGAAGAAATGAAAGATATAAACCCTTTGCCTTCCTGTCACTCAGTCTCTTTGTCCTTTTGCTCCATGTCTTTGATGGAGTCTGTTCGCTCCATAGCTGGACTTAAATAAAACAAGGTTTTGCAACCTTTCCTAAGCTTCTGTTTTTCTGCCAAGGGCTGGTAATCAAAGCCTCTGCCCAGCTCACATTCTAAGTGCAAACGCTAAGCTGATTATGATAAACATTTAAATCCCCCACACAAGGGACACTGGAAAGATAAATATGATTAATATATCCTCTCCTACCTACTAAATCCATCCCACAAGAAGGACAAATGGAAAGATAACTACCCATACCATCCCCAATAGATGAAGTTTTCACATCAAAGCATAAGGTCTGCATCCACTCGAGTAGCCAGGTTTCAGGTATCTAAAAGCGAGGCAAAATATAATCATATTAGCCAGAAAAGTTTATAAGAAGCATGACGGTCTTTGCAGTCATTTTGTTTTTGCAATAAACATAATATAGTTACACCAGTCCACCATGTTTTAATCCTGAGTTTGTTACTCAGTTTTTCAAGAAGTGCTAATTGACAGACCTTATTATACCAGTTCGTCAGAGAGCCCCCTTCCAGTTTTTCCCAATATCTTGCTGTGATAAAGTTGGCAGCAAATAGCAAGTAACCAACAATTGGTTTAAAATGTAGGTTCACATTTTCTCAACCAAAAAGATTGAGCAAGGCCAACTCTAGGCACTTGACCACCTTCTGCCCAGTGGGTTTTATGAATTTCATTGTATATTGCACCCAAAAATTTGGCAACCTTTTTGAAGGCCCATCACACGTGATGGGGTGAGCCTGATGTCACACAGTGTCTCCAACACCTTGAGAAAGAGGCAGAGCTCAGAAGGACCAAGCAGATGGGGTAAGACGTCACTTTTGCAAGATTTTAAGTGCTGTTTCCCTTATCGAGGCTGACACAGATTTAAATGGGAATTTCCCCCACATGGCAGCCTAGCCATCAATGAAAATTTTCCAATCTAATTCCCACATTTTTTGCATCCCATCAGCTGTGTTCATATCTGTAGTGATCTGTATAGCCTATAATCTAAGACCAACACATGTTCAATGGTCCATAGCATCTATTAAAGTATAAATTAGGACCTTAATATCTATTAAACTATAAATAATGTGAAAGGTAGCAGAAGGCTAGCCTTGCTAAGTGATGCTCTTTGATTTAAGAGATTTGTGCAATAAAAGCACTAGCATTATGAGCACCCTCAAATTCTTCTGCCAATGTTCTGATTCAATCTGAAGTGTCTGTCTGTAGAGGTAAGGGAACCACAAATCTAAGCAGGCATATTTCTCTGGAATGGCTTGGGAAGATGAAACATGACTTCTTTATGTTTTTGTACAATTGTCCTGCTGATATAAGACTCAATGCAACAATAAATAACAACAACATACTAATATATAGACAGACACCTAAAGTCAAATCAGATATCTGGGTTGGTTAAACTAAAGATACCAGGCAGCTCAAGTGATATACTGAGCAGTTCAAAGTACGAACAGGAATAGAATCAAAATAAAATCCATAACATGCAAAACAGGGCAAAATTCCACAAGTCACGGCTGGCAGGGCTAGTGTTCAAAACGATAATGTTTGCAGTTTAAACAACACAGTAGAAGTTTGAACTGTGCATTGAAATCCAACCCAGGAGGAACACACTTGCCCTTGATGCAACCACACCAAGATTTTGAATATAGGAAAAAAGGAAGCTAAGATTATTATAGGAAAACATGTGTTGGATGGGAAAGATCCTAGTTCTAGTTAACTAGGTAGAGATGCAATGTTTGCTCTTTCGTCTCTGCTGGAGAGACATAAGAAAGATGTATCTTCTTCCAAGACAGGGCCAAGAAGGAACTAGAAACAGAGGTCAGGAACCCTGAGAATATCAGTCTAACACCAGAAGGAAGATCACCACAGGTTAGGCCAGAAAGACAGTATAGAGAGTTTGGGAGTTCCTTTCTCTCAATCTCTCCTTCCCCCCTGTGCAAACCCTATCAGCCTTAATACAAGCTGAGTTGCATCCAAATACAAAATCTTTCCTGGGGCACAGCAAGTGCCTTCTTAGTGTAGGTGTGGTGCAATAGACACTTGCGCTCCTTTTCTATTTCTCTCCTCCCAGCCACAAATGTGGTGTTGGTGAGGATCTAAGAGAGCTGAGGAGGAGCAGAGGATGGCACATACAGTCTGTGGGATTTGGGATTAGGCATTTGTGTCCTGGTCTGGACAGTAATCAGAAACAATGTAGGCTGGGAGCAACTTCTGGGGACAGCATGGAAAGGGTGGTGGTACCCGAGAACAGGAAGTGTCTGAAACTTTCCTGTTGTCTCTTGAACAGCAGACATAGGCTGACTGACAGCCATAATTATGTAGAGGTGGGTAGTGTTACTTACACACACCTGAATGATGGTTTTTGGGCATATGAATTAGTAGGCAATGAGATGTACTTTGGAGACGGTTACACCTTGGCAAGCAGCTGCTCCTGCCTTCATGTTTCAGTTCAACTTTATTTCTCTTTCCAATGGCTCTATTCTGGTATAATACTTGTCCATTTTCTTTCCAAAGGAAAATGATTACCTTAGTGAGAGAGGGATTTTAGACTGAGATCCTGAGTATTAGAGCCAGGATACTTATGCTAGGCTAGTCCCACTAAGTTTGTTGCCTCTCAGTTGGTATTTACTTTCCAAGCTGTTTCTTGTTGGGAATTAACAAAGAAGGGCTTCATCATGATAAAGCCATATAGTTATTCAGGGAGTACAAGGTTAAGAGAACAATTTTCAAATAAGACTGAGGGGTTAATAATTTGAATCATCCTCTTAGCAGGATGCTGAACATTTAATCAGCACTTGCATTATGGCACCTGAACATTGTTTTAGAGATGCTGCTGGAATTTCTAGCCCTTAAAGGGTCTGCATGTTCCTTGTCTTTCTCAAGGTCTCCTATAAATTGGCTTTCAGCTTCTTTTCTCTCCTAATCTTCCTCCTGCTTTCCTTGCCTGTTTTTTTATTGTCAGTTGCTATCTATCTACATTTGATTTGCTTCCACGGAAATACATTGTCTAATGCTAAGCCTATGATTTCAAAAAGAAAGAAAGGTCTTTGCTCACCTGGTACGTCGCAGGGGTGGTGCCACTGAAGATGAAGAAATTATTCTTGCCCAACAAAGAGAGGGGAGGAGATATAGCCCCTGATCTGTACTATGCTTCATATTCTTAAAACGTGCCCCTTCTTCACTATACATTTAAAACAGCATTAGTCCCAAAGAATCCTGGGAACTATAGCTTGTTAAGGGTGATGAGTGTTGCTGTTGTTGTTTAGTCATTTAGTCGAGTCCGACTCGGAGACCTCTATTCTCCCCACAGAGCTACAATTCCCAGAGTTCCCTGGGAAGAGGGATCGACTGTGAAACCTCTCTGAAAATTGTAGCTTTTTGAGGAAAACAGGCATCTCCTAACAACTCTCAGCACCCATAACAAACTACAGTCCCATGAATTCTTCAGGAGAAGCCATGACTGTTTGTAGTGTTATGATACTGCTTGAGATGTATAGTGCAGATGGGGCTATAATTTGTTTAATTACTACATGAACAGCCCATCTTTGCCTCCAAGGAGCTCAGGGCACACGATTCTTCCTGTCTCTATTTTATACTTAAATTCAACAGCAAAGCAGGCTTCGGTTCATGGCTTCTCTGCAGCTTCAGGGACCAGTAAAGCAAAAGGATGCTACAATGTGTGGTCCCGAGACTGCATCTATTCCCATTGCTTGGTTGGAAGCATATATGGAGTGCTAAACACCTGTTTGGGGTGGGAGGGGGAGTGGTGAGAAAAGAACCTTCTTTGCTCCCACAGGTTGAGGGAGTTTCCAAGCATTTTTGTGTGCAGGTGAGTCCCATGGACTGCAAGAAGATCAAACCTATCCATTCTTAAGGAAATCAGCCCTGAGTGCTCACTGGAAGGACAGATCCTGAAGCTGAAGCTCCAGTACTTTGGCCACCTCATGAGAAGAGAAGACTCACTGGAAAAGACCCTGATGTTGGGAAAGATTGAGGGCACAAGGAGAAGGGGACGACAGAGGACGAGATAGTTGGACAGTGTTCTTGAAGCTACCAGCATGAGTTTGACCAAGCTGTGGGAGGCAGTGGAAGACAGGAGTGGCTGGCATGCTCTGGCCCATGGGGTCACGAAGAGTCGGACACGACTAAACAACTAAATAACAACAACACACATAGATTCTCTTCTTCATTACTACATGCTGGGATATTTGCATCAGGGCCTTGCTACAGCTTGCAGTTGCAATTCTTGCCTGCCATCTTATTCCAAGTCCTGCATTTAGCCACTATTATTATCAACTCACACTTATGGCACCTTTTAAAATGTGTTGCTGTTTCTTTACATCTGCCCCAATCACAGTGCTTGGATTTGGACAACCATGGAGAGATGCATTTGAGATTTTAACTCGTTCAATCAACAACGAAGTCTTGTGGCCAAGAGCATAGCAGGTCCTGAGTGCAGCTCACACCAGCTGCAGAAGACTGGTAGAGCTCTCCGCCAGGGAAACAAAGGCATGCAAATAAGGTGTCTTTTGCAATCTGGCAAAGATGAAATGACATTCACTTGCAAATGAGTTTCTGTGTTTGATCTGCAGATAAATAAAAGTGATTTATTGAAGATCCTCTGATACACATCCACATTTATAAGTGCATCTTTATGAATTACCAAATATTTTGCAACATTTTATATAGAGTGTCACTTTTATCTTTTTTAAACAACCTCCCCCCATTTTTGTGTGCCAGACAACTGAGCAAAGAGTCAAACAGACAACGGTTGCTGCTGTAAATATTAAGAAAGCACTATGAAAGAGTACCCTGCATGGATTTTTAATATGGCGCAAGTTCTTATAGGGTACAATATATATTTCCAGATACAAAAGTTAAAATGCTTAATTTTAGCTGGATTATACATGTGGTTAATCTTAATTATTATGTTCTATCTTTCTATTTATGAACTATATTATATATATATTTCATTTTGAAAGTCATCTGGGACCCTAGTAGAAGTTGTGGTGACGCTTGGTATATTTAGACCCTGGACTTCATGGGCTTATTGGATGCAATAGGCTTCCACTGGTCCTGTCTGTTAGCTTAGCTGTGAGGCACAAAATTTTGCATTTTGTGCTTTGCAACTACATGTATATTCCTGAAATATTAGAGCAAAAACAAACAAACAACAAGTTTGCCATTCCTGATAAAAGTAGAAATGCTCAGAGCATGTGTAATTTTAAGCATGACGTTTAAATCAGAGCACCAGCATAACTAGAAGAATGCAATGATATTTGCCTACTTCTGCCCGGATGCTAAATGCATTTACCGGTACTTATGGATAAGCACCATTTTGTCGTTGAAAAGGCTAATATATTTTTAAAGTAAAAATAATTAAATGGGCATCTATAACCATTTCCATTCCAGAGTGTGTTTTCCTTCTGACAATAACATGCTTTTCTAAGAATAAGGATAAAGGAACTGTAGTGTGGCCACCAGCCTCAGCTACACAGTGGGGCTTGTGTATAAAAAGGTAAAGGGACCCCTGACCATTAGGTCCAGTCGTGGCTGACTCTGGGGTTGCGGCGCTCATCTCACTTTATTGGTCGAGGGAGCCGGCGTACAGCTTCCAGGTCACGTGGCCAGCATGACTAAGCCGCTTCTGGCGAACCAGAGCAGCGCACGGAAACGCCGTTTACCTTCCCGCCGGAGTGGTACCTATCTATCTACTTGCACTTTGACGTGCTTTCAAACTGCTAGGTTGGCAGGAGCAGGGACCGAGCAACGGGAGCTCACCCCGTTGCGGGGATTCGAACCGCAACCTTCTGATCGGCAGGTCCTAGGCTCTGTGGTTTAACAGACCCGTGTCTCTTGTGTATAGATTCACACAATTGGAACCTTCCACCAAATGTTGTAGTATGGAGTGCTCGTCTTCAGTGTTTCAGTCAGTCAATGATGTTGCCCCCCATCCTTCCATCTTTTCCTCCTGCCGCTTCATTTTAGATATTTCCTCCCAGTCAGTCAGCATTACATGGCCACTGAGCATGCTCAGTTCCCACTGGGATGTTTTGGGGGGTCCCTCCACCTCTTCATGTTCCCCTGCCCAAAGCTTTCCCCCCTCTTATTTCTGCAAGACATGAAGTTTCCCTGAGTTGCGAGTCCCTCCTTTTTGTATGTAAATGCTGCCATTTCGGTTGCATAAGGATCCACATCTACCTCTGAGCTTTGCAAATAAAGGGAACAACTGCTCTAGTGGGTGGGCTGAGTTACAGATCCACATAACCCCAGCCTGTTCTGCTCCTCCAACCTGTTCACTGCAAGCCACAGTGAAAGACTGCAGACCCAGAGTTGGCGATATTATCTGCACCGGCAAGAGTTGTTCTGGGAACCTGTAAGAAAAGGTACCTGCTTTTTGTCCCACTTCCTACATCTCTGGTTTAGTGGGCAAGCACTGAATAGAGAGCGTGGGAAACTGCCGTCTGGAAGTGCCCTGGAGCTTTCCCATCTGCCTGTCTGCTTTCGCCTCCTAATTTTTTCCCTTTACTATTGACTGATTTCTTATATCTGAAGGCTTAATTATATTTTGCAAGTGTTTCCATCATTTTAAGTTTGAATGCACCATTATTTGCCTAATCTTCCACCACCACCCCCTCTCTTTTTTTCCTTCCTTTTGTCTCTTGTCCGTTGCCAAATTATATGCAACTTTGGTACAGAGACTTGCTTATTGCTCTATATTTATGGGGGTTGAAGAGCCAACCAAAGTTAAATGTTATGTCACAAACGTCTACGTGATAAAATAATAACAGTAATATTTTCTTAGTCAATAAGGCTTACAGGTTGTTAACTTTGGATAATGCATAACAACTGCAGTAATTTACTGCTCTTAATAAATTTAGCTATCATGACTAATAAGCTCAAATCTAGAAGATGGGAGCTCTAGTGCAGGGCCTGGTGAAAGATAGGCATCCCATAGGACCCGAAAGATTGGATCAGCTTTTAAAAAATAAGGTCGGTGGTAAAAGTTGCAGATTTACTTCTTTGCAAAGGTGTTTGCAAAGGGGAAGGTTGATCATCCCTTGACAACCTTTGAAAACAGAAAGGGCAATCAGAAAGGGTTACGTTTCTTCATTTAGGGAACCTGTGGCCCTTGGGATGTTGTTGGACTCAAATTCTCATAAACCCTGATCATTGCCTATGCTGGCTTGGGTTGATGGGACTTCGAGTGCAATGATATCTAGAAGGGCCACAAGTTCCCCATCCTTATTCTGTGGCAACAAAAGTAGGACAAAAGAAGCTTGGAAAGCAGAATTTTGAGCATCCATCATCTCTGAGAGTTATCACAGAGTGAGAGCCATACAAGACTGTTGGTGAATTCCACAAATCAGTTGGAAGTCAGTTGGTAGTTCACCACTGGTCTGCGAATGCTCCAGTTGGAGAACAGTCCTTACCAAAGGTGCCATGGGCTTTGAAGACACTCGAACTCAGGATGAAAGAGAGAAATGTGCTAACAGAAAGGCACGCTTGGCAAACCCTCCCCATGATCAACTCCCACCTGGAAACCTATGTCCCCACTGTGGAAGGATGTGTGGATCCAGAATTGGCCTCCAGAGTCACTTGCGGACTCACTATTTAAACCATGTTTAGGAAGACAATCTTACTTGGCTAAGAGTGATCACCAAAGAAGAAAGAAGAAGAGACACTTCAAACTAGTGTGATGTATCTGTAGAATATCAGGAGCCCCAGCAGTTTTCAGAGATTTCCTGCTCCCAGCAGACAGCTTCTTCCAGAGTCCCTGGTTAAGGGGAAAAACTCCTTTCCCACATAGAAAATTATCTGCAGATTTGGTTCCTGTTCATTTAGTTTGCGAACTGGGTGCGTATGTGTGGAACCTATTCACCACTGAATGAAGGAGAGGTACTATCAGAAAGCTGAGAAGGAAGGAAAAGCAGTGCATTGTATTTAGATTGGGAAACCTGTGCCGTTAAGCACTCAATACTGCAACTCCATCCACCTAATGATAGCAATAAGGAAAAGACTCTTTCAATGCATAGTTAAGGGACACTGTGACATCAGCAGAAAGTGCACCAATCCTCATTCTCTGCCATCTCCCCTATTTGCATGCAGGGCCATTGTGACAGCAGCAATCAGCAAACCAACCACCTCACCATTCCTTTATATGCATGTTTGAAAATTCTGAACTCTTAATTTAGCTGGCAAAATGGGCAAGCCAAAATGGAGCTATCAAGAAAAAAGAAGGTTTCAGCATGCTTGCCCCACCCCCAGATTTGCAGAATATTTGGGGGGGAAAAGAAACCCAAGGGAGCATTCTCCCTCCTGAAAATCTAATGAGGACTGAACGTAATCCATGGCCACAGAATGCTGAGTGGGAAATGAGTTGCATGTGACAGAATCTAGTATCCCCAAGGAAGGTATAGAATCATAGAATTGTAGAGTTGGAAGGGACCCTGAGGATCATCTAGTCCAACCCCCTGCAAAGCAGGAATATACAGCTGCCTTATACAGGGATCAAACGTGCAACCTTGGCATCATCAGTACCATGCTCCAACCAACAGACCTATGGCTGGCAGGAACACTGAACAGGAGCGCTCAGCATTTTGTTTCAAGTCTGTCTTTTTTCTGAGCTCTACATCTACATGGCAAAATGGGGAAACTGCAGATTTCAAACATTTTATGGCCCTATTCAGGCATTCCTTCTCTTGCATGATTACTGTTTCCTGAGAAGAGTAGAGGTGCTCACTCCCCTTCCATTGCATCAAGCTTCTGTAAGCCCTTTGCATGCTGGGGGCTGAACCTTTGCAGCAGGAGGCCTCATGTGCAGTTCCAAAATGGCGGCACAGCTCCCATCATACAGGCCTGCAGACATGGCAATGATGAGACTGATGGGGCAGAGCCAGGGAGCATATCCCTGCCAAGGGGCAAAGACAACCCCTGAAGAAAGCTTCAATTGTTTGCTTTGCATCTTGCTATAACAATAATAAACCTGCATATTCTAGAATAGATATTTATAGATTTCACAGAAAGGGGCATATTCAGCATTAAGAGTTTCATTCTAAGTATGTGGTTTGTGAAGCAATAAAGCTCTTCATTTTTATGATTCACTCAAGTAGAAGTATTCATTTTTTAACAAAAGCTACTTTCTCCATCTGTTAACTTGTCCAGAGTATCTTTTGTATTGACAACTCAAAAGCGTGAACTTGAATTTATTATAAGTTGTCACAAAATCACAGTGCTTTTAACTTATTGATGGGTTGGTGTCTCCTAGGATGTAACAACTGGGGTGGCTGAAAGCTGTCCTTACTGTTCAGATATTCTTACAAGATTTTAGGACCTTTATGGCTTTATGGCTTGTCATTGAAGGCTTTCTTCAGAGAAAAAATCAGAGTTTGATATAATGGGCTAATTTGCCTTTTTAATTAAAAACCTCAACAACTAAAAGATAGAAACTGATCCTATCTTCTCACTGGGGGAATATTCCAAAAAGGAGTCTCTTTTCAACTGCTGCAAAGCTCAAAGACCAGTTCCATGATGGAACTTTCTTCATTTGTGTCTTTATAATCATTTCAGAAACAGTAAGCTCATTTGTTTTTAATAACATTGCAGAAAAAGACCAGAAATTATATAATGACTGCAGAAATCACATTTTAAACAAATGAACAGAGAGAGAGAAAAAATGATTTTTAAAATTGTAATTCTCCAATTTATATGTAATTACCAGCTATCAAAGAACCTTCCTGGTATGCATAATGACCACCTTTTGTCCTTGCATGAAAAGTCAAGGTGTTTTCATTTATGGCTTTGTTCTCATCAGCTTATTCCTGGCTGGTTGGGAAAGGCAGAGGCAGCTGTTTTTATGACATTTTTCACAGCCGTTCTTCAAACTAGCAAACATATTCACATGAAAACCAGCTGGGCGTATTCCAAGTCTCTGAAACCCAGTACAGGCAAAGACCAAGTGGGTCAAGCTAATGGAAAACTGGCAGTGTGAAGTAGGAAAAATAAAAAGGGTCTTAATTTTTTTTTAATTAAAAATATATATAATAAGAATAGATAACTATTTCTGAAATTATTATAAGTAGACAACATGCAACCATTCTTGATATATTTCACAACTAATTTTAGCTCTGTAGTAGATCTTCTTTTACATACATGTAGTACTAAGGGTTGTGCTCCTGCACTGCTCACTCCACTTGCCAGCCCCCTGCCACTCCCGCACATCACCTCCTCACACACAAAAAGCATTAAGTAGGGTGTTCAGGACTCAGTGCTCCTCCATATTGCCTTCTTTGTACTTTATTTTTCCTGATTGGCTGCATTTGACTTGAATAACTGCAACAAAAGGAAAGCTGGTTTCTAGGGCAGTGCTGCTTCTGTGGATTTGGTGCTGCCTTCTTTATCCTGGACATTGCTAAATAAACAGATTATCAGAAGGAATATGTAAGTTGCCCGTACTCTTTTCTCCAAAGAAAAATGACCCCCCCATAAAAGCATTCTGGAAGTGATGGAAATAAGTAGAAGCGGAGGGTGGAGAGATACTTTGTTGGTTGATAAATAATATGCCTTCCTATGTCCTCCACAATGAATTTCTGGGTTCAGCAGGTAAGCAAGGCTATATGTTGGGCAATGGATTCAAATGAATCCCCAATTCCAAACTGAAGAGTGATTCTGGGCTTGTCCAAGTTGGAGCAGGAGCTGTCCAAGGTGCCTCGAACAGAGGATGGGATGCTTAAAGTAGCGCATCAGTGATTCAGACATCGAAAAACTGCATCCACTGTTCTTGTCCATTAATGAGGGCTAATGTTCATGATCAAGCCACATCAAACCTCTTGACAGAATGGCTTTCCATAGTAGGACAACGTGGCTGTTACAACATTATACATCTGGTAAGGGTCAAAACCGCTTGATGTCTTCCATTTTTTTCTATAGAAATAACTCACTCTCAACTGTGAATACAAGAGAAGGGTGAAGATAATACGTAGCATCTGAAGATAAAGCATACAGGTAAAAGACTGACTACCTGGTTTGTAATAAGTGGTTTTCCATTTAATCTGCTGGCACTCTTCCAAGGACATCTTTTCAAAGATGAAGCAAGGGCTGATGAAGTTTTGAAGAACTTGGGCTGCGTGCTTTCAATAACACATTTAATTAACAAACCTGAACACAGTGAGGCACTTGAAATCATATTAAAACAATACTTGCATATTAAATCAGCTTGTGAATGCAGTTTTTGGAGTGAACAGCTTGAAAATATCATCAAATTGCCATGTAATTAAAAAATAAGTTTTGATTTTCATTCAAGGTTTTCTTTTTCTCTATGCAAATTTTCATCTTTGGGGGGAAAACTTTCTAGTGACATGAAAGAACTAATTTGAAAACTATATTTAAAAAATATACTTAGAATGCATCCTTAACAAAGCAGCAAAAAAAGTTTTGACCTATGTGCTGAAGTATGACACTTACCCATTACCTTTTTTTTGCTTTGAAAAACTCTATACTGCTATAATTATCCTGGCAGATGTGATGAGGATTTTGTTGTGTCATTTCTTAAAAAAAAACTAACAGACCCAATGTGTGAAACAATATGCATAATGAGAGAGCCCTGGAGGGAGGAATCATGAAAATCCTGCCATAAACTTCTCTAGAGCTCAGTTTGGAAGGTGGTATGGGTTTTCTTCTGCTGTACTGAGGGAAATTGTGACAGGGAAAGCCGTATCAGTCTTGGATCTGGGCAGCCCAGCAACCCAACAATTCTTGACTTGCTGTCCTGGCAGGGGCCACCTCCCTCTTCATTCTCTGGAGTCCTAGCTTACTGAGCAGCGGTGGTAGATATCTTGGTAGGCACCATTATAAATTGCCCACAATGCTCTGGATAGATGCTACATGAGGGCATTGTGAGTAACAGCAAACAGCTCACATCAGCCACCACGGATGATGGAGCTACTGTGCTGGTGGCACTGGTAAGCCTGCTGGGGACAGGGCAGTGATGTCAGAGAAGGCCCAGGAGAGGGGTCCTTACCAGAGATAGTGGCAATCTGGATTGGTATTTTATTCCTCCTAAGATACTTGCTTGGCAGCTATAGACATGTTGCTACTTTTCTCCATCTGTGTGAGGGAAATAACCCAAAGCCACTTATCAATTGTGAGATGAAGATGGAGTAACTGCACAGGATTGCAGCCACCATGGCCTGTACAATAGCAACTATTAAAAAAAAAGTTTGCTAAAGTTTCTTTGTTTCTATCTGCAAGGTTCCCTCCTCAGTTTGATAAGATGCATTGCTCTGGCAGGAAATCTTGGAAATATTTATTTTGTAAAAACATTCTAGGATGTTCCAGAACACCTGTCTCAAAGACTATACAGTAGTACCTCGGGTTAAGAACTTAATTCGTTCTGAAGGTCCGTTCTTAACCTAAAACCGTTCTTAACCTGAGGTACCACCTTAGCTAATGGGGCCTCCCACTGCTGCTGCACCGCCACCACACAATTTCTGTTCTCATCCTGAAGCAAAGTTCTTAATCTGAGGTACTATTTCTGGGTTAGCGGAGTCTGTAACCTGAAGCATCTGTAACCTGAAGCGTCTGTAACCTGAGGTACCACTGTATAGGATTAGGTATTACCATTTCCTAATATTTTTATATGCACGGTTAGATGTTGTGCAGCATGGCACAGTTGGACAATGTGTATTCTTAATTTTTAAGAGAAGCAGGAAAATCTTGATGATGATGATGATTAAAATTTGTATACCACCCTATATCTGCAGGTCACAGGAGAGTTCACAGGGTAAAATCACAATACAAAAACACAGAATACATGCATCTTGTTAGATCTCATGTGTCATTCTATTTCATTAGACCTCTGGCAGTGGTGTAAAGAGATGATCTAAGACATTTTGTGTCTAAAGGTGAAAATCCAAAATATATAACCTGGTGGTAAAAATAAATAACTGACAATTGCAGCCCTTCGATGGCTGCTCAAAATCTGAGGTGGCCTGTTTCACTGTATCTAATGGTAGAAACAACTGTAATTGTAGCTTTATTTCCTTAAGGAATATAGGAAAGACTCAATTTGGTTCTGTTTTTGGGTATTATTCACAATGGGCAAATAATATAATGAAGTCATCAACTGAACAGTACAAGGACCACAGCGACTTTGCCCGTACCCCTGCCCAATTAGAAATCTAGTTGCTTAATTTACTGTAATACACTTCTCTTTCCATTAAGATATAAGGCTAATATTCATATGATATTACACACACACACCTTTTGAATTAAATATAAAAACCATAAAAGAAGCCACCCTTGCTGTGCACTAAGTAGAACAGTCTTCCATCTCTCGTAATGATGTCACTTGAAACAAGCTACTGTAATTTGTGAGAAGTAAGGAAATATATTTATTAATTTCCAAAGAAATAATATGCCACATTGATCTCTTATTTCCCCTCTTGCTACTCCTAGCATGCAACAGCCTTTGGTGGTCGTCTAGTTACATTTAACTAGCCTTGTCCCATTGTGCAGGAGGTCAGTAACTGAACGTGGTATGGAAAAACTGATTTGTTAATTAATTTAATCATCTCTTCTAATAAAAGCAGGATAAGACTGGCAGAGGAAGCTTGTTATCAATCCGTGGGCGCTGGTAGGGAGTAATTATAGGTAATGATGCTTTTGTCTCATGGCATTCTGAAGATCATCTTGAACTCCTCCTCACAGACAGAGCAAACGGACTGCCATGGTGAATTCTCCTCCCTGGCCTTTCTTTCCCCTCTCTCTAAGGAGAGAAATTACAGCTTGTTAGGTGGAAGCAGCTCATTTGAAGCTTCAATTTTTTTTGAGTGTTCTCTTATTGGAAGCACCAGGTGTGTTGTAGCCATTGCAACAGCGACTATTGCCTCCCATCTCATGTTCAAACTTATATGGCATTCTGCAAGTCTTAGGTTTTCTTTTTTGCTCAAGGGTCAGTGCTTGAAAAGATGGGAAGAGCATCATAACATTAACTCTGTGAGAGTTAGGATAGGCTGAGAGGAAGTGATCAGCCTTAGGTTTCAAGTGAGCTTCATGGCTGAGTGGGAATTTGAACCCAGGACTCCCAAACCCTAGCCCAACACTTTAGCCACTACATCACACTGATTCTTAAAACTATCTGTGTTCTTCTTTTGGGACCATTTCCTTTTGAATGTGCATGGTACGTTTATACAATTTGTGACTCATCTGGTTGAACACAGAGCTCACCAGTCCTCTATGGCAGCCTAGCAGGGGCTGAATAAACCTTTCTGGGTTTTAAAGATAGTAGAGTTGTTAAGCATCTGGCAGCTCACAATAAATGGTTGGTGGGATGTGATTGGCATAAGTTGTGCAGTGCTACTCTAAGGATGCTTCTAGTTGTCTTCTCAGAACAGTGCTTCAATAAATATAACCAAAAAATGCAGAGTGGCCTTGGTAAAGTCAGGTACCTTTCCTGTTCAGAACATGGCTGCACATGCTATGGGAAGTTAGCTGTGCAGGCTGAATAAGCTGGGCTGGTCCTGCAGTGGACACTACTGACTGTGGATTGCATCCAACTAAGTTTTGTTCACAGCCCACCCACTGAGCCTAAGTCAGTTGTATCCATTGATTTCAATGTTCTAAGTGTGGCTCACACTGGCAACAACACGGTATGCAGGAAAATGATAAGGTTACAGTCAGAGGCGCTGAAACAATGTAATCAGAGAGGTGATATATTCCACAAAGACAGTACACCCATAAGTAAAGGCAACAACATCACTTAAGTCTGAAAGGTTGTGAAAGCATCCCAATTCTTACGATCAGTTCCTAGGAGCTGATCATTGGATGAACAAGGATTATGGACATCTCATCTGTTTCTACTGGGCCAACGAATGGAAACAACTGCTTCAGGCAGCAGAATCCCAAGGAGTCATAATTTCCATGCCTCTGTCTATTTCTGTATGCCCTTGAAAAGAACTGTGCTCCAAACCAGGATAGGAGTGTGAAAAGTGCACCATTGTTGCTTATTTCCAATATTAAGAGTCTAAGGTTAGCCAAGGAAGTTCCTCTGGTGCCAATTTTGCTATCATTTAGGCTCCATTTAGTTTTCTGAGGTCCGTGGCACCTGGCTACTCACCCCTTCGCATGGGCCTGGTTGGTACCAAAAGTAAAATTAACCTTGTACAAGAATTTGCATATGACACTGTGGAGAATCGCCCAGCCTTCAAAAATAAATAAAAATAAGCATGAAAAACCAAAATGCCCCCAATGCTGGTTGGTCAGTAAGTTTACATCTAGTGCTATGGCTCTTCTGATGTGGTTGCAGAATGAATCTGTCTGAAGAGGGAAGTGTTTGGCACAGAACAACCTAGCACTGACACTTCTTCTGACACAGTGCTCAGCATCGCGCTGCAAATGCACCAGCGATCACACTTCTCTGCTGTGAAGATAAGCTGGTTGATAGCACATTCAATGTGCAAATAACCAGAGGCACACTGCGGGTCGTGTGGGATCGTGTAGGTCGCTAGAATATTCAGTGTGTTACTGATTCGCAGACAGCTAAAGCCTAATTTGACTACTTTGTTTCCGTGATACCATATTTTGACCAATAAGGTGTGTGTTTGGGGGGAATAGAATGGTATTATAGGATCCTTTTAGCTCTCCATTTTAGATTATTGCTAGTACAGCAGAGCTGCCCTTTTGCTCCAGCAAAGGCAGCCAGAAATGCTGTTCTCATCCATCGTTACCCAGCATAGTTAATGCTGTTGACCCTGTAACTGGGGCTATCTGCCACTTCCATTGCTGCCAGGCCAGGCATCAGAATTCTAGCCCAGTCCTTATGTGGCTTACCTGAGCCTACACAAATCTGGAGCCTACACTTTGTCTAGAAGGGATGGGGGCAAGAAAGGGTTCAGAAAGGAGAGGGAGCAGCAGTTGGGGGCAGCTGGAAGGGGAAGGAGACAGGGTCCTCAAAGTTGCTCTGGATTGTGTGAGTACAGTGTTGTACCATGGATTGTAGTAGGGAGAAATTAATGGTTTTCAGTGGCAAGCCCACAAAAGTAGCTTATTTTAATAAACGAATAAAAAAAGCAGCACTGCCTATCTGCTTTTCAGTTGAGGGTTTCAGCTGGCTTCATTAATGGCTGAAAACTTTGACTGACTCTTTGCCATTAAACCTTTACTCACGGAAAACGTGGACTCCTAGAGCACTCTGGACATGTGTAAGTTAGTGCTTTCTAGAAAAAAGCACTGAGTTATACACCCAACATGTTATTACAGGCCATCTGAAAGTTGCAAGTGAGTGTTGGATATGTTCCAGGATGTGCTGTCAGTTAACACGGGACAACAGTCAGGCCCAACAGGTCTGGAAATAGCCCTGCATAGAGTGAAAGTGTGCTCTAGGACATGACCCAGAATCCTTTGCGGTACAAAGGAATCATGCTAGACATTCAAAGTCTCTCAAGCAAACAAGTTGATTTAGAAACTGCTCTCTGGAGGTAGGAAGTCTGGAAAAAACTGCTATAACTGGTGATAGTGCAATATGCAAATAAACAAAATGACAGCTGAATAAATGAATGAATGCCAATGACAAGAGATTCTGGTCCTTTGCACGCATATGATGTGAATAAAGTAGAATATTTTTAAATTAATGCTATCTAACCATGAGTGTGGATGTGTGAAAATGAATGTGTGGGGCCTCCCAAGTGAGCAGTGTATGCATTTTCCCCCTCCCTACAAACCAATACACTTTAAACCTACTTTAATTCAAACCATTTGCAACAAATGGCCCCGCAGTGAAGTAGATATTTCCTTCCTAAGTGGCTTTCCCTTTCCACTTGGCTAATGTTTAGTTGTATATTCATAAGGAAGAGAAAAGATCTGAGGACCTGTGGCCCAAGCCTATTATGTGCCATTCCATCTGTTTGTGATGAGCCAGAAAGAGCTCTGCGTTAGGTCCTGCCTTATGGCAATCCCTGGTCTGCAGTTGCTATTTTCCCACACTTACTTAAGCTTCCCTGCACATGGACACACACAAAGCAGATGCCGGTGCCACAGCAGGCCTGCAAGGCTCCTCCTGAGTGTGACATATTTTTATATAGCCAGGTCCTTAGGACTTGCTGCCGGCAACACCAACCAAGCAAACACAAAAAGCTGCTTACAGTTGACATCAGACAACCTGAAACTGGTTTATTGATTGTTCGAAGAAAACTAACATGTCAGACCATCGCTTATATACTATTACCTTGTGACAAAGCCGAATGGATTGATGAACTCTTTATCTATCGATCACCACCATCAATAATTTAATTTATAATTCATTATTATTATTAACTACATTTCACTACCACCCTTTACTCAAGGATCACAGGATGGTTTACAATATAAAAACACAAAAATACACACAATGGTAACAAACAAAAACACCCCCCAACAGTTTAAAGGGCCATAGAGTGTTTCATTAGCCAAAGGCCGGGTTATAGAGAAATGCTTTTGCTTGGCTCCTAAATATATATGATGAACGTGCCAGGAAAGCCTTCCTGTGGAGAGTATTCCACAAATGGGAAGCCACTGCAGAAAGGCCTTTTCTTGTGTTGCGGCCCTCCAGACCTGTTGCAGAGGAGGCACACACGAAAAAGCCTCAGATGACCTCAGGGTCTGGGTTGATTCATATGGGCAGAGGCGGTCTTTGAGGTATTGTGGTTCTGAGCCATTTAAGGCTTTATAGGTCAAAACCAGCACTTTGAGTTGGGCCCAGAAACTAATTGGCAGCCAGTGCAGTCATGCTGGGATTGATATAGCATGCTCAAACCGTCTTGCCCTGGTGAGCAACCTGGCCGCTGAATTCTGTACTGTATTGCTGAAGTTTCTGAACTGTCTTCAGAGGCAGCCCTACGTATAACTCATTGCAGTAATCTAACCTAGATATTACCAGAGCATAGACGGCAGAAGTTAGTTTTCCCCTGTCTAGATAGGGGCATGGCTGGGCCACCAGCTGAAGCTGAGGGAAGGCACTGTGCACCACTGAGGCCACCTGAGCCTCAGGTGGCAGCAATGGATCCATAATTTAAATGAAGGCTGTGATGATGCCTTGAAATACTGCTCCAGATGTTACATGGTCCTTTAGAAGGCTGACAGTTATATTTATACATTTTCTTCAGTAGAAATTAAGCACAATGTGGACAAAAATAAATAGTAACCTTCTATTTTATTTTATTTTATTTTACTTATTTATTAGATTTGTATGTTGTCTTTCATCCATAGATCTCAGGGTGGATCGCTGCATAAAAATACAAGAGAAAAACACAAAATGCATAATAAAACAAGAACAAAACAAAACAATAACCCCTGTTCTCCCATCCCTCCAGGATTCAGTAATATTTGGCATGAATTTTCCTGTATATATACAATCAGGTATATGCAATTTCAAAATGGTGGTTATGGGAGAGATCACCCCTGCTGCACAGTAAGCCATATCACCAGAGATGTGACAGGGCTGGAACTCAGCTAGGTATGTGTGGAAATAATTCACAAGCGGTGTGTACGTTCTTGTGGAGAGATTCCCCCCACCCCCCTAGAATTCTTTTCCAGCCAGACCTAAAATTTTTATGCTTCTACAAACAAAAAGAAGTTTTATGCTTCTACAAAAAAAAAGGAGAGGAAGCCTTGTTCGTCCATTAGCAGAAAAGATCACCCTATAATCTGCAGGAAAAATCCAAAATATCACCTCCCCCCCCCCCCCAATGAGCTAGTTTCCAAGCAAACAAAACTTTTCTTCAAACCAGGCAAAAATGGAGGCAGAGGAGAGGCAGAGACACCAGAGCAAGGTGGCATTTAGCCAGAGTCTTAAAATGGACTGTACTAGAAGATCTCAGCCTTAATTGGATTAGGTTCTACTTGGGTACTAGATCTCAGCTTGGACCTAAATCTATTGAGGAGAAGGCTTTGGTTATGTTTGTGTTTGTTGCTGAGCAGACAGATTACAGAAATAAACCCTTGTGCCCATATATGGTTGGAATTTGGGGAGTGGCGAAGTTGTTTCTGAAATTTGCCATAATCTCTTCTGTGCTGTGCTGGTTGCGGCTCAGCTTTAACTGACAAACTAACTAGTTGAGTTTATTATTATTAATTATAGTATTTCATTTTTGGCTAGTCTAAGTGACTGCAAACACTTTTTTTGTACTGTAACTTATATTTGCATGCAAATCCTTGATAAGGTTCTGAAATATTTATAGCTTGCATTTACTTGTTGATCTATGTTGCACTGGAAAAATACAGGAAACAGCAACAAAATTGTATAGTCATGTGCATAAAAAGATAGACCTGAGAAAGACAATATCTGAGATGTCTTTGCTTTTTGTGATAACAATACATTATTAAATTTAAGGGCTTGTAAAGTTCTGGACCCGCTGTGGCCAGAATTTGTTCAGCACCTGATGTTATTTCAATGTGAAATGAACATTCAACACCACACATCTATTCAGACTGAGTGCTATTCAATAAAGTTCATCAGAGTTAAAGAAGTGTGCATTTTCAGAAAGCTGGAGATAATTACGCACTCGCCAGCCTTCATTGACTTGTCTAACAATAAGGAACTTCACTGCAACAGAGTAATTAAAATTATGGCCTGATTTCAGCTTGTATCTTCCACGTTGCTAGGGCTTTAAATTACTTCATTATGTTCATTTCTTTGTATTGAGAGTCTTTTAGGCTTATTGTTTTAGAAGCAAAAGGCATAAATATAGGTTTGTAGTTCTATTTTGAATCCTCCGATTCTTTATGTGTGGATGTTCTAAATCAAACCTGCTAGAACAGAGTACCAAAAGTGACTGCGGCTGCTGGTCACTGTGATGATGCTCTTCCTCTGGGCTGCTGCTGCTGCTGCTGCTGCTTCTTCTTCTTCTTCTTCTTCTTCTTCTTCTTCTTCTTCTTCTTCTTCTTCTTCTTCTTTTCCTCATCTTCTTCTAATCCAAGGTACATCTGTGTACCAGAAAGGTCTCCTGCATAAGCTTCAGGAAACGTATGTGGAAATCATTTATTAACTGGCCTTTGTCTGCAAGACACAAAGGAGGTCATGGGCTTTGCCCTGCCTCTCATTGCTCTTTGTTCTGACTTACAGGTGCCTTTGGCTTAAGTTGTGTTATATTTGATTTGGAGGATTATGCTTTCTTTTTAATATTCTATGTAGCATGGAGTCACAAGCCTGCACGCAATTAATCACAGGCTCCTGGAAAGGAAGAGCAGGCTATGCATTTAATCAATCAAACAAACAAACAAACAAACAAACAAACAAACAAACAAACAAACGTAAAACTAGCAAAATAAATGTTCAAGCATTCCAAGGGAGATCTGTCACAAAATGTTGCAGTTTGGAGGGTTCCTGTTCAGGATTCAATTAACTCCACTCAATTCCCTTCCTCACAGTTTTTGTTCTCCCCGCCCTCCCCTGCCCACCTGCAGTCAGTTAGTTAGCATTCTGTGGCCTCTGAAGAGCCTCATCAGGTTGTTTGGGGAGATTTCCCTCAAGAGATTTTTGTACTTCTGCAAATCTTGGGTTTCTCTCAAGTCTGCTGGTACCTCCTCTGTGTGTGTGTGTACACACACATACATACACCTTGCTGTTTTAGCTACATAGGACCGGCACTTAAGAGAATTGTTATATATGTCTTAGTTATATATGTCTTCAAGTCCAGCAACAAAATGTTGCAGTGTATTCCTGATGTGCATTTGTTACCTGACCCTCTGGCTGAAGTGGTTGTGGGGGGCAGGGAATAGCACCAACTGCAATGCTCGCTGCTCAAACTTTCAGTGGGGAGCACTCCCTGTTCAGTACTCCAATTACTCCATTCTATCCTCCACCCATAGGAACCAAATCCTAGGGGCCCAGGTCCCTTTGCCCCCCCTAAAATGTTTGAGTGGACTGGACCATTCCAAAGATGATGGGAATTGCCATTCAAATGGTGTGTGTGCATTGCATCATGTGATTGATTATGCAGTGTAGAGTTTACCTGATCCTCCCCAATATTTTATTCATGTTGGCACTCCTGCCTCCACCTACTGTTTCTTTCTCCCCTAACAGTAGTTCAGCATTTTGTTCTTGCTGACCATTCTCAATTATTGTTGGGTTGGTTCTGTGCTGTTTTTCAATTTTGTGTGTGTGTGTGTGTGTGTGTGTGTGTGTGTGTGCACGTGCACATTCTGGTGCCCAATCCCAACTACATTATAATCTTGGATTTTTACATTGTTTTTTATGGGCAGCTCTTGCTTCTGTTTTGAAGACATTTATTTGGAAATGATATATTCACATAGTGGGAGGGTTGTCTGATTTCACCAAAGTTCTCCAATCTCAGGGGCTTGGGGCAGGATGTTGATGGAAATGATACCCTAGTCTCGCATGATTCTCCTTGTTCTTTTGCCCATTCTGTCCTTGCTGTGCAGGATGTTATAGAATTGTTCTGATGGACTTGAGAACAGCATTCATCACTTACCCTTTCCAGTCACACTGACTTTCATTCCATTTTGAATACCCGCCCTTTAAATTTATCATTTTTGTTTCTTATTGGTCACTAGTCCTTTCCATTGGATTTTCCTTTTATATCTTCTTGCTCTTTGGTTTGAGACAGTTTTATTAGGGTGCAGTGGATTCTTCCCTCCTGCTTAGATGTAGTTTGGGGCTGAGACCTTTACATGTCTTTTAAAATTAACCAGAGCAGTTTGTTTATTTTTCATTCAACCTTATTACTGAGTGCGGATGTGTGTGCTGAGTGATTTTTCTTTCTTTTCTCATCATCAGCCGCATTATTAAGAACTGCCCACTATGTGCCAGTGTGGTGTAGTGGTTAAGAGCGGTAGACTCATAATCTGGTGAACCGGGTTCGCATCTCCGCTCCTCCACATGCAGCTGCTGGTGACCTTGAGCTTGTCACACTTCTTTGAAGTCTCTCAGCCCCACTCAACTCACAGAGTGTTTGTTGTGGGGGAGGAAGGGAAAAGAAAATGTTAGCCGCTTTGAGACTCCTTCGGGTAGTGATAAAGCGGGATATCAAATCCAAATTCCTCCTCCTCCTCTTCTTCTGCCTCTGATGTGGACTGCTTTACAGACACACTTGCAACAAGCAGCAGCAGTGACTGCCTTTGTGTATCTAGTGACCCCCCCCCCCCGTATTCTGATTAATCTCAGCCTACTATCATAATTGAAAAAGTAATAATTATTAATGCTGGTATGTGTGCCCCTGCCCATTTCAGACAACAGTATCACTCTTTGACAGTAACTCTGCAATCTCTGTCCATTAGCAAGTGCTTTTTTCCTCATTTCTAATTTATCTCCAGGTAGAACAATTAATTAATTAATTGTGTGTGAATGTAATGGTATTGTGCGGCAATTCTGTCTTTTCTGCCTGGTGGCAAGTCCCCCACCTCCCTGCCACCATTTCTCATCAATATCTGATTATCATAATTATTAGCGAATAAGTAGAATTATATTGCTGGTGTGTGTGTGTCACTGCCCATTTCAGATGGCAACAGTTATTCCCCTCCACTTTCCTTTAAAACAGTAAATTTTATTAGTATTTTCCACACAACAGAAAACAAAAAACGAAAAATGATAATACACAAAACACAAAAACAAACATATGGAGAACAAATCCAAATCTTACAAATTAATAGTATAAACACTAAAAAGGAAAACAAACGTTGACTTCCACCAATCCCACAGCACCTCCTTTACCTCTCGTTGTATCTTCCTATTTTCCTTATCATCTCAATCCTAGCATCTAAATATATATCCTTCTTTCATATCCTTTCACTTCACAAGGTTATTCCAGACTCAGCCAGTTTTCTGTCCCCGAACCTTGTCTTTTAAGGTATTTGTTTAGGCACTCCCATTCCATTTTCACTACACTTTTTGGTTTTTGTCATATTATACCTGCCAGTTCTCTTTTGCAGTTACTCTGTCTTTTCTGCCCATTGCCAAGTTTTCTCCTTATTTCTCATAGATCTCTGACATTATCATTATTCAATGACAACAGCAGCAACAATTATACATTGTGTCTGATCATGAGGGATGTAGTATGTGGTGTTAAGAGCAAGCCATGTGTTAGCCCTGGGGGTGTAGGGCAGCAGGGATATTGCAATGGCGCCAGCAACACTGGCCACTTGAGTTCTTGCTAGCAAACTCAGGCACAGGACTAATATGCTGCTGCACAGTGGCGTAGCATGGGGGGTGCAGGGGGATGCCGGCCGCACCGGGCGCAACATCTGGGGGTTAGGGTTAGGGGGCGCTAATCTGCAGGTCAGGGGGCGCAAATCCATGGGTTAGGGGGCGCAAATCCATGGGTTACCGGGTGCTGACAACCCACGCTACGCCACTGCTGCTGCTGCAGCAGCTCCTGTCTCCCCATGGCTCGGAGGCTGCCACTGCCAGCACTTATAGTCAAAGCAAGCAGTCCACTCCCAATATTACCATTAGGAAGGATCTTTCTGTAGAGTAGAAAGCAGCAAGTAATACTTTGCCACTAGCAAAGGGGACCACACTGCAATCTCTTAGTACTGTCCCCTTCGGGACCATTAAATTGCTTTCAGACAACAGGGAAGAAGATGAATCCCTCTTAGTTCATACCTTTTAGTCAGTCTGTGCATAAAAATAGTGGCTATTAGTTAACAATTGTTTTGGAAGTTTCAATTCATTCCATACTGTTTCCTTACTTTTACCATTATCTTGTGGTTGTTTAGTTTTTTTCATTGGTTCAGTTTTTACTTCAGTTTACAATTAAATGCAATGTTATGCTGTTTGTCTGTGTGGCTTTGAAACTGCCTATAAAATAGAGACCCCTTTCTTTGCCCACCTGAAATTTGTCAGGTCTGATCCCTTGGCAGAGGGGAGGATAGTAGAAGGCTAGAAATGTCATGTCAATTGGACAGAAAACATGGAAGAAGTCACAGGCAACAGGAGTATATCTGGGTCTCCCACTAAAGACAATGGGAAAGGATAACAATAATGAATGAAATAATATTAAAATATAATGTGATTTTAACAAAAATCCTAACGAATAAGGTTCTAAGAAGTAAAAAAAAGTGGAAGGAAAAAACCCCACATTTTTTCTTGCACACCCTCTACAATGTCTTCTTTAACATTCTGTGCCCCCCTATGTTATAGATATACCTTATCTTTGGAATAATAGCAACATAGTTCTCTTGGCGAGCTCCCACCTGTTTCAATGGACCTGTATGGCTCGTGCTTATACCAGGTTGGGAAATACAATCTTACCTAGTTCCTATGAAATCTGTGTTTATCAGATATGAACTATTACTCTTTTTAAAATGCCCTTACTTGGTTCAGATGTTTCAGGCCTGGAGGAGCAGGTGGTACTGTTTATCGTCAAAAACCAGTACTGAGATTATACACAACTTAGTCTTTTTCAGAAATGCACAAAATCATGAGCCCGTATAGCTTTTCATGAAAGTGTAGAATTGCACATTGTAATTTTTTTTTATTTGCAAAAAAGAAAAAAAAAGTATATACTGACTGACCATATGAACATGTTCTCATTTCCTCCTCAGGCCTTTGAGCAATTTGCAGCCTTTTGTTAAGACATAAAAGCTCTCTGAGGCTCCTACTTGAGTGCAGAGTTTACCAGCTGCTATCCACTACTAGGCCTCATTAGAGGCCTGCTGTTCTGCTGAGAACCAAACCACATGCTACACCCTCCGTTGTCTGCCTATTAGCCTGTTGCTGCTCCTTAAATTACAAGGCACAATAGCTTGTTCTATTTCTCCTCAGAGAACAACTATTCTTACTCCCATTTCAAGAGGCTCTATATCATGATCTCTCTAACTAATTAAGGTTCGTAGGCAGGCCACAGGTTGCTACAGAGAATTTGTCCCCATGGTTGATATAATTTCCTCTCCTTTTTCTTTCTTCCCTTAAAGGTTTAATGCTGGTGTATCTCATGGCCGCTGGTGTCTAATAAAAATAAATACAAAAGCATGGTGAAAATAAGAAAAGCAAACTCTGGTTTCAGATCAGGTATTAATGTGAATCTTCCTATACGCACCCAGGGAGGTGAAGCGAAGTCTTAGGATTAATACATGATACATAAACAAGATAGGGTTGCCATGCATCCTCTTTTTCCAGGACACGCCCTCTTTTTCAGGGGTAAAATTTGAGAGAAATTGCATTTATTTGTCTTGAATGGCCATCATAGTGTCCTCGTTTTTTGCACTTTAAAATATGGCAACCCTAAACAATAGGAATAGTCTTTTGTGTTTTTCTTCATCATCTATACTGTTGACTGCTTTATAAAATAGCTGTTGTGGCTGGATGTGTACAAGTTACCATGGAGGAGTATCCGTCCCTTCATGTCTAGATCATCATCGTTGGAGGTCATAACTCTGGCATCCATTTTTGTTTTCATCTCCATTTTCCTAATAAAGTATAACGTTTGCATCAACTGTCACAAAAATAAGAATGCTGAAGCGAATAATGTTTGTTTTCAGACTAGGGGCAGTTAAAGCAACTCCATGTTTCACTCTGGTTCCAAACAGGGACAAAACTGTGATAGATTTAAAGTGCGAAAGAGTAGCTTCTATAGACCCGACCGTATGAAGATCTGATAGCTTCTTTCAGCACTAAGGCTAGCGGCACAAAACAATAACTTGTGGCTGCTTTTTAAATGGTTTTTAAAAACAGGTGGTTTAAAAACTTTTTTAATCTGCAAAGGTTACTGCAGCATTTTGTTTATTTTGCTCTTTTCATTTTACAGTTGATTGGGAAACTGTGTGATTTGCTTCTCAGAAGTAGCTGGTTTCTTCCATAACTCCAACATGGATGTGCAATTCATACTTGTTATGATGGTGGGTTTTGTGTGTGTGATAAAACACCTGTCCACTAGGAACTAGGATGGAACGACAAAATTGTTTTAGATGGATCAACAAACAGCTGTCAGATAGTGTAATTTGGTTTTCTTGATTTGGAAAGGGATCTTATTCACTGGCTATGTTGCCTGTCCCCTGATAAGCTCAAGCGCATTATATTGTACACAATAGCACGATGAATGCTTGTTGATTGGAATGATTCTGTGCGGTGACAAAGATACAGCCTCCCTCCATTGTCTGCCCTCCTTTTGCAAATCATAATGTTAAGAAAACTAACCCCAGGGAAGAAGAGACAAATGCTGGACAAGTAAGAATGTGGGTGCACTAGCTATATAGGAAGCTAGAATTTTCAAAGGGTGTTGGATAATAAGTTTTGAATCTATGCTAATTGTAAAGCATTGTTACCAATGCAGTACAATTTGCTTAAAACATACCTTCCCTTAGTATGTGCACTGAAAAAGATCCAGATGCCTACTCTATTAGTCATTATCTGCCATTCCTGTCAAAGAATGTATTCTGGGAAGCAAGACGGGGGCCTATGTTGCTGTGAGACTGACAAGGCAAGATGAGGGGAGAAAACATTCATTTTTCAGTTGGTTTATGCCCAAAGAAACTCCTTGTTGAACAACAGGTTGTCAACAGTTCCTTTTCACAGAAAAGAGCAGGAAGAACTTTCTTTGTTGACGCAAGATGCAGTCTAGTTAGGTCTGTGATGTGGGTACATCATTCCTCATATTGGGTGGAAGAAGCAGAGCTGTGGGCAGGGCCTCTGAGAAAATTTTATCAGGGGGTACAAAGTTTATTTGGGGCCCCTTCCCTTCTCCACGAGTCAATCTGTTTTTATCCACTACAGTTTTATGTCATGAGCCTGTAGGGTCTAAAAGGGCATGGAAGACGAGAGAGGGGTGGATGGAAGGTGACATAAACACACAGGTAAAAGATGTCACATATAACAAAACTTCATGGGCTTCATTTCTTGTTTTGACTGTCATATTTAGTTCTAGGAGGTCTTTAATTTAATGCCAGGCAAGTGAGCTTTGCACATTCAACACGATCTGACTATTTTATTTCTGACATATCATGAAGACAACAACCAATACAGTTTTGTAGTAATTTCCACTGCGAATATGAATCTCCTGATTCTTAGGAGAGTTGCTTGGAAAAGATAATGTTACCAGATGTAGTCAATTCTTTATCTGTTCATGATAATAGTGGCAGTGAGCTGTTTCGCTCTCCTCTGCTTGAAGGCAGGCTGCTGTCAGCACCAAGACGTGCTGCCCTTCACCAGCAGATGGCAGTCCCCTCAGGACTGCCTTTGGCTCCGGAGCTCCCATTTTGACCCCAAGCAGGGGTACGATGCATTCCCTGGGTCCTGGTAGTGGGTTCAGCATTGCACCCCAAGTCCTGTTGGCTTGAACTGGCCAGAGTGAAAGGTGGTTTGGTACTTCAGTACATTCAGACCAAAGACCCATCTAGCACTGTGAGGTAGATTGTCCAAATGTAATCAAAATCAGGGCATGCATTTCATATGACAGCATTGCTAAATTTTCAGTATTATTTTTATATTCACATTTTAAATTAGCAAAATATTATCTGCTAATAAAAGACAATATCTTGTTTGCCTTTTGGGCTACTGCTGCAGTTTGGTGCATGTTTTTGTTAAATGAAACAACCATTCCTCGGTCTTTCTCCTGAGTGTTTACTGTTACACTCATCAATGTGCATGAGTAGTTCATATTGTTCCCTCCTTCCATTGTGCGTGAGCTTGCCTTTGTCTAAACTAAATCTAATCAGCCAATTTCACCTCATCTAGCCTACTCAACCAGCTTTATTAGTTCATCCTGTAGATGTTTTCAATCGCCCACAGTTTAATTTCTCCTGGTGATGATGGGATTTGTGAAGCTTTAAAGCTTGATCATTTGAGCAAAAGGTGGCCCAGTGTTCTGGACTAGGAAATGGAGCTCTTAGTCTTTAATTTCCACTTTCTATTTTGCTCATAATCTTAGTTTGGAAATAATGTGTATATTTGTGACTTAGATAAGACCCCAAAGGGAAATTCCTGCCATCAATTTCACTTCCCCAGCTTTCAGTTACAGTATTTTAAGGACTATAGCATGGAGTAGAATTTTAATAAAGTGTGCAAGAAAAGAATCACTCATTCTTTTCTTGGGAATGTGCCTGCTGCTTAATCAGGGCAGGCTAACCCTCACGCTCTCTGCCTGCCCAGGAGAAGGGATGTGAAAGTTCATGTGTGTGTGTGTGTGTGTGTGAGAGAGAGAGAGAGAGAGAGAGAGAGCGCACACACAAGAAAGCTTCAGACTCACTATAAGGCAATTCCAAAATTGAAAATTCCAAAATTCCAAAACAAATGTGGAAAGACTGCAGCTAATTAGCTTTTGGCTCATCTAAGATTTTCTAAGTTTCCTAGACATAGTAAACTGCCATGTAGCTCCACATGGCAGGATAGAAATATATATATTAGCCACACACACACACAATTTTGCTCTGTTCTCTGATGTGTAAGAAACCATTCAAACAACCAGTAATTTGAAGTCAGATAGTCAAAAAGTATTGTGCAACAGCGATTATTGTCTATTGACAATTTTTATATGATGGGTGCTGCATTGTTCTTTATTTTTGGATTTTGTGTTATTTTCTTCTCTCTCTCTCTCTTTCTCCCCCCCCCCACCTTTAATTTCCAATTAAAGTAAACACAGGGCATGAGCACACTAGAGCTGCTCCCCATTGTTATTCCAGCCACCTTTCAACGGTGATAAGGAAGGTATGAAGGTGGCAGCCCCTTTATAAAATAATACCAATCAAGGTTTAAAAATATGCAGGTAGCCCGTGTGAGTTCAGATCTTCACCCTCCATGAGCTGAAATATGATTGGAATGGCAACTGCGGTGGGATGGTAGATTGGCGGAGCTAGCATGCACATCTGCCTTGCCCCATCACATGTTTGACTGGGAAGGCCGCTCCACTTCTGGGTGGGGTGCCATTGTGGACAGGCCACGTGGCCTCCACACACAGTGGGGGCTGGGCAAGCCCCGCGTCATCAGGGAGTCCCCAGCCCCTGGCCGGCCAATCCAGTTGGCCGGGGTGTGTGGCTTATCCCCTTTTAAACAGGCTGCACGATTCGGGGGGATCTCCCTTCTTGATCCGGCTTCCACGGATCTCCTGCCCTCCCACCTTCTTTTCATGTGTTTGTCATACTACCCTTGCTATGGACCTTGGTTGATAGCTGTTGAGGGGCCTGGTAGGATTTTTTTCACTTGGCAAATTGGCACTGGCCATTTGGTTTTTGCCTATCTTGTAGCAATTGTCACAACTTTTGTAAGCTTTGGCGGTTAGACATTGGTAAAACCTGGTTTGGGGGAGGGGAGTGTGGCCATCACCTGCCCCTCCATTCTAAAGGGTATTCTGTTAAAGGAATCCAGGGGTCATGGTTCCTGTCTGAAGCCCGGGTGGAGGCTAGGGCCATGGCATGACTTTCCGGTGACCCTGAGGGGAGCTCCGAGTTGATGTGCATCAACAGAACTGTTCAGTTTCTGTTAATTGATTCTCATGGGAAACTTGCAGATTCTGGCTTCAAACAATTAACTCAAGGCAGTGTCAATTTACTCTTGGCAGAAAGCCCAGGTCAGCTTGACCTAGAAACTGCTTACCCTGATTGGTTAACGACCAGCATTCAACTCTTAACTAGGGATTGCTAGCTCAGTTTGAGGTGAGGTGTGTTAGGAGTAGAAGTGCTGTGTATGGTTTTGAGAGAGAGAGAAAGAGAGGATTTATTTTGCTTTTATTTGTATGCAGAAACTCTGCTGGTTTTATTTTCTCCTTTTTAATAAATCCTGTAAATAGTTATTCTGAGTCTAGCTGACTAGTCATTACTGCCGCAACTAGCTTCTTCGCTGTGCAGGAAAACTCTGCTACGTTTGGGCTAAAGCCAATAGGGCTATGCCTGACACTTCAAAGTTCCATGAGGTTATGGGTATTGTGCTGCCAGCCTGAGTTGCGGTGGTGTCAGCATCAACGGCGTTGGTTCCAGTAGTTCCAGAAGTTGTTGTTCCTGGCTGGTTCCTGACCGTGGTGAGCTGGTGACGCAGCGGACAGAAGGACAACAGCTGCAGCGTGTGAGTGCTGGGTGCTGTGGTTCTTGTTCTCTCTCTCGGTGGTCGTGAGTAGCTGGTTCCGGGTTCCAGGGACATCGCTCTCAAGATGGCCTCACAACCAGTTCAGATGGCTTTTGAGCGTCTGAATGACTCCAATTACTTGCTGTGGTCGGAACGCATGCAGGCAGTGCTGCAGAGGGATCGTCTCTGGCAAGTGGTGAGTAAGTTTCCTGCAAAGCCTGATGATGAAGACCTCGATAAAGACCAAAGGGCAAGGGCCACAATTGTCTTGGGGCTGGAAGATTCCCAGTTGCCGTATGTGAGGGGAATCAAGACAGCTAGAGGTGTGTGGCAAGCACTTAAAGAACTCCATGTGCGTGAGACAGCGGTCTCTAAGCTGTTCATTCGCAAGGCATTGTACAAGGCAATGTTACAGCCTGGGGTTACAATGCAGGAACACCTACACAGTTTACAGTTAAAGTTTGCAGCGCTACAGGAAAGAGACTGTGCATTAGACCAGCAGGAGAAGGTGGCTATTATTTTGAGCTCTCTCCCGGAAAGCTGGGAAAATTTAGTTTTGTCTCTAGAAGGCATGCAGGAGCGTGATTTATCCGTCAGTTACGTTACTGGGCGTTTGATTGAAGAATGGCAGAAGAGGCAAGAAAGGTCGTTTGCTGCAGAGGCTTCTACAGGCGGACGGTTTGAAGGGAGTTCTCATGCCGTGCCAGAGGTGAAGCAAAAGCAGTGTACCGGTGAGGAGTCAGCGTTTGCTGTTAGGCGTTGTTTCCGATGTGGGTCTTCAGCGCATCTAAAACGACAATGTCCGGAGTTGGTCAAGTCTCAGTGGCCGGTGCAGGAGCAGAGACGTGATCAGCAGCAGCAGCAGCGGAAAAAGAAATTCTTCAAACGAAAACAGTCGGCTCAGCTGGTGACCGGCGAGGTCAAGATTGCTGATGAGAAACAAGCGGTCTGGGTGGTCGATTCGGGAGCATCTCGCCACATCGTAAACTCAGATGACTTGTTTGTTTCCAAGAACTCAGCACAGCGCAGCCAGGTGGCTCTAGCAGACGGAAGTACTTCCGAAGTGATTTCAGGGGGTGCAGTTTTTGTTCCTTGTCTTCGTGAATGTCTGCAAAATGTACTGTGTGTGCCTTCATTAAGGAGCAATCTGATGTCTGTAGATTGTTTGCTAAAAGCTGGGTTTAAAGTGTATTTTGAAGGAGACAGTTGCATTATTAAGAAGGCTGGTGAGATTTTAGGCACTGCTAAGTCAGAGGGAGGCTTGTTTTGGCTTAAAGCAGGATCTCAAGTTGCAGCAGTAGTCAGTAAATCTCAGCCTGCAGTGAATAACAAAGCTATACATGACAACTGTGTGCACTTATTGCATAGGAAATTGGGGCATGCTTGCTGGAAAAGTGTACTAAAAATGTCTGAATTGGCTGATGGGGGTAATTTAAAGAGTTGTAACAAGTACCTTGATTGTAATGTGTGTAAAAAGGTTAAAACCCACAGAGTCTCTTACCCCAGAAGTGACAGAGTTAGTGAGTCACCGCTACAGCTGGTTCACATGGACGTAATTGGTCCATTTGCTGTAAGCAGGGGTGGATCGCGTTTTTCATTAACAATTGTGGATGACGCCACGTGTTACTCTTGGGTTTTTCCCATGAAGAATAAGGGTGACGTGTTCACTAAGTTTAAAGGCTGGGTGGCATCTGTGGAAAGATTTCTGTCCACTAAACTCAGAAGGATTCAGACGGACAGAGGTGGCGAATTTATGTCAAATGCTTTTAGAGATTGGTTACAAAAGCGTGGCATTGGGCATAGAAAAACGAACGCTTTTTCCCCAGAGGAGAATGGCGTTGCAGAGCGAAAAAACAGATCTTTACAAAATATGATGTTTGCCATGCTTGATGATGCTGATTTGCCCATGTCTTATTGGGGGGAGAGCATGCTCACCGCGTGTTATCTCCAAAACAGGCTCTTTCATCAAACAATAGGTACAACCCCGTACTTTAAATTGTTTCAGAAAAAACCCAAAATTGACCATTTGCATGTGTTTGGATCAAAAGCCTGGGTATTAATTCCAAAACAAATGAGAAAGAAGGGAGATCCTAAGACCAAACAGTTAGTGTTTGTGGGCTACCAGGAGTTGGGAAAAGGTTTCCGCTTTGCTGAAGGGACAAATGGCATTGTGATCTCCAGGAATGCCAATTTTTGTGAAGATAGTGGCTGGGAGAGACTACATGCCAATACTGAGGTTTGGTTTGAACCTTCCCAGGAGCTTCATGACTCTGAAGGTAAACATAGAGAATCAGAGTCTGAGAGGGAGGAAAGTTCAGATAAGAGCTCTCAAGAAAGTGAAATTAGCCAGAGACCAGTTGCTAAGCAACAAAAGAGAGGTCGTAGTTCTGAAGAGGAAAGTGGGTCAGAAGAAAAATTTTCTCCCAGAAGATCTAAAAGACAAAACAAAGGAGTGCCTCCAGTGCGTTTTTCTCCTGATACTGCAAATGTTTTTAGTGTGATTGCAGAACCCAAGAGTTTTCAGGAGGTGTTAAAGTTACCAAAAGAGGAGGCAGAGCGCTGGAAACAGGCAATGGAGGAAGAGATGTCCTCTCTGAATGAGCACAAGGTCTTTACACCAGTAGCAGCACCTGAGGGGGCAAAGATTGTAGGCTGCAGGTGGGTGTACAAACTTAAACCACTGGTGACAGGAAAGTACAAATACAAAGCTCGTTTAGTGGCTCAAGGATACTCTCAGAGGCCTGGAAAAGTTCAAAGTGAAAGACTTAGGCCCGGTTAGGACATATCTAGGGTTGGAAGTGTGCTGGGCCCAAGATGGCAGCTGCCTAATTAGTCAGCAGAACAAAATTAAACAACTACTGACTACATACAGAATGCAGGATTGCAAAGGGGCAGTGGTGCCTATGGATCCAGGTTTCATAAAAACACTTCATACAGATGAGAGTCCTGAATTTGAACATCCTGATGTATATCACTCTGTAATTGGAAGTTTATTGTATCTAGCACAGTGGTCCAGACCTGATACAGAGGGTTTCAAATCACGTTCTAAACATATCTCTGTAAAATACCAAAATGTGCGTTGCTGTGTACAAGACAATATAATCACCTGTACTTATGTATCAAGTGAAGAAAATGTAGCAGATGTGTTAACTAAACCATTGGCAAAGGTAAAGAACAAGCGAATGTGCAATGGTTTAGGTTTGCTGGAAAAATGATCTTCTACATAGGTGTATTTGATGTTAATTGTCCAGCAGAATCTGTGAGGGGGTGTTCAGTTTCTGTTAATTGATTCTCATGGGAAACTTGCAGATTCTGGCTTCAAACAATTAACTCAAGGCAGTGTCAATTTACTCTTGGCAGAAAGCCCAGGTCAGCTTGACCTAGAAACTGCTTACCCTGATTGGTTAACGACCAGCATTCAACTCTTAACTAGGGATTGCTAGCTCAGTTTGAGGTGAGGTGTGTTAGGAGTAGAAGTGCTGTGTATGGTTTTGAGAGAGAGAGAAAGAGAGGATTTATTTTGCTTTTATTTGTATGCAGAAACTCTGCTGGTTTTATTTTCTCCTTTTTAATAAATCCTGTAAATAGTTATTCTGAGTCTAGCTGACTAGTCATTACTGCCGCAACTAGCTTCTTCGCTGTGCAGGAAAACTCTGCTACGTTTGGGCTAAAGCCAATAGGGCTATGCCTGACACTTCAAAGTTCCATGAAGAACTCCCCCTACTGGTGGTTAACCCTTCTGAGACTTCCTGTAGTGTGGGCAGGAGTCAGATATAGTTGGTTCGATTCCAATGCCTAAGCCAATACCGCTCACATTCTGTAACCAATAATAATAATAATAATAATAATAATTTTTATTTATATCCCACCCTCCCCAGCCGAAGCCGGGCTCAGGGCGGCAAACAACAATAAAATAGTACAACATTCTAAAATCATCAATAGAGTTGTGGCCTAAATTTTGCCCATTAACCTAATATATGGTGTCCATGTGTTATTATTCAATATAAGGGGGAGGCCTTGGGGACTTGACATGCAATGTGTTATGTCTGAAGAGGACTTTTCTCTCTTTCTATGCAATTCTGTGCATTTTCTCAGTGCTACATGCATTCATATACTCTGTGTGTGTCCATATCCCACAGTTGATACCATTGGTAATAAATCCAATACAGTGGATTTATAATTCTTTTACATAGCACAGAGCATAGAGAGGCATTTCTTCCTTGATATTAAACATATAATATGGAAATAGGCCATATTAAAATTAATATCAATGGATATCCTGCATGAATAGATAACAGGGGTATTAGCAGTGATGGAAGTGGATTTTATCTTTTACCAGTATCTCATGATATACTGATGCCTTGAGACCCAGTTTCCACCAAGGTGGCACATCTGAGACACAGGTTAAACACCATAGTGAGAACTACATTTAAATTTAGTGATGTATCAGAGTCAAAGTTTTGCCAATATTCTCTTTCTATGCCAACCTGCTTTCACCCATGAATTACAGAAATCAGCCACTCATTTTGTTGGACTATATCTGATAATAGTAATTGGTCACTATCTCCCCCCCCCCCCCAGTTTTGATCAGCAAGTTATTCCATTATGATTTTATTAGGCATTTGAGGATGGTTTTTATACTTAAACGAGTGTGTTGGTTTTGTTAATGCTGGCTTTTTACAACAAACCACTGCCCTGCTTTCAAAAGGGCTAATTCTCTTAACCATCTTCCAACACAGACTTCCCTCAGCTTGACATAAATGGTAGCACTTTGTATTTAATTGCAAATTTCTTTGCTCTGTTGCTCATCAGCTCTGCTGAGCTGCTTAATGCTGACTGACATTGCAAGATTAGCCAGTATGATCCACAAATCTGGGCTACGCTGCCACAAGGGGGAATGTAATTGTGTGTGGCCCCAGATCTTCAGGAGGTGTGCCCAATGCTCCCTATGTGTATAGGACAGTATTTCAGACCTTAAGCTTGCATTGCTGGTAACATTGGCACAGAGTTTCAATGTTTTAAGGGCTTTTGGGCAGGTGGATTTAAGTGGAAGACATCAGTCTGGGGAAGGTTAACATGGAATGTTCAGTGATCAAGGAGCAAATGTATCAGTACTGCATCTAACCAGCCAAAGCAGGGCCCAGTGTCAGGGGTCAGCATTATAGGGCACCTCCCAGGGTCTATGTCCCACTGTCAACCCCTGGAATCTTCTGATCCTCCTCCTCCTCCTTTTTGTTTCTGCCTGTTCCCCTCCTCTCTGTGAATGCGAGAACAGGGAGAGGAGTGAGTTGACGGCACAGTAACCTCTGCACACCTTGTTCCCTCGCTCTGGGTACTTTAGAATGTGTTGGTGTTATGTACTGAGTTGAATAGGACCCAAAAGACAGCAGTCTGATTGGTCCTAGAACAATAGGGCCCAGAATGCAGCAGTCTGATTGGTCCACAGGAGCCACCCAATCCAGCTCCAGGTGGAAGTGAATCCGCAACCTGATTGGCCTACAGGTGAATCCCGGAATTAGCCAATCACGCAGGGCCCATTGTGTAACTAATGTATATAAAGCAGACATTCTGGAGGAACTTCCATTCCTCCTCACCACTATGAGCTGAATAAAGAGCATGAAATCCACTCTCGACTGAGTATATTTCACTTGGCCTCCGAGATAAAAGTCCAGGAACTGTAGTATCCTCAGAAGTCAGCATGCTTTGAGGAGGACATGACAGCCTGTAATACTCTGTGCACATTGCCCATCAAAGTGCAGTCTGACACACCTGACCAGGGCCAGATTTAGGTTTGATGAGGCCCTAAGCTACTGAAGGTAATGGGGCCCTTTATATGTCCAGCTGTCCTTTGTCAACAACAAATTGTCACTGTTTTTTGTGTTGAATATATGCTAAATGATAATTTATGTACCTAATAGGTATCTAAAGCCATTTGCACATAACATAATATGTATTTTATCAAAGTAATTGTTGAACTGAAATACAGTACAATTAAGAAGAAGTATATTAATAGTGAAATATTTTCAGGCTCCCAAGAGAGTGGGGCCCTAAGTTATAGCTTATTTAGCTTATGTGTAAATCCGGCACTGCACCTGACCTAGATCAACATTCCCATCAGCTTGTGAGTAGGCGTGAGTGTGCACACTGTGTGCTCATCCTGCATGCTTGTATCAATTGTGAGGGCACAATTACCAGGGGGACAAATGAAAAGATGGAATCTTATATTTGTAAGGATATAGAAAATAAGAGAAAGCCATCCCAGCAGGTAAGCAGGCAAGCAGTCAAAAATCAACCAACTAATCTTTTTTTCCATAAAAGGCCAAAACTACATAAGATCATGAGTTAGTGATGGTTTTGGTATTCACTTCATAGTATGCACCGCTTTATTAAATGCAGAAGCAGAGTCACGAAGCTCTGACTGGAAGACTCCATGGCGCTTCACACAAGCAAGGTTCCTACTTTGTTTTCTTCATTGGGGCAATTTCACAGTATCAATGAGCAGTTCTAAACCTGGAGGAAAAAGGTAAGAATTCAACTGTAGCCACATATATTTATAATATTCTACTGCTATTCTGTTATATTGCATTTCTGCAGTATTTCAAATTTGGATTCCTTTAATATTGCATTAAATATTTAGATGGTTGATTGGATGACACTATATTTATATTTCCTACTATATTTACAAGTCACCTTTTGTATCGCTATCATGACTGAGAGTTTACTTTTTAAAAAGGGTTGTGTTGACTCAGTGTGGGTCACTTGTTCCTTTATTTGTAGTGTTGTACTGAGCCAGACAATTGGTTCCTCTAGCCCATTATATGCTACATTGGCTCTTCAAAATCTCATATAGAGGTCTTCCCTGAGATCCTGGGACCATTTGCATTTAAAGCATGTATTTTATCACTGAGCCACGTTGTTGAGCCCTTACGCGAAGAACAAACTACCGGATTGGCTAATTGCTTATAAGTAACTCAACCAGTAATCAGCCCAGGTAGGCTACAGCTAGAGAAGGGTAGAGTTGATGAATAGTTGACTCTTCCCAATAGCCTTTAGGTCCCAGAAAGAATCATGGAGAACCTGTTCATTGCAAGCTTGATGACTTGGGCATATAAATTTGTCTTTGAGGGCTGCCTGTATGACGATAAAAATATTTGGGGTTGTTATTTTATAGATGTTCTGACAAGATATTAAACTTTATGAAATATTGTAGTTGAAAAGGAGCAATCTTGTAGCCAGTAGGTGGTGGCGATTAACATCGAAGAAGAAAGGAGGCATGCATTAAAAGAACTGGTGTGGTGTGGTGATCTCTGAGGGTGTGGGGCCCCTGGAATTATGTCATTCTGCATTTGCAAAGGTGCATTGGGGCAGCACCCACCTTTATATTAATTGGTCTGAACATATATCCTTGGGTGCTATATGTACACAGGTGGGATATAAATTGAATTTAATGTTAAATGTTCAGATAAGCACCAGCTTTGATAAAATGGAATGCTATTAACACAGAATACTCTGTAAGAATATTGTGTACACCATCAAATGGGTTGCACAAGTTCTGCAGAACTGAGAGCCAAATCAACAAAAGGGATTGCTATACTTGCAAAGTGTTGGGTGAGCTCCTTTAAGAGTGCTCTTGGAGGCTCAAGGAGGGTATCCTTGGGCAAAACATTTCAAACTCATATGCCTAAATTTAGGTACCCTTCATGGGATATGTTCACCCCATATTAACTTAGACAGGGAAAGCATTAATTAGCTCCAGAAGGGGCTTGCTGTAGGTTGCAGAGCAACTCTTTGACAGATCCATTAATAGAAATGAGCTCCTCTGACTCCATGTCCTGTGCTTTACATGTACAACCAGCAAAAGGAGTAATCTATTAGTACAACAGTTCATAATAAGTTGATCTTCTTTATTTAGTGCCTTTGGCAACAAGGACAGAGAGTTGCACTGGTAACAATGATTTTAAACCCATATGATGTACAAACCATAGTACAGACCAGCTAAACTCTGATTCGAGAAGCTGAAAATGAGGGCCTGGCCAAATTGCCACCATAAAGGGAGACTAAAAATTCAATTTATATTTAAGGTTTGCTAGTAACTTGTCAGAGTTATTCAGTTGATCTTGCAGTAGCACAGTGTTGTCATTTGCAGTGCTACATAATAAAGCTATATTGGAGGAAAATTGGAGTGTTATTTTTCCCCCTCTGGGATTATTGCATACATACAACAAAATGGTCAGCAGTTCTATCCAGAACACAGGGATGAATGCATTCCTGCCAGGGTAGAAAAATAAGCATGCCCTTGGGAATAAAAATTCATGTGACCAGACGCAGGTGGGGGTTGTGATCATTATTAGAAAAGCAGAGTATTTGGTACAAAAACATTATTAAGATTGGGATATTCTGTATTGGAATAGCTGCTATACTTTCCTGCTCTATAGTATCATATTTGTACGAAGACATGCATTATGTAGTTTAAGCCAATGTGACACAATTCATTGAGTGTATTCAACTACGTTTTACTCAAAGTAGACCTACTGTAATTAATGGGCCTAATGTAATCATGTTCGTTAATTTCAGTAGGTCTACTATGAGTGAAACAGTAGAGAGCCGAATCTACATGATAATAAAATATACTAAAGAAACTGGAAAAAAATGAAACTGAGAAAACAATTGTTACAACAATAAGCAACAAATAACTTGCCCTGACAAACTTACAATACAGACTTTTATCATGTCATGTGTTGAAGTTTCATTTGGTTACTCTAAGAGATCACGTCACCTTTTCCCATGAGTGCTGGGTGGATTCCTGCCACAGTCTGAACAACTTATGTATTCAACAAACATTTGTCATATGTTATAAAAGGAAAGTGGATTGTGTTTGCCCTTTGCCGCCCTCACCTGACATGTTAGTTTCCCAGCTGATGCTATTGACCATACTCTGTTATACCAAGAACCAATGTTCAGCTCAACACCGGTTTTCCAACAAAGAGGTCATCTTTAGGGTACTCATGAGCATATGGTATCCTAAGTCCAAGAAGTGCTGGTGCAGGGGACAATTCAGTTGTTTTGTTGTATATCTCAGGCCCCTCCAAACACTGTTCATCATGTGTGTGAGAGAGATACCCTGACCTCAGACTATTAGAATGCTTAAGGTCAACACCAGCACTTTGAATTAGACTCAGAAAGAAACTGGCAACCAGGGCTGATAATAAATGTTATGTTCCCTCCAGCTAGCACCAGTTAAGAGTCTAGCCACTGCTTTCTAAATTAGATGCTGTTTCCAAATACTTTGCAAAGGCATGTAGAACACATAGCAGTAATCTAGCCTTAAGTGCAACATGGCTGATGGAACTGAAGCTAAGGAGACCAGGTTCCCTGCGGGGTATCATTTCCAGAAGAACAACTCCTGTCTTCATTTTGGACATATCTCTCAATCAAGCTCTTCTTGGTGACCTGGCCTAACTTTTGCTGTGTTTCCCCTCAATGTATAACCTAAACATAGTGGCAGTGGAGGGCTCACCTTTCAAAAGCTTCAGTTTGCTCTCTGATGAAAAGAAAGCATAACTTTCTCAACAGTTTCCATTTGTTTTGGGGAACCAAAGCAGTCTAGAGAGGGTAAACTGTGTGTTGGTTCATCAGCTCCTGTTTCCCCCTCTCTGTCTCCATGGCTTGCAACCATACCTAATTATCTCTTGCCTTTTCTTTATCTTCTGTTGGGCTGTGTGTTGCTGCATTCTCAGTGCATTCTCCCTGCTCTGACCAGCTCACCTTCTAGTCCAACAGCCGGCACTTTGGTGCACTGAAGAGGATCTCTGTGGCCTTGTTTTGGCTCTCATCCAGCTGGCACTCAATGACCTGAATTCATTATTAAAGGGATAATGATGTGTGATGTGGGAAAACAAATATACCAAAAATAATGGACTTCCATGTGGTAAATGCAGTCCTAAACCATCTTTAATCTCTAGTGTGCCACAGCATTATTTTGACATCTTAATAAAATCATATAATTGATATTCTAAAAATTCCTCATTTCTTCACTTTTTATTATTATCAATAACTGCCAAGCTAAGTATGATGTGTTCACGTCCTTTCCATAGTATGATTTAATATCCCAGCCTCAATCATCTTGACCTTCTTTACAAATACGAAAAAACAGTTTGCTTCCTCCGTTCCAGTGTAGGCTTGAAATTGCTAGACCCTATAGTAATTACTTTAATGATGTTCTACCATTATAAGAGCATGCAATTATTAATCTAAAATAGGAAACTTTGGAGCAAACATAGTGACCTGGATGAAAATCTCATTAGTAGTCATTGGATAAATAAACCTTTCCTGTTTTTCCTTCAATGCGCTTTAACGTTAAAATCTCTGAAGCAGTGTTTTTCAAATATGAGAAAAAGTTGATAGGATGGCTTTGCTGACAGGTCAGGTGAAGCTGAGCAAGTAGAAAGTACATATACCATCGGTTAAGCACTATATTTACAGAAATAATAATAATACCTTATAATGCATCATTACCAATCAATCAATATGCCTGTGAGCTGACACCATTGTCCATCATGACCCCTCTCTGCTGAAGAGGATTCTGATTGTCGTAGCTGACAACCAAAAGGAGCACTACCCAGCAGTGATGGCAAACCAGAACAGGACTGGGTCTGGAAGAGGCTACTGAGTTGCAGCCATGCTGAGGGAAAGGAACTAATGATGGTCTGGGGTCTGGTTAGGGAAGGCATAAGAGACAGCTCAGAGAGAAAGAGGGAGAAGGTAAGCAGTGAGAGTGGGAGCAAGAGTGGAGGTCTGGAGTCTGAAATGGCTGAAGAAACCAAGGAGGCAGTAAAAGGGCCAAGAGACAAAACAGAGAATAGGATGCCCAAATGAGAAGGATGCAGAGGTCCTGCACCTTTTGCAGAAGTAGCAGTTCCAGCAGGTGTACTCTAGTCACCGTGATGGAAGAGGAAGTCAGCCGAGTGAAAGTAGGAACCTGAGAAGAAAGAGAGAAGGCAAAGTGAAGGCAGTGGACAAAGGAACAAAGAGACTGGAAAAATGAGAGCTGTGCATAGCTTATCATGATGAAACTCCTACCTATACCTGGAAACTGTGGTCTCAGATGAGGAGCATAGCAGATCTCTGCACCCTCAGCAGGAGCTGGCATATCCAGACATCTTCACTCAAGGATCAGAGATTTCAGTATGAATTGTCTTACTTCCTGGCTGGTTTGCAGATACCCCTCATCAACCACAGGAACAGAGGAGATGGCAAGCCAGGCTGGAATTTCCAGGCTGCTGGTGAAGTGCCTGGCTAGCTGCACATGGACCTTCTCAGAAGGTGTGGGAAATGCATACACATGCCTGCCCAGATCTAGGCCTGGCTGCAAGCCTGACTTCTGTAGAAGATCTTAGTCTGAGCTGCTTCACTCTGAAGCAACAGCTCCCCCTTAGAGCTCTAAGCTTTGCATTTCTGAAGTGGAGAAATGGGCAGCGCCTGTGACTTGGAGATCTATCTGCTTTGTCTATAGGGAGGCAGAGAAGATCCAGAGAGCATAGCCCTTATCAGTCCCCAGGAGCCCCAAGTACATGCACTACAAGACTTACGGAGGCAAGTGCAAGCCAAAGATACCCTCTGGCCATGCATTTCTATCCCAATACAGATTTGCTTGTTAATACGGAGAATCCCATGTCAAAACCTCTCAAAGAAGAGAAATAATGGACAAATCTTATCATTTACTTTTTGGTAACATCTAGATATAAGGTGAACTTATGTCATTATGATTATGCTTTGTTGATTTTATTTCTTTTGTTACAAATACAATGAATTTTTTTAATTAAAAAAAAAAAGAGTTTAGCCCAGAACATCTCAGCATAGTTGTATGGAATTAAATTTCATTAAAGTCAGTCGCAATCTCAGAAATTTTCCTAAAACTGGAATGTTTGCTGGTTCAATTCACCATTTTAAGGCTATAATCCTATGCACACTCAGCTGGGAATGAGTCCAAGTAAACACAATGGGGCTTACTGCTCAGTAGATATGTACAGTAAATGGGTGGTGGATCACACCCTAAACCAAATCTATCTGAGAAAATATGTGACTTTTTGTTATGGCTAGCATGCCTATTTTGAAAAGGCTTGAAATGCAAAAGTAAAAAATGGCGTACAGGCCTTAAAAAGCATAGTACATAGTCACATTGCATTGTAATACAAGGATATTTTCAGTCAGCAGCTTTTGGCATTCCTACATTAAAGATTTACTAGCTATTACTAAGAGAAAATATACCAGATCTTAAAAGAAATGGGCCACTATTACTTTGAAATGATCAAATATGCCAGAATGCTCATTTTGACTAAATAATATAAAATAATGCTAGGATTTTGAGATGTATTTATATATATTTAAGGCTATATGCACACACATACAAGCACACTCCATTCCCCCCCCCAATATCTCTCTCTCTCTCTCTCTCTCTCTCTCTCTCTCTCTCTCTCTCTCTCTCTCTCTCTCTCTCTCTCTCTCTCTCTCACACACACACACACACACACACACACACACACAGAGGCATATAATGAGAACATTATTTTCCATGTGCTTATTTTCTTGGCACTTGCAGTTTGGTTCTATGTGCGATAGCTATAGCATTTGCATCTTCTATCTGCATAATGAGTCCAATATAAAATGACTGCAGCTCATGCAAAAGACAGGGTGGCATGTTTTCAGTTTTAATGGGGACACTCTGAAAACTTCCAATCTTTCTTGACATTTCTTATAGCAAAATAAATGTGGTTGAGGTTGGAGTGTCTATTATGAAAATAAGAGGAGAGCAAGTCAATTATATTTCAATGACTGAATAGCCAGGGGTCCTCATTAAAATGATCAGAAAGGCTGCAGTGTTGCTTTCCTGTATGTAGCCACTGATTAAGTTGTATAAGAATGACATGGCCCTTTTAGGAGGAAAACAGAGGAGGCCGGCTGGGTTTCGAGCCAGCCAGCCAGAAATTGTTGACACTTACAAAAGTGAGATGTGCGCTCTGTCAAGAAAGGGAAGTTACTACTTATGGGGTCATGGACTCCCGATGAATTTAAAAATAGTTATGGCTCTTTTTTTCCATGGGAGACAGTCACAGAAAGCTTTGAATTTGCACTAGGTTGTATGAAAAATGCCCGCGGTTTGGTGGTGCTATGGTATGTTTTCCTTTCCACTGGTTCCAATGACATATACATAGCATAACACACACACAGAGAAAAAATGCCTGTAATATATAATCTTTGCCTATTCGGACCTTTAAGCAATACTTTAGTTATCAGTTCATTACTATTCATTTCTAGAATGCAAATTCCTCCACTTATTATTAGTTGGTATGAAACGATTCCAGGGGAGGGGGGAATCTCTGCAATTTGTTTCCCAGAAGAAAATGTATCCTGTAACTCAGAAAGGATGTTTTGTTCAACCCTCTCAAAAGTTGGAAAACCATAAATCAACCTCCTGTCGTCTAATTTTTTTTTTACTAGTCATTGCTTATTCTTAAAATTTTTGCTCATGCTTAGAATAGGGTTTTTTTTTCAAAAGGGGAAAATATTTATTTATATATGGTATCTTACAGCAGTTGTATATAATAAAGCAAGCAGCATTTATATACATATATAAATTAAGCTATGTATATTTAGTAACAGATAATGTAGAATAGTTATAGTGGATTATTATGTTTTTTTGCCATATATCAGAAGGCAGTGCATTCTTAGTATATGTTCTGTATCTCATATAATGCCTTTCCAATGGAGTGCAAAACAACACAGAGGGGCAAAAAAAACACACATTTTCTAGTATCACAAAGGAGCACATTAAGGTGCAGTTGTGTAGATGGTTGTGAGGGCAGGGAGGGAAGCATTTTCCAAAATATCTAAAATCTGCCAGTTTCTCCAGTTTTGTTTATGAATGAGAGTCATAAAAAGAAAATACAGTTTGCATGCAATCATTTTCACTTAAAATTTGAAATTCAGGAGCATTAGATTTAATCAAATTTCTTAGTTGGTTTTAGTTTGTTAGGCTCAGATATGTTAGGTCATAAATTATCATCTGTAAAATGGCATGTGGCATTGTATATTGTACCAAAAAAAAATCACACATCCCTTTTGAATATCTAATGTTAGATACTATTTGAGAGCTGGCATGCAATCAGATATCTTATTTTATAGTTTTGGATAGATAACACTGTTAATTTAACAGGGCAACCCTACCCTATGCATGTCTCCTCATTACTAGGCCTCATTGAGTTCAATGGGACTGACTCTCTGTGAAGTGTGTCTAAGGTTGAATACAGTCTGAAAAGCAGTGTCATATTCCACTGTGTATCAGCTATCAGTACTGTCATATGCTAATGACATTGCATAAAGGTAAAGGTAAAGGTAAAAGTAAAGGGACCCCTGACAGTTAAGTCCAGTCGCAAATGACTCTGGGGCTGCACGCTCATCTTGCTCTATAGGCCAAGGGAGCTGGCATTTGTCCGCAGACAGCTTCCAGGTCATGTGGCCAGCATGACTAAGCCGCTTCTGGCGAAACCAGAGCAGCGCACGGAAACGCCATTTACCTTCCCGCCGGAGCGGCACCTATTTATCTACTTGTAAGAAAATATGCAGAGAATATTGGGCCCACTGTATGTTCCTGAAGAACATTCAACATCAACATTTGCAAATGAGAAATTTGAAAAGTGAATTTATTACAGACAGGATGGAGAGCTATACTAAAAAAGAATTAGAATGCTTGCTGGTTTATTGGTTTTATAAATCTGGGATTGACATTCTATGATATATTCATGAACAGTATTTTTAACAGGAACCATGGGTGTGACAGCACAGAATACTGTTCTATTTTAAATGGAACAGATTCAACTTTTTCTTTCTTCCATAATTTAAATAGCCTTTGTGAGAGATATTGTTTTTGTTTCTTATACCATAAAATGAAGACTTCTGCTGAACTATAGAACACATAGAACTGTTGGGCTAAATTTGTGTGCCAGATCAAAATGTATAATTTAAATGATTTTGGGATGTGTTATTGTGTTTTATATTTTTATGATTCATAATGCTATAGATCTGTCATTCTCAGACTTCCTCCCGTCATGAAGCACTTGAAAATTGCTGAGGGTCTTGGGGGGAACAATCAATGACTGTAATTCCACAGAATTCAGATTGTAATACATTATGAATCTTGCAGATCATTGGTAGTCCATAGACCACAGTTTGGGAACCACTGTTCCAGATTGTTTTTAACATGTTGGGAACTGCCTTAAACAGGGCAATCATCAATGCAGCATATAAATACATATAATAAATAATATTGTAATAAATAATTGTACGGACTTGTCATTCAGAATGATGCTTCTGTATAAATTTGAAAAATTGGGAGTTTGATCTTACAAATAAACTATATTTGCAATGTGTTTTGTTTTTGAAGCAAAATTGCAGATGACAAAGGAATCTGGGATTGCTGACTTGATGATGATGATTTTTTTAAAAAAAAGACATTCCCAAAGATGTACAATTCTGTTAGGGGACAAAAATGCTCAAAATGAGCTTCAAATTTCATGCAGCTGTTTGCAGGTGACCCCAAAATGCAGGGAATTTGAAGTGCAAATGTAGATCAGCTTTCCTGCATGGTCACCATTTCATTGGTAACAAAACACCTAGTGCAGGTACATTCAAAACTACAAACTACACTTCTGGCATTCACAAATGCACACTAACAGTGGGAAAGAGCTCAAAAAGGTTTTAATTGACATGTGAAATTTGCTTAAGAGAGACAGTCCAACATGCAACACACAAACTGATGTCCAGGTCTTGTACTACAGACATTTCATGTGGTTGCTATAAGACCTCAGTCTGCAGGAGCTGTTTTTGGATCTCAGGAATTACTGTAATTTCATGTAACTTGTATTATTATTATTATTATTATTATTATTATTATTATTATTTCTTACCTGTCCTTCACCATATTGTCATAGGGTAGACCTTACAACAATATAAAAAGTGACATTACATATTACATGTACTTCCAGTTCACGTGCCACTTCCATTATGCAGCTACATATGTGCATTGAAAGTGTGGATGAAAGGATCTTGACCAAACAGGACCTGAGAGGCAACTTCTAAGCTAAACTCTACTCAGAAGTATCCACAGCACTCCCCATCTCCCCATTCCACAGTGAGACCAGAGCCTCAACAGGATCAATGGCTCTATCCAATGGGAAATCTCTCAGAATGCTCAGTAGCCTCTCTGGTTCCATTAGGCTCTGGGGGTGGACCACCCAAATTGGTATCCTACCTAAGTTAGGCTGGAGGCTCCCAGTGGTGAAATGTGGGTGAGCTGATGTTTGCCCACTAACCCTCTGGGGCAGATTATCAGGGGGCACAAGAAGCAACAGAGGAAAGGGGCAAATGGGAATTGGCACAAATGGCAATCCTCCCTTCTGCCAGTAGGAGCAGAATAAAATGTTGCTTGGGGAATTTCGAGATCCAAGCCGATGAATTTTCTTTTTAAAGAGAATTTCAGAATCAGTTCTATGAATTAAGGAGGCTTAAAAATGCAGACACGGGTGGCGCTGCGGTCTAGACCACCGAGCCTAGGGCTTCCCGATCAGGAGGTTGGCGGTTCAAATCCCCGTGATGGGGTGATCTCCCATTGCTCGGTCCCTGCTCCTGCCAACCTAACAGTTCGAAATAAATAAATAGGTACCGCTCTGGCGGGAAGGTAAACGGTGTTTCCATGCGCTGCTCTGGTTTTGACAGAAGCGGGATGAGCACCGCAACCCCAGAGTTGTCTGCGACTGGACCTAATGGTCAGGGGTACCTTTACCTTTACCTTTTTAAAAATGCAGAAGATGCTGGAAAGTTACTCTGAGTCTAAATGTAAACTACCCTCATTATCATAATTGTCAGGAAGAGAAACATTCTTCTTGAGCCCCAACTCGCAAACCATGTCAGCAACAAACTCTGTTTTAGCCAACCTTTCAACCTGTGTATCATCAGAATAATTGGTCTTTTAGATGATTTGACTAACTGACAGCTAGGGCACTAATAATTATCTATGGCAGCATTTTAGATTTGGGTTTTTGTTTTGTTTTTTGCTTTACATTAGAACACTACGTTAATGAATGTATGTATGTTAAACAACAACTGCATTTGGACGCTTAGATGATCATTTACACAACCCTTTGTGGAACTTCAACCTCCCTCCCATGGGCATCCTGAAGAATTTCTTTAATTAAAGGGATAAAGAGACAGCAGCGTGTCTCACTAGCTCTCTTTTATGCTTAAGCAGTTGATAATACAATATATTAATTTGGTCAATTTGTTAAAGTATCATTTCAACTTTATGACAGCCTTTCAGCTTTACTTAGAAGGAGCCAGAATTCAAGAGAATGCTTGTTTAATAACGTACGCTTTGTGAGATCTTCATGGAAAAGGTATTCTAACCATCACCCACAGTTTATCCACATTGTTACGATGACCTTCTCTAACGCTAGTTCTATTTCCATATACGAGCGATAGAACCACAGGCAGAGCATATGTTGCAGGTCTATGGCAACAACCCTCTATAAAAGACCCCAAGAGGAAAATCTGTGGGAGAACTGAGATGTGGGTGAGTTATATGCAAAGGTGGCTGATAAAAAATACTGTGTCTTCTTCCCTTGTCTTTTGAAAATATATTTATTAATGCTTGAGAGGCTTTGCAGCATTTTAATAATTAAAATGACTTTTTAAAGAACAAATTAGGACCAAATCGCAATTTAGAACCAATTAATTAAAAGATAGTAGTGATAAATGCATACACATTTGTTTCAGATAAGCAGCTCCTTATAGAACCTTGGCTGTTTCATACCAACCCAGGTGGGTAGAGTATAAATAATAAATTATGATTATGATTATGATTATTTAACTGCAGCTAAACTTATACCTATAATAATATTGAGTATCTGCTATGCATAATAAGATCTTGCATGCCCAGCTCTGAAGAGTATACCAAGAACAGACCTAAACTTCATGTGGTTCTACCATAGTCTGCTTATGCATGGATTATTAGAAATGGAGAGTCGATTGCATATTCACAATCCTTTTGTTACCTCCCAGTGTTTCTTCTAAAAGAGTCAATATTTTGCCATACAACCCTTGATGTTACTGGTGTTTTAATTAAACTAATCTAACAAATGTAATACAAATTGAGAGATTTTATGTTGTAAAAATATTATTACATTGCTACCATTTTTTAAAAATGCAGTTATATTCTGTAATTTAAAATCATCAGTTGAATGTATGTAATTGTATTTTATGGACTTATAGGGAAAGAGGAAAGCCATGTGGAAAGGAATAAAATTGAATCCTGTATATTAATGTTTTTCTCCTAGTCAGCATTTTACATGTATTTATATTTTAAACTGAAGTATTAATATAATAAGGTAAAAGGTAAATATAATAAGCTTATGCTGGCAACTTTATACACTAGAAGTGTATTGTATTTTCTTCATTATTTGATCTGTATTATCAGTGGATGTTCTGATACATTTTAAAAAATGGCACTTGAGTTTCCAAAGCACAAACACACTTTTGAATTATTTCTTAATATTAAAATGATATTCTTTGAAGGAATTACTGAATATTGCAGTTGCTCAAACAGGAAATTATTTCCCATTGTTGTATTTGGGGTGCAATTGTTGAATGGTGAGATATAAACTTTAGAATGAATACATGACTAAAGAATTATAATTGTTTTCTTGGGTTTGTTCATGTTTCTGTTGATTCAGGTTGGGCACAGCTAAGGTGGTAAGTCTATTAAGATGATAAAATTTTTTTAAAAATCTGGACACTAGTTTGAATAAAGAAATGCACATTATCATCATCATAGTCTAATATTGTTCATGGCACTACAAAACCTTGCAAAACCTGTTTGACTGGAGAGCATAGTGGGTTTTGCTCTCTAAACTAACAAGCACCAATGTCTGTTTTTTCTTTAATCTGTGTTTCTCCACTGATTTCTGTGGGATCAGGATGTTGGTGGCCATATATTCTGTGCTATTAATTTACCTCTTATACCTCTGGATCAGTCCCAGGGGTTTTCAGATTGTAGTATTTCATGGGTAGGATTCATTTGCATGCCAGCAAATTCAGGCTGCACAATTAATGTAGATTTGGTGCTCTTGTACAACAAACCTATTTCCAGCCTCCCCACCCACAGCGGATGTTTTATGGAAAGGAAAGCGATGGGAAATTGCACGGAAAGCATGCGATAACATTTGCTTGATGCAAAATCATATAACCTCCTGACAAACAAATCAGAGGGAGTCCTCAATAAACAGTGGGCATGATATAACCCCCCCAAAACACTTTGCAAACAAACAAGGATGAATGCTCCATAAACAGGTTGTCTGGAAGCTGCCCTAGATCAGTGTCACAGAACTGGACTTCTTCTAAGCTGCTGAGCTTAGAGATCTGTGAACAGAATGACAGCATTTTTTCCTGTTGCTCCAGTCTAGCAAAAATAACCAGCATGTGAATCATTCCTCTGAAAATGGAGCCCATGTGCAAAATGATGCTGCACAGAGAACTCTTGCCCGTAAAGCAACTTGACATCAATGGTTTGCATGCCACACATTATTTCTGTGCTGCATGGGACTCCATTGGCCTCACTTTGGCCTATTTTCCCTTCCTTCTTTCTTCTTTTAAACATATTATATTAAGCGGCACATCGCTTCCAGGCACATGGTAGAAAAAAGCAGGAACATCTCCATGTTCCCGAAGAAGGAGCTCAAGCTTCAGAAACAAAATGGCACAATTTAGAACAAGGTTGTTCTAGAAGGATCCACGCTTCCAATTCATTACCAGACATGCTGCATTCCATAAGACACTTAACCCCAGCGTGGTTCATTGAAAAATATCTGGAATAGGTGTGTTTCCATTGTAACCCTTGCATTACTCCTCCATGCGACTGAATAAGAACAATAATCAAGTATCTCAAAATAAGACTTCAGCATGACCTGGATTTGATTACTTTTAAATGCACAGGGCATGATCCAGGCAAGGTGGGATGCTAATACAACATAATTTCTGAAAACTCCCATCAATTTCAGTGAGAGAAGTCAGCATATACATAAATCTCACTTAAATTATTTCTTACATTTAAATTGCACACTGAAATTAAGTGGACTCAGAAGTGATTTACTTTGTCTGAATTGTAGCCATTCAAGTTTTTAATTTTAATTTAAGCTCATTTTTATATTTTTAAAAACAGCAACAACAATATCAACAACATATGATTAATAAATATTAATTAATAAAGGAGAAAAAAGTAGCAGAATTGTTGACTGCCTTATTTTCATTACATTCAACCAGGATGAGGCCTATTTTAGATGGCCCAGACTTGGATGCAGCTTTCTGTCTTTCTATATACGTAAAATCCTCCTTGGAGGATTTGTAGTGCTGCATCACAATTGTGAGTTTGTATGAAGTCAGAATGCAGCCCCTACTGGAAGACTCATCACAGTCCTGGATTTGCATGAAGGCAGGAGAGGGAGCAAAACAGAAGGCAGGCTGCACAACAACAGGGGGAAATGGTGGATTAAAACAGCAGCAGAGGTTTGAATAAAGCAGAGATGGGGAGACAGGGAGGAAAATGACAGAAAGACCCACTGGAGTCTGTTGTTCAGACACCATCCATTTTCCTCTGTGGCCCTCCATCCATCCCTGCTTTATTCAAACATCTGCTTTTGTTTAAAACCACCCTTTTCCTCTCACCTTTCTCCACCCCTGCTTTACTCTGCTGCTGTTTCAAACTACCACTTTCCCCATGTCAGTGTCCCTCCCTTTTCACTCCCATGCAATGGCTGCTGGTATTGTGCAACCTGCCTACAACAATAGCCACCAGGGCTGTCTTAAGCATATCTGGGTGCCGTGGTGCAAAGATGCCTCCGACGCCCCCCTATTTCCTGGAGTTGTCAACCTTTTTAAGGGGGGACGACCCCAAAGTTGTTGACCTTTTTAAGGAAAGGTTCCCCAGAGTTGTTGACCTGAACTTGGGAATTTCACAAGACTTCACTACAGGGAAGGAGAGGCAAGAGCTGGGGGTGGGGAACCTACCCCTTCCTTTACTGGATAAAAAGAGAGAAAGTGGGACAGAGGAAAGCAGGAAGGAGAGGGCATTTAACCCACCGATGGAGAGGAGAGGAGGGTGGTGGTGGTAGGGAAGCTGAGCCGGGGCAGAAATAGCATAGCTCTACCCACCCATGCAGGCTTCCCTGATCCCCTCAAAGTGAGTGGGTGGGTGGGTGAGTGAGGCGGGACGGCAGCAGATTGTCCTCGCCCACGAACACACACGCAGCATGTGTGTTAGCAGCCCGCTGATTTCACAATACTACTTAAAGGGAGAAATAAAAGTGCACTTGGGCACAGCTAAGGATGGGTCTATGGGGGGGGGGCAAACACCTTGGGCAGACCCCATGAAATAATTCTTTCAGTCAGAGTTCAGCTTGGTCTCCAGAAAAGGGCATGGATTGAGTTGCTTTGGCTGCTCTTTCTGCTCCTGGGTGAGGAGGAGAAGAGTCTTTGGAAATGCTTTGGAGTTCCCTTCTGCCCGCCGGGAAGCCGCAGCACCGAAAAGGGAGAGGTGGGGTCCTCGCTTGCTGGTGGGGAGCTTTGACAGGGAGCTGCTGGGAGAGGCTTCAGCTTCCCTGTCAAAACCGTTCCCACCCACCTCTTTGGGGCTCTCCTCCTGCGCTCCTGCCATGCACAGGAGGCTTGGGAGGCAAGCTACACGCCTGGGTGTGCAGGGAAAGGGGAGGCCGCCGGCAAAGCTGCGCAGCTCCCCCACTTGCTGGGGCACCACTAAGCTCTATGGGAAAGATGTCTCTGATAGCCACACTAGAACAGCTGCCAGAGAATGAGCTGGGTAGCTGGAATCAATTGCCTCTTCCCCCATCCCCATGCTGCTTGGTTTTACAATCGATCAGTCTCCTCTCCATGCTTTGCCAGCATCTTCTCTGGCGGCATTTCCTGTGCTGGTTCCCATGTATTTCATAGTGGCAGTAACAACAATGGTTACAGAGACAGCAGCAACAGGAAGATCTTACTAGAGGCCTACCAACCTTCATATTTACCTCTAGTTCTGACAGTAGCAGTAGCAGTAGCAGCATCACCTGGAAATTCCCTTCTGGCTTTTCTTTCCTTGGCGCCTTCTGGAACATTGCTGTGGCAGAAAGTCAGGTACAGTAGTAGGGATTTTTGGAAATGTAATTTTCCCAGGGTTCCTGAATCTTTTTGCAGGCTTCCTAGAATCTAGTATGCCATCCTAGCAGGGAGGGAAGCAGACCTCCAACATCTCCCTGTTGGTGATGCTTCCACCAAGTCAGGTATAAGAAAAGGTGAGAGGAATAAATTATTTTTCAGCTCGGATTATTATCTGAGCAACAATGCTTGTCTCAGATGGTTCAAGACAAGCATTATGACTCAGATTCCAATCAGAAAACTATTGACTTCAGTGGCAAAGCTACTTGGTTTGCCCTTGTTAGATTAAGACAAGTTACATGGACATAAATATTTGATCTGTAAGGAATTCATTTCCAAGTAAACAAATTTAGTGCCAGAATATACATTAAAAGCCTATAAAGGCAAATTTGCATATTCAAACAAACAAACAAACAAACAAACAAACACACACACACCTTATTTTTCCCAAAAGAAAGATTATGTGATTTTTACAAAATGCTTTTATATAAATAAATATATATATATTTCTATTTTACATATGGACTATTTGCATCAAACGTCATGTTGACAAATTCAATTGCGCGTAATTGTCAAAATTGCTGGTCATTAATTTACTTTCAGTTTCCGTGTGTGAAAATCTGAACCTGCAAAAAGTGTCATTATCAATTACAGTCCATTTCAAGTGACCTAATTAGCTTTAGTAGTGATGCGTGACCAACCAACAACATGCGGAAAAGGAAATGCGGACACATGCTGTGGGTGTTATTGGAGATGATGCAAATATCGGTTTCTGCTTTATCATTTGCTTCTGATTAAAAGCTATTCCATGTAGAGATTTAACCACTTTGACATAAATTTGGGACAGATAAAATATAAATTCAATGAAATCCCACCACCCCAAGATGAATAAAAGTGTTTTTTCTTTGTACATGATGACCAGATGGAGAAAACAGGCCACTTGCTCTTGTCTAAAGATGTAGTCCACCAAGGACTTTTGCTGTGTGTCCTCCAATTATTTTGCCTGAGACTGACCGAAATAAATGGAGATTCATACCAAAAACCCTCGTTAGAGATTGTGCTCATCATGAACTGTTAAGTATGACTCACCACCGGATCATATCAGGCTTGTGCTTGTGTAAAGCCCAACACAGTAGCACATGGCAATTTTGTCCCTATTGTAAATGACAATGACAAAAATGGTTGTCTTTTCTTGACTAACCACAGTTTTCATTGAGCTGATATTTCAGAGCCTGAGCCGTGGATGCTGTAAAAGGGTTCCCTCCCACTTCTGGAGAACTAATTATAACATCAAGTGGGATGGTGCTCACAATAGACTGAATGAAAAAACCTAATCTAATAATTATTTAAAAGAGTGGGTGTTAGCTTCTGGTCAGTTCCAGTGGTGGTGGGAGCTGGGGGGAAGCTTCAAAGTAACAATAACTATCTGGCCATTGAGGACATTTTATTCCCCCTTTTCATAGTTCACAGCATTACAAAAATCCAGTAGATTTAGTCTGCTTTTCATTCACACCTGCCACTTACGCATGTACTGCAAAGCCTTTGGTACAGTTGTTGTGGTCAACAAAAGACAATAAATAGCTTTTTAAAAAGCTGTAGATGAAATCCTATTACAATAGGCATAGGTAATCAGAGGTAATCACCTTTAACTGGAAATCTGTAGCCACAAAATGAACAGGAACACATGCGAGCTTTGAAGTCCATTTTTATGCAAAGATCAGATAGCCCTGCCAAATTTCCCTTTCACAGTTTTGAAGTGCAAATATACACCAATGAGTGTCAAAATGGTTTACTAGGTTCTAGTCTGTTCCTGCCTAGATTTTTTAAAAAATAAAAATATCAATTGCTTTCAGTTTTGAACACTAATTTATTTAACTGCTAATGTTTTTCACTTTATACTTAAAAACAAACAAACCACAGAAGATTTGTACATAGAAATATGCAGGCTGCAGGCTGTGCTCGCTTACTAGAGAGCATACAAAGTTATTGGGATTTATTTATGGAGTGACCATGTGTAGTCCATTTTGCAGCTATTAGGATGGTGGACCAATTGGGCACCATTTTAAATAAAAATTACATTGGGCTTAGCATGATGTCTCAGACCCTCCAAGTGTCCTTATTTTCCAGGGAGATTCCTGGATGTACAGAAGTCGTCCCAATTTCTGATTTGATGCCAGAATGTACCACTTTTCCTTAGGACATGCCTATTTTCATCGGAGAAATGTTGGACAGTATGGTGTTGTGTGACCCCTGAGCCAAGGAAATAAGCAACTATACAACCTTTAGACAACATCTGAACGCAGCCCTGTATAGGGAAGTTTTTAAAAAATGTTTAATGTTTTATTATGTATTTATATATGTTAGAAACCACCCAGAGTGGCTGGGGATGTCCCTATTTCCATCGGAGAAATGTTGTAGGGTAAGATGTCTTGGGGACACAGGTGGCGCTGTGGGTTAAAGCCTCAGTGCCTAGGACTTGCTGATCGAAAGGTCGGCGGTTCGAATCCCTGCTGCGGGGTGCGCTCCCGCTGCTCGGTCCCAGCGCCTGCCAACCTAGCAGTTCGAAAGCACCTCCGGGTGCAAGTAGATAAATAGGGACCGCTTACCAGCGGGAAGGTAAACGGCGTTTCCGTGTGCAGCTCTGGCTCGCCAGAGCAGCGATGTCACACTGGCCATGTGACCCGGAAGTGTCTCCGGACAGCGCTGGCCCCTGGCCTCTTAAGTGAGATGGGCGCACAACCCCAGAGTCTGTCAAGACTGGCCCGTACGGGCAGGGGTACCTTTACCTTTACCTTTTTAAGATGTCTTGGATTTAAAGCTGAATGATGACTTAAGATTTAAGTTGCTTTTATTTAAATGTTGGTAGCATCCAAATCCTAACATGTTAGCTGCAATTCACAAGGCTGTCAATGCATACGTTCCTATTGGAAAGCCCTGCAAGAACTCTGGAAGCTTATTTTTTTCTGACCAATGAGAAGCATGCAAAGTGATAAATATCGTGTTCATGCTCACTGTGTGAATAGATTTGGTTATGGTATATCATACTTTTACCATTCCTTTTTATCTTATCTATTTCTTTATTTTGTACTTGAAGGTATAATGGCAGCTGTATGGCTGGACACTGAATATCTTCCTGCATCTTCATAATTTGGAGGGATCTTGTGTACATTCCAGTTGGCAAGCCGTTACAAGGAGTTTGAGGCCCCCTCCTGCTTTACCAGTCCCTCTAAGGCAACCAAAGGAAACGACTGCAGCTACAGCCTGCAGGGTCTGGAGCAACTACAGCCTGAAGGACCTTTAGCTTCATCTCTCTCTGTTCGCCTCTGTCAGCTCCATAGCAATTGGAGCTCTGGCACTGAGTGTAAGGCTATCGAAAGACGGGGACAAGGAAGAGGTTTTCCTTTGCTCCCCTCTGCTGTGTACTGTGGCATTTACCTGGGTTCCAGCCCAGTAGTCAGTTACAGCCTGAGGCAGCACCTGGGTACTTCTACAGAAAACATGGAAAGCACCAAGCACAAGTACCAAATCAGTACTAGCAAGGCATCTCATAAACTTGAGGAGGAAATGAGTACTGAGCACTGTGTAGTTCGAGGGTATGAAAACCTGCCAGGACTGGTACCTGCTTGTGTTTAATTTCCGTCAGACTGAATGCTTGTCAGCTCACAGGCCTCAGCTCAACCAGGCAAATGTATAGTCTGGAATTTATTTGAAACCTTTCCGGCCTAACATGAGTCAACATGAAATGTTGCTACTAACGAGTCTCAAAAGGGATTCCATTATTCCCATTCCACAATTTTAGAAGATAACAACAGAAATCTGCAGAGATATGAAGTCTTAGATAATAATATAATATAAATAGAAAGCTGGACTAGATAAAACCAGCTGAACACTAGTCTGTCCTCAAGACCTAACAGGAAAGTAATAACAGGCTTCTGAATATGTCTCAATGTCTTTTGGCAGATATGCCTTCCACAATTCTGCACTGCTGAAGAACCATTAGAACTGATTGGTCATTTAATCCATTTTTGAAGCAGCATCTCCAAGGGGTATGTGTGTACACACACACACACACCTATAGCCAATAAGATAGAAAATTGTCAATCTGGCTTTGGGATTTATGTTAAGTTTCCATATTTCGTTTGAATGCAGCAAATACTTTGAAAGTTCATTAAAAGCAATTGCCGTAGGTTTCATTCTTCCAGACTACCAGGATATCTGATTTTATTGTATTAATTCCATAGTTTGTCCTCACTGGTAGGGCATAAAAATGCAACAGGACACAATGCTTGTGGGGGAAAACATATCTTTGTTTTTCACTGAGCTTGAAATAACAATGCTTGGAAACCTAATCTCTCAGTGCTTTAGTAACAGGCTATCTGAACTAGGCAAATCAGATTAACTTACATTTGCTTACTCCATAACTTTTCATTAAGATGGCTTTGCTTTTACTTGTATCTGAATTCTCACTGACAGTCAAATGACTTCTTAAAAGCTGAGGAAAAGATAAATGGACATGATCCAGCCAAAGTTAAGCACTTATGAGCTCTAATGAATCTTCCTACTAAAATTAATCAGAGCTCATAGTGCTTAACTGTGCAAAACACACACAAATCCCTCACACTGAAACTCAACAGGGGTTAAAATTGATTAGCTTTGAATGGATTGTGACAATATTTGTTTTGCAGACAACAAAATAGAAGCTGTGCATTTAGGATGCCCAGATGCAAGACAGTTCCTTCACTTTTAATGATTGTGCAACAGAGAGTATTCCAATGGGTGCAGTTTGACATGCAAGAATTTTCCTTCTACCTATCAGAGGCACGAAAGCCCTGCCCTCTTTGACATCTGGTCACTACATCTACACGACTCTCACATCAGCTGCAATCAGGTTGGCCAGTAGTGTTCTTAAAATGATTAGAAACATGAACCTGAGTTTTGGACTGACTGTTGATATCCTGAACTATAAACCAATGAAAAAGGCAGAAAAGACAGAAATGTTTGTTGATAACACCACTCTTTTTGTCATTGTAGGGTTCCATTTGGATTGCTGCTTGGGTCTGTGCAATGGTTTCTTGGCTGCTCCAAACCAATGCAATGGTGTTAGGATTGGAAAAGGAACTGTGCACAGATGGCTCATATTAGCAGAGAATGTCTAGTCACCATTAAAATGTTGGTTTGCAGGAGTGTCGCACCCAGGTCCCCTTAAGGAGAAGGTGGTGGAGAGGAGCAGCAGTGTCGGAGGAGGAACACTGAAGAGACAAAGAAACCAGCGTGATTTGGAGGGTGAGAAGAGAAGATGATGGAAGTGGAGGAGAAAAGGGTGAGCTATGAAGGAAATTTGTATTGCCACAGTGAAGCAGAGGCAGATTTAGGGGAGCATGACTGGTTCGGTCGCACTGGGCGCCAAGCCTCAGGGACACTTCAGGGGATGCCACAACTATGATTTAGAATGGAGTGTAATCAGTGGGGGTGGGGTGCTGAATTTTGACACTGCACAGGGTGCTGCTGAAATTTGAGAGCTCAAGGTCTGCTACTGAGTGAAGATAAGAGAAAGAGAAACAGAATGGAAGGGTCTGGGGTTGTTGGTGAGCCAAAAAGCGAGAGAGGGTTGAGAAGGCAATGGGAATAGGAAATTGTACAAGAGAAGAGATTGTATAAGAGAAGAGTTTGGAGGAAAGTTATATAAAAAGAAGGGCCATTGGGGTGTTGCATGATTTTGTCCTGGGCCCATTGTTATTCAACATCTTTATAAATGACTTGGATGGTGGTATTGAGGGATTGCTCATCAAATTTCAAGATGACACCAAACTGGGACATAGCTGTCAACTTTTCCCTTTTCTTGTGAGGAATCCTATTCGGAATAAGGGAATTTCCCTTAAAAATAATGAACTGGGAGGGGTAGCCAATGCCACTGAAGACAAAATCGGGATTCAAAATGACTTTAACAGATTAGAGAACTGGACCAGAACTTACAACATGCATTTCAATGAGGACAAATGTAAGGTTCTACACAGGAAGGAAGATTCCTAATCTCTCTCTCTATCCCCCTCTCCCTCTCTGTGTGAAATGGATCCAACTTACCAGTTCTGCTAGTGCAAATATTTGTAGTTGAAAAATGGAATTTTCCCACCCTCTTATCTCATACAACCCCCAAATCTGTTCCAGGGGTTCTCCCAATGCTCTGGGGTAGATTCATGGGGCTTTCAGGACACATACAAAGAGGGCAGAGGGTAGGAAAGTTTCATTGTCCTGTTAAAAGTCCTTGCACTAGCAGAGCTGCTTTGTTGAATACTACCCATTAACTCTCAACTCACCAATAATAAAGTACTGTTAACATTCCACCCCCTTGCCCACAGCTATGTCCAATGCCAGGGCTGGAACTATCTTGGAAGAACCTCTCCCATTGCTGCAAAGATTGGTGCACAGGATAACATAAGCAGTATTTGTGCACAGTTTTCCCCTCCTCTTTGCAATCACACTAAGTAGGCAAGTCCCTAGTCAAATCCATGACTGTAGATATCTACAGGATACTTGTCAATACCTGAGCACTGATGAATTCACTGAATGCTACAATATTTTGAAATAGTTGCTGACTTCCAATTTATTTCCAAGAAGTATGAAACAATGAAGAACAAGTCTCTAGAGAATTCTTTGCAAAGATTCTTCATTTATTAATAGATAAATATGACCCCATTGCTGACAAGTGAATTGTGTAGCAGAAAAGAGTTGTTGTCAGTTACTGGAAAGAAGGAAAGAGAGAAAAGGCATGGGAGAAAAAAATGACACTTGCTTCTTTTGAGTTATGCTGGCAAAGAAGATGCAAGAGCTTGTCAAAACATAGAAGTTATGAAGAGTGGTGTGTGTAAAATACATTTTCCACCTGCAGGGCCGGATTTAGGTTTGACGAGGCCCTAAGCTACTGAAGGTAATGGGGCCCTTTACATGTCCAGCTGTCCTTTATCAACAACAAATTGTTGCTGTTTTTTGTGTTGAATATATGTTATATGGAAATGAGCAAACCAGTGATAGTTTAGGGAGCAGGCTAGTAGGCGGGGCCCAGTACTTACATAGGAGCCTGCACAACACAAAACACTGTTGATGTATGTAGGTTTTATTTTATTTGTTTTTTATCTTATATTTTGGAAATGTACATCCAGGTTTTTTTCCTTTAATTTTTTGGGGCCCCCCAAGAGAGTGAAGCCCTAAGCTATAGCTTAGGCATAGGCACACTCAGCCCTCCAGATGTTTTGGGACTACAACTCCCATCATTCCTAGCTAACGGGACCAGTGGTCAGGGATGATGGGAGTTGTAGTCCCAAAAACATCTGGAGGGCTGAGTTTGCCTATGCCTGCTATAGCTTGTTTAGCTTATACGTAAATCTGGCACTGTTCACCTCACTGTAAATGCAACAAAGGAGGCAGATTGGCCACGGAAGGTAATTTAGAAGTTAGAAACCAGTGTCTACTGGACTAATAGATGGACTATGTGTGCATCATTCCCCTAAGAGTCTTTTGAGCACAAATCTAAGGCAGCACATGACTGTACACACACACATAGTGTGTACATGTAGCTGAGCAAATTAAAATGATTCCCACCACAATTTGTCACAAATTTGTGTTTTGATCCTATGGATGCTGTGTTAAGCTTTTATGAATGGGAAAGGGTGCCTCGCTGGCTGACTGAGGAGAGAGGAGCTGAACTGCTTCTCTCTTGGAGGCAGCACTGCTGCCACCTGCCAGCTTTGCTCATTGATTTTGTAGGTACCTGGCCCCCACAATTATAGTATTGTGGGTGCCCAAGCACCCACAGCCCCCTGGAGTTGGCTCCGATGCTGAACACCAAGTTGTTACAAAGCAGAAAACCAATTAAAGCCAGATTAGCCACACACACACACATAGAGATCAGAACAGGCTGAACAGCGCAGAATAGGTGAAAAATGTTACTCCAAAGACCAATTAGAAGTACCCAGAAATTCCTACTCAGACCCTGAAGTCAACTGACTAATCTTAACACTGCTTGTAGTCTGAGTTGCTTCAGATATTGAGAAAGATGCCATTGAGGGTGGCACTCCATTTTTAAGGGTTGCAGTTACCCTCTGCCTATCATTAGATATCAAATTTATGGGAATGGAAACAATGTGGCATAAGTTTTAATATCAGGTCAATAGATGTTCCAAAGTGCTAACATGTTAGCGTCGTAACATGTCTTCTATTACTTACTAGATTTCCTGTGGAACATTCTAGAAGGGCTTTAAGCTTCCTGATTCTGCACTCCCTGTTTACTCCCATACCTGTTTGCTTGGCATCGAAGCCTTTCTATACTCATTGATTACATTCAGAGAGCAAGCCACATGGTCTCTGACAAAGTGCTAATTTTTATACTTACTGAACAATATCTTAGAGAGGCTGCAACTCCTTGTTGCAAATGCACTCATTACATTTAAGGACTTAAGTAGATAAAATGCTGCCGCGAAGACATTTGCATGCCACAAATCAAATAGAAAAATGAGCGATCAGGAACTGAGCAGCAAGATGAAAGCAGGCTGTCCTCTTAACTGAGACCAGAGCACCCTGCAGTAAGCGTTTTCATTAAAAAACATCAGGGGAAATTCTGTGCAAAAAGCACAGGCAAGCACACCCTCCATATTTTCAACCTTCCCTTGTTTATGCAGCACATTATTTCATATGGGAGACACCTGCTTAGCTGGACAACTGCAGCCTGTTAGGACTATAGCTGGATTCCGTGAAAAACATACAAATAAAACGCAAAGCAACAAACGATGTTGGAACAAAGCATTGCTATTGCTAAGTAAAATCCTTTTAATGATACATAGTTTTTATTCAGTTAAGGCTTCAATCCTATGCCTACTTACTTGCGTGTAAGACTTAATTTCTGAATAAACATGCATAGGATCTCAGGCCATAAGGTTTTGGCTACCTTCTTCAGCTAGATGGAAAACTGGAGAACATGCAAATACTTTTAATTTTTTTTATGTGGTAGGAGGTGAGGCACCTATGGCTTCTCTTGCCTGCCTGTCTCTGCCTGCCCTGCAAGTAACCAAGGGAAGCAACAGGGCGGAGGAGGCTATAGGACCATAGGAAGCTATCTTACACTGAGTGATACCATTGCTCCATCTAGCTCAGTCTTGTCTGCACGGCCTGGTATTATCTCTACAGTGCTTTGGGCAGGAGTCCCTTCCCTAGGTGGGGGTGATAATTCAGCTGCACCTTACAAATTGAGGGAGGTGTGGATACCTTGAACAGGCACCACCAATCTTGCCCTTGATTGGCTCAACCAGGCATCTGGCTAAGACTACTCTTTGCAATCCACTCTAAAAAAAGAAGTGTTGGTGTGTTGAATATTCATGCTAGTTCAGAAACTCAATGCCAGAAGCTTTGCTGCTGCAAGCGCAATACAAAATGGATCATTCAGCCATCCGACCTACTTGGAAACCATTTTTAAAACTAGCCAATATCGCCATCTGCTGCTGGCCTTTGGACCCAACGTTTCAACAGTTTTACTGTAGCAGTTTAAATCTAGCCTGCTTCCAGGCGCTCCTTGATGCTTCAGAATTTAGAGGCTGTAAGATAAGAGGAGTGGCTGGTCCACGAGAGCCTTTCTTTCTTTGCTACACATTGTAACTATTTTATGGGAGGGAGGAACTATTGCTTTGTATGCAGAAGGTCTCAGGTTCAAACCAGTAAAGAAAGCTGCTTGGCAGTTAGAAGATGCTTTTATTTTGGGCTGTTGATGTGCCATGAAATCCCACCAGAGATATATACTGGAGCTCCTAGTGGGTTACTAAAACATTTTGGTCGGCAAGCAACTTTTGTGGACTTATAAGGCTGAGCTGTGTTCCTGCTTTTGCATGATGAAGTTAGTTTATGTGCATCATGGGGCGTGTGGAGTGGGAAAACCATTCAGTTTCTGAGCAGCTTGTGACTCCAGATGGTTTGTAAAGCCTGACAACAGTCAGTTTCACCCTGTAGTGCATCTTGCTGATACTGTCTCAACCTAACAGCTGCACAAGAACATAGTGACAGAAGGGGAAATGCTACATATTTATAAACAAAAAATAAAGTATTTCCTATGCTCTGGGGCATGAAGAAGCCTCTTTCCAAAGGTATAAGGCAGTGGTCCTAAATTCAGGGATAGCAACTGAAATACAACAGAGATTGTGAATAATGTAACATTTGTGTATGCCATCCCTTCAGGGTATTTGCTTTATGCTAATCTAGTTTGTTCTAGCTTTGGTTATATGCTACAAAGAAGCAGGTGTTTCCCTTTCCTGTGTAGTGTATGCAATATTTATTTAGTGCATAAATGTTAACTTGTGTCATCTTGATTGGTCACAACATGTGAGAGCATTGTGAGGATGTAATTACAGTTGCTTAAAATCTACTACATACTTTTGGAAGTTGTTTGTGTGCTGTGTTTTGGAAACCTCTTGAGATAGTGTAACCAAATGCTGCATAAGGGTTCAAAGGGAAGATTTTATTCTATGTTGGAAACCACTTTGATTCAAGATGATGGATGACTTGTACTTTCCAAAACTATACAAATTTGAACCAGTGATTTCAAAACTGATTTTTCTTTGGTTTCTTACCATTCCTGAGCAATGCCAGCTACAAGGATGTTAGTGATAATATTGCTATGTGACATCCACAATCTCTGCTAAGTGATTGGGTAGGAAGATTCCAGGGGAGGTTCTAGGCACTTACCCAGGGCTCTGTTTCCTTCTGGAAAATTAGGAACAGCGGAGGCTGTAGTGTTTTTAAAGACATATGGCTTTATTTACACATATAAACACCTGCGTCTAGATGAAGAGGGTTCACGTATTCACATCACAAGTGAGTCCAACTGGTTGCTCTCCAAAGAGCAGCCAGTTTGGATCTACAAACAGATGTGGTCTTGCAGTGTAGGTTCAGCTCCGAGGGCCTTCTGGCGGTTCCCTCACTGCGAGAAGCAAAGTTACAGGGAACCAGGTAGAGGGCCTTCTCGGTATTGGTGCCTGCCTTGTGGAATGCCCTTCCATCAGATGTCAAAGAAATAAACAACTATCTGGCTTTTAGAAGACTTTTGAAGGCAGCCCTGTTTATTGAAGTTTTTAATGTTTGAAATTTTACTGATGATGATGATTATCATCATCATCATCATCATTCTGTTGGGAGCCACCCAGAGTGGCTTGGGAAACCCAACCAGATGGGTGGGGTATAACAACAACAACAACAACAACAACAACAACAACAACATTTAGAATGCATTTAGACACCAGGAAAGGATGTATTATTTAGTTATTCTCCTTCCTTGCTCATGTGAGTGAGATCAGCAGAGTATCATCCTTTGCAGCTTTAAACTTGGAAGCTAAGTCAAGATTGATTCAGCCTTCTAGAAACGATAAGTCAGAATGCTTTAAGGCACAACTCCATGCTGGTAGAATTCTGCATGGAGGAGAATGGGGGCAAAAATAGGTTGCTGAGCCCTACTTTCTTCCCTACCAGCCCCAAAGGACACTGGCCACCAGTAATTGTGGGAGACACCGATCTTCTTAGGACCAGAGAAAGGCACATATGTTAGGGTCTGACTGGTGCAGAGGGACCTGGCTCAGTGAACTCCTGCTTGTTGTTATCAGTGGTCCCCTGATCACCACCATAAGACTCAGAGGAAAGAACCTGGTAACTGATAGCACTGTAGCCTCTGAGCCAGTGTCCTGGTCATTGCTGGACTCCAGAGCATGGCAATACTCTTGCACTGTCAAAGGAATACCAGTGTGATGTGCAATAAGTAAGCCAATTGGGGCACATGGTGTGGGGAAGTAGTGAACCATGCATAAGAGGAATCCAGTGCCCACTTGGGGATCTTTCCTATCATATTGAAATTTTACTGATCTATTGATATTGATATATATTTATATTTAAGAGGTCTACCCTGAGTGCACCACTGCCACTGAGAATCATATCCACACCATTATTTGCGCAACTTTAGAATTGGTTCTGTTTCTTGGTCACATTAGATTGCTAAGAGAGTGCAACAGGAAGTCGAGACTTGGCTTACAATACAATACAATACAGTGGTGCCTCGCAAGACGAAATTAATTCGTTCTGCGAGTTTTTTCGTCTAGCGAATTTTTCGTCTTGCGAAGCACGGTTTCCCATAGGAATGCATTGAAAATCAATTAATGCGTTCCTATGGTCAAAAAAAGTCCAAACAAAGCCAAATTTGGTACAACAAGAGTTTATTAACTGCTCTTTAAAGTCACACATACTGTAAAGAGCAGTTCAAAAATTGAAGGAAAAATAAATTAAGTTTCTAAACATGACAGAAAAACATTTAAAAATCAACAAAGTGTACAGTACATTTTCTAAGACTCTGGGGGACCACTCGAAGAAGGCTCCTCTTCCACTCTTTGCTTCTTGCTCAAGAACCTGTCCATAGTCTGCTGCTTCATCCGCCTTTTCAGCACCTCCCTGAAAGAAGACATGACCGTCGCATCATAACTGTTCCCAGAGTCACGTGCCTTTTGCTTGTCAGGGTGGTGCTGGTCTGCAAAAGTCTGCACCTCCTTCCACTTCTGGCAAATGTCCCTCAGTCTTTCGGAGGACAGCCGTTCCTCAGTTGCTTCCTCCTCTTCCAGTGAGGCCCACTCCTGCGCAGCCTCTGCCTGCAGTTCGACCAGCTCCTGGGTGGTCAGCTCGTGGTCGTGCTCCTTCACCAGCTCGCTGATGTCCTCCTCTGTGACCTCCAGTCCCATGGTCCTCCCCAAGGCAACAATGTCCTGCACCACTGTTGACTCTGGTGCATCAGAGTCACTTGGTGCCACACAGTCCGGCCACAGGCTGCGCCAAGCGCAATTCAAATTTCTCTGGCTGATCCCGTTCCAGGCCGTGGTGATCATCTTCAAGCAGGTGACGATGTCGAAGTGGTCCTTCCAGAATTCCCGCAGGGTGATGGTGGTGCAGTCAGTCACCTCGAAGCATCGCCTGAAAAGCTCCTTGGTGTACAGTTTCTTGAAATTGGCGATGACCTGCTGATCCATCAGCTGAAGCAGTGGCGTGGTGTTAGGCGGCAGGAACATGATGCTGATGAAGCTGAACTCCTCCAACAAGTCCACCTCAAGGCCTTTAGGATGAGCAGGAGCATTGTCCATCAGAAGCAAAGCCTTCAGCGGCAGGTCGTTGTCCAGCAGGTACTGTTTGACAGCAGGGCCAAAAGCAAGATTGACCCAGTCCACAAACAGCACACGTGTGACCCAAGCCTTGCTGTTGGATCGCCACATGACACTCAGCTGCTCCTTGTCAATCTTGTGTCTCTTGAAGGCCCGTGGGTTCTCCGAGTGGTACACCAGCAGGGGCTTGATCTTCAGGTCGCCGCTTGCGTTGGCACAGAAGAGCAGGGTCAGACGGTCCTTCATGGGCTTGTGGCCAGGCAACTTGGCCTCCTCCTGAGTGATGAAAGTCCTTTTGGGCATCCTCTTCCAAAACAGCCCGGTCTCGTCACAGTTGAAGACCTGCTGTGGAACGTAGCCCTCCGTCTTCACAACCTCCAGGAACTCCACTGCAAAGTCTTCAGCCGCAGGAACATCAGAACTGGCGGCCTCTCCGTGCCGGACCACGCTGTGGATTCCGGATCTTGTCTTGAACCGGTCAAACCAACCTCTGCTTGCCTTGAAGACTTCAGGCTCGCCTGAGGTTCCTGGCTGATCCTGGACGAGGTCTGCGTGCAAGGCCTTGGCCTTCTCGCAAATGACGGCCTCAGTCACAGTGTCCCCTGCACGCTGCTTCTCTTCTAACCAGATGAGCAGCAACTTCTCGACCTCCTCCAGAACAGCTGGCCGGTTCTTCATGATCCTGGTGACTCCCTTGGCCGCATCAGTCGCCATGATCTTCTCCCTCATCTTCAGGATGGTCCCGATGGTCGATGGATTCCTGCCGTACTCCCTGGCGAGGTCCGTCACACGCATTCCGCCGTCGTGCTTCCGGATGATCTCCTTCTTCATTTCCAGCGTCACCTTCTCCTTCTTCCTCTCGCCGGCCTCTGCAGCAGCAGTCTTCTTGGGTCCCATGGCAGCACAGCTCCTTTGTAAACTCAGAAAAAGAAAAAAAAAAATCAGTGATGTGCTTCAAATCCAAAAAATTCAGAAGCACACAGCCACCCACCACACAGAAATTAAAACCCAGAACCAAGTCCTTGAATCCCAAACACCCCAACCCAAAATCCAAAACCCCCCAAAAAAGTTTTAAAAGTTTAACTAACCAAATGGATGCAAAAGAGGTTCGGGAAGAGCTTCAACAATCAATCACCAAAGTCTTCAGAAACCTCAAATGGCTGCAAAAGAAGTTTTGGAAAAGCTTAAAAAATCACCAAAGTCTTCAAAAACCTCAACTGTTGCCCCAGCCACCCATACCACACAGAAATTGCAAACCCCTAGCCAACTGCTCCCCCAGCCCCTCCCCAACTGCTGCAAACCCCTCCCCAACTGTTCCCCCAGCCAACCAGCACACAGAAATTCAAACTCAGAAAAATTTAAAAAAAAACCAACATGGCCCAATGGTCATAAAAAAATTAAAAAAAACCCCCACAAGCTCCCAGATTCCTGCAAACCCCTCCCCAACTGTTCCCCCAGCCAACCAGCACACAGAAATTCAAACTCAGAAAATTTTCAAAAAAAAACAACATGGCCCAATGGTCACAGAAAAACAAAAAAATTCCAAAAAAACCCCCCACAAGCTCCCAGATTCCTGCAAACCCCTCCCCAACTGTTCCCCCAGCCAACCAGCACACAGAAATTCAAACTCAGAAAATTTTTCAAAAAAAAACAACATGGCCCAATGGTCACAGAAAAACAAAAAAATTCCAAAAAAACCCCCCACAAGCTCCCAGATTGCTGCAGAAACCTCCCCAACTGTTCCCCCAGCCACCCAGCACACAGAAATTCAAACTCAGAAAAATTTTCAAAAAACAACAACATGGCCCAATGGTCACAGAAAAACAAAAAAATTCCAAAAAACCCCCCACAAGCTCCCAGATTGCTGCAGAAACCTCCCCAACTGTTCCCCCAGCCACCCAGCACACAGAAATTCAAACTCAGAAAAATTTAAAAAAAAAACCACATGGCCCAATGGTCACAGAAAAACAAAAAAATTCCAAAAAACCCCCCACAAGCTCCCAGATTGCTGCAGAAACCTCCCCAACTGTTCCCCCAGCCACCCAGCACACAGAAATTCAAATTCAGAAAAATTTTCAAAAAAAAACAACATGGCCCAATGGTCACAGAAAAACAAAAAAATTCCAAAAAAACCCCCACAAGCTCCCAGATTGCTGCAGAAACCTCCCCAACTGTTCCCCCAGCCACCCAGCACACAGAAATTCAAACTCAGAAAAATTTAAAAAAACAACCACATGGCCCAATGGTCACAGAAAAACAAAAAAATTCAAAAAAACCCCCACAAGTTCCTAGATTCTCTTAAACCCCCCCCAACACCAAGTCCTTGAATCCCAAACACCCCAACCCAAAATCCAAAAACCCCAAAAAAAGTTTTAAAAGTTTAACTTACCAAATGGATGCAGAAGAAGTTCTGGAAAAGTTTTGGAAAAGCTTCAAAAATGAGCAAAGTCTGAGAAAAGGCTACCAAACCGCGTGCTAACAGTTGCTCCTCGAAGTCAAGTCGCAACTGCAGCTGTTCAAGCAAAGCACCCTTGGTTTTAACGGTTTTAAGACAAAGGAAACAAAGTCGCAAGACGTTTTCGTCTTGCGAGGCACGCCCATAGAGAAATTCGTCTAGCGAAGCGTCGCAAAAAACGAAAAAACCTTTCGTCTAGCGAGTTTTTCGTCTTGCGAGGCATTCGTCTTGCGGGGCACCACTGTACAATACAATACAATACAATACAATACAGTACTTCTGCTGCAACAATAGATTTAACCAGCAGATGGAGTATTTCACTCATGGTTGGTGCAAAGTGATATAAGCTGGTGACGCTCCTTTTTTTTTTTTTAGTTGAGTGAGCAATGAAATTCAGAGACACCTGAGGGCAGAAGATCATTCATGCCTCTGTAATTTTTGAGAAACTACAACAAAAAGTGGAAATCTTCTGGCAGAGTCATTTGGGAGAACTGAATTTTCCATTCAGGTAAAGGTAAAGGTACCCTTGGCCATTAGGTCCAGTCGTGGCCGACTCTGGGGTTGCGGCACTCATCTTGCTTTATTAGCTGAGGGAGCCAGCATACAGCTTCCAGGTCATGTGGCTAGCATGCCTAAGCTGCTTCTGGCGAACCAGAGCAGCGCATGGAAACGCCGTTTACCTTCCCGCCGGAGTGGTACCTATTTATCTACTTGCACTTTGAGGTGCTTTCGAACTGCTAGGTTGGCAGGAGCAGGGATTGAGCAACGGGAGCTCACCCCGTCACGGGGATTCGAACCACTGACCTTCTGATCGGCAAGTCCTAGGCTCTGTGGTTTAACCCACAGCGCTGCCCGCGTCCCTTCCATTCAGGTACAGATAACAAAATTTGGATGGTTCAGTTCATTTTTAACCCCTGGAGCTTCAAAGATTATTTTCTCTCAGGAAACTAAATAAAGTGATAGTTTACATTCACCTTTGGCATGATGCAAATCAGCTTGTTCAATCTGGGTGGATGCCAAAGGATGCCAGATCTCATCATTCATCTCAAATTGGACAACTGGTGTGTGGTGTGGGGGCGACAACACGTAAATTGGTGGCTATTCATTTGCATGCTTAGCCTATTCTGGAACATTTGCCCTACTTTGCGATTCACTATTTACAAAATAAAGTTGTTCAAGTTCCCCTTCAGAAGTTCAGACCTTAGTTGAGCTCCTTTCTCCAGTTACCAGGAGGAAAGCACTATAATCCAGAGCTGAGAAACCTCTTCCAGCCATTATTCCATTGATAGTTAATGTTTTTTGTTGGTAGCAATAGTAGTAGTAGTAGTAGCAGTAATAATAATAATAATAATAATAATAGTAATACAATATTTAACAAGATAATGCACCAACAATATCGGACACTGATGGATTAGGTCTTCTATTTCAGACCTCATTCTCATTTTACAAATCCAGAACACTAAATTAAAGGGTATGGAAATGCAAGACCAACTAAAGAAAGAGTTAAGAAAAGGTAAGTTGGGAGAGGGGAGGGATGGATAAAATTTGAGTGAATACTGCATGTAAATGTCAGAAAGTGTTGTGGCTGACTGATAAAAGGAATGTAGCTATGAAACCTTAAAAAACAAACAAACCACACACCACCAAACACCAGGTTGGAAGACAACTATAGATGCCAGTAGTAATATAGCCACATGCAGCTGACCATTATGACCTAACCTAATAAAATAAATCAAGAGTGTAGAGATTATTTATTCATTCATTTTATGGATAGAATGTGCAGTGTGTGGAGTTATCATGCTGTTAGTTGAGGGCATAAATTGCTCAACTGAACCTAGATTTCTTCCCAGTCGCTGCTGCACATTTATTTATTTAGGGTTGCTTAAGAATTAGTCTGTCATGCTTACTAAAAGCTCTTTAATGTCGGTGATGGTTGTGGACTGTAAAATTGTGGCAGGTTGGGTGGGAGAGACATTGCAAAATTATGAATATCGAGGAATCCCTGCAGTTGAAGGGAAGAAACAAAGCAATCCTCTCCCATTGTTCCAGGACTGCTTGGTATGTTTTCGTATTATTCCAGAGAAACTGGAGGAAATGGAATAGTGATTAAGCATAAAGAACACCCTCCTTTTTGCATTCTAAAGCAGCTTGTGCTTGTCACCCAATAAATGTCCTCATTTATCACCTGAAAAGGGATGGTAATTAAAAACGTGACAGATGGGAAACCTCATTAGGGACCACTTAGTCCTAATTGAGGGAGGTTTGTGTAAATTGCAAATTCAGTCCTTTCACACTGCATCTAACAATTAGCACTGGCTGATTCCTCTGATCAAAATGAAATTCCAGGGAGGGGGGAATCTCCGCAGGTGCATCCTGAATTACATGTTTGTGGGTACTGCTATCAATAAAATGAGCGGGTCAAATTTGTTTGGGAAACTAATTACAAAAACAATTACAAACACTTTGAATTTCCAATCAATTGAAGGGGTGAGGACCCTCTATTTCCCCCTCAAAGATACAGCAGTCCATTTCAAACTGGACACAGAAGCATAGGTAGAGAGAGTGACCTCATCTGGAGTATCCTACCACCTTAAACAGTCATGGCTTCCCCCAAAGAATCCTGGGAACTGTAGTTTGTTAAGATAGCTGAGCATTGTTAGGAAACTCCCATTATGCTCAGAGAACTACAATTGCCTGAGTTCCTTGGGAGGAGAGACCAATTGTTAAACCATTCTGGAAAAAGTAGCTCTGTGCAAGTTTAGCACTCATCTGTACATTATTTGCAGGTGGATATTTTCCTTGAAGAAAATAACCTGGAAATGAGCCTGGAACTTGCACTTTATTCCACCATAGTTCCAGAAGCGGCTTTCATGTTATGTGAAAAGGAAAGTAGTGAAAAGAGAATAAACTGCCATGTGAAGGCAGCCATAGGTAAATGTGGACAGTGAGTCCAGTCCACATATAAACTTTGGAGTGCATAACAATTGCCACTCATTTGGGCTCATTACAAATCTGGGTCGAGAGCTCTGTTGGTAGCAATATTCTCTTTCAACAGGTTTATACTGGGAAAAGGTGGTGCCTTTTCCTTTTCTGGACCCCCTAAAACTTCACAACATCCCTGGTGCTTAGGCACCAACTTTATAAAACACTGGTGGGTCAGTAGACATCTGCACAAAACATATGCATCCTTTCAAACTGTATTTAAATCTATCCTACAACTTTCAGTCATTCACTCTATCCATAAAAGTATTTTGCATTAGCGTTTACAGCCTTTCTGGCCTTCTATGATGCCCCAAGCATGCTTTTGGAGTCTATTAAACGGAACATTTCAGAATGAGTTAATAAAGGCACATGTGGAGTACAGGCAAGCGAGCTTTTCTTGGAGATGATCTTATTCATCCTCTAATCTTGGATTCACTTTGCGATGCTTTCAGAAACCCCTGATAAAAGTGGCAAGAAAGGAATGCCTTCAATGCAGTTCTGAAGTTTTATTGCGCTATAGGAAAAGCTGTATAAAGTGTATCTCTGCTGCTAACATAATAGCAGATGTTTGACATATTAAAGAATTGATCTTTTCCATATTTGAAGAATCATTTACTACTGAAGTCTTATCAGCCTTATGGCTGAGTACTGATTTACGTTATCTCTATAGTGCTCCACACATTAAGAATTGCTGTTTGCCTTTGGAGCCTCTTTGGCAATTAGAAGTATGGCTAAATATGGAAGTAGAAAAGTTTTCCAAAAATACATTTGGATTGCAGGAGGTTGGAATAAATGACCCTTTGGGTCCCTTCCAGTTCTGGGATTCAGAGATATTGTCACATAGGTCTGGATGGAACTTTAGCCAGATATTTTATCCTAAATCTATTTGCCACTAAAGGAAAAAAAGGAAAAGAAAGAAAGAAAACAGCCTTTATATGTTTGTATGTATGCATATGGTTTCACATGCATGTACTACACCTATCTACACACAATATAAAATGAAAGCACATTCCCCCCCTTCAGATAATTCTGGGAACTGTAGTTTGTTATGGGTAACTCTGTTTGGGGTCAACTATGGTGCCCAAAATTCTTTTGGGGGCTGAGGGAAATGTGCTTCAAATGTGCTTTAAAAGTATAGTGTTTAGGCAGCCATAGATTTAGGGCTGCTACACATACTACAAATATTGAATCCACTGGTCCCCCCCCCCCACAGTGAACCCCCTTAGTGACTGAAGAAATACATAAGGCCTGCCTTGGAAATGGAATCTATGGGTTGGATTCAGACTTATGCTAGGCTATAGGAGTATGTTGGGTTAAATGGTTGCAACCCTATTCTCTTGTCTGCTGGGTCAGCCAGCCTCCTGCCATCAGTACAGACTTCTTCCTTCTGCCCACCAGTGGAACTTGGGGGAAAGACGCCAAATTGGTCATTCTGAGATTGGGGGTGAGATCTGATGGATTCGGAGCCACTGCTCTCTGGCAGCAGGCACAATGCAGGCCTGATCACGGCATCAGCCTCAAGGATAATGCTGAATCTCCTTGTCATCCCCCCCACCCCCGCATTCCATCACTGTGGCCACAAGTGGCTGGGCTGCGGGTGTGGCACAGACTCTGTTGTTCCACAGAGCCTTGACTGAGTGGCAAAGAATTCTCCCATCTCATCACGCCACTTTTCCTGTCCACCGATGGATCATGAATTTCTACCCAGAAGTGAATTTTGCCATCCTCTAGCACTGTACAGTGGTATCTCTGGTTACGAACTCAATTCGTTCCGGAGGTCCGTTCTTAACCTGAAACTGTTCTTAACCTGAGGTAGCACTTTAGCATTTTACCTACTGCTGCTGCACCACCGCTGTGCAATTTCTGTTCTCATCCTGAGGTAAAGTTCTTAACCTGAAGTACTACTTCCGGGTTAGCGGAGTCTGTGACCCGAAATGTTTGTAACCAGAGGTGTTTGTAACCCGAGGTACCACTGTATTAAAAAAAAACAAAAAACAAAAAACAAAAGCCTGGCTTCCCAGGTGAGACCCATACAGGACTCCCCCCCCCCCAGCTGGAACTTACGGTACTTACGGTACTTCCGGCACCTCTCAGGTGGACTCCATTGGCATTATAACAGAACAAGGGAGGCATTCATGATGAGTTTCGGCACCGCTTTTTCTAGAAAAATAGCACTGGACTGTTGCAGCTACGTAACGCACAACTGCCAGTCACCAATGGATACTTAGTATTTCACACTTAACCCTTCACATAACTCCACATACATAATGATCTCTTACACATTGTATATAAAACAAACACTGTGTCAGTGAATACATTTTAAAAGGGGTACCGGTACTGTATATATGGCATACCTGCCAAAGTGGATGTGACATTCCTGGGAGCTTTCTCCTTTTCATGCAGTGAGGTCAGAGGAAGGTGAAGCAGAAGCCAGTGCTTAAAATTTCTTCAGCTTTCTAACTAAGAACCTGAACCTGGGTTTGCTTCTTTGCTCCCCCTCTTAGCCAATTTCCATTTTGTGCTACATCTTTTTGGATCAAAAGCCCAAGGGAACGGATTGTTCCTCTCTCTCTCTCTCTCTCTCTCTCTCTCTCTCTCTCTCTCTCTCTCTCTCTCTCTCTCTCTCGTAATTTGGGAATCTTGTTTGACTGAGGAAAAGGATAACTAATTAATTAAAGACAACCAGAGGGAAGATGTTGTCAGGATTCCAATGCAGCTGAGCTGGAGCGATGTTTTTTAAACATAGCCTTGGCTCTGCATATAATGTGATGTGTAGCTTGGCTCTAGGTTTGGGGTCCTTTTTTTCTTGCTCGGCCCATTATAACTGCTAAGTAAGGTTGCAAAAAGCTTCTTCTCTCTATCCCTGATTAGCTTCAACCAGTTCTGCTGTCAGGGCTGCTCCTATTAATGCCGGGGGGGGGGGGGGAGGAGAGAGAAGAGAGCCCACCTAAACCCTGTCCTCTCCTTTCTCCTGGGTGATTGTAAATGTAATTAAACCAGACTGAAAAGCTCACAACCTATGGAGATTCTAACCATATGGAGAGAAAGGTTATTGTTCGCCTCCAGCCAGAAGGTGAGGCAACCATTACTGTGCCCCATTTGCCAACTTTCTCAGTGTTCTAAGTAGTTGTAGTTGTGTTAATGGTTGCCAAATTCTCTAAAGCTAATGCAGATCTGGCAGCTCAAATGTCAATTGGCATCCCAGAATCTGATTAAGTTCCAAATTTGAAACAATAGCTGTTCTGCAGCCATTTTAGCTAAAAGCATTGAGAATTACGCTTTTTTTTTTTGCTGCCAAGAAAGCTATCCCTACCTAGAATATAGGAAATTAAAACTTGGCCAGTTATAAACTGAGTGGCTGCAACAGCTACAGAAGTCAGGCTCCTAGGAAGTTCATCTATTTTCAAGGGGGCAGAATTCACTTTCAGTCACTGTGAGAAACAGTTATTTAGGATTTCTAGATTTATTATCAACTCCTATTCTGTCCACCTCCCATGGGCCTGCTACCAGGGATATTCAGAAACAATCTGGATTTGATAGTTAGTAAGTGTTCTAGATTTATTTCTTTTGCCTTTCTTCCTTCATTAAACTTGAAAATGCCCCTTATACAAACCTATTTGGTGTGGACTAGTTTGGAACACTTTGTACAACTCTGGTCTTCTCATCTCAAACAAAGGGCACCTCATTGCTGAAGCATTTGGGGGGAGGGGAGAAAAAACATGACTTAATGGTATATAAAATTATGCATGATGTGGGGGAAGTGATAGAAATCACATTTTCTCCTGCTCCTATAGTGCTAGAACTCAGGATCACATTATTATTATTATTATTATTATTATTATTATTATTATTATTATCGTCATCACAACCATCATCATAATAAACATTAATAGTAATAGTAATATTTGTTGTTGGTTCTTTCTAAAGTGATAGAAATAACTTTTTCTACTACATCCATAATACTAAAACCCAGGATCATCCATTGGACATTCTTTGACTTTATAACTTCTAATTAGTTGACCCTTTTCTTTGAAAACTCTTGTTTTGCAGGCTCATTCAAATTTTTCCTCTCCTGGTGAAGTGAAACTGGATCTTCTGGCTACTTTTCCTTAAGGGATCTTAAACCATGGAGATATCCAGCAGCCCAAGTTGGGTACTTCTGAATCTCATTGTTTTCAGTTAGAGAGTTAACCACATATCTAACTCTCCACTGCATTGCAGAGGATTGAATTCAATGGTCCTTGGAGTCCCTTTCAACTCTACAATTCTATGACTCTATGAAAATCAGTGGGGTTTAGCATTGCATAGGACTCTGCCTTATGGAAGATCAGATGGTTCATGTTTGTTCAATTGGCCATGGTCCAGGGCCTCAGGAAGTGGTCTTTCACATCACTTGGTACCTGATCCTGTTTAAACTGGACTGGACTGTTGGGGAATAAACCTGGGATCTTCTGAATGGCTCTGTCATTCAGCTATGGTTCCTTCTAAGTTCAGCTTTGGCTAGGCTATGCTTAAAGGGATCGACAATTTTAGCTGTTTAGAGTGGCCTATAAGGTTAAATGACACACAGTGGATCCTAATAGGCCTGATGGTTTGGATACAGAAACAAACAACACAGGTTCTTTCTCTTTCTCTTTTTCTTTCTTTCTTTTAAAAAATCAGTTCAGTAGACACAAGGCAATCAGAGAAAGCAATGCTACTTGCTGCATTTAGGAATATAGAACAAGCCATTAAAATATTTGATAGCTGAAGCATGAAACAGCTCAAACCTTATTAAACCCCAATGGAAAAGGCACAATCCCTTTCAGCTCTTCATGTGGATTAATCACGCTGTGAATCATGAAAGCCTCATTTCCCATTTTTCACAGGATTTATTTAAAGCATTATCCAAAAGGTCAAATGTCTATAGGACTTTGAATGGAAAAGTAACATACTAAGTCAGCTTGTGACAGAAATCTATAACATGCTCAGTTGGAGCGTAATAATTTTTGAAAGGAGCAGGTCAGTGGAAGAGGCATTAAGCTGGCAAGGGACTGGTAGCATTGGCTGTACATCAAATGCAACATTAGCATTGCATGGTTTGGCCACAAACGCCTGGGTTGAAATGTATGTCGGTGAATGAAAGGAAGAAGAAGACAAAAACATCACTCTGGAGCAGAGATGCGAAGATATTGAGTTGTGTCTTGTAAGAGAAACCAGCTTTGACTTATTAGCATTATTACTTTGGACTTGAGGACAATTGCCCTGGGAAAACAGAATCAGCCTTGGCTGACTCCCTCATACATCAGCTGGTGGTGGCAAGCCAATTGTGTGCATGCTTCTACCATGCACCAAATTCAGCCAACATTGGGTTGTGCCATTTACTGTACACTTGGAAAAGAATATTTTCATGCTCTTGAGTAGTGCCAATTGGCCACAATCTATCTAAGGCTCAGTTAGCTGGTCTTTGATTGCAGGTGGCTCACCCAAGCTACTCAGATGGGTGCCACATCCCACTTTCTCGGTGGGAGACTACCAGGGACAACATTGTCATTCTCTTGCCAGAGAAAGAGAACTGGGACATGGCAATGGAATAGCAAGAAGCGGTCTCAGGGAACTTCAGCATGAGCTGCTGTTGTATCTAGGAATCTGATCCTGCTTTTAGACTAGTACTTCCTAAGTGGGTGCTCAGTGTGTTTATTTGTAAACAGATATTGCAAAACAATCTCCAGTTTCTTCCCTCAAGGAAACTATAAAACAGGACTGGGGAATCTGCAGCACCAACCTCAGCCAACGTGGGCAGTGCTGTCCAGCAATATATGGAGGGCTATAGCTTCCCCACAAGCTGTAAAAAGTTGTCCTGGAATTTCCTAGCACTTGAGCACAGGGGAGAGTGAATAAGTTTGCATTTGTCACATGTCCTGGGTTATGTTTAGCTCACAGACACAGTAAGCGTGTGACTGGTATAAGTGTTCAATGGTTTATTCCAACACACATCAAGTGACCAATTTCTTTGTCAATAGTGTGAAACTAACCTGTCTCATGAGTCCTCCTATGATCACATGAAGGGACATACTAGCATTGACACCAGCTGTGAAGGTGCGTAGAATAACTGAGTTATGATTGAAACAGAGATGGTAATTCTGAAGTTTGGGCTCTCCAGCTTAGTTCTGGGGTGTGGATCCAGTTGACATTGCCTGAAAACTCAGGCCATTAAGTCCTAATCACTACTATGAAGAATGTATACAGTGGTCTAGTTCAGCTACAGTATGTGCAAAAGGCTGTAAAATATACACTGTAATAAAATAAATCAAATATATGAATCATTTAGTTGCATCAAAAGATTTCATCCCATGGATGTTAAAGGTTCACCACATTTCCACATCAGTTTGAGGAGCTGCTGCTTTTAAGCCCTCACAAAAAATTGCTAGCATTTTAGAGCTTATTTCTTCTAATATACACATTTTTGAATGCAATTATGCCCCAAAAAGATATTTTTGCATGCAGTTTCCCCTAGCATGTTCTTTCCACTAATTACCTATTTTTGTGCACAGTTACCCCAACATACTTATTTTTGCAACTTTTTAAAACTGCATCACAGAATGTGGAGAAGTGCAAATTTCAAAGGATAGCTGTGTTCTGGTTTGTGTATTGTTTCAGAACATGCAAATGAATTGCATTTCTCACTTATCCCTAAGATCGGGGCATATCCAACCCCATTAGACTGGTGCTCAATTTTCATGGTACCATTTGATCATTTTGCTGTAGTCTCTCATGATGATGGAGGAGTCGTGATGTTGTTGCAGTGTTCCAGCAAGGACAGATGGGCCTACTCAGCTTTCTATATACAGCCATGTGAACAGTAAGCAGCAGCACAGGATTGCCCAAATTCAGGCCTCTGGCTTAATAGCTGCTAACTTAGGAAGACACAGATTTCTTGAGACAAGAGGCGACTTGGTCTTCACACAGACCCTTGAGGGAATGCTGTGAGCCATCAGAATTCACCAGGGCAAGACATGACTAATCAGGTTGCGTACTTACCAACCTATACAGATCAAGGGCTATGATGATCTGACCTTCCCTGCAGCAAAACTTCAAGAGGAGTGATAGAAATACTTGGTTTTGCTAGACATATGACCAAGAATGGCTCTGGTGGAAATCAGTTAAGATGAATTGCTTGTCCTGAACAATACTGGAGGCATGAAAAGGCAAAGTTTGAAAGATTTTCACACAAAAAAGCGAAGACACTTGTTTAAGGATGATTTAATGAAAGGTGTAGTGGGATGAAAACAACAATAACAATGTTTTTATTGATTTTAAAACAAATGGTAAAAAAAGCAAGGCTGCTGAAGAGGTCAGAGACCATCTTGGCTGTGACTTCTGACAGACTTGCTCCCTGCCTTGCAGGCCCTTTTCCACCTGGCCTGGAAGGGTGGGGCTTTGATTTACTCCAGCTATAAAAGCTGAGGCTGCTACAGAGGCCAGAAGCCATCTTGGCTGCCTCTTAGTATAGACCCAGGTCATTGAGCCTGAGCGTCCACAGCAGCCACCCACCATGAACCATCATTGGCAGAACTGGTAGCAGCAGCAGCAGCAGGTAAGTTCTATGCTTATAGTAATACGTTATTTTTTTGTTAATTATGCTGTTTTTAATGTGCATTTTATATTTGACATCCCTTAGTAATGTTTTCTTTTGAAATATTTAGGATATTTTTTGGTTAACTTTGCTGTGCTAAATATACATTCTGTGTTTGGCTTCCTTTGTAATGTTTTATTTTGAAATATTTAAGATAATAGTTTCCTGTTAATTATTTTGTTTTGACTGTATTCATGATATTTGACTTTCTTCAGTAATGTTTTATTCTGGGTGGTTTTATTTGATGTTTAAAATTGTTGTAAACTGCTTTTAGTTTTTTCTTTAAAATGTAAAGCAGTATACAAATGATATGAATAATAATAGTGATAATAATAAAATCAGAAGGAACGCATGGAAAGCAATGAGCAGACAAATACAAAGCAATGAAAGAACAGCTATGACAAGTTTGAATATGTGTGCATTTGAACTGAACAGGCTTGAGAGTCCAGTATAAATTCAATGAATATGGGAAGTAATTCTCTGCATTGTGAGGCAAGTGAATGGAAGTGACAATGAGAATTTCTGCCTGTTGTCAGGAAAGTGATCACACAAACCATCATGAGTCTAAAGCTTTCTTTACTTCAGCATTGTCCAAATTGGCTATTATATATCAGGACCAAGAATATTGCTTTTGAATGGTTCTGCATTTCTCTAAAGGGACTTAAAGCAGCTAGTTCTGGACAATTTTTTCCCAACTTGATTTCAGGGTATTCTCAATATGGTTAACTCCATGTCTGTGTCTTTAATTCGTGCACTGCCTCCAATGCTTCTGAAAGCTCTCACTAAGCAGTATGTACAGGTAAGAGTGACTAATGCAACTGGCAAAATTGAGGCTGATGGAGAAATAGCAGATGATGTAGAAGGCCAGTCCTGTGTTTATTCACTCCAGAGCATTACAATGGCTTTTTGATGAGGATGCTTCAATTCATGGCATTTCACATGTAACCCCACCGCATGATCTCGACTAAATGCTCTTAGGATCACAATTCCACTCTTTTCTGCATAGTCTCTTGCATATTTTATTATAGTGAATAGAATGCGGACATTGCCTGCTAAACTGGCTGAACAGATAATCCCAATTAGGAAAGGAAGGAGAATGGTTTCTGATGTACCGATTTCTTGATAATAACACTCTCCATTGCAGATTAAGTTAGATGTGTCCACAGTACTTTTCCAGTGGGAAGTCTGGATTTCATTCATTCTTCATAAGCTTCAGTTCATTAAACTAGAACAACAAAACAAAATCAGTTATTCATGGGCTCTGATGGTTTCAACATTCCATTTGTCAAGAACACAACCACAGCAAGCACATTATTATGAGGAAGGGATTTCTCAAGACAGTATTCACTTGCAAAGTCTTGTTTCTGGAGAATGTGATGGAAAGCTAGGATTCTAAATTACTCGGGAAGGCTGTGAGTCGAAAATGCTTCATACTACAGAAATTCTGTCTCTGGAGTCATCAGAATGGTGCTGTGGGTGCAAAGGGGATTTTCTGCAGTACCTCTCAGCACATGACTTACTGCCCCTTTCATGATGAGGTGCTGAGATAATGGGTCCCTTTCCTTCCCCCTTGACAAAGCCATAGTTTAAGGAGGAAGTCAAAAGAGTTACGTTCTTGCCCATTTTCTGTTTCAGCTTGATATGTTTTTCAAGGCTGTGACCAGCAACTGAACAGAAAGTGGAGCAAGAGGGAAAGAAAAACAATTGATTATTGAATTTCTATCACATTTCTTTCCTCCAAGTCACTAAAGGTGACAAACATGGTTCTCCTTCTCTCCATTTTACCCTCACAACAACCCTGTGAGGTAGTTTAAGCTTAGAGATGCTGACTAGACCTTGAGCTTCCTGTCTGACCAGGGATTAGAACTTTGGTCTCCAAGGTTCTAAGACCAACAACTTTCAGCATCTGGGACACTGGGGGAGAAAATGGAGCAGTCAGAGGAGAGAAGGTGGGGTGTCCCAGGGGTCAGAAGAGATAGATATTGGTGTGCTTTGGTTAGGGGAGATAAAGGAATGCAAGGAAGAGAGGAGGCTACACACACCACCCCCTTGAGATCCTCTTGAAATTCCCCCCATTTCATAAATTCCCCCCATTTCTACCATTAAATCTAGTGGCAACATGAAAGATGAAACAGCTGATGTTTGGGAACAGTAAAAGCAACACATATCTGAATAAATATTACACAATTATTTTCATGAGCCTAAAACGAGCCATTATTTATAGATCTCCATTTTAAAAACATATCAGTAAGAAGGCAGTGTAAGCTACAATCCATTGCTGTAGATTGGAGAGTTGTCTGCGGAGTGCCCAAGTGGTGGCTTTATACAATCAAACAATTGTAGAGTTGGAAGGGACCCGAGGGTCATCCAGCTCAACCCCTGCAGTGCAAGTATCCTGCACACACAGCTGTCCTTGGGTGAGCTTGAACCACCAACCTTCTGGTTAACAGGCAGATGCACAGCTACAAAATCATTTTTTATTTTTTAAAAACGGGAGGGAGTCGATATTTACAGCGCAATTCCATACACGTCTAAACAGAATTACGGCAAGTCCAGCTGAGTTTAGACGCCAGTTAAGTGTGTGCCAGATTGCAATCTTAATTCGTGGGAACAGGGAAAAGGGCACTGGATCGCACAACACGTGTCCTATGTAGCCTAAGCTCACTCCTCCGCAACTGGAGAAGTAGGCACCTTAAAAACATGGAGAGGGGAACAACGCGAAAGCCTAACATTTCCCTTTCCAGCTATTTATCGATTCGCAGGCATGGGCATAACGGGGGGGGGGCAGGGGGCCAACCCCCCCATCAATAAAGATCAATAAAAATACAAAGCTAACTGAGGTTCTGCCTTCCCTAACAAAAGTCCTGGCTACGCTCATGTTCGCAGGTAGAATATAATGGCTGGTAAAACTCTCCCCAGTCAGTTTCCAGGTATTAGAATATCTCCTCCACCGGCAGACTGAAATTACGTTAACACGTCAGGCTGATACTACCCCGCCTCTGCCCTTGTAAAAACGCGGCGCTAAGAAGTCCAACAAGCCAAGAGGAACTCATTTTTTTATATAAAAAAAGTCACACGTGGTTTATTGGGACCCAGAACAAAACCCTCTGTGCGTTTTCCTACCTTTACCAGGATAAATTATTCCAGGCACCAGCTTAATGTTGTCATCTGAAGGGCTGGGTAAGGATGGAGAAGACGCAAGAGCAGGGACCGCGCAGGGACACCCTACAAACTCCGATCTCCCGCCCGGGCTTTACAGAGAGCAAATCTTTTCCCTGCCCATAGAATTACGGCTAGGGCTCCACGCTTTTGGTTTCACTGCCCGCCAGAAGCTCAGCTGCGTTGTCTCCTCTTCCAGCAGAGACCTCCCGCTTCCCCGCTCCCTGTTTCTCGACTCTCCGCCTTGTTACAATTGCCAAGCGCCATCCTGAAGAGCAGAGCAGAGGGAGCCATAGCTGAGCGAGGAAGGAGAGAGCGACCATTCCTTCTGCGTAGGAATGGGAGGAGGGGCAAAAAAGTTCCCCCAAGTCTTTGCCACATCTGGACATCATCACTCCCAACGCAGAACATCTCCCTTGTGCATTTAGCCCACAGGCTAAAAATAAATAAATAGTGCTGAGTTTAAATGCTTCTCAGTTAAAGCGCTTTTAGCCCATATATGAATAGTAGTTTAATAATAATAATAATAATAATAATAATAATAATAATAATAATAATTTATTATTTATACCCCGCCCATCTGGCTGGGCCCCCCCAGCCACTCTGGGCGGCTTCCATAGAAACCAGGAAACACTAAAATATCATACATTAAAAACTTCCCTGAACAGGGCTGCCTTAAGATGTTTTCTGAATGTCAAGTAGTTGTTTATCGTTTTGACATCTGCTGGGAGGGCGTTCCACAGGGCGGGTGCCACTACCGAAAAGGCCCTCTGTCTGGTTCCCTGTAGCCTCACTTCTCGCAATGACGGAACCGCCAGAAGGCCCTCGGCACTGGACCTCAGCGTCCGGGCAGAACGATAGGGGTGGAGACGCTCCTTCAGGTATACTGGGCCGAGGCCGTTTAGGGCTTTAAAGGTCAACACCAACACTTTGAATTGTGCTCGGAAACGTACTGGGAGCCAATGTAGGTCTTTCAAGACCGGTGTTATGTGGTCTCGGCGGCCGCCCCCAGTCACCAGTCTAGCTGCCGCATTCTGGATTAGCTGTAGTTTCCGAGTCACCTTCAAAGGTAGCCCCACGTAGAGCGCATTGCAGTAGTCCAAGCGGGAGATAACTAGAGCCTGCACTACTCTGGCGAGACAGTCTGCGGGCAGGTAGGGTCTCAGCCTGCGTACCAGGTGGAGTTGGTAGACAGCTGCCCTGGATACAGAATTGACCTGTGCCTCCATGGACAGCTGTGAGTCCAAAATGACTCCCAGGCTACGCACCTGGTCCTTCAGGGGCACAGTTACCCTATTCAGGACCAGGGAGTCCTCCACACCAGCCCGCCCCCTGTCCCCCAAAAACAGTACTTCTGTCTTGTCAGGATTCAGCCTCAATCCATTAGCCGCCATCCATCCTCCAACCGCCTCCAGGCACTCACACAGGACCTTCACCGCCTTCACTGGTTCTGATTTGAAAGAGAGGTAGAGCTGGGTATCAGCTGCATATTGATGGACACCCAGTCCAAACCCCCTGATGATCTCTCCCAGCGGCTTCATATAGATGTTAAAAAGCATGGGGGAGAGGACGGAACCCTGAGGTACCCCACAAGTGAGGGCCCAGGGGTCTGAACACTCATCCCCCACCACCACTTTCTGAACACGGCCCAGGAGGAAGGAGCGAAACCACTGTATAACAGTTTAGTAGAGTACTATGAATTTCAATGAGACGCGGGGGGTGGGGTGGGGAGCATTTTGCAGATCTCTACACACAAATTACTTGCCACATGGAGGCTACCTTAAATGACTCTGTAACTAGCAACCCGTATGAAATGCAGAGGCAAGTCAATGAATTTGGAATATATTTCCCACATTACCACAACATTTAAGAAAGTGGGGGGCTATGCTGACACAGGGAGACCTGCATGGAGATGTTAGCTTAAGAAGAGTATTTTGTAACTTTCATTTCTAAGATGAGCTCATCACCAGCTGTCAATATCAAATCATCCTGGGATCTTGAATTGTGCTCTGTTCAGCCAGGCATAACACCTGGACAGAAGGTATGTGAACTGCAGCTTTTGCTGTGCAGTTTTGGGTTTGGGAAACCCATTCCTTCATTGCCACAAGTATTTGCTGCCCACTTGTACTGTTTTTATTTATTATCCATTTATAGCTTGAGCTTAAATTAATTTGTTTCATAATTTTTCCTGAAAATTTTCCTCTGCTAATGTTGATGTCGTATACTCACTGAGCATTCATATCACACTATACACTGAATAAGCCTAAGTCATCTCATGTACTTGACATTTGGCTCAGTTTGACAGTCAATATTAGAGAACAGTTGGCAGTTGACATACAGTGGGTTTTAGGAACACTGTTTCATATAATCTGGAGGACAGTGTGAAATGTTCAGCTTCAGTGGATGAGTGCTACTGAAAGGGGGAGAAGAATATCATATCTTTGAAAGGATGCCCCATAGCAGCAAAGTGGGCACTGGGATTACTACTTGAGCATTGTGCAGGCACCTGCCTGCTGTATGGACACCAGAAACTAGCATCAGCAGAGGTTGGCTGCTGCTATCCACCCAATATGGTGCTGAAGTTAGCAGCCTCAGCACTTCCACCATTAGTGACTCACCAAGCAATGGCACCACATACCCTCCCTTTCTCCAGTCAATGGCGCTAAGCATCAGATGCCACTAACCTGCCAGCAAACAACCAGATGAGCCACCACTGAGTAGTTTTCAGTGATTTACAACCAATGTGCAACTGTACTTTCACAGTTGCTTTGCAACAGTGTTCAATACATTGAGCACTGTCTCAACTGATTGTTAGGATTTGATCATGTTTTACAGCTTACTTGTCAAAACCAACAAACAGCAGACCTCCAAGCACACAAATGATATTGAATTTAAAAGTTGAGGCCAATATTTGAATTCACAAACATCTGATTTTCAAATCTGAATTTTAAAAACTCTTACATGAAAAAGAATTCAGATCCATGCATATAACATCAGCCATGCAGAAATCTGATTGATATTTGCTCATATTAATAATGCCATACCATCTTTGTTTTTGTTCAGAAAATAATTTATTCTGCAATGTTCCAACACTTCAGTCCCCCCCCCCCAAAAAAAATGTTCCTTGTCATTGTGGCTGGATGCTCCCTATTCTTGTTCAATTATCCTCATGAATGAAAGCCTATTTCTGCATACAGTTCAGTATCAGATTCTTTCCAATTAGCCTTCCAAAAGGTCACTGATACGACTTTTCTTGTGGCTACGCTTGCTTACTGGCAAGATCTTCAGTATTCTGTTTGCATCTTAATGGCATAATTATTTTCATGGGGGGGTGTTTCTTTTCTTTGTGTGGGTCCACATATACCATTCTGTTCCTAATACACTAGCCAGTTCCTCAGCTTAATTGCATTGTTCTGTATGGATGGAGCATGGGAAGCAGCAGTCAATTATAGCGAACTGAATGAAAGCATCTGCTGAGTAGCTTAGAGATAATTCAGGAATACAGGTCAGTGACCTTCTCTTATTACATATCTATCAAAACAAAATTTTCATGGTAGCACTTGAAAGATCACAAAATTCCGCTCTCTTCCACTCTTTCATGTAGCAGGTGCTGGGCATGGTAGCTTTTCATGCAATTCTTAGGAGAAAGGCTGGTAGAATTTGATCAGGTCATATCTGCTGGCTGGGCAGTGCAGCTAATAGGACTGGCTATACTATCTCATCTTTTCAGAGCACTGCCTATCCAGAACAGCAGATAGTGGGATCATTGGCAGCTAGAGGAATATAGGAAGCTGCCTGAGACCAAAGTTAATCCATGAATTTACCTAGAATAGTATTGTTCATAGTGACTGGAAGAGGTTCTCCATAGTTTCAGACAGAGGACATATCCAGCCCTATCTAAATATGCTAGGACCTTCTGCATAAAAAGCAGGTGCTCTACCTCTGAGCTATGGCCCTTCCCCAAGGAAATCTTGAACCTTTGATCTGGTGACAGATGATTCTTTTGATGTGCCCTGATGGTGTAGCATTGCTGTTTTAAGACTTGGTGAATGTTGTGAAGATGCCAAGAATTTGTTGGGTCTGCAGTTTGCACCTGCATTTTAGGTAAAGTCTAGCTGCTTGGCTTTTAGGTGGTAGGAGGCTTCATTTGCACCTTCTGTTTCCTGACCCTTCTCCTTTCCTAGAGTCTGTAGAACTCTTAAAAGGATAGCCTGGCCAAAAGTTTACCATCCAAGAGCATTGCCACTGCCTTTGTCTTCTGATGACAACCATAATACACACAGCTTTTCACTCTCAGAAGAGTTGATGGTATTGAGGAGTTTAGGAATTAGGTATTTAGGAATTTTGTGTGACCTTCTAAGTAGCAGGTGGGAGCTCCTTATGCCAGTGAAAGGGTGTCCTGATGGAATCAGTCCCTTATTAAATCACATGAATGAGCCTGACAAAGAACCTCCTGGTATCTTTTATACTTTCCCATCTATGACTATCCTGAAATGTAACCTTAATCCAAGCAGCAATTAAAGTCTCCCCAAAAGCCACATTTGAAGTAAATCTTCTGCTGTGCTCTTGTAATATGCAGCATCTTATGCTTATCGTATTGGAAATGTCAAGTTGCAGTGCCTTCTAGTATAGATTTATTTTCTGCAATAGTAAATGCTGTGAAATGCATTGCTATTTGAGGGCCTAATCTCACCATCATTTTTAGCAGGTGGCAGTCCAAGCTATTATTGATCTCTGTTGCATCAGTTGCATGTACAGCACCTTCTACATGCAGAATTCATCCCGAGTGCCTTTCAAACATTTTTCAGTGGTGGACTCAAGGTCAATAAATCCAGTGGCTTTTAGTTGATTCACAGCTATAAATGACACTGCTGTGTATGCCATACTCTGGGCATCAACTGGGTGCAACCCTTGGTTCATTCCAGTTTATGCCTGTTTGTGGTATCTATGTTACAGTGAAAGTTCAAAATTTAGTGGAAAATGACATTTATATGTAAATTCCTATAATCTCATGTAGTTTCAGGGTGTGTCTAAAAATAAATTTGTACTTCTCCACAAGTAAACGCCCTCATGTAGCTGACTATCCATATAGATTTTGGACATTCACAAAAATCCTCTTGTCTTTACTAATATCTGAATGTCATCAGCTTGCACCAAATCGACGGCGATCATAATTCTGTTAGAAAGTACTAGCCAACTAGCCATCATACACCCACTGTAACCTACACATCGACCGACTGATTTTTAAAAGTATTTATATATCACCCTTTCACAAAATACCAGGGCAACGCACAGCAATTTAAAAACATTTTTAAAAAATCCGCTGATGACTTGTCTACGCTTCTGTTTGTCCTGTACCTAGAAAACATGGGTCTGTGTGGTTTTCTGCTTGACCCACACTTTCTAGGAATGAGTCTGAACAGTTTCCCCCTTGCCCCACTCATTTCCCAGGGGAAACCCACTCTTTAAAGATAAATCGGAACCAACAGCAAGCTGGGGAAAATGCTGTTTGCTCCAATTGAGTACTAAAGAGTGGTTTCCCCTTGGAGGAAAGCAGTGGAACAAGAGGAAGTGTGGATAAAACCTAAAAGCAACACAGAACAGCAATTAAAATGACTGTCCACTCAACAAAAAAGTTGAATAGGCCTGTTGGCATGAGAAAATAAGATGCCTGAAAGGGAAAAGAGAGAATGCCTGCTGAATCCCATAGCATGGGACAGGTGATAGGTTTGTTACATGAAGGGCAGCTAACAGTGCTCTTCTGGGTAATCTTAGTGACTGGGCTGAGATAAAGAAGAAGCAGCAGCTCAGGCAGTACTTCAGTTATCCTGGACACAAGGTGTTCAGGGCTTTCTATATAAACACAAGAGCAGTGAACCTAGCCCAGGAGCATATTGGCAGTCAGTGCAGATGCTTTAACAGATATGTCACAGCTATCAGCCATCCGACTCCATCAGGAGTCTACAGTGGTACCTCTGGTTAAGACCTTAATTAGTTCTGGAGGTCCGTTCTTAACCTGAAACTGAGGTACCGCTTTAGCTAAAGGGGCCTCCTGCTGTTGCCGCACCGCTGGAGAACGATTTCTCTTCTCATCCTGAAGCAAAGTTCTTAACCCGAGGTACTATTTCTGGGTTAGCGGAGTCTGTAACCTGAAGCGTCTGTAACCTGAGGTACCACTGTACCTGCTGCTTTCTGCACCAGCTGGAGCTTCCAGATCAGGAGCATTAGCAGTCCCACATAGAGTACATTGCAGTAATCCACCCCTGAGCTTCTTAAAATAATGAATTTACTGACATCTTACTAGTCTTATTTGGATGTTAATAATATAAAATATTTTTCTTCACTGCAGCATAAAACTGTAGGGACTGTTAAAAACCACCAACCATCTCGACCAGTCCTTTTTTTCCTTTTAAAAAAAAGGTTATGGGGTTCTCTCATTTTCCTACTCATATTGAAATACTGCTCCTCAATGAGGCCAAACTTAGATTCACAAAATGTTTAGGGGTACGCGTACCCCTGCATCCCCCCAGAAAAAAAGCACTGATCTTGACTATGAAAAGCTTTAAGAAAACATTTGGCTCTTTTCTTTTCCTGTAGAAGAAAAATATTTTTTGGAATTCTCAGTTTTTCTCCAATTTCAGTTACTGAGTTTAAAATTAGATTTTAAAATATGTAGTATAATTCTATGCTAGAGAAAGCCCTTGAACTTATTGCAACAAACTGCATCAGCTCCAGGAAGCTGAATCCCGTGGAGAGAGCTAATAGATTTCTGTAGAGCAGAAAACAACATTTAGACTTTTCTAGGCTTTGCCCTCTAACTTCCAAAGCTATTAATCTATCAATCAGAGTTGTGATTTAACTTCAGCAGTGCAATTATATATGGGCTCTAAGCTGCTACCCTTTGCAGTAGCATGGGAAATATAGCCAGGGGCTAAAAACTGGGATCTGGACATCTAGCAGGCTGGATTCTATTTCATGTTTAAATGAGAACTGCTACAATGATATTTTACCACTGGTGCCTTAGACATTTCACCATGCCATTGGCTGTAAATTGTGGAAGATACTGCCTGCCCCCCCGCACCAGCACCAATACAAATGTTATCCTCAAGGTAACATAGTCACCCCTACCCCAGAGTTCCCCCATCTAACCTATGGCACAGCCTAATCTGCACCTGCCATATACTGTTTTTCATATTTGTCCTGGTGCCCATTAAAAAGCAGTGGCATGGTTGTGCCAAAATGAATCCCATTGAGTTGATTGAGAGTGTGCTGAAGTGTCTCCCATTGAGATCAGTGTAACTGGAAAATGCTCAACTGTGGATCAATTGCATTCTAACTACACACACACACACACACACACACACACCCCCGCTTCTGTCTATTCTGCCAAATATTTATCTCAGTATTCTTATACATTTATACCAGCAGTGCCATTTTTCTAGAAGAGGAGGTGCCAGAACTCACCATGAACACCTCCCTTGTTCTCTTAGAATGGCAATGGTGCCCACAAGAGAAGTGCCAGCAAGCTACACTTTGCCACTGTAGCTTACTTTCAAATAAGCATGCATAGGATTGTTTCGTAAGTCAGAACTGGACAGGACTGGAGGAGACTCTTGAGAGTCCCATGGACTGCAAGAAGATCAGACGCATCCATTCTTAAGGAAATCAGCCCTGAGTGCTCACTGGAAGGACAGATCGTGAAGCTGAGGCTCCAATACTTTGGCCACCTCATGAGAAGAGAAGACTCCCTGGAAAAGACCCTGATGTTGGGAAAGATGGAGGGCACAAGGAGAAGGGGACGACAGAGGACGAGATGGATGGACAGTGTTCTTGAAGCTACAAACATGAGTCTGACCAAACTGTGGGAGGCAGTGGAAGACAGGAGTGCCTGGCGTGCTCTGGTCCATGGGGTCACGAAGAGTCGGACACGACTAAATGACTAAACAACAACAAGGATTGTTTCGTAAGTCAGAACTGGACAGGACATAGTCCTTGCCTGATGCAAAGAAAAGGACATGGACAGTAACTGAGTAATGTTATTGATAGCCGTCCTGAAGAAATCAGTCATACTGGCACAGGGATATACTTTTTAAAAAGTTGTCAAAGATATCATTTGGAAATCTTGTATCAAGCTTTCAAAAGCAAAAACTATGTCAACACCTGCTGCATCTAATACAGTGGAAGGAAAAACTGCTGATCAGCTTAGCAACCACTGGGTGTCATTGTTGTTTTATTAAACTACATCTAGAAGTGGGAAAGGCTGGGAAGGAGCTTTGAGTGTGTGAAAAAGGAGGGAGAAGAATTCCCCCAGGCTGATTGCAACACACACACACACACACACACACACACACACACACACACACACACAGATATGCATTGGGGGGGCATGTTTGCATTTTAGCAAATGCACAAGTGCATAAAAAATATAAAATAAAAAAGCACGATGTAAGGAGTTTCACATTTATAAGAGAGCTGAATACTGATTGGCCACGGGCGGGGGGGGGGGGGAGAACAGAGCTACAACCTGTATAAATGGGTGTGTGAAAGATAGTCACAATTTCTGGAATGGATGATGGTCTCTGCAGTGGGATGAAGAATAAATCTCAGTAGCTGCACCAAGGTCACTTGAAGCAAATGCAGTAATTGAGCATGGAAGGTCACACGTGAAGCCGTATCTCAGCTGACAGGAATGGCAGAAGCAACATAGCAAATTAGGTGTTACAAAATTACAGGAGATAGTGGGAATACACCATGGGGTTAAAAGGCATAGATGCTTTGGAAGCCTGATCTCCGACTGTGAAATGAAAACAATAAAACAGAAATGGAAGAAAGGAGTAATGGTGACAAAGCTTATTAGAAGGAAAACCCCTTTCTCCCTGGAGTAAGCGAGTTCTGTGCTGTTGTTTCCATGGTAACTATCAGCCGCTAGGTAACCCTAGAAAATTTCAAAAGCACTTCATACAAAATGACTGAAAACAAAGTAACCTTGGCTAACTTGAAAAGCTTGCTTTTTATAATTTGTAATATATAGAGGGCTTTCAAGTATGTCTTGATCAGATGTTTGCATTTACAAACAAGTAGCCTCATGCTCCAGTATACTGCTTAGATATAAATACAGGGCTTGTATTCTAATATACAACAGTTTGTTATTAGTTATCTATAGGCCTTAAACTAGGTTCCTGTCACCTCCAAGATGAATGCCTGAGTAATGGTGATGGGTAGCCAAATCTGTCCATTTTTGTTTCTCGGAGTTTCTTGTTTTTGCAATCTCCAGTTCTCTGCATTGTACATCAGGTTGCCAGTAGTGAGCAGGATCAAAGGGAAAAAAGTGTGCTCAGCGGGGGTGGAGATTCTTGCATTTCTGAAGACTACATTGCAGGCACATTTAGTTCAAGGGCACAATCCCGGCAACAATCCTGGGAATGTTCTGGGGTGCAGGAGAGGATATATTGACTAATTATATCCTTATCCAACTTGTGCTAACAAGTTCCCAAAATATCAGCAGAGTTTATAACATTCCCCTTTAAAGTTCGCAACAGTAATGTCTGCACAGGTTCGCTAGAACCTCTATAATAATTACTCTGGTAATTTCCCCTTTTGTTTCCTCTTAAAATACAAGACACGACACAGTCTTTATAAAAGTATAAAAGAGTTTACTCACGTTCTGTTCACAATATGATCCCAGAGGGCAGACAGCTTTAAAAGGTTACATACATTCAGAATCTATCTTATAGCAAGATAGTCCCTTAGTCCTCTCTTGGCTGAGAGCCAAGAAGGCATGTTGCTCCTTCAGAAGATGAAGATGAGAGAGAGAGAGATGGCTGCCTGCCCTGTGCTTTTATCATTTACCGGCACAGGTGAGGCCACACCCACCTCTGGTCACATGCGGAGGAAGTCCGTCCCCAGGAAGTTTACCTGCTTGCTAGACAGACATCCCTCCCCATGTTCTAACATGTACACTCTAGGAATGTTGTCATTGACTGCTCCTGTGTTTACATCCCACACACTCAAGGAGGGCATGCAGCAGGGTTGGTGAGGGTGCAGCTTGGGGAGACAGTATGTGGTCGAAGAAGAGTCCTGAGGGCCAGATATGGAGGCCTGAGGTTCCCCACCACTCCTGTATTTTTATTTTTAATAATAATAAGACAGCTCTTTAGTTAAGCAAAAAGTGCTTGGTTAAACAATCTAACCATTAAAATGCAAGCATATGCATGTCTACCCAGAAGTACATTCCACTGAGTTCAATGGGGCTTAACTCTAAGATGCATAGGATTGCAGTCTAACCGTTACAGCACTATTTGAGGATAATCACTGCGATCCTTGCATTTAAATGCACACAACAAACAAGGTCCTTGTGAGCAGCGTCAGAACATCTGATTTGCATGAAGAAGGTCCCAGGTTCACTCCCTGGAATCTCCCAGTTGGGCTGGGAGAGACTCTTGCCTGAAACTCTGGAGAGCCATTGTCTGTCAATGTAGACAATACTGAGCTGGGTGCACCAAAGGTCTGACTCGGTGTAAGGCAGTTTCCTACATTCCCTTTGTGTGGTAGGGACAGTGCTGAATTGAGGCTGGTCTGATTGGAACAGCATTGCATTGGAAATCTATTTCTATCTGAAAACAAAAATGTTACCAAGTGTAAAAAGCATAAAACTGAAGTGCCGTTTTGATCAGCAATCCTAAATCTCTCTCTCTCTCTCTCTCTCTCTCTCTCTCTCTCTCTCTCTCTCTCTCTCTCTCTCTAACATTATCCCAAAGAAAGAGTTTCTGTAGTTTGTCAATTAAAATAAAGAGCTGCACAAGTACTATGAACTTTAGTTTTGTGTTTACCAACTTCACAATGCGGGTGGTTTCTCTGAACTTCTTATTATTTTATTGTTTATCACATAAAAGCAGTTGCTTCTAAATCATATCTGGAGAAATAGATTGATAGAAGCCATCATCTAGATTTAGGGCAAAGGATGTTCATATTTCAGAATGATCAGATAGAAATCCAGGAGGTGAGGGCTGCATTTACCTTGTCCTTGTCTTCCAGGAAATGTCGGTCACAGTAAAAGCACTATAATTCATATTGTTTATAAGATCTACAAGAGGAAAGCATATAATGAAAACATATAAATCTCTGCTCTCAAAATAGCAAGGAGTCTAGGCTTGCTGAATGTCAACGCTATTAGTAAACCATAAAATTGTTGGAACATGGAATAAATATTCCAGTAACTAGCAGAAATATGAACTAAACGTGTCTCGATATAAATGTAATAGGTCCATATTATTTTGAATCACAGTTATCAGAAACCCTGACTTATCTGAATTCACTGCGGCTCCCTTATGTATCCCGTGTCAATGTAATTCCTTTGCAGATAATGCTGCCATTTATCCAACCTGTTTATGATCTGAATCGTCTGCATAGCCCACATAAACTATGGAAAAATGGGCCTTGTAAAGGTCTTTCCATGGTCTGCATGTTTGCATGCGTTTCATGCATCAAATATCCAATGGTTTGTCATCATTTCAAAAATGTGAAGTAGGATGCTGCTTATGGAAAGTATGAACCAGAAAGATGACATGTATTTGTTTCACATGATACAGAAACTCATTTTATTTTACCAAATGTTAATGTCTTTATGAAGATTCCCTGCCTATTCTAAATTTGCTTTCTAGATAGCCCATATAGCAGCAGATAATATTGATATCTGCCAAGCAGTGTGCTTCCAGTGCACTACCATAGTTCTCGATACAAGCTGTGAAAATGGGGCAAATGTCCCTACTAAAAATTATCCATGTCCAGTTTTTCCCACCCACACTGCAGAGTACAGTTAGCACCACAGACACGTGAAGACAGCAGAAACTGAAGCTGTTCCATGGGCAAGTGAGCTTTCTATATCCTCCCTCCATCAGCTAATGCTTGCAAGACAGAATTTGTAACCTGAAAATGTATTTATTTTATTTTCAATACTATAATCCACCTTTCAATCATTCAAAGCCCAAGGGAGCTTACATAAAACCATAGAGACATCAAGTAGAATGCACGCATTTTTACTCCAAACTCCAATTGTATTAAATGGGGCTTAATCCCTAGTAAGAGTGTTTAGGACTGCAACCTTAACAGAAGAGCCCCAAACCAACTAACCAGCTGGGAGGAAAATGCCTAAACCAGAGAAGCAGAATAACTGACAGACAGCAATGACCTGGAAAACACATGGAAGAAAATAAATATTTTTACTTGCTGTCTAAATAGGGAGAGAGATGGTGGTTACTGACTTTCTCTGCAGAGAGGATTTGAAAGCTGGGAGCCGCCACTGACCCTATCTCCTGTCATCATTTGTTGCCTCACCTCTCAGGGCAGGGTTACTTGGAGCAGGGCCTCCACTGATGACATAGGCAGATTGGCTAGTTCATTTGGGGTGCCCCATACCTGTCCATTTGAGGGGTCATGCTTTCCCCTTTATATGAGAAGAATGTACTGCCTTAGATCCCATTTGAATGCATGGGGTTAAGACTTCGACTGAAGCATATACACATCAGCCCTTTTCAAGCAATGTGAGCATCAAGCAACATTCAGAGTTTTGGACTGGGGGCAACAGTGATTAGAAGCTTTCAGTTCAAACTTTGGGTGATGGTGGTGAAAGTTCCCAACGCCCCCCCCCCCAATTAGTTGATAAACTATGTAGCTTTCTCCTTGTCAGACCTGTGAGAAATAAAAATGGTGGATGTCAGCTGCCACTGTTTGCCCCAAATAAGGGAAGCATTTCCTCCCTTTCTACCTATCCCTGAAAATTTCCAAAATGGCATTTACATGGTTGTCATCTGTGAAGGAGTGGCATTTCTAAATAGCATAGTTTAAACACACAAGACTTGTGCCATCATGCCTAATTTGGCTCTTAGTCGTTTGTTTGTTTACGTTTATATTCTGACTTTCTACAGTGATGGAATCCAAGATAGAGTAAACACAGTTCCCAAGTGGTCTCCCATCCAGTCACTGACCAGACCCAGACTTGCTTAACTTCACGAAGGTGGTGACCTTATATGCCTTCAGGCCATGGCCTGAGCCCTTCATATTGAAGGGAGAAAGGAAAATGAAGAGAGACTTTTCCCCTTCCCAATAGGATACAGTGCTGCCATTGCAAAATGATCCAGGCAACCCAGGATGGCTCTATTTCTTAGGCTAATACTCAATGCAGTTTGGTAATGCTTTTTAAAAGACTTCAAAAAGCCAGATGGCTGTTATTTCAGCACTATTCATTAGCGAGCAGCCTAAAATACGGACTTGCAGAAAGCAAACAAAATCCATTTGTGTCATTGTGTTGCCTAATGTGAAGTAGAACCAAATAAATAAAAACATGCTATTAATGCAATATTTTCCCCAAGAAGGTTTTACTGCATATAATGTTGAGTGCATATGATGTAAACAGGGATGGATGCAAAGCAGATGTAATTTCTACTGCTAATTGTAAATGAAAGCTTTTAAAGAACTATGTTCTGATCTCTCCCCGCCCTCAACCACCCAAAGACGTATTGGCAAATAAATTCAGGAGACTTTAAGAAATAGTGTCTAACTCAATGTTCATGTTTCTTTCTGAGCCATTTATCACTGATTTCCCTTTACTTACAAGGCCTTGGACAAATGCTGTTATTAATTACTGCCAATTCCAGTGCTACACCATTGCTGATTTGAGAAGCAACATAGAATGAGTTCCATTTCAAAGGGTTTATACACCAAGTCCCAGATCAATCGCCCTGATTTAGATCTCTTTGTAGGAAACTATGCATATGGGATTTCGAGGAGTCTCTTTTCATCTCAAAAGAGGTGACACTTCCATGCACTGATCTTTTGCAACAAAGTACCTAAACATGGAATCATACCCAACTTTCAATAAAATCACAAAGTATAAACATCAGCATATCGAAAATCCAGTGAGCAGTAGCAACAAATACAGCATGAGGAAAAATGTATTGGAATCCAATAACCATCACCAAAAAGGCAATAGCATTAACCATAATGAAATCATCTAAATTAAAAGCTAATCAGATCAAATAATAATAATAAATAATAATAATAATGGACATTTGAAGCATTTTCGACAGCTAGTCCTGATGGGGACAAGCACACAAGCACAAATTCCTGGAGAGAGAGTTCTATAAGCATGGGGCTACCACTAAAAAGGCCCAGAGTCTTGTACCTGCTAACCTAAGAAATCGTAAGGGGGGCAAGCAACCAGAGCGTACACTGCTGATTGTAGGGCAGGGGTGGGGAACCTGTTTCAGCCCAAGCACTGCACTTCCTTTTATGGGCTACCTTCCAGGGGCCCATGTGCCAGTGATGGTGGGCAGAGCCAAAGGCAAAAGTGGGTGGAGCAACAAATGGAGCAACTTACCTTTTATAGCATGCTAGTTTCTGCATACACTTCATCCTCTGTATCCTCCACCTAGGCAAGCAATTTCAAGGACAGAGTCCAGTCAGGTGAAAACACGAAGGATGCAAAGCAGGGCCAGGGAAGGGTGTGGACCACAGAGAGGGTGCATGGCCTGTGGGGAGATAGGACCAGTTAGAGAGGTCTGGAGGGTTGCATTCAGTCCTGGGATTTCCCACCGCTGTCTTGGGGCATGGATAGGATCATATTAGTGTAAGCAATCCATCAAGTAACCAGACCGGAAACCATCGAAGGCTTTAAGACGTTAAAGTAATCACCATCTTGTAAATGCACTGACTAGCAGTGCAGAAGGCGCAGGATTAGTGTAATATGTTCTGGCCTGACACCACTCAAACAGCTGCACGCTATACTAGCTGAAGTTTCTGAATTGACTTCAAAGGCAGCCTCACATAGCATGCATGAAAATATTGGGTTTGATTGACTTACAACACAATCCTAAGCATGTCTAGATTCCTGCATTGCAGGGGGTTGGACAAGATGACCCTCGTGGTCCCTTCCAACTCTATAATTCTATGATTCTACTTAGAAGTAAGTCCTATTGAATTCATTAGGGTTTACTCTCAGGTCGGTGAGATTAGGACTACAGGCTTGGTCATGCTTCCAATTCATGAGTAAGCTGTTGTATCTGGAGCTTGGAAACTAAATTTTGGTGCTCTGCATGACTTTCATCAATAGCAATATTCTAGAATTCGTTTTTAGATACACTGAATTGTTAAAAGCGGGCATTTTTCATCATCCCCACAAGTGGTTAAATTTTATTTTATTTTAAAGATTTTCCATAGGAATACTGACATATGATTTTAAAAAATACAACAGATCATACTTCTGTTTAGTTTAAAGGCTGCTGCAAACTTGCATAAGTAGCATGTGGTATAAGGGCGATAGGACTGTGTCACTTCTCAGCACAGTTGTGGGATCACATATTTAAATGTTTCTGCATATACCAAGAATCCTTGGCAAGCTACAGTTCATAGGATTCTTTTGGGGGAAGCCATTTGTTTTAAATGGTGTGTCCTCAGGCCAAGTGAGTTTCAAACACCCTAAATAGATTCAACTGCCTGGCTTTCCCTTTTAACTTCCTTCTAATGAACCTTCTCATTTTTTATAAGTTTCCTCTTGTGAATTTAAACATGTGAGTCTTGGTCTTTCTGAGCAACTTTCCACTTTTACACATATTTAATCTAGTAGCCATTTTTCCACTGTTTTGGATTTAGTCAACAAGATTTTCATCTCATACCAACTCCTGGACACTGCTCACCTGTTCAGGATTAAAGCATCCCTTCTTTAAATCTTGTAGTTAAATAACCATATAAAAACCACTGTAGGTCCATCAACAGTACAGCTTCCTTAGCAGTAATGGGAAAATGTATATTTATAAATTTATATAATTAAATATATAAAAAATAAAAAGGTGCTTTAAGCATCGGCCACCATGAACCAACTACTCATTGCCAAGTTATGCCTTATTTCCCACTTTGAAAACCTCAGAAAATTTACACCATCATTCCTAAAGGATCAGCAGTCCCAAACAGGATATGATCTAGCTCTTGTTTCAGTTCAAATAATATCACACCTACACACAGCTTTTCCAAAAATGTGCTGCCATTTGAGTTGCTGGTGGGAGAATCACTAGATGGCAGCATCTTCTCAGAATTCAGTAAAGTACCACACATGACCATTAACATTTATTTCCCCCCAGAAAATTCCATGTCTCCCCACCAAGCTGTCAAACCAAGACCAATGAATCTTTTTCTCCCACAAATACCACATCTGAAAACAAGCTGAAAACCAATAACTTGCACTGTAATTTGGGTAAGGAGCAAAAGGTGTCTCTCAAGTACTTTTGTCGTGAATTTTGGAAAGTTGAACTAAGATATTCCACATACCCAAAATTATACTTTCTGCTTTAGATGAAATACAAATTTTGTGATTTTCTGAGCAAAGAATTCTTCCTGATTATTGTTAGGCAAAATGAACACATATCCTTAAAACATTGCAATCCCGTGCAAGACAGATTCAAAGCAGTAACCCTATGCCAACTTACTTGGGAGTAAGCCCCACTGAATTCAACTCAGTATGTCTACTCAGAAGGGACATACATAGGATTGGTTAATTTCTTTCCCAATGGTTCTGTTTTTAGATATATTTCACTATGATTTACACAGCAATAAAGTTAATAGAGACCATCTTTGTCTGTAGATTCCTTACTAGCACTCCCCAATGCATGTTTGTGCAGACAGTCCATTGTATTCAACGGCGCTTACTCTCAGGTAAGTGTGCATAAGATTTCAGCTTTACAGCACTACCTCTCCCCAGAAGTAAATTTCACTGAGTTCAATGGGACTTGCTTCCAAATACATGTAGCGGGATTGCAGTCTAGCTACTGTTTGAAGTGTAGTTGAAGAATGGATATTTGCAAATCAACATATAACAAATTACGATATAAATCAGGTGGCAACATTTTTCACTTTTTTCCCAAATTGTATGTGTATGTGGGGCAGGGGGGCATGGCTTCAAAAATGCAATTTTTGCTTTGAGCTTTCAATCCAGTTTTGAGAATCAGTGTAGGATCTAGTTACTACTCAATATTTACTTGCTTTCAGAAACCTTGCTCATTTACTTCTGCTTCCATTCCTTGAGACCTTTCCAAATAATCTGTTTATTGTCACACAACAAATAACACATTTGTTGCCCACACCTCACTTTCCCCATTATAGCTGCTCATCTTTTGTAGGTCTGTCATATTTTATAAGCACTACAAATCATTATTTTGTACCTGGGAAATTGGCAATACTTCCCCCAAATAGCAGATACTTTGTTACCGGAAGCCTATAGCCAAGGAATTGGCTGGCTAGTTGAAATCAATACATGAAATTCAGACTTTGCTGCTTCTTGGTCCTCATTACTCGCTCAGGATTGCCAGGCCACAATACTGCAGAAGCCACCAGAGAGAAAATCCCTCAGCTATATAACTCTTAAAGGTATAGCAGCCATGTTAGAGTCCAAATCCATCAAAACTAACCCATGGTCCTCAGGCCTCTATAGCTCCCTTTTCTTTTCACCTCCTTCCTGACCCTTCTGACCTGACCCTTCCTGACCCTATTTCCTTCTTAACTTCCCTCCCTTCAAAGCCAACTCTTCACCCACGTTTGTTTCTTCAGTATCCCACTTTTGAGGCCACTGACTGACTACTTTGTCAAGCTGTTTTTGGTTACATTTGTCTTTTTGGACAGCCTCCTTAGCATTCCTCCATCTCTGGCTCATCACCCTTCTGAGCAGAAGCACTGTGAATTTCTTCTTCGGATCCCAGACCCACCTTAATGTGTAGTGTTTTCTGCCCTTTTCTTGCCACCTTTTTCTCCCATAGTTTCCTGAGTTCCTGTTTTTCAGTCCGTTGTTTAGCTACATCATTAGTTCAGCCACCTTGTCTTTGGAATGCTTGCTTTCCCCCCATCCCTATAGCCTGGAACATCTTTCCAGCCCTCAGCCTATTCCCTAGCTTTTTCTGTCCCAAGAGTTGGTGTAAGGTTTCGTTTCAGCCAAACTGACACACTCCTCTTTTCTTGCAGAATCTGGAGTATGAACGTTTTGATAGCTTTGTCTTCTGAGTAGTTGGAAGGTTCACGGGCAACATTACGTATCACAACAACTATATCAAAGATCTCATCAATAGATTAGAAATTGAGATTGCAATGTGGAGTGTGACTTAAGTAGCAGAAACCTTTTTATGTTGCAATGATTACTGAATGAGACACTGACACTCACCTCCCCTTCATTATTTTCCTGGCTAAATAAATTTCATTTTCATTTTTGTATTCTTTGGTTCTTTAGGGTTGCTTATTTCCTCTACTGCAAGAGAATTCACCTAATTATTTTTTTAATTAAGGGAAACCCTGCACTGGAGGCTTTGAAATTTTGTAAAACTTTTCTTTAGCTTTTAAAATGTATTTTATTCATTTGCTTTTCATTTGTGTTTAAATGTTTGGCGTCCCATTGAACTCCCCACCCTAATTTCTTGCACACTGCTTTGCCTCTCTTTGTCTACGCTTCACACAAGGAGCTCTGTCCTTCCCCAGTCCTTGCTGTTACTGCCTATAATGAAAACTTTCACAAATACCTTCCATCTGACCCTGCTAAACTGTAGCCCCCTACAAAGCACTGCCCTAGGCAGCCACCTAGTGCCACCTAAGCCTTATTTATTTGCAGATTTTCTTCTTTTCCACCCTCTTTTAAAAATTGTGCCAACTGTAACTGGCTCAGTTCCACATTGCCAACAGGTACATACCACTCATAAATATATATATTGTTGCTTGCAATGCTCTGCTCAAACATTTGGATTAAATCTCTTCCTAAATACTGTGAAGACAAAGGAATTTCTGTTTTTGTTGTTGCCAGGTCCTCACCAAGACCATCTAGCTCATATATAACCAGTGTAGCGTAGTTTGCTGGTCTTCAGCTGGTGGGCTAGGGCCCACTTGTGGGGGGTGAGGCCTGATCCAAGGAGTTTTGCAACAGGAGCACCACCACCATGCAAAGATATGGTAAAAGAAATGGGTCTCCAAATGCATGTTTGTGCTAAAAGTGGGTCCTGGACCTGAGAAGGTTGAAGATGCCTGGTGTCATGGCTAGGGTGTTGGACTGTGATCTGGGAGACCAGGGCTCAAGTCCCCATTTGGCCATGAAGCTAACTAGGTCACCTTGGGCCAGTCACTGTCTCTCAGTCTAACCTAACTCACAGGGTTCTTGTGGGCATTAAAGCTGCCTTGAGCTCCTTGGAGAAAAAGGCGGGATATAAAGACAATTAATTACATAAGCAAGATTCTCCATGCTTAATTCAAAATGCAAAGCAGAAATAATACACAGCCTCTGTCCTGCTCCAAAACCTTTTTCTTTTCTAGTCCAAACTGTTTCATTAAGCTCAGCCACTGCAGAAAAGGGGTTAAGATTCACCCTTAGTTATTTAATGTAGTATTGTTATATTTTTACTGCCGCAGAAGAGGAGAGGCCAGGGACACTAGGTGTGTGGGTGTTCATGTGTGCCTCAGACAGCAAAATGTTTTGCATTGTCCCTGATGTTAGCACTAATAATAATCATAGCGCTCTCTCTCTCTCTCTCTCTCTCTCTCTCTCTCTCTCTCTCTCTCTCTCCACAATAGTAAGATACTTGACAGTGGCTACATTATAGATGCTTAGCCATAATAGACATTACTTGTTCCTTACATGAATGGTCCCCGCCCCCTTGTTAACTTTCATAACTCTTTTGGAGCTAGGTGCCTGATTTTAAATGCCAGTTAAACTTGGCATTGAAATGAATGGCGCAACCAAGACATTTGATTGATTTAAACCATGACAAAAGTCTGTCTGAACTGTAAGAACTTGGAGTGCCATGAAGAAACCAGCAACAAATACTGTTGCATGGTTGTTGCCTTTAATGGCAACAGTTTCTGTCTCTGGAACACATACATGCCATACTGAGATATTTATACTCTCTTAAATGTTAACCTTTTAAATTATGCTCTTCTTGGTGCACTTATTAATAGGAAACTGGGAAAGTGTTCACATTAGAAACCAACACAGAGAATGTCTCTACTCTCAGCAGCACTCATAATGAGAAGCATTTGCTCTGTCTTTCAATGACCACCAGTCTAATTCTTCCATTATCAGATGGCTTAATGCTGCAATCCTTCACACACTTACCTGGGTGTGTCACTGGCTCATTGTTTCAAGCATTGTTTCAATCAAAGGAGTAGCCAACTAGCTTAGGCGTGTTTGCCAGCTGCAGCTGCTCCTTGTTCAGAATGGCTTGGCTTCAGTTATCCATGTTCTGGTGATCTCTCTCTTCTGGACTACTGTAACGTGAAACTACATGGGTTTGCCCTTGAAGACAGTCCAGAGGCTACGGGTAGTGCAAAATGTGACTGCTAGGTTGCTAAACAAGGCACCTCAATTTGACCAAGTGTCACCACTCCTGAAAGCACTGCACTGGCTGCCAGTGAGCTCCTAAGCCAGCCTTTCTCAACCTGTGGGTCCCCAGATCTTGTTGAACTACAACTCCCATCACCCCTAGCTAGCAAGGCCAGAGCTCATGGATGATGGGAGTTGTAGTCCAACAACATCTGGGGACCCACAGGTTGAGAACTGCTGTTAGGCACAATTCAAAGCCCAAAACCGCATGGGGCCCAAAACAACACCTTGCCCAATACTAATGGTCTCAGGTACTATGTTTAGCAGTGGAAGGCCTGTTGGTGGCACTGCTGCTAGGTGGTGCTCGGTTGGCATCAACCCATGATTCTAAACAGGGCCTGTGCCATGTGTTTCCATATATTAGAATGAGTCTCCTTACGCATGGTCTCCCTTTTTTCATCATTGCATCATATAGTCTGTCTAGCAACTTCAATAGAAAATCGGCTGGAAGGAGCGTGGCCAGCTAGGATAACTGCTGAGTTAACAAAGGCATGTGCTTGGCTCCACATGGCACTGTCTCAACAGACTATAATGATAAGTCTGTCATTGCTTTTGGTGTCCCAGCATAGCAGATGTAGCCCCATTGGCTTTGTTGCTGTAATACAGAAAGCTTCCTTTTTGTTCTGCAAGGAAATGGCAGCTGCTTTGCTTGCTGTCATGGAGGGGAGGCCATTGCTTCCAGCTAGCCTCATGGAGTGGGTACAGGCTGCACACAAATTACACATGGCAAAGGCATAATGTGCCCTTTCCTTTCATCTCTTAGGCCACCTCTGCACTATACATTTAATGCAGTATCATACCCCTTTAAGCAGTTGTGCTTTCCCCCAGGGAATCCTGGGAACTTGAGTTTGTTAAGCATGCTGTGAGAGACGGTAGGAGACCTCTATTCCCCTCACAGAGCTACTACTGTGAGAAATTTAGCTCTGTGAGCAGAATAGGGGTCTTCTAATAACTCAGCACCCACAACAGACTGCACTTCCCAGGAATTGTGGGAAGCCATGACTGTTTAAAGTGGTGTGATACTTCTTTAAATGAACAGTGGTACCTCGGTTTATGAATTTAATCCATTCCGGAAGTCCGTTCTTAAACCAAAACCGTTCTTAAACCGAGGTGTGCCTTCCCTAATGACGCCTCCTGCCGTTGGTGCCCTTCCACCATTCAGCTTCCGTTCTTAGACTGAGGTAAAGTCCTCAAATTGGGACACTATTTCTGGTTTTGTGGAGTTTGTAAACCGAATTGTTCTTAAACAGGACTGTTCTTAAGCCGAGGTACCACTGTACAGTGCAAATGGAACCTCTGTACTTGGAGTGCTTGGAAATGGGGCAAAAATGATTTGCCCGCACCACTGGTTGAATTAAAGTCCAGAAGAAAAGCAGGGGCATGTCCAAACACTCATGCATGGTCTATTTTATTATTGACTGCTTGCTAATGCACTGTTGGGTTGGCATCTGTCTCCTCAAGTGGCTGTGCCACATGATCTAAGAGGTGCACTCTACATATTTTTCAGGGAATGATGAACTGCTTGATTGGAGAACTGTACACCAGAATCTTCTGGGATGCTGGAGGGAATCCCAGGAGAAATGGATCTGAACACATTCATTCATTTATTTTTCTATAACAAAAATTATATACTGCTTACTAGAACAAAATACCTCTTGATGGTTTACAGTTAACAGTCTAAAAAGTCATTAAAACACCAATTAAGAAATACTAAAAAACAAATAACATTTAAAATTAAAATATAAAATAAACCCTTTAATAAAATACTTACTGAAGCTATGTACCATGATAAAGTTAGATGTCTAGAAAGGATTGCTTGGGGAAAAGGGGGTGGGGTTAGCCTGAAAAATACAGGAAAGGCCTAATATCAAGGGGCAGTGAGTTCCACAGTCTAAGTGCTTCTTTGTTGGAATGTCTAAAAATGTTGCCACCACAACTGAGTTCTGGAGTTGCTTGTGTTCCTGCATATGGCACATGATTCACACAGCTCTCTTTGAAGCTGAGGTACCCAACCAAATACAAATCTATATCAAACCATGGCAGTTTGTAAGTTAGGGGCACTTCTGCAATGCACAGTTAATACATCCATAGAGACCATTCCAGGAATTCAGATCTAGGAATGTTAATGTGCTCTCATTTCCATGTTATTCTGAATATTCACCAGCATCTGTTCTATGATTAATTAAAAGATTGAGATTTTGCAACACATGGCAGCAAGTTAATAAACAGTTTGTTTATGTACTTAGGGTATTCCTTTAATGGGAAATCTGTTTGCTGAACATCTCAAAAGACTTGAACATTCACTATCTGCATGAGAATTGACCATTTGCAGACACTTAGAATGGCTGGACAGGAAGGAAACTGAAGGTCAGCTAGTCCCAATGTTTTCCCTCAGGCAGAAACCTCCAGACTCCTGCTGCCAAGTAACTCATAGCCATATGCTATTGGGAGAGAAGAAATTCTGCGTCACTAGTCCATCTAACCGGAGGTAAAACTCCTTCCCAATAGCATCTCTTCTTTTGGAACCTATAGGTTGTATTTGAATAAGTCAGAGAAGACTAACTGAAATCAGTGGACTTGAGTTAGACATCCTCTGATTAAGTCCTCTGGTTTCAGTGTGTCTACTACTCTGAGTATGACTTAGATAGAAACCCTGCACTTGAAACAGTAGCAATTCACTAGATAAATAAGTACACAAACCCATCTTGTGCAGATACCTGGGCCATGGTAGAACTGTCCTCATTTGCTTCAAGACCTCTTAACCTGTAATATCACAGTCTTCTCATCATGCCAAAGGCACTCACACATGACAAATGGGTAAAGTATGGCCAGGGGACTAGCTTTACATCTTAGACTCCACTCTCATTTATTTATTTGTTCTGTGCAGAACAGGCCTGAAGCTCACCACAAAGCAGAATGCCTCAGGCCCACCTTCAGAAAGCTTCCACACCCACCAGAGGCTTATCTGTTCTTTTTTTAAATTATTTATTTAGAATACTTATGCATCACAAAGTAGCAGAAAGTTCTCAAAGCAACTTACATAGTACTGGGTAGCAGAATCCAGTAACTTCTGGAGGACACCATGTCAGCTACCCCTGCCCAACGCTATGTCTACTCAAGGAAGAATTCTTTCCCAAACTTCACCGCAATTGTCCCCACAAAATGGGGCTTAATGGAGTTGCCCTCATCCCTTGTCAACAGTGGTGGTTCTTGGCCTCAGTAGAAGAACAAAGAACAAGACCTTTCCAGGAACAGGAACAATGTCTGGGTCTGGAGAACAAGGCTGCTCCTGCCACACTTCTTCTGGCAGACTGTTGGATTGATGGTAGCTCTGGCCAGAGTCTTGTGGTAAAAGAACTCACTCTCTTTGTATCCTGTGCCCACAAGTGTGCTGAATAAATGCAGTAAAAAAAAAGCTATTAAATGTTGTATACCTGTACTGTACCTTGATTCACTTAGCCCTATATATACTTAGACAAGTGTGAATTTGATAGATTTGGCTCCAAATGAGACCTGAATTGAATTTCCCCCCACTTCCTGCCACCTGGCAGGGATGATGGGAGTTCTAATACAGCAACATTTGGGGGGCCACGGATTCCCCACCCCCATGTTACAGTGAAAGAAAGGCAGAGAGACCAACTGACTGCCCAAAAGTAGAACAGGATCAATACCTGTTAAAAAGTTGAGGTAATTTTAATCTGTTTTAGTATGTTTTAAAATGGATTTGTAATTTTTTTTCTTGAGTCTACTAGGGGTTTGGGGATGTTGTTTTTTACAATCAAGCAGTGTATAAATTTTATGAAATAAGTAAATTAATGTCATCAAAGCTGCCCTTTATATTCAACAGTTATTAGTGCCTTCTTACCAAACATTGTATAAAATGGGCATAATTCTGGGTTTTTAGGGCCATTTCCCACCTCAGTCTCTGCATTGTCTTTGCTTCCTCAAGCTGTTCAACCAACCAGAAAATGAGCTGACAGGACTGAGGTATCTAAAACCATGCTGCTTGAGAGAAAATTTGTAGCAGAAATGATTGCTGCTGGCAAGGCTAGGTATTTAAAGGATCTCTCCTGGGAAGACTGAACCAGCCACCTTCACTGCCACAAGGGCTTCTAGATTCCCTCCTCCCTCTATATTTAGAGAGAGGTGGAGCTTCCTCATTCACGTCAATAGAGAAGACAGCTATCCATGCATGGGCACACATGTGTAGAGCAGTCCTCTGCCCAAGGATGTGAACAGAAAAGCTACAAAATATGTCTAGAACTCTAGATCAGAGAAATCATATAACCATGCAAATGCTTTGAAGCCAAGTCTCAGAATTTATGCTTAGACTTCAACGTGTTTTTATACACTATAGCTTTTGCCTAACTGATATCCAGATAGTGAAGATTTTCTAAATGATAGGTCTGTGGAGAGTATATTTCTAGATATGTGCTTGTGCTTTTCTAAATTTTATTTTGCAGAGTAGCATTTGATGCATCCCCAAATATCTGAGAGGCTATGGTCTGTCACAAAATGAAGAAAAGCAATGGCAATTGTATTCAGGAATAAAAATAATAGGTCTGTCAGCAAGATAAATGGAAGGGAGGAATGACGTTTAACATAAATGGAATCAAGAAAGAGCAAAGGTCACCCAAAGGGGAAATTTTATAGAGCATGTAATTCAAATCCAGTTATTGTAGCCCAAGGAAAACAATGAGGTGTCTTTATTAAACACTGGGATGAGTAAATCAGAGCATCTTCCACTGCCCCTGTTTATTTATCTCACTGCCAGGCCTGTGATGAAATTCGAGTGAGAAAATATGGACCTGGAATCATCTGAAAGTAAAATCTAAATGCATGCTGTCAAATGCATTTCCTTTCATGTTTATGTAGGCATGTGCATGTTTATAGCCTCCCCCAAAGCATGCAGAACTTAGGAAAGGCATGACAAGAGGAGCTGCTCAGTAAATATTTACTTACAAAGGTTCAGGCGCTCTTTTATTCCAGAATGACCTCTGGAAGTTGAGAAATGTTATTGTTGGGTAGCCTGACTCTCTTGTCAATTATGCCTCAATTTTTCCAGCTTCCCACCTTCAGTTTTTAATCTCAATGACTTCTTGATACCCAATTTAGGGGCCCTCTTAAAGAGTTTTAAACCTGGAAGGGACACCCTGGGTTGTCTAATCCAACCTTCCCTGGAGAAAAAAGGATCCCTAACCTGTTTGTTTACCTGCTGAACTGCTGTTGCAATTAGGAATTTGGGGAGATGGAGAGAAGAGAAAAGCCAAAGAAAACTTAACTGTAGAAACCATGGATTAATAGATAGAAAGACCTACACTGTATCTATGAGAGTCAACTCACATGGTATGTCCTAGAACTATATTAGATAAGGATTCAAGAAACCAGGTTGTTGGTACACGCTATCAATAATTATAGCAGTACAAATATGATTCAGTTGGAAATTCCAAATCCATCAAGAACTGAAATTAGATATTTTTATCTACCGTACTTTGTCATGGTGTCAGCATACAGATGTTGGTCTAGATAGAGGCTGCACATTTAGTAGTATTTGTGGTTGTATCCAAGCCATACAATAGATTAAGTGGTGTTTGCATGCTCTGAAAGGCAAGTCATTGACCAATAGCTCCCTCCATGTATGGGTGACATGTGGATGCCATTCTGGCATAGTTCCTGGCTGAGGGTGGAGGTGGTGTTTTCAAGGACATTGTGGACACGTCAATATATTTTCTGCCATTTTAAAATGCTCTTGTGGTGAGTTTCCTGTTCCTCCAGCATGACAGCAGTGTATCTCCATCCCCAGCATAGTATGTGCATGGGATTGCTCTGCAAATTTTACAGTTTTGCTTATTTTACATAAGCACATTTACCAGTTTACAGCATCTTTTCCTGTTTTGTGAGCATGAAGAGGTAAAGAAGCTCTGCCTTCATAATCTGGAATAATGTATTTTCGGTTACAAGGGCTGGAAACTTGTAGGCTTAAACCAGCGGTAGGGAACTTCTGGCCCTCCAAATCTTGACTGGTCCCAACCCATCAGTCCCAGACATCATGGCCAATGTGCAGTATAGCAACATCTGGAGGACCAAAAATTCCTCATCCATCATTTTTAAGAAACCATAAAGCTGAGATTCTCAAAATTCTTCAACAGACTACTTCTTTGTCTGTGCTCTCATAAAGTCACAGCACACACCAGAGTCCATTTTAATAACATGCCCTTCACAATAGCACATCAGAACCATAAAATATAATTACACTGCTATTACAGTGGTGCCTCACAAGACGAAAATAATCCATTCCACGAGTCTCTTCGTCTAGCGCTTTTTTCGTCTTGCGAAGCAACCCTATTAGCAGCTTAGCGGCTTAGCGGCTAAAAGGCTATTAGCGGCTTAGCAGCTTAGAAAAAAGGGGGGGAAAGCGAAAAAAATCACAAGACATTTTCGTCTTGCAAAGCAAGCCCATAGGGAAATACGTCTTGCGAAGCGCATTGAAAAACGGAAAACCCTTTCGTCTAGCGGGTTTTTCGTCTTGCGAGGCATTCGTCTTGCAGGGCACCACTGTACTTTTCAGTTTGGAGAAGGGCTTTCCCCCTTAATAATAAAATCACCTAGACATACAATTATATATACACCTCATTACTGCATTTAAAGCTAGAGTTAGCAATTCATACTTCATACCCTCCAAAGATTAGTAAAACCTCTATGGCATAATTGAGCCAAATTCAATATTCTTTTAAGTTAGTGGATAGCTTATCCTCCAAATGTTGCTGAACTACAACACCCATCATCCCTGACCATTGGCTGCGCTGGCTTGGGCTGATGGGAGTTGGAGTCCGACAACAACTTCTTCTTCTTCTTCTTCTTCTTCTTCTTCTTCTTCTTCTTCTTCTTCTTCTTCTTCTTCTGCCATCACTCGTAGCTGAGTAAGATTGTCTTCCATAAACATGGTTTTAACAATAAGTCCTTAAGTGACTGTGGAGGCCAATTCTGGATCCACACATCCTTCCACAGTGGGGATGTTGGTTTCCGGGCGGGAGTTGATCAGGGATTTGCCAAGCGTGCCTTCCTCTTAGCACGTTTCTATAGGGCCACATATTAGCCACTGTTGATTTAAGTCCAATTAACAGTTACATGGGAATAAGTTCCATTGAACTCAGTCCATTGAACTCAGTGCAGCACATCATGCATAGCATTGCATAGCATCGCATAGCATTGCATACATAGCATTGTATTGCGAGTCATCTTAACTGCAATGAGAGAGTAATAAGCATGTGCTTGTTACTTCCATTAAAGGAGACTTAAAAGTGCTTAACTTTGGCTGGACTGTGCCCTTATTGTGTAAGATTGTTGTGTGAATACAATGTGTGTATTCACACACACTGTACTGTGTGAATACAATGACTAGACATCTGTAATGGCTTGCGAACCATGTGGTAAACTGACTGCATTTTTTTATTTTATTGTGTTCCACATTGTGTTCATGGTGTCTGTGCAAAAGAAAACTTAAAATACAGGCAAACTATCCAGTCCTGGTTGCCTTACAAATGAACTGGACCTTTCACCTTTTAACCTTTCAAGGTGGAGCATATCTGAAAGAGAGAGGCTGAACTAATTTTAGATAAAGCACCCTTTAGTATGGAGAGCATGAAAAAAGACGGAAGGTTACCATTCAACTCTGTACTATTAATCAGATAGTAATGGGTTTCTGTTTCCTTGTTTAATGAAAAAATTATACACTGTGTTGAGGTACATGTTAAATATCACAACATGTATTTTGAGAAAACGTAGAGGTGCCATTCAGAGCTATAATTCCCAGAATTCTTCTGGTAGAAGCAACACCTGTTAAAATTAGGTATATTCATCACTGACTAGCATATTCAAAATAGCATATTCAAAACTCATATTCAAAACTCCGAAAATGTCAGATTACCTCTTAAAATTCTTAAGAAGTGGGAATGAGCTGTGTGACTTTTGCAAGGTGCCAAGCTGAGCTTGCAAAAATGTATTCTCTAAAGACACCAGGAACCCAGCTCTGCTTTGCATCTCATCAACTTATGCTAAAGACAAGAAAGGAGGCTGTGTACTGGTGGCTCGATTCAGACATAAGAGCAAATAGAGCTTGCTGTTTTTACAAATGAAAACCTCAAGCATCCATGATTTAAAGCTGCTTGTCTGCATTTGTTTTCTGTCACTGAGGCACACAGCTGCTGTTCCAATTTGCAGAAAGCTCTGTAGGCAGAGTGCTGGCCATAACTATGGTTTGTCAGACATCAGGCCAAACTATAGCTAGCATGCTTTGCAAACTAACTTCAGATTGTGTTTTCTGACTCTAGTGTGCCAACCTATTGCACGCTGTGGTTTGTCAATTCAGATAACTTGCCAAATCTTAATTAAGCTTCCTTATCTGTGGTTTGAGGTGATGTCTGAGTTGACCAGGTTTCTTCCAGGTGACCTATTCTTAAAGCATTTATTCTGTTTGCATGTTGTTGGTCTATAAGGGGGGGGGGATGGACCCATCAGGATAAATTCTTCCCATTAATCAGTCATTATCTCATACTTTCTAATTAATTTTCCCATCACATTCCATATGAGAAAAAGGCTGATTTTAAAAAGTGGGTTTCTTACATAATATCGTATTTTGGTTTTGTGCTTTAATCCAATTTAATTGTGCAAACTTAGATTTGCCAGTGTGTGACTGAATCCCTCCCGCAAAACAGTGACAATCTGAAAGTGACCCTAGTGTGCCAGGAGCAGATCATTTGAGTTTTCCACACCCGACAGGGTCTCTGATCATCAGCCCTTACTCCCTGCACCAACACATCATTGCTCCACACTTCCTTTTTCTTTTGTCAGCACCCAAAATGCTCTCTAATATTTCTAGCATTATTTGTTCTTATTACAGGGTTGGTAGGTTTGTGCAGAAATCTAGATTTCCTAATCCAGCTGCTGCTAGCTGTGAACGACAAGCAACAGAGTACGTAGTTGTAGCTACTGCTAGAGGGTGGACCAGCCCAGTAAAGTTGATCTATGGTTGTATGATTTAAAAAATTCATCTCCCAAACAGTAAATACACCAAATAAGATGAACAGTACTCTCTTAATATTTTTCAGTCTGTTAATATTTTGTTATCCCAGGCAACCTTTTGATCTGACTGCTTCTATAACCCTTTTTTATTTCCTGGAGCTGACAGATGAGCCTATATATCACTTGCTTAGGGCGAAGCTGGGCTCAGCACTGCGGCTTGTAACTTAAGAGCAGCAGTTGTGATGGCGCAGTGAGCAGCAAGCTGCAGGATGTCATCAAAAAGAAAGGCAAGGAACCAAAACCATAAACAGGCAGAGCTTGTAATATATATATTTAATTATCATGCTTTACTCCTGCTAACTAGGCAGGTGAGCAATAAAATCCTTTATTCACATGCCAAAGCATGAAGTGCAATTTTCAGTCATGCAGGGAACTGAGAAACATCAGGGAGTCCAATCCTATATGCACTTACCTGGAGGTAAGTCCCATTGAACTCAATGGGACTTACTCTTTGGGAAAGACATGTATGGAATTGAGCTATAAAATGCTCTTCCCAGATGTACTGTACACTTTGCCATTGTATAGTTCCAAATGTAGAAGAATGTTAAAAAAACAAAAAGCTGCACATGGATGTTCAGAAAACAATATTGTGACCAAAGGGTTGGATACAACTAAATAGTAGTGCAAGTAAACTCTAGCACAGTGAGTCTGGCAACCAATGCAGCTGTTTTAAAACAGTGGTTATATGGGATCTACTGTTTTAATTATTGTAAAATTCCCTGATCTATTTGGGTGGTGAGTAGTATTAAGTAAAATATTCTAAATAAATAAAAGTAAATAAATCAAGTCTACAGGCATAGGAAATCCCACATCTGTGAGGCAGTCACAAAGAACATTTCTCTTACGCATAACGCCGCAAAGTGGATTCTGCAACCTTGATTGATCCTGGAGATAGTCAATGGGCACAGAAAAGTGAACGACTTCATGGTAAGTCAGAAATAATCTAAAGAAAACGCAAAATATTGAATTGTACTTCAATTCCCTGGAAGGCAGAGTACCAGTGCATATGCTCGGAAATGGGATTAAGAATACCCATACATGTACATTTTATGACAGAACAATTCCTTGTGGAATGGGAACTTTGGAGGCTTGGACAGCACCAGTGTTCTGGTGGCATCAAGACAGGATGTGCTGCTAGTTGCAAATAGGGGATTTATTGTGCTTATTTAGCACATGGTGGCACCAGCAAGCCATACAAACACTGTCACCTGCAATGTGTTGATTCCCATTAAATGAATGAAATTTTAGTTGTATTGTGAAATCAATTCAAGATGCTTCATGGAAAGCAATTCATAAATGAAATAAAAAACAAATATAATCTAAGAGGTGTCATTGTCTAGATTGTGGAGATTGGCATGCAAAACCCTTTCCTATTCTTATTTTCATATTTCTGGTTTTAGAGCTAAACCACTCAACTAGTAGTACAGAACCTATCTATTTGCAGCCTGACAAAAAGTCCATTACTGTTGTTGGAAATTTGATCTTTGTTACTGTTTAAACAGTAATGTTATTTTTGTAAGAAGACACCATCTAATACTCAACTTCGTTAATATTCTTTTTTGATAATCATCTTTCCCCCCTTTTGTTTATTTGAGGAAATTTCTGGAAATACCCACCAGTTGAATATCTCACTATAGATTCATTTCGAGAACCTAAAAATAATATACAGTGATAGATTAACTGTCCAAAATCTGCAGCATACTATATCTTATGGGAAGAAATTGTTAAACAGAAACCAATCATTCAGGTTGGATGAGAAATTGAATTTTATTTGCATTTTAATGAGAAACTACCTAATTTGCTCTTTTCAAACCAATATGTGAACTGAAAAACAGCTATCCTTCAAATTTGCACTTCTCTGAATTTTGCAATGTAGCTAAATATGGTTTGCATGCATTGTAGCACTAAGGAGATGGTTGCAGAACAGAACTATCTCCACTTCTCCTCCCACCATGTCCACTAAATCTGTTCTGGGGTTTTCCCCAACCCACTAGAGTAGATGATGTGGGGTGCGTGCAGGGGGAAGGGGGGGGGGAGAAATCCTTTTGTGCTAGCAAAAAAAATGTAGTTGAATACCCTCCCCCCCGTATACAAATATGTGTACATTAAGAGAAAGTGTGCAAAATGTATACATTTTTGTATACATTTGTATACAATGTACAGTATACAAAAATGTATTATATTATGGGAAATTGCTCACATATCATATTATTTTAAAAATGCATACAACAACGCATATTAGGAGGATTTTGCATTAAAACGCTGGTTCATTTTCATGAAACATTTTTTTAAGCATATTGCTACGGACTGTGGAAAACTGAATTTATGATTCAAAAAAGAAACTGAGAGAAAGCAAAATGGACAGCTTCATCCATCCCTTGCCATAATATATAGGTGAAATAAATTAAGTGCTCGGTTAAGAACAGTAGCAGCTCATCATTGCAAGCAGCTTGCTCACAAACAGCCAGAAAGGCAACCAATCTGCAAATTAGAAGATTCAGCAGAAATGGGAAATTGATGTTTTGCTGTAATCCGTCCGACTTGTTCTGCATCCAAATCCAGAAGGCACTAACACCCTTCACTGAACTTTCGCAGGCTATTAGTTGTTAGGCAAGCAAATTGCCTTGGATCATCTGCATTAAGTGACAGAAAAACATATATATCAAGATCAAAGATAATCAGCATACATCTGGTTATTATTTGTAAGGACTTAACTGTAAGTTTTTAATGATTAATTTATCTGGCATCTAATGCCTTAATAGATCATGAGAAACATCAAGGGAGGAATGTGGTAGTGCATTTTTAAAGTCTCTTTCTATGTCTCTGAATGATAATAGGCATGGAAGCTATCATTAGTCTTTTTTAGATGATGGCTCCTTTAGGAATCTCCTATGTGTTACCTTTTAGAAGGAAGGTCAGACAACCCCCACCCCCTGGGAGTCCCCTGCAGGATACAATGAACACAACCTGAAACTGTATGGAAATGGCTAAATTATCTTTAGGGAGACCTTGGTCTCTCCCATCAATCAGACCCTTCTGAGCCAGTAAAACAGATAAGCATCCTGCTGGCAAGAGTGTTACTATCCATATGTTTGTTGGGACTGTCAGTACAGATTCATCAATGAAAAAGAAAGCCCTACTTGCCTAAAGAAAACAAAATGTCTGTCAATAGACACGAGAGCATGTGTGCGATTTGGTTTAGCACGAACTATAACATTGACGTGAGAGAATAAAACCAGGCGGTGGGGGGTGCTGCTGCTGCAGAACCAGTACAGCCACTGCACAGATACCAACACGGAGAGCTGAAAGTTTAAAAAAAAAAACGCCAGAAAGGAAAGGGTTAATGTGGCAGCAGCAAAGGAAATGCAGGTGCGTCCTCCATGTGTTACTTACGTCCTACAACACCTTGGGACATCACTGGAGATTAAAGATTCTCATTTAACAAGGACACAAAATGCATGATTGAGGTGGAGTGATGAAGATTCATGTCAAGTATCAGGATTAGACAATGTGCTTACCTGCAGATGTTGTTGGACTGCAACTCCCATCAACCCAATCGGCATGGTTAAGGGCAAGGGATTATGGGAGATGTGGTCTAATAACACTTGTCGGGCACCATGTTGGGTATCCATGCCATATATTTTTCTATGGGCTCCAGCAGCTCCACTTGAATCAATGATCTCATACAGATGACAAAACTACATCAGGGTAAACTCTCTCATTCTTGGGTTGCTAAGACATATGTATCACCCTGCCTGGTTTTAAGTAGGATTTTTAAAACCACACTTCAGGTGAAGATGTGTGATAGAATGAATGATAGACTCTATGGCAAAAAATTGTCATGGGTATGCATCCTCTCTCAGAAAAATGCTAAGGGAAGACATTCTGAGGGTCTCACTAGGATTGTTGTTTACCTCAGTTGATACATGTGGGAGGGTGACAGACCTAATAAGTCGGATAGCTCTTAGCATAGAACTCTTCCAGCACCATTGCAACCAACAGGATATCTATTGATAAGTTCAGCAGAAGCAAAATCAACCTCTATGGTTTGCTAAGCAGGTTCAGAAAATGATTTACCAGCTGGTAACTTACCATGGCATGCATGTAACTTCTTGGTCATCTAGATGTTTGTGTCCCAGTTCGGACACTTTACCAACAGCATCAAGTTTTCACATGGGGAGTTTTGGCATAGCATAAAACAAGTCAGCAACAGGGTACAGAGAAGCATAGAGCATTATACTGTGACACATAAGCAGTGTAGTTAAAGGCATCCGTAAAATGGTGAGGGATGCCATTTTCAGTTATTTCTCCTTTCCTCCCTGCACCCAGAGCTTTTTTTCAGCCAGAACTGGCTGGAACTCAGTTCTAGCAGCTCTCAGGTGAGCGCCATTGCAATTATAAGAGAACAAGGGAGGCATTTTTGGTGAATTCCATCACTATTTTTCTAGAAAACTAGTACTGGCTGTACCCCACTCTAAATCTGCTCTGAAGGGTCCTCTAACCCTCTGGAGCAGATTTCCGATGGTGGGTAAGGAGCTGCAGAAGGGAGAAGTTATTGTGTTCCTCCCTATTCTGCTGATGGAAGCCTGATTGGCCCTGTTGCGTAAAGCCATGCATCAGATTTAAAATTTGGTACATTCAAAAGTTCACAATTTGAAAGCCTGGGAGGCTTTCTACTTTGTTCCAATGAATTCAACATCAGCTTAATCACTCCCACTGAAGGGTGTTCTTGCTTTGTCTCTAGAAACACATGGCCTGTATGTTTACAATAAATGCCTCTATTAGTTTTTTAACACTTTCCTGGGATTCCCAGTTTTGTCTCCTTGAGTATGTAATTAGCATTACTAAGCATAGCATTATGATTAGAAACCAGCAGCAAGATTGCTTTACACGTTCATTGAAAAACCATAAAAATATATATCTTCTTTCTGTAGAAATAAGGACGCCACTTTTGAAACAAGCACATTTCCAAACAATTCAATGGAGCGAAGAGTAAGCATGCAACCAAAAACTACATTTTAAAAAAATGTAAGTATGACAACACTACATATGGGCTTAAACATACACCTGTTTCTGCCTTTCATTTGGTAATCACTGTATATAAATTTTATACACCATGAAGAACTTTATTCGCGTCCTATGGTGTGGAAATTGAAAGAAAAACACTTAAAATTAATTACCTTTTAAAAAGTGATTTTTGTTGATCACTTACACCAAGAGAATTTATGCACGCATTGTAAAACTTATGTGAAATACAGCCATGAAATATGAGTTAAGAAAAAGGAGACTGTGTTGTACAGTGTTCTTACGATGTGGGAAGCAAATTAACTGCTCACCGCTTCAATCAACACGATCTTATGAGACTGAAACGGAGACTGTACCCACTTACAAGCAGCCCATTGCTCTTTGGTGACTCAGAAAGAGACATAGAGTCATGCAATCCTTTGTCTAAATTCACTTGTTAAAGTTCCATGCACAACCTAAATCCAGCTGCAACTTTTAAATCACAAATGTCTCTGTAGCAGACATTCATAGAACCAGGAAGGTGCAAAAATATGGTCAATGCAAAAAGAAAACATTATTATGAAACATCCAGTGCAAACTGTCACATATTAAGTGAGGCCTACCAGAACCTCTCATGAACCTTGGTCATACCTACCTTGTGGAGACTGAGCAGGAACTACAGCAGGTAAAATAACACCTAGAAGTAGGCTTTTTGAGCTACATGCATACTATATCTTTAAAGCACATTCAAAATACATTCTTTCCCACAAAGAATTCTGGGCACTGTAGCTTAGCCCTCACAGAATTACAATCCCCAGAAATCCTCAACCAACTACAGTACCCAGAATTCTTTGAGAGAAAGGATGTGCTTTAATGGTATAGTGTGTACATAACCCTGGAGCAGACAAAATGTAATGAATATTCACTATTCACTGTGGAAACTATAGGAACTATAGAGCTTAAGGAAAAATATTAAGCCTTCACCATATTGGTACCCTTCAGATGTTTTTGGATTACCACTCCCATCAGCCTGATTAATGGGAGTTGTGTTCAAAAATATAGAGGACAGCAAGTTGGCATAGGCTATATTAAACTATCTCCTAGTAACAAGTTCCAAATCTTCTTCTGCAGGGTAGTAGCCCCTTTTCTCTTCTTCCTTGTCATTGCATGGCTCACTGAAGCAAGCCAGCCAGTTTTCCAATCCTGCTCACTTCTCAAGATCCAGTCTTTGCAGCACACCAGATTTCCATTCCTCAGCTATCCATCCCTAATCTCCCTGGACTCTGTACTGTTCTGCCACTGGGGACTCCTTTATAACAAGAAAGGATAATTGCTTGCACAAACATGAAAAAGTACAATTGCCAAATGTGACTATATGCTGTGCCATTCAGTATCTTATTCTTTATAATTATCATTGCTACATGAATTGTTGCTAATGGTTACCCAGGCTAGTTCTGTACACATTGAGTTCCACCTGAATTCCAACCTGAGATCAATACATAGTGATCTGATCCTTAATTGCATTAATTTTGCTTTAGAAATTTAGGGAGGCGATAGCAAGGTGTGATGTTAATTGCAGAAAGTGCATTAAAGTTGGCCTTTTTTTATAGGCGTTCGTGTGTCAGAGTCCCCCCCCCCCCATTATGAGGAGCTAGTTTACATGTAAACTTTGGGAATACGGTTTTTCCTTAACGTTACATATTAAACCTGTAACTTCAACAAAGTATACATGAAGGAAGCACTAGAAGGTGCAAGGAAATGATGGGCCTCCCAACTTCATGTTTCATCTAAACACTAATGCAAAGGTAAGGGACATTTATGGGGTGGGGCAACTGATAGAGAATAACCACTGAACAATGCTGTCGATCTGTATGATATAAGGACAGACACCCTCTTCAGTGAAGCCTTGATACCTTTGCTTGAGTAAAAGCTGCAGGGTAGTTATCCATGAAGGCTACCTCGTGCCATGTGGACAATTGTTTTCAAAGCCCCACTTAATTTATTTTGAATGAAGAAGAAAGAAAGCATCTGTAAAATGCCTCTAACATCCCTTTGTTTTTGCCAGCTCCGGTAACAGCCAGACTTTTATTACACTTTCCAGAACTGCTTGTGTCTGAGGTGAGAACATGCATGGAAAAAGAATGTGAGCCTGTAATTTTTTTAAAGCTATAATAAGCACTTGAAAATGAGGACATATAATGGATGTGACAGTTCATCCATAATTATTGCAGTGTTCCTGTTTAATAGCTGTAATATAGAAAAAAGGAATGGTCTGAAAAGAACCAGATGCAGACAGTGTTCAGGATTATGTCTTGGTTCTAGAAAAAAGGCATGGATCTGTTTGTTGTTGTTGTTGTTTAGTCGTTTAGTCGTGTCCGACTCTTCGTGACCCCATGGACCAGAGCACGCCAGGCACTCCTGTCTTCCACTGCCTCCCGCAGTTTGGTCAAAGTCATGCTGGTAGCTTCCAGAACACTGTTCAACCATCTTGTCCTCTGTCGTCCCCTTGTCCATGTGCCCTCCATCTTTCCCAACATCAGGGTCTTTTCCAGGGAGTCTTCTCTTCTCATGAGATGGCCAAAGTATTGGAGCCTCAGCTTCCAGTGAGCACTCAGGGTTGATTTCCTTAAGAATTGATAGGTTTGATCTTCTTGCAGTCCATGGGACTCTCAAGAGTCTCCTCCAGCGCCATAATTCATGGATCTTTATTATAACACAATTTGTGCTGAAAGCCACCAGTGGCTTGGAAACCAAAGTTATTCCCAGACCATCGGCTACACAGGAACAAAGGATAAGATGCTTTCATTTTTTTTAAAATAGTTTTTATTGTGTTTTTTCAGACATAGACAGAAAAAAGAAGAAAAAAGAAGAAAAAAACAAAAAATAGGCAAAAAGAAGATAAAAAATTCATAACCCTTCAACAACTTATTTCAACTTTCTATCGAACTTCCCCGCATCTCCCGCACAATGCATTCTTAACAATAAATTTATCAGCAAATTATAACCTTGTTTCATGTGTTTCTTTTGTACTTTCAATTGCAGTTTAAGTTTAAATCCCTTATTGCTCATTTACTCTAAAAACAAAACGTATTATCATTTTTAACATTTAAACTTTGATTCTTTCAATAATGTTATCCAATTTCATAAATGTTACACACTCATTGCTGGGGCTAGCATTTCAAATTATGCGTCATTTTATAGTTCATATAGCTTATAAAATTGGACCACCGGTATGGACCACCGGTATGAAATTTACGGCATGTAATGCCTTGAAAGAAAACATCATGAAAATGATATACAGGTGGTACATGACCCCAGTCAAGCTTGCTAAGATATACCATTTGTCTGATAACAAATGTTGGAAGTGTAAGGAAGCTGAAGGAACATTTTTTCACCTTTGGTGGACTTGCCCAAGAGTGAAGGCCTTCTGGGAAATGATCTACAACGAGTTAAAAAAGGTGTTTAAGTACACCTTCCCTAAAAAACCGGAGGCCTTCCTCTTGGGTATTGTCGGCCAAAGGGTGTTAAAGAAGGATAGAACGTTTTTTATGTATGCCACCACGGCAGCAAGAATTCTGATCGCCAAATATTGGAAGACTCAAGATTTGCCCACACTGGAAGAGTGGCAAACGCAACTGATTGACTATATGGAGTTGGCCGAAATGACTGCCAGAATCCGAGACCTGGGAGAAGAAGCAATGGAGGAGGACTGGAAAAAATTTAAGAACTATCTGCAAAGGATAAGATGCTTTCAGCATCTATAAATTCTCCTGCACTGATAACCAGCCCATCTTCAGACCATTGATTTGACAAGGCAAGGTGGAAGTATGCCTGTACTTTGTCAATATTACACTTTTCCTTAAGAACAGGAAATAATTAATAGGAACAGGAATGCTTAGTGCAATGACCTATGGAAGAATGTACATGATAACTGCGTGAACTATGACACAATGCACAGTAGAAAGCACCAAATTAATGCCAAATTCCTGCCTATTTTTTCCCTTTCTTGGGACAAGTCAGCAAAAGGCTTAAAAATCATGGAAATTTTCCACAGAAGAATTTGAGTAGGCAGCTGAACATTCTGACTACCACTTAGGCTAACCACAGAGCCCTCCAGAGGCTAATGTGAATGTGAAGGGCAGGCACAATACTCAAGTTTAAACTTTGATTTTCACACTCACACAAAAAAGGCAATCCTGTCTTATACTCCAAAGGAATGCCAGGCAAAAGTCAACTTGCTGGATCAGGAACGAATTCTTAATCATAAGAAAGAAATACTGCTCAATGAGTGGATACATATATACTTTGGGTTTCTTCAAATGTGATTGGCCAAACTTTTAAATAGAATAGATCATTTGGCAGAAGGTAATTAAAGAGTTAAAATAAAATCATCCCACATGTATTCCAAATGGCGCTTTGAGTGCTCTTCCCTCTGCCACATATGAAGCCCTATCAGTTATTTGCTTTGGATGTCTTGCACACTTTTGCTCAGACTTTATCTGATCCATAAGATTAGAGACTATATTGCTGAGTTCCTGTTTTTACCGCTGGTATTATTATATTGTTTCGCTATTTTATGTTGATTTTTATTGTTTGTGCACCACCTAAAAGACTGTAAAATGTTAAGGAGTTGAGAAATACTTTTGAACAAAAATAAATAAATAAACACAGTGCTTTTTTTCTAAAAAAATGTTTAGGGGTTCTCTCATTTTGACTCAAGGAAACCACCATTTTATAGTTCAAATCGGGAAAAATAAATACCGTAAATGGACAAAAGTACAAAGATTCACAAAACCTTTAGGGGTATATGTCCCCCAGAAAAAAGCACTGAATAAATGTATTGGAAATGGGACATTTACATTTCCCTCAGCAAAGAACTGAGTGTGCACCAAGATGGCATAATTTGGTCACTTATTCCTGTCAACTGAACAGACCAGGTGGGCACAGGAAATAGCTTGTTATCAATTACAAAAATATTAAAGTCCCTTGAATCCAAGTCTGGCCTTCTTATAAATTCAAGTATGACAATCTTGCTCAATTTGTTTTAAAAACTGAACAACTTTGAGTTTGGGTGGCATCACTAGTATAAAAGAATACTGCTGTCAATGTATATTCATGCTTCTCAAATGAACCAGAAATAATGGGCAATATTCAACTAAATTATCACACAAGTGCAATAGATTCTACTTGTGCAGTATTATTAATTTTATTGTTTATTATTATTTATTAAATTTATATACCGCCCTGCACCTGCAGGTCTCAGGGCGGTTCACAGGATAAAATCACAATAAAAAAACACAGGATACATAATCTCATAATTTCACCACTCTTCTCCCCCGTTGCACCTGTCCCATAGCTTTCCAAATCTGCTCCAGAAGGTAGGAGGAACCCCTAGAACAGATTTAGGGATGAGAGAACATTCCACATTGCAAGGAGAAATCCTTGTGCTGACAGAAGACTGTGATCTTAGTGGTACATTCAAATTAAAATCCATTCCAATACTTTCTGAAAAAGTAGAGATTGAATCCAAACTTCCTGTTAAAATAATACCATAGGGCTTCCGCTTGTGAGAAAGAATGAGGACAATTCCAGCTTTCTAGTACTGCCTGCTGATAATCACACGAAATTATAGAAATAATTATCTTTATTTAGATTTCTTTTGAGAGTTTAAAAATGGTTTGACTTTTTAAAAAAGCTATTACACATCACTAGGAAGTGTTCTGTTTGCATAGCATTTTACTATTCTCTATTTATTTCCTTTTTAAGTTACCTTTAGAAAAAATATTTGTTATAGTGAAATGACATTTAGTTTTCCAAAAATAATGTTTGCAAATTAATTATATTTCCTCTTAACATTTGCAGTAAAGTTCACCCTCCATAATGAAGGCATAGACCAAAACTAGTTCGATTTTTTAAAAATTAGCCTTCTCTGCTCAGGGATGGGTGGGGGGGTGCATAGCTAAGTGACAGAGCCCATGCTCTGCATTCAGAAGGTCTCAGGTTCAATCCCTGGTATATCCAGCTAATATCTGGGAGCAGAACTTGGAAAAATTGCCATGTGAGATCTTGAAAAACTGTACCCCTTGGTGGTAGATAGCACTAGGCGGGTAGACTCTGTATATGCAGTAAAGGTTCCATAAGGAAATATGGTCTTATGAGGTGGGCTCAGCAATGTAAGTGTATCTTTCAAGCTATTTGGGTGTGCAGCTTAAATGTAAATCCTAGATGTGAGTAGGGATGTGTGCGTTCCACCCTGCTCTCCCTTCAGGAGTTAAGAGTGAAGTCTGAAGCGATGAGCTTCATCATGCTTGTGAACGCTTCCCCATGGGTTTAAGAGCCCAATTTTGCAGGACTTTAAATGGTTCTCCATGAGTAGAGGAGATACCCCTCTTCAAGCTTGGCTTTCCAACTTGTGGAGGGTGATAGGGAGAGTGGCCCAAAGGGGAGAGGCTTAGTGTGCTACACATGAGCAGCATGTATACCAGCGGTCAGCAAACTTTTTCAGCAGGGGGCTGGTCCACTGTCCCTCAGACCTTGTGGGGGGCCAGACTATATTTTTTGAGGGGAATGAACAAATTCCTATGCCCCACAAATAACCCAAAGATGCATTTTAAATAAAAGTCACACATTCTACTCATGTGAAAGCGCACTGATTCCCGGACTGTCTGCGGGCTGGATTTGGAAGGTGATTGGGCCAGAACCAGCCCCCGAGCCTTAGTTTGCCTACCCATGATGTATATATCCAACTCATTCAAACACACATTCTTCCTCTCCTACTTTACTTGCTTCCTTGTGTGTCAGAGTTGTAAGTACTTTAGAGCAGTGACCTGTTTTTGTTGTTGTTCTGTTTTGCTATTGAACAAATGAATGGAACAATTGTTGTGAAGGTGTGGGTGGTGATTAACAAAATCAATCGTCTTGGCAAACTGGGAATATCCCCTCACTCAGTGCTTTTTTCTTAAAAAATGTATGGAGTACTCTCATTTTCCTACTCATTGAAATACTGCCCCTCATTGAGGCCAAACTTGAGTCACAAAATGTTTAGGGGTATGCGTCTCCCTAGAAAAAAAAGCATTGCCCTCACTCATCCAAGTTTAGAACGTTCCACCATTCTTAGCAGAATTTCTTTCTCGTTGAGAAAAATAAATGGCTCACATAAATGCAAACTAAGCTTTAATAATAAAGAAAACTGTAACAAAATAACATAATGGCTGAGAGAAACTAAATACAACAACATGAGGCAAGTCTGAGGCAAGAAACAAGAAGAGCCAGTTGATCCCTCATAAGTGACATCCTTAACGGAAAACACACTGAAGGGAGGGGCTGATTCCGGAGCAAAACACACAAGCTCCACCCACCAGATACCAAGCACTCTACTATTCAAATTAGGCCCCAGTGTTTTTCTTACAACAGTAGTATGGATAGTGTAATGATGAGATGGTGGTGATAATGACAACAACCATAACAATAATAAACCCATTTCATTTTATCCCATACAAATGAATGTGGACCTGCCATTGTGGGATGGAGGGAACCTGTCACCCTGCCTTAGAGTCCAGCTGTTCTGGCTTTTGGTCTCTATTGCAGAAAAAGGTATGAATGTAATATCTCTCCACCTGCCCCCAACTCATAAATAAATATTATATTATTACATTAAATTACATTACTGATAGATAAATCGATTTAGGTATGTTGGTTGAAGTGAAAGTGCTTTTTAAAAAAACTCCTGAAATTTAAAAAAAACAATAAGCCACACTGTATATTCTTAGAGAAATGCATTGTCTCTCTTAAATTGCAATCCCTCCCCCTGTTAAATTTATATTGCTTCCTCAGACTACCCTTGTTGACACAATGAAAATAATCATTTGTTCCAAGGGGGAGAAATTATTTCAGGAGGCCTAAGCAGCGCCTATAAATTTAACACAGTCCATTATCATGTTCACATCCTACAAAAATGTAGGTGATCCATCACGACACATCACCAACTTTTCCCGCAGAAGAAACCCTGGCTACACGTGAAGGTTATCTTCTGATCAAAGCTTAGGTCTGCATAATAAAACATGACATGCAAAGGGAGGGGGAATGAAAGGGAAGGAGGATGGGGCAGAGGGCGGGGGGGGTGGCAGATGAGAGAGGGGGGAAAAGACAGATGCTGACGGCTGGCTCTTGCCATCCACTCAGTCATCTTTTAATTCTAACAGTTTGGTTTAAAACAGACAACAGGACTGATTGCTATTGTTTTACTGATTAACTATTCTCTCCTTTTCTCCCCCAAAAGGGATCCTGGCAAAGTCTGCTTAGTAAATATTGACACCTGTAAACCAAGCTGCCTGGCTTGGTTTTGGCTCTTTGGTTCTCTTCCCATCTGTTGCCTGAGAATTTTAAGTAAACTATTGCTCTCTTTTCATTGAACACTGTAAAAAAAAAAGTGGGGGGGGGATCTATCCTTAAGCTAATCCAAGAGACACATGGCTCTAGAGAGAGGCCTTGTAGGAACTGAAGGGAAAATATAGCACATGTAAAATGCATATCTCACTGGCGCTTCTGCTGGGCTCTTCTTTTTGTTAGCAGAATGCCAGTGTAATCTGCTTAGCTACCGAGCAGAGCTTTCTTCCCCCTTCCCCCCTGAGATCACCCTGACCACGATCAAAGTCCAAACACATTCCCGGCAAACTCTATTGTTCCCAAGAGTGGGATTAATGACTAATTATGTCAGGTCACTCATCCAGATGGCCTCTCAGATGTTCCTTTGTCATTGCCTGACCTTCCATATGCCCCTTTGACCTTGAGGTTTATTGCCATGGCAACGTGAAGCCTCAGTTTCCTTGTTGAGAGTGCCAAGGAGTGGCCAAAAGGGGGGATGTGGGATAATCTGGCCACACTTTGTATTCTGCCTCCATCTCACGCCTTGTTAAATCCAATGAATAGATAAAAAATGCTATCTGATCCCAGCTGAGTGATGACCGTGGTCATGAGTCTATGTTACATGCTATGTTTTTTAAATTAGCAGGCAGCTTTGTACATGGAAACGTGCATTTAATTTGAAGAACATCAATCGCCATAATGTGATCTTTTTATCTCATTAATGTTAAGCAAGGGTAATAGAATGGAATTACAAAATATCACTGTGAAAGGAATACAATTCAGAGAATTATAGATATCCCCTATTAAAGCCCTAGAGATGTTTAGATAAGTCTACTTCTTCAGTTTCATAAATTAAAGATTCTCCACTACCTCCCCTCCCACCCACTCCCAAAGTTTAAATTCTAGCCTAAGATGTTGATCTTATGCTAGAGAAGGATTTCAGAGTGGCTAATGCAATGAAGAAATGTCCTAAAAGAACCAAATAAATACAGAAAAATACAGAAAGAAAGTGAATCATGGACTCAATTGCATCAAAAGAGGTCGACCATCCACTTTGGATGTGATGTGTTTTGCCTTCCAAAGGAAATTCTGGACAAGACCCAGGTCCTCATGGTGAGCTGTCAGCCACAAATAGCGATCCAATTAACCCTGTTATTACTTCATCCATAGAATGCCATAAAATGATTATTCCACATCTTGGTAAGGTTTCTTTGAATTCTGCTAAAATAGGCAAATGTTTATTAAAATCCTCACTTCACTCAAACCTTACTCTCCTGCAGGCCTTATACAGATGGTCTCTGCTAATAACTTTTTTTTACCCTGACTGCAACTTGCCTATATAACTTACACATCCAAACATTATCAATAGCTAGGCTGCTTTACACTAAATGCCCCCACAAGTTTATGCATCATATATCAAGGACTGCATCAGTGAGTTTCCTTTCCCACCTTCATTTAATTAATTGTCTTGCCATGTTGCTTTAGCTTGTATTGTGTTTATTATCGAGTCGGATGGAGTATGCCTCCCTTTGGTTCTGCTTCTGTCATCTGCCAGGACACCAAGGGCCACTGGGAGGCTGGCCCCCTGCCTACAAGGAAGAACTTCATGGCCAGGAAGAAAACCAGTCTTACCCCATCCAGCTGCTCCAATCCTTGCTTTCATCCTCCCACCCAATTCCTTTTCCTTTTGTGTTATGTCTATTAGATTGTGAGCCCGTGAGATAGAAAAATTTGGATGCTTTATTAGTGTTGCACAGCAGCAGCAATTGTTTTGTGACATTCTTCCTTTTTGTTGCTTGTATTTATTTCAAAATGAATGTATTTTGAATTTGCACTTTATTTCAAAATAACATACAGTACTATGCTTTTAAAATAAGTAAAATTGTAGAGGGAAACAAATCTAGGGGGAGAGAATGGGGGGAAGGAGAATGTGAAATTTTAAAAAAAGCAGATTTCCCAAAGTGTTTGGATCCTATAATCACATTAGGAAAAATAAACACTACTATCAAAGTTTTCTAAGCCCATGGGAGAGGGTAGGTAAAGATTCAAGCCTCCTGCTTTAAGTGTGTCTAAAAGAGAAGAGAGCTATGAATGTTATGTACATTGCCACAATTCAGTTTTAATTGTCTGAAGACATAGTATGCAACCCACAGTGCCTTGGAAAGGTAAAGGGACCCCTGACCATTAGATCCAGTCATGGACGACTCTGGGGTTGTAGCGCTCATCTTGCTTTATTGGCCGAGAGAGCAGGCATACAGCTTCCGAGTCATGTGGTCAGCATGACTAAGCCGCTTCTGGCGAACCAGAGCAGCGCACAGAAACGCTGTTTACCTTCCCGCTTATTTATCTACTTGCACTTCATGCTTTCGAACTGCTAGGTTGGCAGGAGCAGGGACTGAGCAACGGGACCTCACCCCATCACGGGGATTCAAACCACCAACTTTCTGATTGGCAAGCCCTAGGCTCTGTGGTTTAACCTACAGCGCCACCCGCGTCCCCCACAGTGCCTTGTACATAGCAGTAGATGACAGCTGTGACCTGCACTTGCTCAAGAATGGTTGATGCTGCTAGTTCTCCCAGCAGTAATCACATCTTAAAACTAAAGCAGGAAAGTGCAGAGACCATATTCAAGCCCCATATGTCATGGAATCCATGCACAAGTGCATACCCCCAACATTTCTCTGATGAAAATAGGGACATCCCATTCCATAATGACAATCTTCCTATGTATACCGCACACATCTTATTGGGTTGCCCCAGCCACTCTGGGCAGCTTCCAACATATATAAAAACATAAGAAAACCTTAAGCATTAAATAAACTTCCCTATACCGTGGTACCTCTGGATGCGAACTGGATCCGTTCTGGAGCCCCGTTCACATTCGGAAGTGAATGCAACCCACGTTTGCACATCTGCACATGCGCAGGTCACGTTTCGCAACTTCCGTGCATACACGTGACGTCATTTTGAGCGTCTGCGCATGTGTGAGCAGCAAAACCCGGAAGTAACATGTTCCATTATTTCTGGGTCACCGTGGAGCGTAACCTGAAAACGCTCAACCTGAAGCATATTTAACCCGAGGTATGACTGTACAGGATTGCCTTCAGGCTGCTCAGGGGTCAGATAACTCTATACCCTCCAACATTTCTCCAATGAAAATAGGGACATCCCAAGAAAAAGTGAGACATTCCAGAATCAAATCAGAAACTGGGATGGCTTCTCTAAATCAGGGATGTCCCTGGAAAATAGGGACATTTGGAGGGTCTGCAAGCCTGATCCGGCATGAAGATCACTGGGTGACCTTCCGTCTCCTAGCCTAACTTACCTCACAGTTGAGGATAAAATGAGGAGGGAAGAATCATGTATGTCACTTTGAGCTTGGAGGTAAAAGTAGTATATAAATGTAATAAATAAATAAAAGAATGTAAGCCCTATGACCTTAAGGGTCTTGGACACTATGAACTTTTGCTGAATCAAAAATGTATAGCTGAACACCATCTGCATCCATAACACCTTTCATTCCCTTAACAAGTTGCTCTGATCCAGCCATTCTTATGAGTTCAGTAGCTCCAGCCCTGTGGAGACATCTGATTGCTTGTCCAGATCTACCCTAGTAGTTTCTAGTCCCACCCCACTTTTTAACTTTATTCTTGAGTCTCTAAAAATACAAATAACACACAACTCCCAATTCACACACACACACACACACACACACACCAGAAATATTCCATGCATATACAGTGTAAATAATACAATCAAGGTGGTAAATAGTTTAGAACTGATTGCTTCAGTTAGGTGTCTACTAAATTTAATTATTTAAAACATTTTTATGCATGCCACTCAAGATGTGAGTAAATCTCATTGAACTCAGGGGGACTACATTCCAAGTAAATCTGCACCAGCTTAGGCTACTAGATTGTGAATGGAAATGGTGCAAGAACCTTATCTGAAATGAGGCACGCACGTTCTACGGAGCAAAGTTATTAGAACATTCACTTCCTAAGCTGCTGGTGGGGGATTGACTCATGCCAAACTGAAGTGCACCTGTATCTCAGCATAAGTCAAAGTGAAAAGAAAAGGTAAAATAAATAAATAAATAAATCTATTTTTATCTTCAAAATCTGCATATGATTTTGAAAGTTAACTACACATTAGAATAAGTGAGGTATTATTACCCCAGACTGTCAGTGCATTAAGGCGTATTTCCAAGGTATTTGATCAAAGGACTGCAGAGTTTCATGTCAGCTGTTTTGAAGTATATGGCATACATAAAGCTTATCTTAGAATTTTATGCACTTAACAATTCTGGAAATTTGTTTGGCATGTTCAGATAAGCTCAAAAGATCTCTGGCTGATGTGGTCCATGCCCTTTGATGTCTGCTAATCTCTATGATTTTTATTTTTTTATGAAGTACTAATTGTGAAGAATGGTACCTTTAACTTGTATGTGCTCTAACCAGTTCCAAGAAGCTGGGTAGGTATACTGGAATGAATCTTCAGAAGCAGAAACTCATTCCCAGCAAGAATGCCATGTTTTCCAGCCGGTTGTGAGGGAAAGCATTGGTCATTAACATATAATTATTTTAAGTATATGCCCATTTCAAAGTACCTTCTGACTAAACAGAGGCTGCATGCAACAAAAGTGCATGTGGCCAAGAATAAAAGGAAAAGAAAACTGTGAACAAGACCAAGCACCTCTTAATCTAAGTGGAGATTTTCCTGGCTCTTGTACATAAAAGGGCAACGCTGAAAGATGCTGACATTGGAAGATGTGCAGGGGAAGAGGTACACTGATGGCTGCAAGACATATCCACACCATACATTTAAAGTGCTCCTATGGCACTTAATAGTCATGGTTTTCCCCAAAGAATCCTGGGAGCTGTAGTTTGTTAAGCATGTTGACCTCAAACATCTACAAGTCCCAGCACCCTAAATAAACTGTATTTATTTATTTTGGTCAATAACCATTTGAGAAGGAGGGAAGAAAACAAAATACCTAAAACACAGTATTATACATTAAATACAAGATTAAATATAGAATGTAAAACAGTGGGAAATATAAAGTAATTACAGTCGTACCTTGGTTTTCAAACAGCTCAGTTCATGAACAACTTGGAACTCGGAGGTCGCAAACCTGGAAGTAGATTGTCTCAGAAGCCTAACATCTGGTGCGACTTCCGACACTCCTGCAGCCAAACAGAAGCCAAGCCTTGGTTTCTGAATCTTTCGTTATTTGAATGGACTTCCAGAATGCATTCTGTTTGAAAACCAAGGTACAACTGTATATTAAAATGATGAGGAACAGCTTAAGGTGTTTTAAAGTAAGGATAAGTTTTAAAGTTAGGAGCCGTCTCCTGAGATTACAGCCAAGGTGGTGTTGTTGTTTAGTCGTTTAGTCGTGTCCGACTCTTCGTGACCCCATGGACCAGAGAACGCCAGGCACCTCTGTCCTCTACTGCCTCCCGCAGTTTGGTCAAACTCATGCTGGTAGCCTCGAAAACACTATCCAACCATCTCGTCCTCTGTCGCCCCCTTCTCCTTGTGCCCTCCATCTTTCCCAACATCAGGGTCTTCTCCAGGGAGTCTTCTCTTCTCATGAGGTGGCCAAAGTACTGGAGCCTCAGCTTCACAATCTGTCCTTCCAGTGAGCACTCAGGGCTGATTTCCTTCAGTGTGGAGAGGTTTGATCTTCTTGCAGTCCATGGGACTCTCAAGAGTCTCCTCCAGCACCATAATTCAAAAGCATCAATTCTTCGGCGATCAGCCTTCTTGATGGTCCAGCTCTCACTTCCATACATCACTACTGGGAAAACCATAGCTTTAACTATACGAACCTTTGTTGGCAAGGTGATGTCTCTACTTCTCAAGATGCTGCCTAGGCCTGTCATTGCCCTTCTCCCAAGAAGCAGGCGTCTTTTAATTTCGTGGCTGCTGTCACCATCTGCAGTGATCATTGAGCCCAAGAAAGTAAAATCTCTCGCTACCTCCATTTCTTCCCCTTCTATTTGCCAGGAGGTGATGGGACCAGTGGCCATGATCTTCGTTTTTTGATGTTGAGCTTCAGACCATATTTTGCGCTCTCCTCTTTCACCCTCATTAAAAGGTTCTTTAATTCCTCCTCACTTTCTGCCATCAAGGTTGTGTCATCTGCATATCTGAGGTTGTTGATATTTCTTCCGGCAATCTTAATTCTGGCTTGGGATTCATCCAGCCCAGCCTTTCGCATGATGAATTCTGCATATAAGTTAAATAAGCAGGGAGACAAAATACAGCCTTGTTGTACTCCTTTCCCAATTTTGAACCAATCAGTTGTTCCATATCCAGTTCTAACTGTAGCTTCTTGTCCCACATAGAGATTTCTCAGGAGACAGATGAGGTGATCTGGCACTCCCATTTCTTTAAGAACTTGCCATAGTTTGCCGTGGTCGACACAGTCAAAGGCTTTTGCATAGTCAATGAAGCAGAAGTAGATGTCTTTCTGGAACTCTCTAGCTTTCTCCATAATCCAGCGCATGTTTGCAATTTGGTCTCTGGTTCCTCTGCCTCTTCTAAATCCAGCTTGCACTTCTGGGAGTTCTCGGTCCACATACTGCTTGAGCCTTCCTTGTAGAATTTTAAGCATAACCTTGCTAGCGTGTGAAATGAGTGCAATTGTGCGGCAGTTGGAGCATTCTTTGGCACTGCCCTTCTTTGGGATTGGGATGTAGACTGATCTTCTCCAATCTTCTGGCCACTGCTGAGTTTTCCAAACTTGCTGGCATATTGAGTGTAGCACCTTAACAGCATCATCTTTTAAAATTTTAAATAGTTCAGCTGGAATACCGTCACTTCCACTGGCCTTGTTATTTGCAGTGCTTTCTAAGGCCCATTTGACTTCACTCTCCAGGATGTCTGGCTCAAGGTCAGCAACCACACTACCTGGGGTATACGGGACATCCATTTCTTTCTGGTATAATTCCTCTGTGTATTCTTGCCACCTCTTCTTGATGTCTTCTGCTTCTGTTAGGTCCTTTCCACTTTTGTCCTTTATTATGGAAATCTTTGTACGAAATGTTCCTTTCATATCTCCAATTTTCTTGAACAGATCTCTGGTTCTTCCCATTCTATTGCTTTCCTCTATTTCTTTGCATTGCTCGTTTAAGAAGGTCTTCTTGTCTCTCCTTGCTATTCTTTGGAAATCTGCATTCAATTTCCTGTATCTTTCACCATCTCCCTCGCATTTTGCTTGCCTTCTCTCCCCCGCTATTTGTAAGGCCTCATTGGACAGCCACTTTGCTTTCTTGCATTTCCTTTTCATTGGGATGGTTTTCGTTGCTGCCTCCTGTATAATGTTACGAGCCTCCATCCATAGTTCTTCAGGCACTCTGTCCACCAAATCTAAATCCTTAAACCTGTTCCTCACTTCCACTGTGTATTCATAAGGGATTTGACTTAGATTGTATCTTACCGGCCCAGTGGTTTTTCCTACTTTCTTCAGTTTAAGCTTGAATTTTGCTATAAGAAGCTGATGATCTGAGCCACAGTCAGCTCCAGGTCTTGTTTTTGCTGACTGTATAGAGCTTCTCCATCTTTGGCTGCAGAGAATATAATCAATCTGATTTCGATGCTGCCCATCTGGTGATGTCCATGTGTAGAGTCGTCTCTTGTGTTGTTGGAAAAGCGTGTTTGTGATGACCAGCTTGTTCTCTTGACAGAATTCTATTAGCCTTTGCCCTGCTTCGTTTTGATCTCCAAAGTTGGAACAATCTTGCCAGTTGTTCCTTTTATCTCTTGACTCCCTACTTTAGCATTCCAATCCCCTATAATGAGAAGAACATCCTTCTTTGGTGTCACTTCTATAAGGTGTTGTAAGTCTTCATAGAATTGGTCAATTTCAGTTTCTTCAGCACCAGTAGTTGGTGCATAAACTTGGATTACTGTGATGTTAAAAGGTCTGCCTTGGATTCGTATCGAGATCATTCTATCATTTTTGAGATTGCATCCCAGTACAGCCTTCACCACTCTTTTGTTGACTATGAGGGCCACTCCATTTCTTTTACGGGTTTCTTGCCCACAGTAGTAGATATGATGGTCATCCGAACTGAATTCACCCATTCCCGTCCATTTTAGTTCACTGATGCCCAGGATGTCAATATTTATTCTTGCCATCTCATTTTTGACCACCTCCAACTTACCCAGGTTCATGGTTCTTACATTCCAGGTTCCTATGCAATATTTTTCTTTACAGCATTGGACTTTCCTTTCGCTTCCAGGCATATCCGCAACTGAGCGTCCTTTCGGCTTTGGCCCAGCCGCTTCATCAGCTCTGAATCTACTTGTACTTGCCCTCCGCTCTTCCCCAGTAGAGGTAGTGTGCAGCAATAACTCGTCAGCACAAAATCTTGCCCTAACTTAACAAACAAATGTTCTGTGGTAAGAGTGTTTTAAATGTAGCGTGAGGATGTGACCCTGGGTTACAGGGACACTATGTGACCAAATACTGAGAGAGAGCTATTGCCCTGTAGGCTTCCCTCCCTGTGGTCACTGTAGGAAACACTGTGGGCTGCTGAACTAGGCAGACCTAGTGGCCAGTGAGGTGTTGCTTACCAAGAGAGGGAGGTGAGATGTGAAGTGTGAAGAGCTCAGTGACTGTGGTATGATGGAGCCAAACTAGCACTCCTTCTCCCACACCCCAGACTGTGCAGAACTCCCCTGCCTCTCTCTCAGGAAATGCTGGAAACCTGCTGGGTTGGGAAGCCAGGAGAGCAATGAATCCCCACCCACACCGCCTACCAGAGGTGGCTACAACTTCAGGCTCACTCAGCAGGACTCTTTCAGTGTTCTTGTGTTATAACCAGTGCTTCTTTTCTGGGGGATGCAGCACCGGCACCTCCCCCCCCCAAGAAAAACACTGGTTATAATAGTCCTAAGACAATAGGGGAGGGCTATTGCCTGAATCTTTTTAAGATCCAGATAAACAGGCCTTAAACAGTGAGTTTGGTCCAGAAAAGGGAAAATGCATATAAACATTATTTTATTAATATTTAGTGCATTTCACTATCCCAAAGCGACTTACAAATAATATAAACATTAACATGAAATATAGAAGCCAGAACAACATAAAAGCCTAACCACCTAACGAAAAAGGAAAAAAAGGCAAGGAAGTATTTTCATGAGTACTGACCCAGCAAGATAGACTGAATTCAAAGGGAAAAAGAAAGAAAAAGTTAGGATTTATCAGAACAAAGGGTCTGATATCTTCTTTCTATTGAATGCCTTACAACCAGCATAAATGCAAATGTAAATGGATGGTTTTAATAGAATATAGACAAGGAGAAGGGGATGACAGAGGACAAGATGGTTGGACAGTGTTCTCAAAGCTACCAGCATGAGTATAACCAAACTGTGGGAGGCAGTGGAAGACAGGAGTGCCTGGCGTGCTCTGGTCCATGGAGTCACGAAGAGTCGGACACGACTAAATGACTAAACAACAACAGACTTCTATCCCCTCATATTGGGCAGACTATTATTAGTAGAGGACAAAGTTTGTGAGATGGAAAAAAAGAGTAATGGGGATGGAGTAGCAAAGAGTTAGCAGAAAGTAGAGGAAAGGTGAGATTGGAGGGGTTCTCTGAAATTTCTCCTGGTAATGTGTTTACTGTGGGATGAGTAAAACATAGCCGCTTTACTCTTAACTTCGGATATTTCCAAAGGAAAGAATGGTGTTTCACTGTCCATAACAGATACTCTATCTCTAGAGAGTTACTCCACTCTATGGTGCATTGAGTGTTATGTTTACGCTGGCCTTTACCAGAGATTTTTCGCAATGTGAGAGCCAATTCCCACAGCAGAGTATGCTTACTAGCTCTAACTGGCCAGTGATGCAAAGTGACCAAGGATATTCCTTTTGAATGCATGTATGCATATTCCTCTGGTCTTTCAGACAATTGGCCACACTTTGGGCAGAAAAAAAAGTAAACAGCAATTGACAAGCTTCAATCATAAAGCATGGCTGCTTTAGAAAAAAAGAAAACCGAAAAAGCCACCCGGCGATTATGTTTCACACTGTACATGTGTGAGTATTGATTGACAGCGTTCCCTTTTCCGTTCAGCTGGACTCCAAATGCAGCCGCCGCACAGGTTGTTTTGTCAGCTGCTGCATTCACCATGACCACACCAACGGGCTGCTGCTTGGCAGTCTGAGCAGGGACGTGGGACGCTGCAGGGATCCCTGCCCGGGCCGCTTGCCTCACAGGCTGTTTGAGCTGCCACAGAGCTCAGCCTCTGCTCCTCAATAGAGCAACAAGCATTCAGTACCCCTGAGAGCTCCCTCCTCCCTTTATTCCTCTCCTTCCCACCTTCTGCAAATAACATCTGAGAATTGTGTGATCATTTTTAGCTTCCCTCTAGAGTGGAAGGGGAGAGGGGAGGGCAAGGAGGGGAGAGAGGAAAAATGCCCTGCTTTGCAGCCAGCTAGAATGACCTCTTGTTACATTTTTCAGAGGGTGTGGCTTGAAATTAGTTGTTAGAAATCGAGGCTGGTGGTTTAAAAATGGAAGCAGGTCGCTTAACTAGAAATCCAAACAATTTTCCTGATTTCCCTTTGCCCAAGAAGCACTTTGAGGCAGTAATTTGGAGAGCAGTTTTTTATCAAGTCAGGCTACTGTACTGTCCATAGGAGCCAACTCCTAGGGCCTGAGGTCCCTTTACCCCCTCATAAAATATATGAAGGGGTCAACCCCCCAGTTGATGAGCATTGCCATTCAAATAGTGTGCATGTGCCACATCTTGTGATCGATTATGTGGTGCATTGCTTACCTGCCCCCCCCTTATTCAAGTTGGCACCCTTCAAGTTGCTGTCTGCTGCAGCCTTCCTTAGTCTGATGTCCTCCGGTTGTATTACGACTCCCAACATCCTTGGCCATTGATCATATAGGCTGGGGTTGATGGGAATTGCAGCACAACATCTGCAAGGTGCCAGTTTAGGAAGGGCTGCTTTGCTCTGACTGGCAAAAGCTCTCAGACAGGAGTCTTTCATAGCCCTGCCTGGAGATGCCAAGGGTTGACTGTCAATGATGGCAAGGGAGGGAATATTTTGTAGCCCAAGGCCTACATTCTATCTCACCAGGCATCCTTCCAGGGGTTACATGCTTTTTTTATTGGCTTGGTGGGGGGTCAAAATTTTGTGGACGGAAATGCATTAGAAATTTCCCCATAATCTTAGAAGAGGCATTCCTCCTCTGTGTGACAGAAGGATGAAAGTTTTTTCAAAATAACCTGCCGTCTTCAGTATTAGAAGTTAAGGTAAAGGTAAAGGTACCCCTGCCCGTACGGGCCAGTCGTGTCCGACTCTGGGGTTCCGCACCCATCTCGCTTAAGAGGCCGGGGGCCAGCGCTGTCTGGAGACACTTCCGGGTCACGTGGCCAGCGTGACGAAGCTGCTCTGGTGAGCCAGCACCAGCGCAGCACAGGGAAACGCCGTTTACCTTCCCGCTATAAAGCGGTACCTATTTATTTACTTGCACTTAAGAGTGCTTTCAAACTGCTAGGTGGGCAGAAGCTGGGACCGAATGACGGGAGCTCACCCCACCGTGGGGATTCGAACCGCCGACCATACGATCGGCAAGTCCTAGGCGCTGAGGTTTTACCCACAGCGCCACCCGCGTCCCCCATTAGAAGTTACTCTATTAAAAAATAATTGCAAGTATTTTTCTTGATTATTCAAGTCCAAAGGTATTTCATAAATTAGCCTGCAATCCTTTGCACATTTACCGGGGAGTTAATCCCACCAAAAGCAGTTGGACCTCTTAGTAAACATGCTTACAGGACTCACCCTAACATTAGGCAGAATGGGGTACCAGTTTCACCTGCCCAGCACCTCCAAAGACTAAGAATCTTTCAGGTTCAGTGGAGGACACAGTTGAAAATAAGATTCAAGAACAAGTCCAATCAGCTTCCATATGTGAGGATGGGATGGGGTGGGGATAGGGGAAGAAACCATCATCTTGGCCTTCTCTTATTTTTCTCTTAATTAAACTCATCAACTGACCACAGCTATGCCCACTTACTTGGGAGTAAGTCCCAGTGAATTCAGTGGCACTTGCTTCCGAGTAGACATTTATAGGATTGCATTGAGTTCAATGAGATAGACACCCAGTAAGTGGCTATACGTTTGCAACATAGATGTTGTAGTAGCTGCTGCTGCTGGTGTTGTTTATTTGCTTGTAGTAGCATTTCGCATAGCCTGTTATACAATGTCCTGTGCTTTTAGGAGTAATATCTAGAATAACAAGAAACAGCAAAACTTGACTTCAAATATCACAATCCTTATTTTTTCCATCTGAACATTTATGTTTTGCAAAACAAGTAATCAAATTATTTTAGTAATGGTTTGACCTCACCGGTCTACTAATGCATACACAAATGGTTCCTGGTTTATATTCAGTTGTTACTGTAAGTGTGATAACAAGGGAAATGGAAATCTTAATAATCTAAGCAAGCTCATGGGGAAAAATTGATTCAAGCAAAAAATGTCATTTAGCAGCATACAATAGTTCTGACAAGTAACAACCTGAAGCAAGGAAACTAAAGATTTTGCTTGCTTGCTTTTTTTTAATGAACTAATCTCGGCTACTATTAGTGTGTTATTGTTCTGCTCCTAGAAGACCCCTTGCTAAATGGAAAAATATCAATTCAAACCATGAATGCACACAAAGGGGAAAAAATTGTCCTGAAAGATGGACAGCTGGAACCACAGTTCAGAGCTACCCTAGCACAACAGGGGGTTATCTGTGCCCTGCATGAGTAAGAGCCCATTGCTCCAGCATAGTGGAGGCATCCATAATCTGCATGTCAAATCTGTTGCTGTCTCCCTGCCATTACTAACCTCCACATACACCATCATTTTTTCCACTCCCCATCTTGCTTCCAACTGTACCTCTGCCAAGCATTATGGAAGACCTAGCATCCACCTTCTCTGTATCCTTGTATGCACCATACATTGTGGTAGTTATAGCATACAGGCCTGGTGTATAAAACCAATGAGAATTCTGTGATTTAGAAAGCAATTTAACTCCAGAATGTGTTTCTCTTTCTGGAAACATTCCCCCCTTTTTTTCAAAGTCTATTTCCCCCCCATGGCTAGATCATTTTTTATGGCATACTAAGGGATTCTATAGATATGGTGAATATTCTTGCATTTCAGAATTCAGGCAAGTTGGTGGTGGTGGGAAATGCTTTGACTGTGATAACATCTACTTTTTAAATCCTGTTCAGTACAATTGTTTCACTTACCAAAATCTTTCTTCTTTCTTCAGCTTAGCCATATGGATGATCTGAGACTCTCAGGGACCATACAATGGACAGGGTGATGTCACTAAGCTGTGTAGCCCTTCAGCTTTGATTATGTGATGATGTAATGTCACTGAGGCCAAATGACATCGGTTGTGGTGGGCAGCACAAGACAGGGCAGTGTACATGAGCAGGTAAACATTTTTGCAGATATTAACAAAAAAGAAGGCAAAGCATTTTTGAACACTGCTAAAATATCCCTGAGAAAACACACAATGAGCCATTTCAGTTAGTCATATAATGAAGAACAAGTCAGTGTTACATCTTAGCCACTGTTTGTCACTTATGTAAATTGTGTTTGAATTTGCTGAGGGAAGTGAAAGGGTGGGGAGCAATATTTAGGGGTGGGTTGGGGGGCCGGCGTTCGGTGAACTTCAGGGAAGAGCTGCAGGTTGCACAACTATGGCTTATGTTCTGACAAATCCTGCGCCTCCAATATATGTTTCCATCCCCTAATACTAAGGTAGCACCAATGGGACAGAAGCAGTATGAGGTGCCTGTAGCCATATCTTCATATCTTCTTAGTTGTGAGCAAGAACAAATAAGAGAATGGAACATCCTTCCTGTAAAGAGAACATTTTGAAGGATAAAGCTCTGCATGATTAGGTCCCTTTTAGATGAAATATAGCCTATGTTCTATTTCATTGACTTGGGTACCTCTGACCTCTTGATCTTTTATGTCTCTATTTTTTTGGGAGTCTGACAGACCACATGCCAATGTACAGACCAGAATTCCTCACCATTGTGATTGATTGTTTACAGCTGTTCCAGCATTTCAGACATGGCAGCTGCTTTTCAGATGTCTTCAAATTAGAAAGTTTTCAAAAGTGTTCATTTCAATGTGAACCTGAGTGCCGGCAAAAAAGCGGGGGGGGGGGAGTTGATGAAAAAATCATCTGAATTCAGGTCTAAAAGCGTTCCATTGATTCCAGCCTTCAGGGCAAACGAAAATGTTTGGCTTATTTCATAAGCTAATTAGGTGTGAGAGAACCTATTTGGCATTTGCTATTGACTGAGCCTAAGCAAAAAAGAGAAAAAAAGTGATCACGGGCAACGTGCTCAATAACGGATCAATAGGAAGCGTGTGATTGGATTAGCCACTTGATCAATGCATTGTGCTAATATATTAACAAGCAAATTACCAAGCAGCCCAAAGACCAGCCTGCTAACTATAATTGTATTATAAACTGTCGTAATTTAACGACCCTTGAAGTGCAAAGGGTTATTTATACAGTCAAAAGGCTGGAGAGGGAGGGGTGAGGTAAAATATTGTACTCTGGTTATTCCCTATTTCAAAAAGTGAGAGTTTTTCTTAAATGAGTTCCCTTATTTAGCTGTGTGGGTGTGTGCATATAACTGTGATTAACAAAACAGTAATTTTATTTATGTGGCAATAGAACAAAAAGCTCTGTCTTATTATTCACAGTTGCATACATACTAGTGTATGCAACCTTACTGCCAGATGGTAGGCACAGTGCATTCATGAGGGGGGACAGTTTGTGTGAGCAAAAATATACTTCTGGCCCTCAGAAAGGTGAATTATAGGAAAATATGAAACAAGAATTATGAATTAAGTAAACGAAAGGCATGCAAATATTCTGCTTTTGCTTCCAGCTCCGCTTACAGCCAATTGCCTGAGCAAATGGTCACAAAGTTATGTCAGATCCCCAATCCAGCTGCTGTGATTTTGTTTTGATAGCCCTTTTAAAAGAACACCCTAAATTGTCACTGAGGGACATGAGAGACTGAGGGTGGAATGTAGTGCCCCTGACTCCCTCTTCTCCGTTAATCAGCTGCTCAATGATATTCCAGCTTTATTTCTTTTTTTAAAAGGGATATTTCTGCAAGGTCTTAGATTTTGGGTAGTGGGCATGTACTCTTTTGGAGCAGGGCCAAATTCTTCTAAGGAGATTTCTTCAGAAGCAATAAATAAAGGAGACAGAAAGGAACCCACTCCGTCTTTGAGCTGAATAACCGCTGCAGTTTAATGTTGCATTCTGCGTAGGATCATTATCTATTCCTTTATAACATATATAGAACTAAAAATCACAGCTCCTTATTCAGCTTAATTCCCTGCTGAGGGGGGAAAGGCATTAGGAAGACTAGCAAATATGTATTCTTTGGGAACCTATCATCCCAAGAATGTCAAGGAGATTTCTGAAAAATTGTAATGCTAAATGCAGACCCTTTCTTTCACATGATGCTCTGAAGAAAGTTATGGGGGAGAGAGAAAGGAAATTTATAGGGAAAGGATAACCCATTGCCATTTTCTTTTAAAGTTGCACTCTTCAATACAGTCAATATTTCAAAATGCAATGTGCATGAAGAAGTTTCCACAAATAAATCAGAGCTCTAAGAGATTAACCAAGTCAACTATTTAAATGGGTATGAAAATATTTAAGCCTTAGCAACTGGATTTCAGAAGTCCACCATGGAAATATATCTTCCAATTAGCATTGTACATACAGAAAGGTGGATTTACTTACTGGGTAGTGCAATGGCATAAGCCAATAAAACAGCAATATAATGCAATGGTGGGTGCAATTTTAATTACCCACCACCGTGCATATAGTTTGACATTATGACCAGCGGGGAAAAAATCACATATGCAGAGCAACTGTGAAAGAATGAAACAGTTCAGCCATTTTTTGTTTTGTTTTAGGATCATCTCAAGGATAATTCTGCTCTTGGAATCTGACAATTAATGGATTTGGCAGGATTTGAATGTGGGTCCTTATACATGCAGAACCTGTGCTCTACCAGTGAGCGCTGTTTCCTCCCATGCTATGACCTGTCCTGAATGTATGTATACATATATATAATCAGTTACACTTCCTCACTTGCTTCAGACAGGAATCACATATGCTCAAGAAGTTTTGTGTATCCTTGTAGCTCATCTCTAGAAGCATGGTGTGTCTAGGCATTCTGAATGGTAATTAGTAGATAGCTGTAAGACATGTCAAAAACTATTCATTTATTTGCATCACCAGAAATCACAAAGCAAGTTCTGTGCTGGGGTCAATAGAAAGTATTTTGGACAAAACTGGAGCCAGGTCCCAAAATCAAATTATACAAATGTACTGGATATGGTGGCCCTTTCAATATATATTCCACTGATAGGGTTTTCTGAGTTGTTTTCAAATCAGGTACTCTGTACTGCAGCCAGGTGCAATTACAGCGCATTCACAGTACTTGTATTGCTGAATGAGCCATGTCAGCCAATGCTGGACATGACTTGTTTGCCACATTTTTGCTCCAAATTCTACCATGGAAAGGCCCATTTTATGACAATTCAGATACAAACTTGCTTAAGGAACAGACACAACTTAGTAAATAACAGAGAACAAGTGAAGTACAGTGGTACCTCGGGTTACATACGCTTCAGGTTACAGACTCTGCTAACCCAGAAATATTACCTCAGGTTAAGAACTTTGCTTCAGGATGAGAACAGAAATCGTGCTCCGGTGGCATGGCAGCAGCAGGAGGCCCCATTAGCTAAAGTGGTGCTTCAGGTTAAGAACAGTTTCAGGTTAAGAACAGACCTCCGGACCAAATTAAGTTCTTAACCTGAGGTACCACTGTACATCTGATTGTACTTGATACAACACCGGATATTTTGCACAACCCCATCCTCCCACCCCATCCTGCAAAACCTTTCATGAAACTGTACGGCAAATAGAGTTTTCTACTTCTTTGCAAAACAAGCTTTTGTCCAGGTTAAACGCCACTGCCTTGTGTTTTTCAAAAGAGTGCTTTTTGCCAAACTACTTCTTACAGTAAGTATAAAAAACTTTGGCTGATCTTCAAAATGTAGCCCCAAAATGAGAAAGAGGAATATGGACAGGGAGAGTTGCACTTTCACTGAGGGGAAATAGTGAGACAAACCAATAACTCTCCATTGCTGCTTTGAACTGAAAAACCAAAGGAAATCATACATTAAACAGGTTTATAACAGGATAAGCCTGTTATAAGAGACTGGCAAACTCCCACAATAGGGAAACATAGAGGAGTCTGTAATAGCTGTCACAAAACCTTTTTTAAAAAACATAAGAATAATAAATTACAGTCCAAAAGCGTCTTTTACATAGAGACCATGAATGCAATCAAGACTTGATTTGTGCTTTACTGATGTTGTTCCCACAGCTGACGAGGCAAACTGCTTCCCTCTTTTTGTTCTTATTTTAAAAAGAGAAAATATCCAGTTGTGTTGCCCTTTATTTATTTTAATAGTCATATAGATCCTGCTAAAGTGGCCAGAGATTCACACTATAGTGGGGTGGATATTCTTGACCATTAGCCTTGCTTGCTGTGACTCATGGGAACTATAGTCCCAACAACATCTGAAGGATTACAGGTTAGCCACCATGCCTTATACCTGGTAAATTGGGATTGAGGCAATGGTCACTTCTCTCCCTGTTTTCTCCCTGCCTTAGGCCTGCCAAGTCCAGGGGGTTGCATAACTACTGCATATATTAATATTGCACGGCTTGAAGTGACTTGAAGCATAAGAACTGGCTCCTTTTGGAAATGAAGCATTGTCCAGACCCATAAAAATAGTATTCAATGTTTTACTGGCAAACCTCTATAAAACAAAACAGAAACACCAAATGATACATCCAAACAATGTCTTTGCTGTCCAACACAGGTTCAGCATCTTATGAATAAAAGATAACTCCAAAAATCTAATCAGTCTCTCTCTCACACACACACATTCCAGCCTGCCCAAGGCTATGCAGTCACCACCCTTTCAAGATGGTGAACTTGCAACTCAATACCTTTGTCACCTGATCTAAGGTTACAACTCTTACATGTTAGCTAGCAGAAAACAACAATTAGTTAATTACCGGTATCAATTCAGCCAGAGCTCCACTTAGAAAGCTACTGTGTAAAAAAACACCCCGTGTTAGCAATACACATTTAGACATTTTCCATTTTAAACCTTCATTAATACACATACATTTTTCAGTTCTGTGTGAATTAAATCAATTATACTTAACAGGGTGGAGAGTGGGGAAGCTGAAAAGGACCTTAGGGGAAAGGGTGGGGAACGCCCTCACTGTCTTCTTTCCCAATTCACCAATGAATTTAAAGGTATCAGCTGCAACTTGCCAACTCTACATGCCTGCATTCCGTCTTTCTGTGGGTCATCCCAGTTTATAATTACGGAACCTTTAATGCTAAAGGTTGGATGCTAAAGAACTTATCCAGGGTCCCTCAGTGTGTTTTAGGGTGGAGTGAGAATTTAGACCCAGGTATATCCCAGGCAAATATTCTCCACCACATCACACTGGTGCTCACAGATACCCCTATCTTACACTGCCCTGAACATAAATGGCTCTTATGTCAGCAGCCATATTTTAAAATGCATATATAGCTTACATTTTTATATGTTGGAAAATGTTAAATAGAGGACCTAATTTTAAAAGATGAATGAAAAATGACAATGACCAGACAGTTAATGTGGCATTGACAGCAGCACAAAAAAGTACAAGTTTCAACACAAAGTTCTAGGTTCATTGAACAGCTCACTCAACCTTACTGAACAAGGTTTCCTGCATAAGCCTAGGCTAAATTTTACTTGGCATCAAAAAAACAAATCATTTATATGGATGATATATAAAAGTTACCACTAGCAACCATAAATTTTGCAGTCAAATATACAAACTGGACAACCTTCCATGAAAATACTCATAAAAAGTTCTAGATTCTTTAAACACCAAAAATCATTCATCAGGTTATATATATATGTAGTATGAAACAAGAATAAATGATAGATGGTAGTGATTAAGGAAATAAAATAACAAAATACAAAGGTGCCCTCAAAGCTGTAGGAGAAAACCCCCCTCTTTCAAGCATTAATTAAAGTTGGTAACAATGTAATGCTTTATTTCATTTACAGCATGATGAATAATATCACCACTACTTCAAAATAAAACTTTCATCCATATTCTTTTTAAAAACATTCCCACAGCTGTAATATTTCAAATTGAAGCTGTGTGTAGTGTACACGTTTACCAAGATAAAGGAGTGCATATAATATTATGGGATGGAGCCACTTCAGAATTCAAGGTGTTCTATGTGAGACGAATAGTCTTGGGGAAATTTACAACACTTTCCTAAACAGAGATTGGCTGGAGCTAATTAGCTGAAAGGTCTGTCAGTGGAACAACTGTCAGAAGTAGTGGCCAAAGGGGCACATTTATTTTCTGTTTAATTTTCATTGTAATTGCCAACACTGTCACACGCAGCTCTTGAAAATGAATGCAAGTTGCTCTAAAACCGCCCAGATCAAGAAGAGAGAAACTAAATTACAATGCGTTCCATTTTCACCCTACTTATTTATTCTGGACAATTGCTTATACAGTTTAGAATCTGCTAGTCATTTCTCATAGACGACAAGTTACACAAACATAGAAGCATTTTCAATGGGAGATTTTCATGACTTGACTTTTCTGAAGTAATAAAGCAGCAGTTTCAAGGTGAATACATATGACCATTTGCCAAGTCTGCATATAGCTGGAGAGGATGTCTCCTGTATTGCCCTGTCAAGTGGTGAGAAGAATTTCCTCACCCTCTCCTTCCTACAGATTTTGAGCAGATCCTGACATACAGTAAAATACGTCAATACAAATAAGCTAGTTTACAAATACAATGGTACCTTGGGTTAAGTACTTAATTCGTTCCGGAGGTCCGTACTTAACCTGAAACTGTTCTTAACCTGAAGCACCTCTTTAGCTAATGGGGCCTCCTGCTGCTGCCGTGTCGCCGGAGCATGATTTCTGTTCTTATCCTGAAGCAAAGTTCTTAACCTGAAGCACTATTTCTGGGTTAGTGGAGTCTGTAACCTGAAGCGTATGTAACCCGATGTACCACTGTACAATGTGGTAGGCTACCAGCTGGCAAATGGTTCTATTATTCCACTCCAGGCAAAGCCTATGTGGTGCCCTTCAGAAGTTGTTGGACTACAACTCCCATCAGCCTCAGAGTTAGTGGTCAGGGATGGCGGGAGTTGTAGTCCACCAACATCTGGAGCATACCATGCTGCCTTCTACTGGGATTACCAGGTGTGTGTTGTTTTTTTATTGAGGATGGTCAATTGTTTGTAATGGATCTATTGATTTAGCTTCTGGCACTAAGAAAAGACAAATGATTGGTTCATGCTTTAAGGCAGATATACACGATGCAGAGGTTTTGCGTTTAGGTATAAGAAAAGCCGGTGGCCTTGTTTCCATTAGTCTATTTATTTCAGAAGTAATTAGTTGATATCTTGTAAATCCTGATAAATGGGTCATTCTGGTAGGTAATGAAAAACACTGGACAAAGATAATAGAAGCTGGGTTTGTCAGCATGAGGGATTTCACCGCAGGAGATCTTGCTGTGGCTTTCATTATTTCGACAGCCAATGGCTGTTGCTATAGAAACTATATTGTTAGCAAAAGAGAGATGATAAATAAAGATAAACTGAATAGAAGGAAAGAGAGAGCAGACATGTATGGCTGTCATAACATTTAATTGCTGATCAATGCCTGATGGTCATCACATGCTTTTCCTATTAATACTGCATGGATAACGGATCAGGGAAGCTAGAAATAAGAGGACTATACATTCATATAGTGTTATTTAAAGAACTGGCGGTCTTTATACCAGTGATACAGTTAAATTCAGAAATTTGGAGGACTTATATCTATTCCAATTTGAAAGCTCAGACAATGGCCGCTCCTCAGTGCTACCACATGGGGGACACTTGAAACTGCCTTGGCAGAGCAGCTGCTCCATCTGCTGATCTGTTGCATGCTTGCCAGCTCCCCACATGGATTAGCTCCCCACGTGCCATTTCCACACATGCGCTTCTGCCCCCAGAATGCTTGGTTGAAGTTGCATGAATGGTGGGGCAGAAACACCTAATGTGGAGCCAGTTTCAAATGATATCCATGAAGTGACCCTATCTGAAAAATGCTCCATTTTTTTTATTGCTTCGGTTTATAAAAACACAGTGGCCAAATGGCACGTGCAAGTGCTTATGCAGGTTCATTGGAGGCCCCCAGCCCTCCAGTTTCCTATTCAAGTCACAAACATCACACTGCCTTAGAGGCCAGGCTTGAATTTTAGGAGTGGCTTACTGAGTAGTCTGATGCAATCAAAGGGAGAAGAGCTCAACAGCCCATCTTCATAGGTAGACATCCCAATGCAGCCCTTTAGATCCCAGCGAGCAGTAGCTTACCTTCTTTCGTAACATCTTAGTGAGGAGGCCATAATTCAACTGTGGTGCTAGACCAGGAGTCGAGAACCTTTCTCAGTCCAATGGTTACATTCCCTCGTGGATAAATTTCTATGGGCTGTGGCCTGAAGGTAATAGATGTGACCCAGGAAGAGTCAGATAATGGGCCAGATAATGTGGCTTGCAGAACCACATCTGAGGTTCCTCACCCCTGTGGTAGACTTTACCACATAGTTAAGGTTTATCCTATTAGGTGCTTGGGCACTTTAGGGAGTCCTTACAATAAGCATGTTCTTTCATTTCTAGTTTCTTCTCTATCTGAATAGATGGGGTTTTATCCCCACTGTAGAAACGTATAGCAGCTCAGTGAAACACACAGTGCTTCTGTGGTGTGGTCAGTGGAAATGAAGGAGTTTTTCCATGAAGGCATACTGCCACTACACAGTACAAACTCCATTCACTTAGATGTGTCACAGTGAAATCATTCATATTATTTTATGAAACATTGCCACCCGTATTACTGTCAGCCATGGAAATACAGTGTACTAATCAAAATGAGCCTCAGTGCAGTTATAACCTTAACACTGCATTGTGGCTGTGCATATACTTCTAGTGCATGCAAATTAAACACCAAGGCTGCACTTGCTTATGCAATTTTAAGTCTCACTGAAATTAGTGGCATTTAAGCAAGCATGCCTGATTGCATAACTGAAGTTTAGTGCTGCAAGCTGTGTGTTGTTTCATTGCACACAAGTCCCAGTGGAAACTGTACACATAACTCTGCATGTTTTTTGAAAAATCAGCTGGTAAACAGACCTGATTGGAGAGCGCTTGGCCCAGTCACTTTCACATTCAGACATTTAAAGCCTATATAACTAATTTTTCCACTACAACAATTCACAAAGTGGCAAACTTCAAAGTTAAACCCATCAGTTACCAAATAAAAAAATAAAGCTCCAATGGCATTGCAATAAAAACAGAAATTACAGCAGGAACATCCTTCACAAAGCAAAAGCAAGGGGAAACGTTTAACCTTCCCACCACTAATATAGTGGGTTAGTTCCAGATTTCCCATGGGCAGAGTTCAACTCATAGGAAGGTCCACTAGTGGGTATAACTAGTAGCAGATGACATGGTGAGTGGGGGCACTACCGTTGTCATGTCACTGCTGTGTACTGAGAGGGAGGGACAAGGCAGTGACAAGGCCAGCATGGTGCAAATGCAATGGTAGAACCAACCCACCACTCCTGCCATGTTTGCACCATGCTGATCTGGCTGTTGCCCAGCCCCTCCCTCCCTACTTCACAGTAAGCAGTGGCAACATGACCAACCAAAGGTCATGAGCAACAGCACCCCAGCACATCGTCTGCTACTGGGTATAACCACTGACTTGTTTTTTTTAACACTGAATGCAATTTAGTATAAACCACTTTGCAAATATGCGATTTGCAAACTGAAATGCTTCCCACTAAGGAATCTCCATTTTGGCTATTGAGATGCAAAAGATTGCTTCCAGACAACATTTTTCTTCTTTTCCAAATGCCCCAAGTATGGTGTTCTGTTAATTGGGAGAAATAAGTATGGTGAGTGGCAGCAACAGGGGGTGGCATCAGGAGTGTGTATTGTTCCTCACTCCCTGAAAACCCCCTACCAACTGTAAGATGAGATGTCCAGATATTATGTTGTTGTTGTTACATTTTACAAAATTAATTTATTGAAATGAAATGAATTATATTGAAAGAACACTCAAACCCAGACCAAATATTTTCTTCTATGGGATCTACTTCCATCAATTCGAGAACATGTGAACAATTCGCCACCCATATAAGACATCTCAAATGAGATGTTTTGAAGCATTTTTTGCTGTTTCGAAGCATTCCAACTCAAACCAAGCATTTATCTAAGCGAAATTATTCTCTTTTATTGTTATTTTTTAAATGCATATGTACCTATGGAGCTAACTGATTAATATCAGCAACTGCTTTTCCCCTCTGAAAGTGTCTTTATCAAGAAGATTTATGTCTAGAATGACAGTTGGCTGGTTCCCCTCGCATTATTTTGAAGGTGTGTTGTTATTTTTTAATCATGAAAAAGACCCCTCTCCACTGGTTCAGAGCATTGTGATTTCCTTGGTTCTTTTTCTTCTGAGCTGTTCAATTAGTTGGAAATCTTTCTCTGATGGACTGAAGCAGCTTGAGTGAACGCCTGAGCGCACAGCCAATTAGGCTCATTTGAAGTTGCAGAATTGCCTTCTTTGGTGTTAAAACCCCATGTCAAACACTGGGTCTAAGATCATTTGTACTGCAAAATGAGATTGACAGAGCAGCTGCAACAGGGGGCATGCCTGCTGGACGACTTAATTGTGGAGACTGAAGGACCATCATGAACTGGCGTGTGGAGATTGTAGCGCCACTGCTGCATTACAAATGCTCTTTATTAACAGTGATCTGTAATCAATGAGCTCAGGCTTTTTGCCAGAGCTTCCAAATCATACAGGCAGCCCTCCTCTCAAGGAGTAGGAGGAGCCACAAGACTTGACTGCTGTACTGAACGCTGAAGCAGTTTACATGTGTCTAGAGCAGCCATCCTTTTGTTGAGACAGTGAATCACTAAGAGGAAGAAATGTTCATTGGATGCCTTTCATTCCACTTGAATATGCATTAGGTCAGGTGCTCACGTGCCAATGTACCTGCAGCTATATGCACACTGGATTGAGTAAAATGTGCAATTCAACAAAAGTGAAGGTCTCTTCCATATATTTTGTATGCACAGCACAGATGGTGCTGTTGCTGTTGAATCCCAGGCTACAATTCAATGGGCTGCTATAGGAAAAACCCAAACTTGTGCTACCCCAGTCAGTTGCTATTTTTCCTCTTTGATTTTTTTGTAATAGCAAATCTGTTTTTCAAACTCCCCCATGTTGGCAATCAGAAAAAGATCCACTATTTGACTATTGATTCAAAATCTTAAACATGGTTCCTTGGTTATATCTCTGCACTGCCATGAGAATTTTCAGCTGCAGTCCTGGAGACCACAAGCTAGAGAACTTTATAATTTAGCTGTAGTAAAGACGTTCAGGAAACAAACCTTATCAAGGCTTAAATCTAATTTTAAGTAACTGATTTTTTAAACTGATATATATATATATATATATATATATATATATATATATATATATATATATATATATATATATATATAAAATGCTTTCCTTGTTACCAAAAAGTGCAGCTTTTTACTGAAATTGAGATTTGCTAGGAATTTGGATAAACTAAGCTTGAGTCCAGATTTTTCTTTTAAATCTAGTACTCTTTCCTTCCTCCTTTCCTTATCAGAAAAATCTAATGCCTCATGTTCTGGGCCTTTAGTAAGGTATAGAAAAACCAACCTAATCAATGTCGTAGTTTGATGCAACTTTGTGGGGAGGGTGAAAAGGTGCATTAAACATATTCAACATTGAATTCAGGGCTGAATTGTTTGCCCCTAACAAAGTAGTCATGTGAATGTTTGGCCTTGAGGACAACTCATAACTCAAGTCTATATTTGTGTTGACAAGTGGCATTGGTAGCAGGCAGCAGGAATGTAGGCTGGGGTACAGCATGGGCAGGAAGAAGAACAAAGTCCTGAAAGTTGAGATAGGATGCAAGAGGTAGGGAGCACCTAAGACCCAACCCACCATGACGTATTTATTTTTTAAGTCATGTTGAGAGGGGATAAATTCCATAAAGAAATGAATGAATGAGCAAGCCAGCAAGCAAGCAAGCAGAAGATTAGATGCATATCCTGGAAGAAAGAAGCATGAAAACATCAGAGAAAAAAAGAACAAAGTTATATAAGGGGATAATAGAATGAGGAAGAGAGGTCAATGAATGTTTCAGGAGAAATCTCAATGAGAAAGGTCTGTGTGGTGAGAAGAGAGTGGATAAGAAAAGCTGGGGGAATCTGGAGGTTTAAGGATTCTGGTCAGTAGTGCACTCAGTCATTTTAGACCAGGCACCCCCAAACTCGGACCTCCAGATGTTTTGAGACTACAATTCCCATCATCCCTGACAACTGGTCCTGTTAGCTAGGGATGATGGGAGTTGTAGTCCCAAAACATCTGGAGGGCCGAGTTTTGGGGTGCCTATTTTGGACTGTGAGCCAAATAAGCTAACAGGGGTCTCTCCCTCTGCCGCCACCCCTTCACTTTCTTCATAATGTGATAAGCCTTTGTGGCTGTATCCTGTATTTTATGCTGTGACCAGCCCTGAGATCTTTGAGTGAAGGGCAGTATACAAATGTAATAATAATAATAAATTCCCTCCTTAATGTTCCAACAGCACCAAAACAATGGGGAAAGTAGCAGGGAAGAGGGTTTGTAATTTCACATACTATATTGCTGTGAAGCAGCCAGCCAAATCATTGCTTATGAATCTCTGGCAACTAATAGAATTGGGAAGCTGTACAAAAGGCAGGATGCACATGCATGCTGAGCTGTTAGTTGTCTAATATATAACATTGGCACAAGAGGGACTCCACATGACAAGCGGATTTTTATATGTGCTATTAAAGTGTCATAAACAATTAATTCATTAGAATACTTATCCTATAAAATGCTTGTGATGTTTATTTTCTGTTATGAATACTGTTCTTCAAACCCTCCATGTAGGCATTTGATTTAATGAAAGAAGACATGTAGAACATGCCTTTTAAACAGCAGAGGCACAAACAAGTTAAAGAAAAATAATAATCCAGTTTTAGGATGAATGCTTATTAAAACCAGCAAAAGCCAGTTGCAACCAACAATCGTTCATCTAACAGCCAAATATGTGAAGACGCAGCTGTCATCTCAGATACTTTATCAGAAGATAAGGGGAAAAGAAAAATATGTAAATTATCCGAGTATTATCATTTTTTATTAAATTTCTATACTGCCCTCCATCTGAGGATCACAGGGTAGTTTACAATATAAAAACACAAAAATAGATACCCGCAGTATCAAACAAAAGCAGTAACTCCCATCCCAACACAGTTTAAAAAGTCATAGATTGTTTAACTAGCCAAAGGCCTGGGAAAGAAAGAATGTTATTGCCTGGTACCTAAAGATATGTAGTGAAGGCACCAGGCAAGCCTCCCAAGGGAGAGCATTACACAAGCAGGGGGCCACCACAGAAAAGGCCTGTGCATGTGTCACACATACATTCCATTAGGTTCAGTGACATTACATGGTCATTCACACTGTTCCACCAAACACCTATGGGAGGGTATATACCATCCTTTATATATATTACCGATTCACAGAGTAATGCTAATGTAAGGAGAGAAGAGAATCTATGGCAGAATAATGCCCACATCTACCACATTGATGGATCCCTACAGCTAGAGCACAAGGGTTGTCCAACTTTGCTCTTAATAATTATTTTAGCCCCAAACTACAGGCCTGTCTCTGACCAGTGGTGCAGCTGGCGTGCTGAATCAGGGTGCTCCCCGCTGCCAAGGGTGCCGCAGGGAGTCCAGAGTTGAGCGGAGTCGTCTGGGAAGAGCCGAGAGAGCCTAGCATAGCTCTTTTGCAGACGGCTCCCTCTCTGCTTATTCAGCGGAGCAGGCCCTGAGGCGGCTGCCCGGCTCCGCCCCCTGTGTGCCATTGGTGTAGGGCCAGCCCAGCAGCATGCTACTCATGAGGCTCCATTGGCCGGCTTCAACATTTGCCTTGGCTTGCAGTGATGCTTGGTTTTTTGCATGCCCAGCCTTGCAGCCTCCGCTGCCCGCCGCCGTCTCGGGACTCGGGCTCTGGCTGCTCCTTAGGAGTGCTGAGCAGTAGGCCGGCCTGCGCACACCTCAACCTGCCTAGAGGCTGGGCGCTTCCCACTAGGCACACAGCTCCAACCCCCTGCAATGCAGGAATCTTTTGCCCAACATGGAGCTTGAAACCGCAACCCTGAGATTGAGTCTCGTGCTTTACTGACTGCGGTATATCTAAGTTCAGCATTTTTTTCTCATTTTGGTGCCAGGTTAAGCTATGCCATTTTGCTTGGACAATTTAAGACCAGGAGTGATTTGTCAGATTTTGGCTGGCCCACATGCATCTGAGACTATATAAGTGTGCATTGTTAATAAATGAGCTAAAAAAAGTTTACGTTTCCTGTTTTCTTTTCCCAAGCAGAGATAATGTGTCAGCTCCCTAAGAAAAGGTCAACAACTCTGGGGAACCTTTCCTAAAAAAGGTCAACAACTTTAGGGTCCCCCCCTTAAAAAGGTCAACATCTCTGGGAAATTGGGGGGGGGGAGGGAACTTTGCACCACAGCGCCGGATATGCTTAAGACGGCCCTGCCAAACTACCTTCTAAGGTGCACCATATCCAAGATGGCACAATACAGTTCACCTATATCCATGGCAGCTCCTGCTAAAGTAGGTCAGTCCTGAGCCTGAAATGAAGAGTGTGAAATCTCCTCCACATTGTTTCCGTGACACTTGCGCAGTTAGTACCCTTTCAAGTTTCATCACTAAAGCTGTAGCTTTTAAAACTGCCATGCTTGTGCCTGTCTCTTTTTCCTCTTTGTTTCACTAATGGCATTAATGGCAGACATTAATTATATTAACAATAATTTCTGTTGTTAGCATCCCTAACCACTCAGTCCTAACCTTGTTTACCATTGTAGCAGCCCGTGTACTAAATTCACAAAGGTCTATTTTTGTAGACTGTACATAAATGTAATCATATTGAACGCTAACATAGGAAACTTATACTGAGTCATATCTTTGGTCCAGCTTGCTCAGTGTTGTTTTACACTGACTGGCAGAAGCTTTCCAGAGTTATAGACAGAGGTATCTCTAGCCCTTCCTGGAGGTGCCTGGGATTGAACTTTGAATCTTTTGCACACGAAGCAGGTGAATTATCATTTAGCTGCAGGCTTTACTGATTTCACTAACACTATGTTTTCCAGATTGTTTATTAATTACAATAATGTTGGAGGCATAAAGCACCTCAGTAGTATTTTTAGCACTCTAAGGCATCCTGGGAACATGTTCAACTTCTGTCTCAAGAGAAATACTAACAGAGCTAATAGAAACACCTAGATTATATATTTCTAGCTCATTTCTATTACACTCAAGGATATTCAGAGTTCTTGGTCAGCTTCCAGCTGAATATTTATTCTCATCTTTCTGCAAGCTGCAATGGGTGATATAAAGTGCCCTGATGTATTTGGAAACATAGAAGAGATGGAATAGCTGAAATCTGAAGTAGCATGCACTTAGGAATACTCGCCACCAGAAAAGAATAATTGGCAATGCGGAGGCAGAAAAGCCCAAGAAAAATGAAATTGCTTTCATAGTGGATTCACTTTCCTTTACAGCTCATAGATGAAAACAATTACTGTAGCAGTGTAGAAATATTCTTATGTTAAACAGGTAGAGGGGCACTCTGCTGCTAAATATATATTAAAATAACAGGTATACTAGTATTATTATTAGTATTATTAGTAGTATTATTACTCTTCTTTCCCTTTAAATTTACTGTTCTGAGCCAGACCAGTTCACAGCATCACTGGCCAGCAATCGTGTATAGTGGTACCTCAGGTTACATACACTTCAGGTTACATACGCTTCAGGTTACAGACTCCGCTAATCCAGAAATATTACCTCGGGTTAAGAACTTTGCTTCAGGATGAGAACAGAAATCGTGTTCCGGTGGCGCGGCAGCAGTGGGAGGCACCATTAGCTAAAGTGGTGCTTCAGGTCAAGAACAGTTTCAGGTTAAGTACAGACCTCCAGAACGAATTAAGTACTTAACCTGAGGTACCACTGTACATGCAATGGGGTCCAGATCATGTATTTAATTGACCCAATCAGTTGAATGAGTTGTGGGATGTGAAACCCTAATACACATACAAGCACACCAAGCTGCAACAGGAGATTCCATAGTGGAAGATATAATTCACTGGATGTGATTCAGCTAATGAGTCCCACCAGCAAAAGCCCTGTGCAAGGATTTCTGCTTACTGAACAGGGCTTCCCTCCTTCCCCTGCAAGCCCCTGAAATGGGAGAATCCCTAGAATAATTCAAGGGGGAAGGAAAGGGAGAGTCATTCTTTCTGGCAAGTCCAAATGCTTGCCTTGGCTTTGCACAGCATTGAATTCCTCCCCTTATTTCTTTATGACAATATTCAAGGAAGGCTCAAATGCTATAGGTTCCATAGAACACAGCATAACTTGGTTGCTTATAAAAGCTCAGAACTGTGCAGTACTCAATACGAGGCTATTTAGATTCAATGGATCAGAGTTTGTTGCACTTAGATTCACTGAAATCAATATTAAAAGCTAATCATGCACAATTTTTAAGTCCCACTAATTTTAATGGGAATGAAATTCCAAGAAACTTACAGTACAATCCTATGCATTTATACTCGGAAATAAGTCCCATTAAGTTCAATGGCATTTCCTCCTGCACAAGTATGTATAGGATTACTGCCTAAATCTGGATCCAATCCAGTGCGTTACAACATTTTTCAGTCCAATCCAACGTGTCAAAACCCGTATTCTATTAACTAATACGCAAACTATAGGGCATTCCATTATGCAGACCAGAAATTCCTAGAGTACTGAGCACTGGGGGAAGGAGAGAACAGCTATTCACCATAGCCATAAATTATAAGCAATGACTGACAAATATCAATGAAACAATTTCCACAATGTTGCTGTCTGCCAGTCAGGCTCCACACTTGGAGAAAGCTGTGATCTCTTAGCAATTATAGTGAATGATATGCGGATTGCCAGGCCGATAGGTTTCTAGCACTGGAACTTCCACTAGGGCTCTCTCATATTTTCTTCATTACACAGATAAAACAGAAAAAGAGCTGTTGATTAAATTGCCAAGTGACACCTAAGTATACAAAAGTCGCTTTTCTTCTTAGACACATTGAAACAATTTTTCTATTTCAATTTTCCACAATGAAACAAAGAGGTAAATTGGGATTAGCAGGGAAAAAGCACCCAATCCTTTCTGTCCAAGGGGAAAAAAGAGTAATTACCAAACTGAGCGAACACTGCTAAGTCATGATAAATTTAGTATATGCACTTAATGATGCCCTTTGGAAATTTAGCCATTCTGTTGATTTATGCACACAGGTGCCCGATCAGCAAGCAGGACTTGCTGCATAGCCATAACTGTGCAATGTGAAACTCTGATAACATCTTAACAAAGAGACATTTCAGTGGCCCAGCTCATTATGTATTTAGCGCTTTTTCCTCTCTCACCATATGTGAGTGGATGTTTATATGTGTATAAAGTTTAAAATATTATTTCTGTAATAGACAAGCATAATGCAAATTGAGTAAATTAACTGGGAGGAATTCAACATAGCATTAAGAAGATTACTGCATTAAGTGCATGCAGTTCTGCTTGCCCGATGGAACAATATTTCCCTTCCTTCCCCCTTGATGTTCTGGGAGCTTTCCCACCCCCACCCCAATTTGCACATGATGTGTGCAAGGAAGGAGGGAGGCAGGGGTGCCAACTTGAATAAGATGATGAGGGGAGCAGGTAAGCTCTGTCCCGCAAAATCAATCACAAGATGCTGCCATGCACACCATTTGAATGGCAATATCCATCAACTGGGCGGCGGCGGGGGGGGGGGGAGACACTTCAAACATTTAAATGAGGGGCTGAAGGGACTGTGGTCCCTAGGAATTGGCTCCTATGAGGGGGGTAGCTCCATTATGCTAGTGTAACTCCCTGAGTGGATCAGTTAGCTGAATCCGGCCCATTGTGTACTATAAATTCTGTACTAATATCCTGATTCATAGATACTTACCCAGTCACCCTGCCCCACTTTGTAGCAGCATCCTGTTCTCCCAAAACTCAGTTACATTAGTCAAAATACAGTGTTATAAATATGTTATCGCACTCTGAAACCAGATGGCGCTGTAGAGCTGAAATCGCAACTCAATGATATTTTCAATTGTTAGCCTTACAACAGTTTTTTTTGCAGAGTATTTTTTTTTTATAGCTGTATAGGATCTAGACCCAGTTGCTAACCAGTGGCCTATCAGAAACTCTCAGGCATGACCTGAAGGTAACAGCACTCTTCCCTCCTGTGTTTTCCCCACAACTGGTATTCAGGAGCATAGTGCTTCTGACTGTGGAGGCAGAACACAGCCATCATAGTTAGTAACAACTGATACCCTCATGCTCCATGAATTTATTGGTTCCTCTTTTATAGCCATTCAAGTTGGTGGCCACCATTGCTTCTTATGGGAATGAATTCCATAGCTGTGTGAAGTACTTTCCTTTGTCTGTCCCGAACCTTCCAACTTTCCATTTCACTGGGTGTCCATGACTTCCAGTGATATGAGAGAGGGACAAAAAAACTTTCTCTAACCTCTTTCTATATACTAGAAGCGGTTTTAGGGTGGCGCAGGCAGTTTGGTCACAAGGGACACCCAAACAATGCTGTAGAATGGTGCTGAATTGTAGCACCACACAAGGCGCTGCTGACATTTGAGAGCTCAGAATCTGCCACTGCCCATACCATGAATAATTTCATACACTTCTATCATGCTGCCTCTTATTCACCTTTTTGTATAAACTATTCTGTTTAGTATTAACACTGGTGCTCATTTACTCTTTTAACATATTGCGTCTTCATTTCTGGGGTGGGATAAACTACCCCAGCAATATTTCAAACCTAAACACTGGAAGAAAGTTCAGGTGTGCTTTCGAGGGCAAATGAAGAAAGAACAGTGACCCAAACATAATAGGGAAAGAAGCGCCACATGTTCACCCTTGGAACATTTCTCAGTATAAGCCAGGGTGTAATTGGGTTGGTAGGGGGTAGTCCTCTTCTGCCCCCAAACTCCCAAGCGATGAGAAAAGCCTGCAACTCATGTTGGCGTCTTATTCCTGGATTTCCTCTCGAAATTTGAGAGATCATTGGTGCCAATTTTGGTGTGATACTGGAAGATCTGACAGCAGCTCCTTTTCCCTTGGAAAAATCCCTCAGTCAGCGTGAAGTCTACTTAGTACAATAAACAACACTGTGTGAACTATTTTTGCAGGTGAGTTGCCCTGCTGGCAGCCCACCCATAAATCAAGGACGCTGGCTAATGGCAAGAGAAACAGCGAGAGCCAGAAAAGGGGAGGGGAATGAAGTGTTACATTGAGCCCCCGACTGCTGGAAGGTCATAGGCCTGTGGAGACTTGACTATGCATTAGAATTTATTAGCACAGTGTTTCCCTACTTAAGCCAGCAGGAGCATCAAAATCTAAGTATATCAGTTCTGAGAAGCTGAGGAACATAATGTATAAAAGTACATAAAAGGGAAAAGGAAGCTTGGGAAAGCTAAGGGCCACGTGAGGACCATGATATAGTCTCCATTGTGTATATAAGGACCTTAACTGTTTGTCTACATTATGTTTCCTAATTTAACACAAAACCATTTAAACTCAAGGACACTGTTTTTCTATCACAACCCATCTTGTCATACACACATAACTCAATTTACTTCAAAAGCCTCGGTTCATATATATTAGCAGTATGCACTGGGGACAAGATCAGACTTGCATGTTGTTGCATGTCACACCAATCTCTGAGCATCCTTTTAGAAATGAGGAACAGTGCACACTGTGGTGTCCGGATGATATAATGGTATATTTACATATATACAACCTGAACTTACAATGGAGGGGGACACGTTTCACTCTGAGAAGGTCTTGTTTCTCCCACAGGTGCAGCTCTGGATTCAAAACACACATCAGACATCATGCTCTGACCCTCTCTCCAGCTTGCTGACTTAGCAACCTGCAGCTTTTTTCTCTAGGTCGCAGCACAGCAAATTCAACTTTAAAACCCCTCTCTTTGGCTTTCCTAATGGTTCATTACCTTCCCTTTGTTCTCAAAATGGCCCATCTCCCAAGTGATTACCTTATCAAGAAACTGGCCAGGCTTATCTTATAACATTTGCCTTGATTAAATTCTAACACCTACTAGACCCAGTAGCACCTTAAAGACCAACTAAGTCAGTTCTTGGTATGAGCTTTCATGTGCATGCACACGAAAGCTCATACCAAGAACTGACTTAGTTGGTCTTTAAGGTGCTACTGGAAGGAATTTTGTTTTGTTTTGACTATGGCAGACCAACACGGCTACCTATCTGTAACCTACTAGACCCAGTAATTCAGGGGAGTCTAATTCCCACAAACTCATAACAATATATATCTGTGGCTTTGGAAAGCAGCTTTGTCTGTTTTGGAACCACTCTGTGTCACCCTCATAGAAAGGACCCAGCTACCACAAGGGCCATTGGTGGTGGGGTGGACTTCTGTCCCCCACCACATATTTTTTGGGGTACAGCCTCTTCTCCCTTGATAATATATATTTCTATTGGCTTCCACAAGGGAAGGGGGCGGTGAGAAAACCGGTATAGATCCATGTACAGTAAAAAAGCAAACACTTTATTTTAATATTTCCCCCAATATAATATTTAATATTTTCCCCAAATCCTAAAACCTAGATCTGTCCAGCAAAATGAAAAAGCTCCACCACACCCCTTTCCCACTCAAGCTCAGGACATTTCCCTAAAAGAAATCTCACCTGAATTGTCCTATATGTCTAATAATTGGGGATGTACGCAGAGCTGATGCATCCCCCTAAGAGATACAAGCACACACAAAGCTTCATCCTAAATAAAAACTCAGAGTATAGCATTTCCAAAGCAATTCAAACTCTCCAGAAATGTCACACTCCAACAGGAAAAGTCCTATTTGATTCCCATCATGAAATCCAGCCACCAAATGTTCTACACAGTAAACATAGTTCCAATTCATGTAACGGCAAACAAACCATTCCATTTTAATGACTTTTGATCCTATAATCCATGCTAGAGCTCAGAGGTGAGCTGACAATTTGTAGAGCTTTTCCACCCTAAACCTTGCCAGCATTTTTGCTGCCAAAGTGCACACTATTACAAGGCTGGGGATCCAAATTACTGAGGTAGAATGAAGCAAAGTGCATAAAGCAAAAAGGGCCCAAAGATATTCATTAAAGTGTGCCACCTCTCCCAGCTTTCTATACTGACTGGCCTCATTTCTTAGGCTGCAGTGCTGCAAGCTCCAAAACCATCTCTTTGTTACCGCAGCACCCGGAATCAACAGACTTATACCAGCATGAAGATGGAATTGTATAATGGCTTGCAGTGGTGCTTTTTAGGTGCCGGGTTCACAGCTAAGCTGAAGAATGCAAGGCCACCTAGGCGCTTCATTTGCAAAATCAGGCCCAACACACTTTGGCTCACCAGTGTGAGGGCTTCATCCCATATCATCCCAGCAAGATGTGTGTGTGTCTCAAAGCCAAGTGAGTAGGAAATGGCATAGTCTATGAAGTGTCAACAGGACATTTATTTAAATGGAACTTCCTTTCAAACATGAGGGTTTCAAATTCTGGCTATACAGCCTGATCGGTGTGGAAGTGTCCTAGCCTGTCAGAATCCAGAACTGGATGTGAGACTAATGTTCTCATGTCAATGTAATGCTAGAACACAGCTCATTGTGCCATCATCACTGATATTTGACCCATCCTGTGGTCTTGGCACAACTTCCATTCATGCTGCTGCCTTTCCCTTTCTTTTTGACATGATCCACGTAAGGAGACCTAGTACTGTATTCTGTTGTGAACAGGGATGAGCTAGAACCACAGATGGTCCATTTACTCAATGTGTTGTTCTTCATTAACCGTTTTATGGGAGGGTTGCCTGGCAGATGATTTTGACTTCCCATGCCAGGGATCAGATGCCATGGTCAGTATTTGTGCTACTTCAGCTGTCATGGCTTAAAAGGATTGAGCCGCCTGGTTTCATTCCTAAGCACACTTACTCGAAAATACGTTGAATCTGAATTAGTGGGACTTGCTTCCAAGTATGTCAGAGAATAAATTAGCTTAAATATTTTGACTTGATGGGTCATGGATTAGAGTGTACATCTGTTCGTTTCACCTCTAATGGTTCTCCTTTACTGGCTGACTTTTCTGCTGCCAACAGAAATGTAACATTTCAGTTTTTGTAATACAAAACAAAACAGGTTCTAATGTCAGTAAAATGCACCATGCAAAAGAACTGTGAAAATCTGTTTTCACACATGTGATTCAAACATTGATTAAATCCTTGAATATTAGCTGTGTTTATTTTTCTGACATTAAGTTGGCCAGGACTGTTTATTACAACAGCAATGTGTGCTTTAAAGTAAAAGTCAGCATGGGCAACGTGTCTCCTGGCAAAAATAGTGAAAGACACACAGACAAAGCATGTGGTTAAAACAATGAATGAATGCTCTTTTGAGGAACTATTGAGATCATGGTAGGGGACACTCCCACTTGGTTAAAGTATGTTCAGAAATGAAATCTGAAATGAAAACTTATAGAAATAATGAAACCAGCAATTGCTGTTGATATATACTTCTTAATTCCCACCACAGATTTGAGGACATTATGTCTTTGTCACAGTACCAGAGACTCCAGAATCATTTGACAGCCTGTCAAACAAATGTCACACTTCTTCCTAAGTTGGGGTACATGCCACTTACAGCATGGCACCCTCATAAAAACATACCTAACCTATTAAAAGCTGTCTGTGGGCATAGTTATGGACCTGCCCAGGCTTTTCTCAAACCACTGAAACATTGCTGTGTCTTTCTAACACCATTCAGCCAGCAGATCTAGTGTATAGGGGTTGGGATTGCTCTTCCTGACCTCAAGACTGTAAAATAAGATAACATGATCTAGAATGGAAGAACAAGCTCACCTTTTGCAGATAGGAAACCTGGTACTACCAATTTTACATATTAAACTCTTCAGAAAGGCTAGGTCAGCTCTTCAGACGATTTTACAAATTGCTCCCACTTATTATGGTGGTTTTGTGTGTGTGTGTGTTTTTAAAATCTTGACCTGTCATGCAATTGCTGGGTGAAAAGAATTTGCCATTTCCAATGGAAATACCAGGCATTGCATTATTGATGGTTGGAAGGCTGTTCCCAGCAGAGATTGCTTGACACAGTTCACAAGATCACTTGTCTGTTAAAATTATTCTTTCATGTACGGTGCTTGTAACTCATACTCTAGTCCTAAGAGGGCAAAGTTAAAAAGTCATACAAGGTGGCCCTGTGTAAACAGTTGTGTTTGCATATGTGACTCATTCAGATTCTTATATACCCACATCTGTCTACAAGGTGTGGGCTTCCCTAGCCTGGACTGAACAAGCAGAAGATATCAAAAGAGCCAACAGCTGTATGAGTGGTGAAGGATTAACTTGGCTTTCTTTAAAAAAATAATAATACTGTTAGCTTTTGTTTTATTCTGGGTTGATTTTGTTTTCTTAAATCATTATCACTTATCCACATGCCATGCAGTTTATAAAATAAAACTTATACAAGATCCTGCCTGCATGCTCACAAACTAGATTATTAATTAATTAAATTTATTTGTTGCCTTTTTTGCCATGGCAACAAAGTGACTAGAGCGTCCTCTGAGGTAGCCTCTAAGGTATGTCGTACCTCAATAGAAAGATTTTCTGAAGGTTTTCCCCCTCTCCTGAGCATTATTGAACCACAGGCTGTGTGCACACCATACATTTAAAGCACATGACTTCCCCAAAGAATCTTGGGAATTGTAGTTTACTCCTCAGAGATTCCCAACAACCTCTTGTTAACTACAGTTCCCAGAATTCTGGAGTGGGGTAGGGATGTAATGTGCTTTAAATGTATGGTGTGCACACAGCCTTAGAATCATAGAGTTGGCTGGGGTCTTGTAAGTCTTCTATTCAAATGCCTCCCTCGATGTAGGATCAAGCCCAGCTTCTCCTTGCTGTCCTAATGTTTCAGTAGATATGCCTCTCAGAAAATGTTATGCTGATCAAGTAATCTACTTTGCACCTTTCCATGTGTTTCTGGGTGGGTAGCCACCTTTTTAATTTTTGAAAGTACCTCTTCCCTGCTTATTGGATATATTGTTCAGCATTTTCTTAAGCGCTCAAATTTCAAAAAGTTCAAGAGCATCACTAGTCCTTGGCTATCCAATGCAGTGTAGCACCAGCTTCTGCCCCAAACACACAGAGCTAAGGTTTCCCTGAACTCCATTCTAGGGAGAAAAGTATACATATGAACTAAACAGGGTGAGCAAGTACATAAGGAAAGCCCTGCTGGATCAGGCCGGAGGCCCATCAAGTCCAGCACAAGTGGTCAACCACGTGCCTATGGGAAACCCACAAGCAGGGCATAAGTTCAACAGTGACAACTGGTATACAGAGGCACATTGTCTCTGTGGAGTTGGTACATAGCTGTCATGGCTAGTAGCCTTTGATAACCTTCTCTGTGAATTTGTCTAATCCTCTTTTAATAAGAATGAAAGATGTGTTGCTACTATAGCTCCCTTGCTCAAAGGATGCATGTTTAGATGCACCCTTAGATTAAGAGATACTGGGGAACCCTTGCATTTAAAGCTAATAAACTGTTTTTGCTCTGCACTGGCTTGTGGTCAAAGTATTTAGGCTGAAGTCATTTTTGGATTCCACCTCTCCAACCTTTGACCAAAAAACCAGTAAAAGATCTGATATGGCATGTTGCAGAAAGAAATTCTCCACGCAATCAAAAGCACTGTTCCCCAACCCACACACACCCAAGGGAAAATAACATTGATCAGGTTGCAGCAACAATGGGAGAATTGTCCTTCAGAAGGTAAATATTAATAAACAACCATATGAGCACTGGCAGATAAAAATTTAGATCCTGCAAAAATACACCCAGTTATCAGGAGGAACTCTTTTTGCCCATGTAGCTGGCAAATACAATGGAGATGATAATCAAGGTGGAAATGGCCCAGTTCTCTTCTCTTGTAGATAAGCAGTTTGGTTTCAAAATCGCTGTTTAACCATCAGCTGAGCAAGGCAAACAATGGCAAGACTGGAACACTTTCTGTTGGTTTGCCTTTGTTCGCACAGCTGTCACTGAGCTGAGCGAAGGCAAAGGCTGCAAATGACACAATTGCTTTGGAATGGGAAAGAGAAGCCGGAGGGGGGGGGGGGACGTGAAACAGGAATAAACAGAACTGCAATAATTTGCAGTGAATTAAAGGCAACTTTGATGAGCCTGTCCTTTTACATTTGTGTTTCCTTGGCCCTTGTCTGCCAAGCCACACTCAGGACAAAATCAGGCCACTGACCAAAGAGGGGCGGGGGGGAGCAAACGACACAGTCCCATCAGTCATGGGAAACACTGGAGCTGCTGGTATCATTAAGGGCTGTGTGTTGTGTGTTCTGAGTAAGCACACTGCATGATGAGGCCAAGTTACCTTGATATATCTCCCTCACAAGCTGAATGAAGGGCTACTTTCTCCTGTTGAAAAAAATGAGTTCCATATGGTAGTAACACACACACACACACACACACACACACACAGAGAGAGAGAGAGAGAGAGAGAGAGAGAGAGAGAGAGAGAGAGAGAGCGCACAGTGGTTTAAAGTGATATCTACACCACTCTGGAACAATAAATAAAGAAGTCCGTTGAACAGATGAGTTCGGCCAAAAAAGCTCCCAGGGAGTCATAAAACTTGAGGAAGGTGCTTCAAAAGACTCTCTGCCCCCATCTCAGGATATTTTTACAAACATATATTTGGATTTGCTGGGAAAATATCAGGACTTTTGACGCGTTCCCATGTAACTAGATATGTTGTGTGGAAACAGCTCCTTCCAAACAAGAACAACAAGAACCAAATAGGTAGTGATATTGATGATATGCCACTGTGGTGCATAGTTGATTCCTTCCAGGAGATCAATTAGCTTTTCTTTCTGCTGAAACGGCGGCTTGGAGCCAAATAAGGCTCCCACAGAAGTCCCATTGAAATTATCATATTGTATGCTGCCTGGGAACCAGGCTTGTTGGATAGCATACAAGGCTTGTTGTCTATAAATTTCAGATCAATAAATCAAACTTCCTAAATAAAAGTGGTTTAAGGAGGAACAGGGGAGTTATGAATGAGTGCAGACGGAGCTGACATAATCAACACACTACATGACTGGAGACAAAAAACAGTTTTTAAGAAAGTTGGAACTGGTATGACAGAGGTATCATGACCTGTGCTGCACACACTCACCAGATATCCACTGTCACTTCTGGGGAGTTTTGCAGGTTCTTGAATTGCTACTGTAATCAGCAAGGCACATTTTCCAGAGATAGTTGCAGTATGTGTTGAACTTACCTGTTTTTGATGCTATCCATAACCACGAAGAGAAAGGAAAAAAGAAGGCAGGCAGGCAAATATAGATGTGATTGTGTACATGGAATGTTATGTATGATATATATGTACCCTGTACCAGTGGATGGGTTTTAGCAGCATATAAGAAGCTATAACGAAAAGGAAATCAATTGCAGCCTGCCATTGCCCTCTTCCTGATTCCAAACTAGACAAATGGTAGCTCTGGGGAACAGTTAAAGGCTACTGCTACTCTTGGCACTCCCCAGCTTGAATTTCAATTCAGTCTTGAAATATGGGAACAACCTGATATCAATAGCAGAAATCTCAAGTCCTAGAAAAACCAAAACAAAATGACAAAGCAATCCCTAGGGGGCCACATTTTGCTTTTTAAACAAACACCGAATAACTCCATGTAAGCCACTGTATTCTTTCCAACTGAATTCTCCATTGTATGCGCACAATGTTAAACTTTTAAAACTGAATAATTAGAAGCCTGTATTGTGTGGCAGATAATAGGTTCTGGTGTGTTACTGTATTGTAGAATAAAACATTACTCAGCTGTATTGCATCATTTTAATTAACGCAGATAGATTGACAAGCCCTGTTTATACTTACAGCTGCTTCCCAGTGAGTGGCACTCTAAGTGTGTGCCTTTTGCACCAGGCTCCAGTTGGTGGATCCCAGGGCTCTCCTAACACACAAAGTTGATCCCACAAGCCTGAAGTCTGCCTCCCTTTGCTCTAGGATGCCTATATGTGAAAGAGGGAGGGAGGGAGGGAGACGAGGCTGGAAAAATTGAACTTTATTGCATAGTTTTTGAAAAGCCTTGTTTTCTCCACACGCTGTGATTGTACACTGCCAAAGCAGCCTGTACATGCTCACCAGCATTGTTTCTACTTTTATTATTATTACATCTAACGTCCCAGAGCTGAGCCTTGCAATTGAAACAATTACCACAGCTAAGCCCTGGTGAGCCTTGATTCAAATTAATCCCAGAATAAGCCAATGATTAATGCGGCAGAACTGCACCTTTTTGCTGCCTGCTGCGCCTGCTGCTGCCTGGCTTAGAAATATACACACACATTGGCAGAGATTCAAAGCTCCATGGGGATCCTATGTGCGCACAGTGCTCCACGCATGCAATCTCTTCTTTAGCTCTCCCCACTCCCTTCAATGTCCCCTGTGTTCACCAGTGAGCCTCCAGGCAGCTTCACTTCCTCAGTACTTCTTCTGTACTTTCATTTTCATTTTGCATTGAACATTCTTTGAACTTGAACAGCAGAAACAAATCATGCACTTCTTTTAAAAAGGGGTGAGAGAAAATATATATATATTGACCCTTCGATGTTTGTACAGAATATTTAAGCTTGAAATATACGGGGTCAGTCTAAATGTTAAGTACAGTTAGTCCCACTGATTTTGGCTTGAGCACATATTTCTCCTACTGAAATCAGTGGCATTTCTTAGTGTTTATATTGGCCACATCAGGACCATGATAATTTTAGCATGGTGATGTATAAGAAAGCACCCTAAAAACAGTGGTGTATATTCATACACTGATGCACAAATGAGGCACCAGACAGATAGACACAAAGGCACAGCTGTAAAATAAGGCAACCTGAAGTTACAATCATACTGTGTGTAATCTCAGAAGGTCTGAGATAGCAATAATAGTTGTGGGTTATTCTATTTTACATAGGACTGCTCTGGCCTTGGGAAGAAAAGAAGCTCTTACCTTGCATGCAATTTCACCTTTTTCCCCCTTCCTGAACACCACACTTCCTGAAACTGGTGCTTTCTAGATTTTTTAGAATACAGCTCCCATCAGCCCAAGTCAGCACTGCTGATGGTCACTGAGGATGGGAGTTGTAGTGTAAAATACCTGAAGGACATCAGGATGGGAAAGAGCCACTACACGCCACCCTTGTTTCTGCTGTCTTTCTCTATCTTGCTCCAAAGATTATGGGAAAGGCCATAGCTTTGAGACAGGGCTGTAGCTCAGCAGTAGAGCATCCACTTTGCAGGCCAAAGAGCCAAGGTTCAATCACTGGCATCTCCGAGTAAGGCTGGCAAACTGTCTGATCTGAAACTCAGAAATACGACGGCAAGTCAGCGAAAACTATATGGAGTTTGATGGAACAGGCTCTGTGAAAAACAGCTTCCTACGTTCCTAAACATGGGGGTTTCTTTGTCCTTACTTTAGCTTTTTCTAGTATAAGTGCAAACACTGGTCCTGTTCGTTTTATCTAGAGAAGATTACAAAACACAGAGCCAAGAAATGCCTGCTATCTTGAGTAAAAATAAGGTTTGCAATCTGCAGTAAAAAAACCCACAGTTGGGCTGGGGGCTAGAATCCCATTAGGTTCTGGAAAAGAAAACTTCATTCCTCATGCTTATTGTTTTCAGAATGACAAAGGATATGGATTGGTAAAGAGAGAGAGCTGTTTGAGGAGAAAGTGTCATAGCAGTGAGCAAGCAAAGCAAAGAGAAAGGACAATTGAATGGATGATAGCTATTCTTTACCGGGAGGGCCGAATGAATCCAGAGCAAACAAAACTATAGGTTAGTTGGGGTTGTTGGAACTGAAACTGCCTAATCAAAAAAGCAAACTAAACAGTGAACATTTGCATTTCAAAATAATATTAAGGTGGCAGGCATGGTGTGTATTTTAACTAACCCATTCAGAAAGAAAGGCTGCCAATGGCATACTTGAGAGTCCCACTAAATCAAAATTCTTTCAATGTTTGACAAAGAATGCATTTGAAAGTCTGAACACATTCTTTCCTAAGATGTTTGTTTTTCTCCTTTTTTCCACACTGTTTTCCTGTAGTGTCACACTCTGGGGCACTTTTCTGCTCAGACGACTGCCATTAATGACACCGAGATGGGGGAAAGAGAGAGAGAGAGAGAGAGAGAGAGAGAGAGAGAGAGAGAGAGAGAGAGAGAGCTCACATATATGTGGTGACATCATTCACCTTTATTCAAACAGGCAGGATTCATGTGCCCATAACAGCTTAAAGCATTTGTAAGATGCTGTGAGGGGGAAAGCTTTACCAGCTGAATTTTGCCTGCTATGACAGGAAGGTGCCAGTCCTTCTAGACCAGGGGTCAGCAAGGTTTGCCCTGCCTGGGTGGGCCAGTTTCACTCCAGCGGAAATCCCTCCGTGGGCTGGATTGTGCATGTGTGTGAGCATGCACACCTGTGATTTCTGTTGTCTGCGTCTGCACAGACGCAATTTCTGGTGCCACGGAAGCGAGTCTCCGGGCTGCGCCGATTTAGCGCACGGTATGGGGACTCGCTGAGCGGGAAGCTCGGTTCAGGGGCAGCTTGTGGGCCAGTTAAACGACCCTCGTGGGCGCCTTGTGGCCCATGGGCCTTGGGTTCCCTACCCCTGTTCTAGACAGAAGTATTCTACTGGGACTGCAGACACACTTTACCTTTCGAAGCACATTTGTAAGAGATAAACTACAGTGCCCAGAATCTGAGTGTGCTTTAAAGGTATACATTGTACACAGCCTGTCATTTGTAATTACCAATTAAACTTGCACCCTGCTGAAACATGGGCAGTCTACACTGGGAAGGAGGGATCCATATATGGATTCTGCTTCTACCTCAGGCCCCTCAGGAGAGGGACTGGACTTCTGCAATAAGAGTACATGCTTTGCATGAGAAAGTTACGGGATCAATCCTTGGGATATTTGAAAAGGGCTGAGAAGCATCAAAATTCTTAAAGGCTGCTGTGAGTCACTGTAGACAATGTTGAGCTTGATGCTGGGTCAACCCAAGTCATTTCATTGCCTGAGGCAAGGCAGCAAATGGTGCTCCCATCCCCACCCCTCGGCCATAGTTATAGTGCAGAGTACTCAATGCTGGCCAAGTTATTTAGATACCTGAAACAGTCCCACAAAAAATTCTACTCCTCACCCTGGAAATAAAAATGCAATAGTAACAATCTGCTGTCCCTTCGTGGCACTCAAAATCAACCGCCAGAGACTGCCCAATACTAGGGCTGGCCTGACTAGATGGACCAATGCTGTAAAGCAAATTCCTGTGTCTGCTTCTCCACCTCCCCCACACATAAAAAACAATGCTGTGGGATAGTGGACAAAATTCATATTGTAAGAGTACTTATCTTTTGCACATCATTTTTCAAAATACAACTGTGAGCCAGCAAGCAAAACTTTTATTTCCTAAAAGTCTACAAGCTGCTTAAATTTAAGTACGTGGATTTAAATGTTTTGGCACCCTGAGTCATTGCCTGGAAGTTGAAACCAATCACATGCTCACATTCTGCACTGAGGATGAGGCTATTAGCATTATTGACTACCGTTAGACTTAATTGGTTTAAATCTAAGTGGCTTCTGGATTGGGCACTAATGCAAATATTTTCCAGTCCTAAACACATTATTCACAATCCAAAAGTTTCATTATTGGCTATTGAAGATAAAAGACTCGTTCTGCAGCCAACAATAGGAACTCCCCAGTGCACAGATTGATCCACTTCCCTCTGAAAGCACTTGTACTTGCTTACAGACATCCCTCCTCCCAACTTAAAACATCTACTCAGCATCAACAATAAGCCACAGAGCAGAGATACAGACACAACTCCCCTGTTCCCATCATGTCTACTCTGTCAAGGCTGTTGCAAAGTCTATTGTATATTTAGGATTATGCTACCAATGAAATAATTTTTAGAAGCCTGTATCAATTCTCAGTTTTGTTGGTCTGCACGGGATTTATTTATGCAGCTCTTCTTCAGTTTTAGTTTTCATATATACATATATATTCCAAATGGTTTTTATGGTATTGTTCATAATAATAAATAATAAATAATAATACATTTTTATTTATACCCCGCCTTTCCTGGTTCAGAAAACCGGGCTCAGGGTGTCTAACAACAAATTTAAAACACTTAATTGTAATACAACATAGAAGCAGCACAAAATACAGTATAAAAGGATGAATGACAATAAAATTCAAAGTTCAAAAATCAATTTGGGAGAAATCCATCCAATAAAGATTAGATAGTCACCAGGGCTAGCTGGCTGAATTCATCCTACTTGGGCCAGTGAGGAGGCCAGGGGAGAATTAGCTGTGGGGTCTCAGAGTGGGTAATCTTCATAAAAGGGGAGGGGGAGGGAAGAGAAGGGAAATAAAAGATCAGGCTTTTCAAATTCAAATTAAAGGCCAGGCGGAATAGCCCTGTCCTACAGGCCCAGTGAAAGGAGGTTAAATTCTGTAGGGCCCTAGTCTAATGGGACAGAGCATTCCACCAGATTGGAGCCATCACTGAAAAGGCCCTGGCCCTGGTGGATGATATTCTGACTTCCTTAGGGCCCAGGACCTCTAAACTATGGTTATTCATGGACCTTAAGGTCCTCTGCAGCGCATACCAAGAGAGGCAGTCCAGTAAATATGAGGGCCCTAAGCCACAAAGGGCTTTAAAGGTCAAAACCAGCACCTTGAACCTGACCCTATACTCCACCGGAGCCAGTGCAACTGGTAAAGCACTGGCTGAATATGCTTCCATGGCAGGGACCCCATGAGGAGCCTCGCTGCAGCATTCTGCACCCGCTGGAGTTTGTGGGACAGTTTCGAGGGCAGCCCCGCGTAGAGCGAATTACAGTAGTCAAGCCTGGAGGTGACTGTCGCATGGATCACTGTGGCCAGGTTGGGGCAGGAAAGGTAAGGGACCAACTGCTTAAGCAACTTTAAGAAAAGATTTTGTTTCTTAAAGGTGGCAGACAAATCCTTAAATTAATACATACACAACTGTGAACATACATCTCGAACCCCATCACAATCTGACTCTACCATCCCCAATCAACATTCCCCAGAAACCAATGGCAGCATTGTGAACACAGTTTGCAATGAAGTTTCAGGAGTGGTGTGAAAGTGGGGCTGGCCCACCTATGAGGTAAGGTGAACTGACTGCCTCAGGCAGCAGGATCCAGAGGGATAGTGGATCCCGACATAGATTTTATTCCCCTCTTGGCCCTGATGCAGATTTTCACTAACCTCTTCTTCCCTGGCAGGGAGAGAGCTGCCATTGCGTGGACAGGTGAAGTCCCCCAAACCCGTGTGGAATAACAACTCAAGACAATGTGCTATGGGATTAAAATTGGCCTCAACTTTATTATGTTTCAGATGTGGGTAGACCTTGGCTCAGGCATTTATCCCTCCCAGTCCCCCGCCGGGGATCTGGGGAACATCAGGGTTATCCAGTGTTTGTGGGGGATGGGCTGGCTCTGGAGAACATACGTTCTAGCAGAGAGAGCCCACCCCCATTACGCTGCCATTGCAGGGGAGAGTAATGACAACCTCTAGTCATATGTCCAAAGCCTCCCCTCAAAACCCTTTTAACGGGGAACCCTGGTATCGCCGCCGTAAAGAGGAGGGGGTGTGGGTCACCGCCACATGCCCACCCCCATTTAGGGAAGATAGACTAAAGGATTATGCCCAAGGCCCGATACCTCCAAAGTTGTGACGTTTTGCTACAGGAAAGGCAAACCTGCCAATGCAGGAGAATTCCTTTCTGGCCCTTCAACAGTGACCTTGACGTAGCAGCGCCCGCGTACCTGTGGAGAAAAGGTTAACCTGCAAAAGAAGTCTTAACTGAGGGTGGGTAGGGTGGGAGAAGCTCTGGAGCCAACTGACGATTCCCAGGTAAGATCCTCCCCCTATTGTGTGGGCAGGTGGTCCCCTCCCCTATCTGGCCTGATCACCTTGACAACGCCTCCCCAGGTGGGATTGGGCAACAGGCTGAGGTAGGTGGAGACCTCCAGTTATCCCACCTGGGGATGGCGAAGCCAAGCCTGTGCTAATGGTGCCGCATAAGGTCCAGGGGGCTGCGCGTGACCACACAAAGAGTGCTCCCCATTTAATGTGGGGAGCGGTCATTCTGTGGTTCAAATGTGCCAAAATGTATTGAACTGGCCCTGCAAAGGCAGACAAAATTACAGGCATTGCTAGAGCCACTTCCCTGCACTCTCTTTCATATGTTAATTGTACAGGAAGCTTTCAAAGGTGGGAGGCCATGGCTCCCTTGACCACAGTGCTTCTAGCACATAGGCTTGTGTGTGTTTCTAATTTGTCACTGTGTTCAGTCTCAGATTCTTCTGCTTCTCTATTCTAACTATGTAAGCTCTGCACAACTAGTTAGGGAATGGCACAAATCATTCTGGCCAACTGGGACTGAAATGCTTTCATTGAAATATTATTTTCAGTTAGTGATAATTAAAAACAAAGCACTGTTCCTTCCCCAGAACAGAGTTTTCTGTCTTTTTCACCTTTCCACCTCCTTTGAGATTCATTAATGTCCACCAGAGCTGTCTCCCCCTTTGCTCGGCTGTTCTTTACAGATCTGTTCAGCGTTTCTGTTCTTCCTATATTGCAGAATGAAAAGTCTCTGTACACAAATAAATAAAAACAAAACACCCACTTTGAAGCTGGCCTGAAATGATTGTCCAGCTCTTTAAATCACCTAGTTCAAAAGGCAGGGGGCGGGGGACCTTATGCAGCTTATATATGCATTTTCCATTTCATACATTTTGGGCTGTGACAATTTAAGTTTAGATTGGTGATAGTGTTGGAACATTGCACAATATATAGCCAGACAGTGCTCATGTAGAATTTCAATGGAAGGTTTTATATAAGAGACTGGCATGCTGATTTAAGGTTTCATATGAATATCTATGTACTGGTGTGCTACAACTGATTCTATATAATACATATTCACTGTTATACAACATTTCAATCAGTTCCAGATGTTTTTGTTTTACTTTCTAATTATTAATGCATATTTGAGTAGGATGCATTTTCTAGGAAAATATGATCATTAAAATAGGAGACATATATAGTAAATAAACAAAGGATTTGGCACTACACAGCCACTTGGTATTTTGGTTTGTTTTCAGTCATCTCTGTGTGTAACAGTTTCCCTTATTAGATTACCAGTGAATAAGTATATACAACGTATAGAAGTGGATTGCACTGATCTTCCATCTGATCTTTCATACACAGCCTAGCACTTGTAGCTTGTACATACATAAACCCTACCCTACCCATGTGCTTAAAAGAATGTGGTGAATGTGATTAGAATCATCCCCAAGATTGAGAGTCCTAAGCATGGGGGGCATTGGGAATGGGAGAAGCACATACAAAGATGTGGAGGATGCTCTATACCACAATACTCTATACTTGGTGTATACTCCATACCAGGGGTGGGAAATCTCCACCCCATGGGTCAATCTTGGCCTGCTAGAGGGTCCAAGCTGGCCTGCAATGTGGTTTTCCCCACATCACACACATCCAACTAAAGTTTGTTGTATTTAGGAGGTTCACTGAAATCCATCAGGCTAAAGTTTGTGGCTCTTAACGTTTCTATTGATTTCTTCAGTGCAATCCATTCTTAGTTGGATATGAGCCATTATGCTCATGACACTCGTTTACTTCCCATGGCAGCAAACCAACATCCCTGTGAGAATAAGTCTGCTGGCCTGGTCCTTGCAAATCTTCAGAATACTGGAAAGCAGCAGATGAACCATGGCCAATGAGATTTGGTATTCAACCAGCTTGTGTTCCAAATACTGGAACCCAATACAGTGTTAACATGGTAAAACTGAGTGTTCTTTAAAAGAATGAACAAGAATATTTAAATGAGAGTTAAGGGTCATTTCACACACTACACTTTATGGGTACAAAGAAAATATTTTACATGTTCTCATAAGAATGTAACTCATGCACACAAAGAACTGGGATCTGATGGAGTGGTTCAGAAAAACTGGTGCCACAATAAATCTATTCGTTTTTAAGATGCCACATCCTCATGGAATTTTGGTGCAGCGGACTTACAGGGCTACTCTTCTAGGATAGGCTGTGGGCTCTCTATTGTATGTGCATGTATAAGTCCATATGCCCATGCTGCTGAAGAGTGCGCGAATCAACTTTCAGCTAATTTTTATGATTAACAAAAGCATCAAGTCATGTAGTTTTGTATAAACAAGTTTCCATAAACAGAATATGTAAAATAAATTCAGAATACACATAAACTAGATCTCGAAGCCTTTTAAAATGATTGGTGAGCTGTGCACAGTCTTGCAAAATTCTCCACCCTATTTTGGCCAGAGAAATTTCACCCATTGTTTTTCCCCTCAAGGGCTCCTAAATGTTGTCCTAAGGTGTTTTCAGTTGTTGCCACTGTAAGACTGCAAGTGACAGCAGAAGCAAATGTGTTCACAATGCCTTGAAGCTGGAGATACCACCACCATGCAAGAAGAAACTAGCTAAAGATGGAACAGGCTAGGTTAGGATATGTCTCCCTGATGTGCTAGAGTGGGGATGGGGAACCTGCAGCCTTCCACAGAGGTTGGACTGCACTTCTCATCCTCTCCAACCATTGGCAGACTAGTTGGGGCTGATGGGAGTTGAAGTTCAACACTTCCCAGAGGACTACAGGTTCCCCATTTTCTCTCCTAAGGATTTGGTGCTTTATATTTTAGACAGGTTACTATAGGAGAAAGCATTTGCTTTCTCAGCAGCAATCATCTGCCACAACTCTGATGCTGAACTCTGTGTTGGGCTGTGGCTTTGGGGGAGAAGCCAACCAAAATTAAGCACCTATAATTGCAATGATTTCATTGCAATTGCGTCAAATTTTAATCATCTGGTCAATGCCACCACACTGAAATCAGTCAGAGAGCTTTAACTTTAGCTAAGCCAGGGGTGTGAAACCTGTGGTCCTCCAGATGTAGCTGGAGTCAAACTCCCCACAGCCCTACCTGACCAACAACCAGGCAAGAGGAGAGTTGCAGTCCATCTGCATCTGGAGGGCTACAGGTTGCCCATCCCTGGGCTAGGCCATGCCCATCATCTCTGTCAAATCACAAAGAAGCAGTGGGCCTGGAAATGATGAAATCTAGAACAATAGATGGGAAAACTGCATGCAAGAAGTTGATGATAACAACATGATAAAACAGGAGAAGAGGCAGGCTGCTCATTTTATATTTTGCCTTTGGGGATGGCAGGATAGAAATTTAAACAAATATATAAATATTGGTTTTGCATGTAGTCCTGTTGGCTATCTTTCTTGGGTAAAGTTACTGCCATTTACATTCTCCTACTAATATGTAACTCACACTATCTCATATCCCCATTTAAGTTGCTCTGATTTTGGCTTCATAAGAAATTCCATCACAATTCCCAAGAATTCCATAACAGTAATTCCCTCAGTACTTGTCATGCTTGAATTTTTCCAATCTGTTTGTCACAGTATCACCTTATACTGCTCCACTGAGGCTCTTAATTGCTTACTATTTTTAAAGAGGTTCTTGAGAATTTGCCCGGAGACAATGTACAAACATATTTCTGACTTTCACATTAAAGAAAAAAAAATAGATAATATATGGATGTGTGTGCTGCTTTTAAAGAGTGGAAGTACTTTGGGTTTTTTAAAGCTTTGCCAAAATGGCCAGTTGCCATAATTTAATATATCTTCCCCCTCTCCACTCTCCCAGCATAGGAAACTGACCTTTATTTTATTTTTTTTCTTTGTTTTCCCATGACAGAATTCTGCCAATGATGCTTTTCAGGTTTCCGTTTTTGGGGTGGGGGTTGTCATCCAGCTTCCAGTTCAGGTAAATAGGACCATCTATGATTATTCTACTTAAGGGATGAATCCATTACAATCCTCGCACAAGGCATTTAGAAATTTAGGAGAAGATTTTCAAAGGAAGAAAATTCCATTTAAAAACTTTCTTCCTGTGCCAAGTTGAAATGAGTGTGGCCTTTTAAATATCTTTACCATTGAAAGGTTTTTCTTCAACTGCTCCGCACAGCAATATTTCACAAAACAGCAACCCTGTCCACCACCCAGTGAAGCTGAAACACTTGGCACAGAGCCAGTTTGGTCCTACTGATTTAATGAGACCAAAGCATTTCCAAGGCAAGAATATTTGGCTTTAACCAGCAGTGAGTAAACCTCTCCATGTGAGTAAACTTATATATGTTATTCATATATAACTTTGTGTTGATATAAATACAGTCGTACCTTGGAAGTTGAAGGGAATCCATTCCGGAAGTCCGTTCAACTTCCAAACCATTTGGAAACCAAAGCACGGCTTCTGATTGGCCAATCGGAAGCCGCAGAAGCCCCATCGGATGTTCAGGTTCCAATACTCACTTCCGGGTTTGTGGTGTTCAGGAGCCAAAACATCTGACTACCAAGGCATTCGGGATCCAAGCTATGACTGTACAGTGAATTTGGTTAATGTGGTGACCTGTTGCTTCATAATGGAAGGGTCAGCAAGGGTCAACAAGGAAGTATTAGCCCTATCCATGCATTCAAAAGAAGGTGAATGGGTGCAAAGCGTCCCCATGGATCTGGAGTCTGGCATTATTAGCTGAAGACAGTTAGAAGCCCCTTCAGATCTTGCCACACATGCAGGTAGGCTGAGGATGGTGCGGGTTCAACCAGGATCATATGGGAATATTGAGGCAAGGTGGGGCATGCTTACTTACCATTGCCACCCCACACATTTTACATTCACATGCATTCTTACAAATGCATGAAGAAAGTTGATGTGTTGCTGCTTAAAAAAGAGATATGTACATTCCATTGCTTATCTAAATTATTTTCAAAGCTGCAAAAGATGGCCTTAATGGCAGACATAGTTGAGCCACTCACGTAAAAAACACAACTTTAAATGATGGCGGCAAGGGGCATTGTATCACTCCTCATAAGCAATGTTAAACGTGCTATAAAATAGGTGCCTATTACTTGGGTGCCTACATTCAACGCAACACTCAATGCCAAGGTAGAGGAATGAGTTGAGGAGAAAGTGCATTTCTCCAGCATCAAAAAAATCATGTTCCCAGTGGAAGCGGGGGAATACAATTGGACTGATGGGGAAATGGATTATCTGTAGAACAGAAGTACTTCCTTAAGACTACATTATTCCTAGTAAACCAGCCAAAGTGGGGCGGTGGGAAGCACTCCTGCAGGATTCATCTCACCCGGGATACAGTCTGTTTGCACTACTGCCTTCTGGCAGGAGATATAGAAACATCAAGTCAAGGACAAATAGACTGAAAAATAGTTTCTATCCAAGAGCTGTGGCCTTTTTGAATGCTGTAACTCGATAGTGTGACCTGGGAGTTTGATGGGTGTGGGTGTGGGTGTGGCTGGAATGTGGTTTGTTTGGTTGTTGTTGTTGTTTTGCTTTTGTTGTTTTTAAGGGATGGCATCCAATTTCGTTGCACTTGTGCAATGTTGCACTTGTGTAATGACAATAAAGAATCTATCTATCTATCTATCTATCTATCTATCTATCTATCTATCTATCTTGTCACTGTGGCCTAATCATTTTGGCTGCTTCTGTGAACAACAGCTAAGGGAAGAAGCTATGTGCATTCTTCTATTTGAGACATTTTACAAGTCAACTAAATGCTTCTCACAAGTCATTCATCCATTGCTATATAATGGTTAGAGTGTTGGTCTATGACTTTAGGAGACCAGACTTCAAATCCTTGCTCAGCCACAAAGCTCACTGTGTGACCTTGGGCCAGTCACTGTCTCTTAGCCCAACCTACCTCACAGTATCTGAAGAAGTGTGCATGCACACGAAAGCTCATACCAAGAACTAACTTAGTTGGTCTTTAAGGTGCTACTGGAAGGAATTTTTTTTGTTTTGACTACCTCACAGTGTTATTGTGAAGATAAAATGAGGAAGAGGAGAACCAGTGCTATTTTTCTGGAAAAAGAGGTTCTGAAACTCACCACGAACACCTCCCTTCTTCTCTTATAATGGCAACGGCGCCCACCTAAGAGGTACCAGAACTGAGTTCTGGCTGAATAAAAGTCCTAGGAGGAACTAAGTATGCTACCTTCAGCACACTGGAGGAAAAGTGGAATATAAATGAAATAAATAAGTTAGAATTTGAAAAGTCTTAATATCCATGCATGAAACAGATCACATTGGCATTTTCGTCAGACCACAGATGGAAAAATAAGTCTCAGACAGATTAGCAGGGAAAGTTTGCATCTGTGTGGTTTGTGTTTTTGTGTTTGTTTCTGAGCCCATTACTTTTGATTCTAGTGTTTTCACTTAACAAAGCTATGTACTGGGCTGTTAGTCAATACCTTGAGATAAGGGAGAAGACAGATCTTCTACTTTCTCTCTCTTTTGTTAACTACTGTAAAGCTTCTGTAGTAGCCAAATATTGACGTTATCAGACAATTCTAAACTCCTCCAAGATAAGTAATCTGGCACCTGCAGAAATGTAGCATAGAGATCTCAGATTGTTTCAGAAATGTCAGCAGTATCACTATCTCAGATAGATAAATATCACATGAGAAACTCAAGGCTACAAGCTCAGAATGATATCCATTTACAAAGACTAAGGGAAGAAAACATGAGGAAAAACCAGTTACCCAAAGTTTAAAAGATGCTGCTACTTCACATCCACTGGGGAAATCAATTGAAAGCTTAAAAACAAAAGTGGGGAGGGGGAAAGCAGTTTGGTGTTCAGGGGGATTAAAAAAAAAAAAGCTTGGGAAGAATTTTGGCCAGGTTTTTTTAAAGGGTCACTAAGCTGGTACTTCTGATTTAGGAATGATGACCTCTGTACAAATTTAAACAATGCATGTACAAAACATTAAACGCAAAAGCAACCAACAGCTTTCACCTGTAAATTCATTAATTTTAATTCATAATGAATGAAAAATAAGGATAGGACAGAAAGACCTATTCAGGTTTCAGGATTCTCCCTGAGATACAGGGGATATTATGTGGGCACCAACTGAGACATTATGGGGGCACCAACTGATGCATTGGCTGGCACACTGGCACCTGTGGGCGCTGTGAAGTTGACCTTTGCCCTGTGATCTGTGGAGAAAGCTCTTATCTGCTTCTCATGATTAGGGGAAGTTTGCTTAGAATAGGGTCTCTTCTCTGGTGGCATTCCATTTGCTAAACTACAGTGGTACCTCCAGTTACGAACTTAATTCGTTCTGGGACTCTAGTATCTATTGGAAGAAGTCAAAGTTGTGACCCCATATGTTTCTGCTCAGAGAACATTTTACAATGCTATGAAAGATATGTGGCGAGGGTGTGTAATGTGTACACAGGTGACAACCAGCAGCAATGCAGGGTCTTGTCAGAGCAAATGTGTAATCACAAAGCAGCAGCACACTCTCTGGACCCACACCTTCAGAAATAAAGTACAAAACCCTGTGTGACTAGTTGAGTTGTGTTGGTTTTTTTAAAAAAGAAAATGAACACAAAGTGGGCAGAGTTAAAATAATTGCATAAATTAAGGATGTGAATCTGTTTCAATATTTTGTTGTATTTCAGTCATTGTCACCATCCCCCCCCCCCAAGCACCTATAACTTGGCAATATATATGCAGGGTAGTGAAAATTTAACCTTGAGTTTAGGTTTACAGGCTCACATGTTTCCCTCCAGATGTTGCCAGACTACAACTCCCATTGTCCCCAACTATTGGCCATGCTAACTGATGGGACTTGGAGTCAAAACAGCACCTAGAGGGATGCTGATTAGCCAGCCCTGGTCTAACAGCTCCGTAGATGTTTACTTGGAAATATGTCTTACTGAAAGTTCAATAGGGCACACTCTGTAATATGTGAGCTTACAACTTGACCTGCATAGTGTGCCTCTATGAAAGTTTACTCAGAGGTAAACAATGCAAAGTTCAGTCTGACATTCTCCCAATAAAATGTGCATATGGTTTCAGCCTTCTAGCATGATTTTATGCCTCTTTGTTCGGAAGTAAAGTACAACTGACTGCAGTGGGACTTACTCCCAAGAATGCATTCAGCAGATTTTGCCTTAAAACCTTATTGGCATACCTTAATGGAGACAAATAGGATGGAAGTGCTATTTGGGGGGTTAAGTAACAGGAAGGGGGTTGTAAGTAAAATAAATCACTCTCATACCTTTCTTCAGTCATCACTGATATACTACAGTTAGTAAAACTGCCTCGCTGAGCTCATACCACAGATTGTGAGGCTCATCAACTGGGTTTTTACAGCCTTGTAGCTGCTACACTCAGCACAGCTGTTGGCCTTATGCCTCCTTATGAGAAGCAAGCACATTCTTTGCTATGTGAGTGCTCATTGGATGAGTTTGGGTTAACTAAAATAATAGCCCCACACTTGCAGGTCTGCCTGCCCATGTTCTCTTCCAGAACTGTTTTGCTAGTCAGAATCAGAAGCACAGGAGGGGGAAGCAGTTTTTTTTAATAACCTTGAGTTTGTTGCAAAAAGAACTTCCAGTGGTGAGAAGCTTCCAAAAATGTTCCTCATTTGAATGATAGATGAGAAAAGTACAAGAACTCTGCTTGTCAGGGCTTCAGGGCCTTTGAGACATCAGCTGCAATCAGACCCAAACAAGTGTTCCTCACACATGTTTGCATGATGACAGTCCCTAGAGCTAAACAAGAAGCTGCCATGAGGTCTGTGCTGCTATCTGATCATCATTTGTGCTGCAGCCTTTGGCCACTACTGCAGCACTCAGAATCACATGCCCCATGCTACCGGCATGCAGTGAAATGAGGTTAACAGCAATTTCAGAAATAAATTGGAATAGTAAGTGACTTGCTTAAGAATGATGGGAGTTGCATTCTCCAGCAACATCTGGAGAGCACCATATTGGCTGCCCCTGGATCAGACCCTAAGTCAGAGATGGGTAACATGTGACTCTACAGAGGTTTCTAGAATACAACTCTCGTCATCCCTGATCATTGGCCATACTGCCTGGAGGTGATGGGAGTTGGAGTCCAACAAAATCTGGAGGACCACCACAGCTTCCCCTCCCCTACCTTAAACATCTGCAGTACTTGAAGCATTGGAGTCATTAATCTCATAAATATTTCTGAAGTAGAAAGAGCTTAGCAAATGACTGTATCAGTAAAAGACTGTGAGTACCTCACAGGAACAATACGGGCTACTGGAGGTGATATGGTGCCTACATCTAGTTGTGGGAGGGAAGCCCCTGAATGGGATAAGACCAAAGAGACAGAAGAAAGACATTTGGAAAGTATTAAACAATTGGGTGGGAGAGATTTTAAAATAAGTTGCTTGCCAAACACTACATATTTGGCTTCTTCTTCTTCTTTTACAAAAAAACATGGTTGTCATAGAGGTTAATGTTATGATGTTTTCAATTAGTTTAAAAGCTTTTTTAATGGCCCATTTTTATTATAATTGTTTAGCTATTTTGTAACTTCTATTTGGAAAAACTTTAAATGCATTAGATAATTTTTTAAAAATACTCTATGTTCTTTTTAGGCAGTCAAAATGGGGTGTATGGAGTTTTTACAGGGACTAGAGTTTAAGTTTGTTTTACTATTTATAACTTTTTTAATCTTAAAAATATGACTTGAAAGAAACACAAGGCCTCTTAGCACTTAGAAAAATTTGGTCTATTGATTTTGAGTCAGAGTTCTATATCTTCAATGTATATGATAATAGAATGATTTTCCCCCCTGAAGTCTAATTTGAGCTTTGATCTTCCTGGAGAGTATTCTTTATTTAGTTGTAAGTAGGCCAATCCAGCACTTCTTATAATGGTGTCACATCAGCAAGCTCCAGGGGGACTTTTCACACAGATGTACATTGAAGCCACAATCTAACACAGACCTTCTGCCATCTTGTAGCAGAAGCCAATTCTTTTCCTAGGTGGGTGTCGCAGGGGGCATAGAAAGCACTAGATTTCCCATTCTGAAGGCAGAGACTGAGAAAAAGATACTCTTTCCGATGCCACTTCCTGCCACAAAAGAAGCTTCCACAGTTCCTGCCCTACTAATATGGAAGCTCCAATGCCTTGCAGATTGGGGTGTGCCATGGGCAGCTCAAGGAAGGTTTAGACTCAAAGGAAATCCTAATCCTCTGACAAGCCCCAAATGAAGGAGAAAGTATAACAGACAGAGCTTTCATGCCCATGTCACATCATCTTAAACATTATGATTTTCAGTGGAAACAGTTCACATGGTCAGCTGTGAGTAAACAAATATCAAACTGTGACAGGTTATGGATGTGCAAGTGTAAATCAGCTCTCCATACTGATACAGAAAATCTCTTTGAGATGTCCGTTCAGCCCTTCTTGGTTAGGCGGCTTTGCAGGCAGGCCCTGGGCCTCCCTTGTGACCACTGACCCAATGCTTCCAAACTTGCTTCTGGATCAAAATGCAACTCCCAGCTGGGTTGTGCACTTCTCCATATTTTGTGGTGAAGTTTGGGTGAACTAAAAGTGCACACAAAAATAGGCATTTTCTACAACAGCAACAACAAAATCCTACAAAATGTTTAATTTACATAAAATGTGTGTACAAAATGCATACAATTCAAATGCATTGTGTTTCCCAAATTATCTACGCTAAATGGGGTGATTGAGCACCAGAGAAACTGAAACAGGATGAAAATAAGCTACTCAGACAATCCCTAATTAAACACAAGGAAACTACAATACGCCTCCTTAGCAGCACAAGCATATTTGATGACCAAGCATCAATGTGGAGAGAAGGGAAATTACATTTCAAATTAAAATGTTATAAGGTCCAAAAAGTTTACCAGTGTGAAGCCCAAGCCAAAGCTTTTATAATAGTTCATAATTTGACAGAATTCCAAAATTTGAAATATTTTGAAGTCAACATTTTACCTCAACATTAACATCTAATATTTTGAAATAAACATTTGGGGTTGTATCCAACACTACGAAAATGTAAGGAGTTTAACATGATCAAGTGTTGGCGCACATTTATAGTATGGTGCATAGATTTATAGTGCTAGCTTTGGGTTGGCTGGCAGAGAAGAACTGGGGGAAACAACATTCAATTTGTAATATAGCCGAATATTGATCTGAACTAATTCATATTGTGAAGCAACTAATCATGAATTGTGATAATATCTCTAGTTCAAAAGCATTTCTTTTGATGGCAAGTAATAACAATATGCAGCAGGATTATTCTTGTTTTCATCTAGAGCCTTTTTCTTCTTCTTCTTCTTTTTGACATCAGAAAAAGCCTTGCTGCCTGTTTTATGCTGTACTAACATTTAATTGGTCTTTGAAAGAAGGAAAAGTGATGTGTCTATCAGTATTGGTTCTCAGGAACAAGTTAACAAAAGAAGGATATAAAAAAAGGGTAATGAATTAGAGAAGTTGCTTCTGTATAAATCTCAATGAAAATAAAGGCGATCTCATAGGCATAAACACCAGAGGACATCAGTGGTATTAATTAAAATATGTTTAAGAATTCCATTTTCCAAAGTAAATGGAATATATATATACCATAGTGAATCAGGAAGGAAGACACACACACACACACACACACACACACACACAAAAGCATTTCATATCACAGGCCATGAGTCTTGTTAAATTCTGATTTTCATTCACAGAATATAAAATCAGATCATAGCGCAAAAGGTTCCCAAAGAGATGGGGAGGGGAAGGAGAGAGGAGAGAGGAAAAAAGAGAGAAAGCCCATTACTGAGAGAACCCATGTGTCATTAATTCAGTTATAAATTATTAGCTGAAAGCAGCCTCTCAGCATTTGTATTTGATGAACAAAAATTGATTTCTTCAAGGGCATTTCAATCCTTTTGATGTTACCATCTTTTAGTCCACCATGAATCTGAATCCTTAACAAAATGATTATAGCATTATAGTAATCCTAAGGGCCAATACTAACGGATTTGGAAGAGCAACAGAGATCAATAGTTTGTAAAAAGAATGTCTTTTTGAGTTGACAGAGCTGCCTAGCCTGATAGTGAACCAGGAAAAATAAGGGGGGTGGGTTAAAGTACACAAGCAATCATGCACTCGGAGCTAAGATGAGCCATTTCTCCAAAGTGCTGAAGACACCATGGAGCTTGGAATATTTCCACGGGATTTAAGCAAAACTAAGGGCAACCCAAAGATGTTTTGCTAACATCAGCCCCCCGCCCTGGAAAAAAATCTTTTCAGAAATATGTTGGGACATCTTTCAAAGCTTTATGGGTTATTCTGGAGGTTGACAGGGTGCTCCAGCAAGGTCAACATTTGCGTTTTGGCATAGAGTCTGGGATTATTTGAACTGGGATTTAAGGTAACACGATTGCCTTCCCTTTTAGCTGCTTTGAAATGCGTTATCTGGGCCTTATTCCAACACAGAGATGAAAGCCCAGTTCTTTCATCAACTGGATCATATGTGTGCTATATTTACAGTAGATAGAAGAAACAGTCATTCTTACACCATCACAATTCCAGTAGTCAGAAGGAACGGTTAGACATAGTAAGACATGGGTGACTACTTGAATTCCAAGTAAAAGGCAGCCAAGAAAGCGAATGCCTCCTCAACAGCTCAAGGATTAGCATAAAATTATGCTGTGGAGGACAAAAACAACTGCAATGCAACAGTGGAGCATTGTTAAAGAGCTATTCCAGGATTAGAGCACAGAAAGATCATTTCCCCACCCCCACAAATGTAAACAGAAATATGTGGGTTCCTGCAAAGTTCTGTGATAGTTTACCATTTCTTTGGTGCCTAAGCAACATATTAACTTGGTCATATGCCGGTAAAAATTCAGAAAGCTGCATACACCACATCTGGAGAGCATCCGATGGCAAATGGTGAATGGCTAAGTAATCTCTTTCTACGGCAAGACGTGAAGTGATAATTTATAGTTTGTAACCAGGGCTGTGAACCAGCCATTAATTCTAATATGAAGCCTTCTAAAAAAATTATACCTGAAATAAATATACAACTCTGAATAATCACACTTCTCCACTGAGAAACATATCCAGTAAGGGGGAAAACACACACACACTTATGTAGCCATAAACATCTTTAAAAGGTTTTAAAGATCTGTATGATCCTCTGTAAAAGGCCAGGGCAAAAAGCACATCGTGCACTTTTTAACCTGTTGCAGATGATTTTCTTTATGGGCCATAGCTTTCTTAGCTTGGCTTATGTTTTCACATCTGAAAGAAGGGCACAAATTAAATGCACATTAAAGACACAATTTCTGAACATTGTGTTGGAACAGACTTAACCCATTTATTTTGAGGCTGTGCATGATAACACGGGATCCTGAAGCTTAACCTTTATCTCAAGCTATTTAAAATGTTTTGCAGCACCTCTTGTCCAAATGAATAAAAAAGAGGATAAGCAGGGACTGGCTTAAATAATAGGTGCTTTTAAACAGGCAGAGAAATTGATCACCCTACAAATGGTAGCCACCTGTACCAGTAAACTAATGGAAAGAGCAAGTATCACTTGGAGGGAGATGACTGGGAAACTGATGCCAAGATAAAAACACAAATGGGAGGCATTTGTAAATGTGCCTTTCGTTGTCTAATCAATAAGTGCCACTTATAACTACAAATGATGACAAAGAAAAAAACTGTATAATCATTTAAATACATCCACCCCGTGCCCATAGAGTTATTGGGTAACTTCCCAGAAACAATATACAGTGGTACCTCAGGTTAAGAACTTAATTCGTTCCAGAGGTCCATTCTTAACCTGAAACTGTTCTTAACCTGAAGCACCACTTTAGCTAATGGGGCCTCCTCCTGCTGCTGCGTCGCTGTTGTGTGATTTCTGTTCTCATCCTGAAGCAAAGTTCTTAACCCGAGGTACTATTAACCTGAAACTGTTCTTAACCTGAAGCACCACTTTAGCTAATGGGGCCTCCTCCTGCTGCTGCGTCGCTGTTGTGTGATTTCTGTTCTCATCCTGAAGCAAAGTTCTTAACCCGAGGTACTATTAACCTGAAACTGTTCTTAACCTGAAGCACCACTTTAGCTAATGGGGCCTCCTGCTGCTGCTGCGCCGCTGTTGTGTGATTTCTGTTCTCATCCTGAAGCAAAATTCTTAACCCGAGGTACTATTTCTGGGTTAGCGGAGTCTGTAACCTGAAGCGTCTGTAACTTGAGGTACCACTGTAAAAAAATTCCTTCCAGTAGCACCTTTGAGACCAACTAAGTTTGTTATTGGTATGAGCTTTCGTGTGCATGAACACTTCTTCAGATAGGAAGAAGAAGAAGTGAAGAAGTGTGCCTTCACTTTTTTTTATTTTGTTTTGACTACAGCAGACCAACACAGCTACCTACCTGTTCCCAGAAACAAGCTGAATAGATCCTATAACAATCTACTATAGGCCCTCCTTCCTTTCACAGTGCTGTTATATTAACTGCCTAGTGAGCAATGTTAAGTAATGCCCTGTTTTTATAGCACCCAACATCCCAGCTGAGCAGAGTAAAACTCAGCTTTACTAACTACAGTTCAGAGCTAGTGCCAGAAATCAGCTTCAACAAAAGTACTAGAACTGCACTGAAAGGGCTGGCTTACCCTGTGATCAGACCAGAGATTGTTGGACTCCAATCCCAGTCAGTGTGGCCAGTGGTCGGGGATGAAAGCAGCTATACTCCATCAGTAACTAGAGGGCCACAGGTTAGGTATCCATGCTGTACAAGCTGGCTTCAAACAGAAATCATTCTGAATGACAATACAGACTGATCAACTTTCAGTGCAAATCCCTAAGATTCATTCCACAGTATCGATGGGCAGGACTTGGGGGGAGAAGATGTGCACAATTAACAGGGTACCCCAAATGCAGCAGGGCTGGCTTGCCACATTTGGAAGTGCAATCAGGCCATTAAATTCAGCGCCTGAAATTACCTAATTGCATCACTGGATTCATTTATTTATTTTAGGGTGGGGGATTCTTTGTTGTCTTTACATGGACTTGGATCCCAAGGTGTCATGCTCAACCAGAAAGTCACTTTCCCTTGAGCAAGGTAGGCCTGCTAAATTTCCCCCTTTTCTCTTACTCACTACAGCCCCTCCCTATGCCTCTTCCATTCAGTTCCAGACTGTCCCTCAATCTGCAGAAGCAATTTTGGGGAGGATTCAGGGGGGCGTGCAGTGAGTGGAGAGAAGCCAGGAACGTCCTATTGCACAAGTGGAATTCTTATCACTCTTCTCTGAACCCTACCCATGGGAAAGGACATGTGAGCCTAAACTTCCAATATTTGGCTATGGAATGAAGTGCCATGGCCCCAGAACAGGAATCATTGAACACAGAGAGTCTTTGGTCCATCCTATGTGAAGCTGTGCTCACTGGAGTCTGGACTTTCTCTAGGACAGTGCTGAGACAACTTCTGCAACTACCCATCTGCAGGACAAGTAACTGTGGGTCCTGAAACACACACCTAGGACCACACTTCATTATGTTGATTCTACCTTGCTTCCCTGTCTACCTGGTATTACTGGCCTCTCACTTGCTTGAGCCATCATCTATCTGCAGTGGTGGGTCTCTCCAAATCTGGCTCACTTGCAGCTGAAGCTAGTTGGGACAGTTATTATCAATTGGGAAAGTATCAAGTGGGCCAAAGCTACCTGAACAGATTTAATGAAGAGCAAATTTCCCAATCATCGTTTGCCGAGGAAGCTGGAGTTTAATTTTGTCTGATAGATTCTGCTGGTTGGGTTCTTTAAATAGGTTTTCAGACATCATGAAACATATTAACTTTGGCATATATGATTTTGGCATGGAAAAAGAATCAGTATATTCTTTAAACTGAATATTTAAAACCTTTTCTTTCAATTTGGATGTCTCTGGATCCTGTTGGACTACAATTCCCATCGTCCTTGAACACTGGCCATGTTGGCTGGAGCTGATGGGCGTTGGAGTCCATCAATATCTGATTGTTTGACTCTAGGTTGGCAAATATGGTTTGCAGCAAATAAGCACCTTTTTTGCATTGTATGACATCTCTTCAGCACTATTTTTCTAGAAAAATGGGTGGCGGAACTCACCATGAAAGCTTCTCTTATTCTCTCATAATAGCAATGGCACCCACCTGAGAGGTGCCGGAACTGAGTTCCAGTGAGTTCTGGCTGAAAACAAAGCCCCGCATTTATTGCTCATGAAACAATACCTGGCACAATGTGTCACTCATCTAAAAAGGTAAAGGTAAAGGACCCCTGACAGTTAAGTCCAGTCGTGAACTAATACTTAGCATGGTATTAGTCTTTTGTACAGATGCCGCATACCAAATTGTTATTTTCATTGAGCTATCCACCATGGACCCAGCAATTTCTTTCCTGGTTAGTCACTACCAGTTTACACACAAGAAAATACATTTGCTTAGTGATGTGGTGGTGCTGTTTTGCTCCACTATCCATTGCTATGCAGATAATTACACTGAACCCGATATATAACTTAGTGTTTAATAATTATATATAAATCAATGAAAGATTCAAATGTATCCTGGGAGATAAGCTAAAGTAATCTTGTATAGTCTTATAAATTTAGGAATATATATAAAGAAGCAATATGGATATTCATATTGGTTGATATATTCTCTATTTGCTTTATTATTATTATTTTTAAAAAACCGGAGCAATATGTCTATTATTTATTATTATTATTTTAAAATGTCTGTTTCATTGGGATGCAGTGTAGTTAACCTATTTCTCAGGACCTTGTGTTTACATATTTTCATGTGACTTATTACATGTGAAACGTAGTGCATATTACAGAACATCCTGAAACCTAATACAAGTTCCTTCCCAGAGGACAACAGTTTAACAGCAGAAGCATGAATCTTTGATCTTGGATATCCAAAACTTCCTTCTGTTCTTACTGAGGGAATCAGAAGTCGTTATCACATTCACAAGTTTTCGTTTCGAAGAAGGGAGATTTATTATCCTAATTATGTGGTTATGGAATGAAGAACATTTATTGACCAATTCAAAAAAAAATCAGTGCTACTAAACTACAAAGCACTAGCTTGGTTGTAAACATGTTGACTTTCAACAATGCATAGCCATAGTGAGTGTCTGGAGGCGGTTGGAGGATGGATGGCGGCTAACAGATTGAGGATGAATCCTGACAAGACAGAATACTGTTTTGGGGGGACAGGAGGCAGGCAGGTGTGGAGGATTCCCTGGTCCTGAATGGGGTAACTGTGCCCCTGAAGGACCAGGTGCGCAGCCTGGGAGTCATTTTGGACTCACAGCTGTCCATGGAGGCACAGGTCAAATCTGTATCCAGGGCAGCTGTGTACCAGCTCCATCTGGTACGTAGGCTGAGACCCTATCTGCCTGCAGACTGTCTCGCCAGAGTGGTACATGCTCTGGTTATCTCCCGCTTGGACTACTGCAATGCGCTCTACGTGGGGCTACCTTTGAAGGTGACCCGGAAACTACAACTAATCCAGAATGCGGCAGCTAGACTGGTGACTGGGGGCGGCCGCCGAGACCATATAACACTGGTCTTGAAAGACCTACATTGGCTACCAGTACGTTTCCGAGCACAATTCAAAGTGTTGGTGCTGACCTTTAAAGCCCTAAATGGCCTCGGTCCAGTATACCTGAAGGAGCGTCTCCACCCCCATCATTCTGCCCGGACGCTGAGGTCCAGCGCCGAGGGCCTTCTGGCGGTTCCCTCATTGCGAGAAGCAAAGCTACAGGGAACCAGGCAGAGGGCCTTCTCGGTAGTGGCGCCCGCCCTGTGGAACGCCCTTCCAGCAGATGTCAAAGCGATAAACAACTACCTGACATTCAGAAGACATCTTCAGGGAAGTTTTTAACGTGTGATATTTTACTGTATTTTTGGTTTCTATGGAAGCCGCCCAGAGTGGCTGGGGAGGCCCAGCCAGATGGGCGGGGTATAAATAATAAATTGTTATTATTATTATTATTATTATTAGCAAGTTCTACAAAACCAAGAATTATCAGTAATATTGATGTCGCCCCGTTGGAGATCTATGAAACCCAAAGAAGAGGAAAGCATCTGCACAGCTGCTGATGGGTTGTACGGTTCTGAGTTTGAGGAGGCAATGTTGTAAATCATCCTGGTAAGGGTTTTTTTTTCAAAAGCCCACCAAGCCGGTTTGAGAACCCATGTCACACCCAGATTGCCTATTCTTCTCCCTCTCTCACATGCCCCTCCTCACATCAGAGGCATCCAGGCCAAAGGACCATCTAATCCAGCACCCGGTTTTCACACAGTGGCCAACCATGGGAAGCCTGCAGCAGGAGCTAAGTGAAATAGCCCTCTTCCCATTTCTGATACAGATGCATTCTGCATCCAACAGTGGAGGCAGAACATAGACATTGTGGCTAGTAGCCCATAATAGCCTCCTCCTTCATGAATGTATCTACAGTATCCTTTTCAAAGCCACCCAAGATGGTGGCCATCACTACCTCTTAAGGGAGCAAATGCCATTGCTTAACTAGAGTTAATTCTCTTTCTAACTCATTTTTAATTTTGGGCATGAAACATTCTGCGAATGTAAACATTTAAAAATTACCCTGCTAATGCAAATTCAAATAAGAGCCATTGTTATCCTACAGCACAGTGCAGTGTTAAATTTCTTGGTGTGTTGTAGATTTTTAAAGGGAAATGCAGTTGCAGGGTATTAAGATGGTTGTAGCAGCTACGTTTGGGGAGAGGGATTCATTGCTGTCCTACCCATAGAAGAAAATAGGATACTTGGAGCAGGGGTTGTTGTTACTGTACACACAATATCCTCACATTGCCCAGTGCACTATAAAGAGGCCTTCCTGTTATAATGACACAATGATTTTGCTCCGTAACTTATATAAGATTTATAGATTCATAAAGAAAAAATAATTGTAAGTTAATTTCAGGGTCGGCTTTTGTTGGTTGGTTGTTTGCTTGCTTGTTTTGTAAAGCACATTGAACCAATGCCATTGTATATAGGTGGTTGTGTAAGAATGAAAAATTTACAGAAGTACCAGTTTTCAGAATTGCCTATCCAGTGCTTTTTCAGGAATGTAACAACACACCACTAAAATCTGAGAAGGCTAAGGAAGAGAACAATTATTCCAAGCTGCATGATCCATCAAGGACCATGCAAACTGTCGTTGAAGAATATAAGCCAGCATAACTCAATTGACTTCATTGAGAACAAATTGTCTTTAAAACTTTTCAACGTAGCTGGCTCTGGATTGAGCTTTTTCAATACAGTATCCCCCAACATTTAAATCAAATCTTGACTATTTTCCTTTCCACACAGGAAGTATCCCTAATTATCTTATGAAAATCCTCTGATACATATCCAGTAATTTAACTACTGGAGATTGGAGGCTGTTCTATACCAGCTGGTATTTCCTGTGCTTTCTGGAAATGATGCAAGGAGAGTCTTTCTTGTGGTATTTTGATATTTGTTTTCCTAGCCAATCATAGGAAGTGGAAATTAAAAATTTGATCCATTCTATACCTCAAAAGAGAAATCAGCTCAATTGGGGGGGGGGCAGTTATTAATTACATTCCCTTTCTTCCCACCACCCAAAAATAAAATATCTAATATTGTTTCCATATATGTATTGCATCTGCTAGAATGGAAGTAGTATTTGTTCTCTAATTGTTTAATCCTGTGAAGTCTTACACACAGAATATTTTTAAAGCACATTCAATATGTGTGAATGTTCAGGGATGCAGGAGAGGATATATTGTGAGATTATATCCTTATCCAACTTGTGGTAACAAGTTCCCAAAATATCTGCAGAGTTAATAGACATTCCCCTTTTAAGTTCGCAACGGTAAAGTGTGCTCTGGTTCGCAAGAACCTCTATAATAATTACTCTGGTAATTTCCCCTTTATTCCCTCTTAAAATACAAGACACGACACAGTCTTTATAAAAGTATAAAAGAGTTTACTCACGTTCTGTTCACAATATGATCCCAGAAGGCAGACAGGCTTAAAAGGTAACATACATTTAGAATCTATCTTATAGGAAGATAGTCCCTTTGTCCTCTCTTGGTTGGGAGCCAAGAGGGCATCCTTAGCAGATGTTGCTGCTTCGAAAGATGAAGATGAGAGAGAGAGAGATGGCTGCTCTCACCTGTGTTTTTATCATTACCTGCACAGGTGAGGCCACACCCACCTCTGGTCACATGCGGAGGAAGTCTGGTCCAGGAAGTTCACCTGCTGGCTGGACAGACATCTCTCCCCATGTCTTAACATGTACACTCTAGGAATGTTATAATTGACTGCTCCTGTGTTTTACATCCCACACAATACACATACTCCTTTCTACCCCTACCTACCCCAAAAAGATTCATGGGAACTGTAGTATACCCTTCACAGAGCTACAATTCCCAGCACACTGAACAAACTAAAGTGCTTTATGGATATGGTGCATACACAGGTAACAAAATAACAATCATTCTGAGGAACAGTCATCAAGCCACAGTAGCACCCTGAGTTTCCTGGGTTGTGTAACATAAGAGTGAGCATATCTCATCAGTTCAGAAGCACAAATCAAAGATGCCAGATGCAGGCTGCAATCCTACATCGACTTACCTGAGAGTAAGTCCCTTTTAAGTAACTGGAACAGGTTGCCATATAAAGAACTGAACATACAATGAAGACTGCTTCCTGCTATGGAATAGCCACACTTTGTTCACAGGGCAGCTACACAAAACATCTCCTCTTATGTTTTCCCTCTTCATTTCCCCCCTTTCCCCCAGAGCACAGAGCATCTGAAGTTTTAAAAGCTCACTTGAATAGTTGCTCATTGTCTTCAGCTGCAGACTAGTGGCTGGCAGCTACTTTTTCTTTTTTACTAAAACCCTGAGATCCGCAAGCCAGATCCATTTAGAATTATAGAACTCTTGAGTCCAGAGATTTGTTTTTAATACCTGAACTGAGCTGTGGTCACTGTCCTTACACACACATGTCCCATGCCAACTTTCTTCAAATAAATTTGAGAGGAGTGAGTCATTTTGTTGCTGCCATTGTTAAGCAATTGAGAGTCAGAAATCCTTCTTGATCTAGTGCATGATTTCCACAACTGCTGAACAAAGTGCATTTGTTGAAGTGTTTATGTCTTCCTATTCTAAAGGACCAGGCTGTAAAAAAGTATGCTTTTGAAAAAGACGTATGAAAATAAAATCATCTAAAATGGCTCCAATCCTGCAGAGACTCCTGCTGGTGGAGGGGGTAGGGAAATTTCTTTCCTGCTGCAGCTGCCTCCCCTAACAAATTCTGATCTGAAGGATTCAGATACCCTCCAAAAGAGTGTGGGAGGTGGTGCTGGGGGACAGGTAGAATAAAGGGTGGGGAATAACACGCACCCTTCTGCCTGTGGGAATCTCTACACAATTGCAGCCTATAAAAAACATAATATACTAACCACTTTCTTCACTTAGTGATGGAAAGAACCATTTTTAAACAGAGAGCTGCATAGAGTCAGGTCAGGCTAGGAGGAAGTCATGTTTTCATTTTCAGCATCTAAAGATGGATGCCTCAAACCTTTCTAATTCCTTCCTTCTCACTCTCTCCTTTTTGAGCAATCCATCTAGCTTTCCTCAGATCTGGCAATGACAAAGTTAAAATTAGCAAGGATAATTCGATCCATTAGAAGCATATGTGGCTTGATTTACAATTGCTGTGGTTTAGTGCGTCCTTGTGGGTGTTGCTGTCAAAGGCTTCATCACTTGCATCAGTGGGATTCTTTGGAGGCAACACCAAAGCAGTTCAAAAAACAGATCCATGAAAGAGCAGGTTCTGAGGTCGCTGGAACTACGAGGAAGTGAACGTCAGCACACTTTTCCAGCAGATAACTGAACCTTCACTTCAACGTGCACACACAGGGTTGCCCTGTGGTTGCAGAGGCCCAAGAAAGGTCAGTCTACCCCCATCACCGCCTAGAGGAGATAACATCCCCCCTGATGGGAAGTGGCATTTTTCTGCCACTCAGCAGGAAGGGAAGAGCACCAAGGGAAATAGCATTTGTTTGTTTCCTTTTGTCTTTTTCAGTGTAAAATGTTAACTATTTGTATAAAGCACGCAGAGGCTTTGGAATGCAGCAGATACAGATAAAACATGAGCGATCTGCCTGCCTACTTGTTTTTGTATGGGCTTTGACAGGTTCAACAAGTTCAACTTTATTCTAACAGTGATGCTTTAACCACAATGCATAAATGCACAATAATGTTCCAACAACTGAAGATCACTGTTAGAACAGTTAAGAGACATTCCATCTATGCACGGAGACATGTCTTGGGGAAATCTTTGCCATCATTTTTATGAGTAAAGCTTCGTTTCCCCCTGAGTGAAGAATCAAGGGTTCTTTACTTGCAATCTCTACATTGCAGGCACTTAGACTTGGGGATCCTTCCCAACTCCCAACTTTGATTTCAGGGGTGGGGAACCCTTTTCAGCCTGAGGGCTACCCTTCTAGGCAACTTCCCAGGGGTCACATGCCAGAGGTAGGATGGACCACAGCCCAAAGTGGGAGAAGCAATGGATCTACATACCCCTCTCCCCACCATCCAGACAACATAATTAGAGTTCAAGGACACATCCCAGCCAGGTAAGAGGATGCAAAGCACAGTCAGTGAGGAGTGTGGCCCAGGGTGGCTGAGAAGGGGACATGTTGTGGGGAGAGTCCTGTGGGCCAGAGAGAGAGACCTAGAGGGCCCCCTGGTTTGAGATTCCCCATCCCCTCCATATTTCTAGCTAGGGTTGCCATATTTCAAAAGGTGAAAATCCAAAAACAAAAGCTTTTTAAAGGAAGATTGGATTGCCATACGTCCAGATTTTCCCAGACGTTTTTGACAATTTCTGCCCAGACACCACTTCCGACTGCAGTATTCCAGGTATGTCCCCAAAATTTGGATGTATGGCAACCATATATTTAGCAGCAGCCAGTCAAACTGGGAAGAAAGGGGACTGTGCTCTTGGTACCTAGACCATACATTTCAGACACATCCAACACACATTTAAAACACACTACTTTCCCCAATGAATCCTGGAAACTGTAGTTTCCCCTTCCCAGAGAGCTAAATTTCTCATCACCCTTAACAAACTACAGTTCCAAGGATTCTTGGGGGAAAGTCAGGTGCATAGGGTGTGCTTGAAATGTGGTGGAGATCCGCCCTAGTTGCATACCACCCTCAATATGATTACCAGTTCTTGCCATAAAAGGCCCAGGATTCCTGAGAAATACTTGCAAAACTAGCCCTAGACCTCTGAGGGTATATATGCTGCATCTCCTCTTTCTGTGTGCATTCAGGCTAGAGTTTCCCTATGTGTGTGCACAACAGCTGTTTAGGATACTAAGCTCTACAAGTGCTGGCAGCAGACGTCAGCATTGTTGGACATCTGCCAGGGCTCACAGTCCTGCTTGCTGCCTCTACAGGTTCACCCAGAGTCAGCCTGCCTATGAGGCATAGTGAGGTGGCTTCCTCAGGCAACACCCCTCAAGGGGTGGCACCTCTAATCGGCCACCCAACTTTGCCACCCATCTCCCCAGCTTCTAGGGCAGAGAAGGACCAACAGTAAAGATCTGTGGAATGCCTTCCCTCCTGCTGACTTGGTGAGAGGGGAGGCATTCCATCACCCAGCTTTGCTGCCAGGCTGGAGGGGAGATCCAGAATGACCTCCCCACCTCCACCCCCCAGCAGTGTGGCCAGGTGAAGTCCTTACGAAGTTTCCCACCACACTATAGCGGTGGCAGCAGGGCATTTTGCCTCAGGTGCTGAAACACGGGCCACCCCTTGACAGTTCACCTGTCCCCTCTAAGGAAGTGAGCAGTAAGAAGAGCAACGAGGAGAAACAGCAGCCTCCTTTCACTTTGTCCTCTCCTTCAAGGCATCCATGTCATTTAGGCCCAAAGAGAGATGGCAAGCTGAGATTCCTGTGCTGCAGGGGCTTGGATTAAGTTACCCTCGTGGTCCCGTCCAACTCTACAATTCTAAGATTCTAAGTAAATGGATAGTGGTGGTAGCAGTGAGGAGGAAGGTGGGTCCAGTCAAGGAGGAGTCCTTAAGGGCCTTGACCTGTGGAGCATCTGACTCATCCTCTCAGGATGAAGTGTCTGGCATCAGCTTTGGGCTAGGTGTGGCAGCTGTGCAATTGCAGTTGACTGGGAGGTCTTGCACAACCAGCCCACCTCTCCTAAAAATCTGACTTTTTGTGAGATGAAAAGTGATGGAGAAAATGTGGGGCAGCACTTGTTTTGACAAAACATCTGGCCTTCCCACAAACAAAGCTCATTCATTAGCCAATGCCATCTAATATCTGCAAACAAATCAGGATGAATGCTCAATAGACATGTCACCTGGAAGCGCCTGTAGCTAGAGACCCCTAAGATGTGTTTAAATTTTTCGTTTGACTTCTGTTAATAAGATGAGGGAAGGATTTATGAGTATTTGACAGAGGTGGTGTAGTTCAGATCCCAATTAAGAGGGTGGGAAAACTTATTTTAATGGATAAAGTTTCATCTCAGGGTTTGTCAAGCCCGAAAGGAACATCTCAGCCTCTTAGGTTCAATTCATCATCAGTTTTAAAGCTCTTTGTACAGCCTTCCTTTTCCCATCAAAATTACTGAGCTGGATGCTGGTAACTTCTCATTTCCTCTAGTGTACGGAGAACTCTGTAATTTATAGTATTGCACAGATGCTAAAGTATATGGATCACCATCCTGTTACACATAACTTATGCTGTCAGTGGAAAATAAAAAGATAAGTGCAATCCATATTGCAAAAGCATCACAGCATGATAAATTTGCAGCCTTTTTCTAGGTTATGCATCATTTTGTGGAATTTATATTGCTGTTGCAATAATGTCTGGTGTACGCCATGAATAACTTTGTGCTAATTACATTTGGATTCTGAAGCTGGGACTGTTTATGAAGACAATATTATGGCACCCTTGATTGTGGCACTAAAATAGATACCTTAAGTGCAAAGTCTGGTGAATGAGAGGGGAAAAACCCTAAAAACTAAAAGCTAAACAAGCCTCAGAGTAAAAAGAAGGCTATCACAACAAAATACATTCATTAAACTTTCTCACCTGCTTTCCCAAGCAGCACATTCTGAAACTGGTGACAAGAAAGTTAAACAGTCATAATCACAATAGAGGTAAAAAGTCATGTAAAAACAAAACTGTTGTAAACACAAGTGCAAGCATAGTAAAATGAAATTGCAGATTAACACCAGCGATGTCCTGTGCTGATACTGAGTTGGTGGAGAACACAATCTTGCTGGGCAGCAGTCTGAGCAGCAAGTAAGACCCATTGAACACAGTATGGCTGAATAAACATGCATAGGATCACACCATCTTTTAATTTGAAGAGCTTTTTGCATTTATTTCCTTTAAACAGCAGCCATTTGTGCCAAGTTGCTCAAAAATTCTCCTGAGCAGCAAAACCTAACTGCAGCTGAATGGAAACCATGTGTCTGTATTTAAAAGTCTCAGTATTTTATTTGAAAAATATTCATAAATTATATTTTAAAAATTATTGATTGTGTGGCTTGGGGATATTTTATTTTTATGCTAATTGCACTGCTTTAAATATGCATTTTATATTTGATTTCCTTTAGAAATGTTTTCTTTTGAAACGTTAAGATAATTTTTTTATTAACTTTGCTGTGTTAAATGTGCATTCTGTACTTGATCACCTTAGTAATGTTTTATTTTGAAAACTTTAAGATAATATTTAGTTTCCTGTTAATTACGCTGCTTTGAATGTGTATTTGGCTTTCTTCTGTAATGTTTTACTCTGGGTTGTTTCATCTGATGTTTTAATGTAGGTTGTAAACCACTTTGATATTTTTATCTTAAAAATACAAAATGGTATATAAATGAAATGAATAATAAAGATGATGATGATGATAATTTAGTCATTTTAATGGCCAGGGCATCCCCCATCAAATCCTGGGGATTTTAGTTTTGTGAAAAGACCAGAGAGCTGTAAGGCCAAGACTACTCTAGTCCTACTCAGAGTAGGCCCATTGGAGTTAATGGGCATGGTTAGGTTAGGTTAGGTTTATTCATTTCAGTTGGGCTACTCTGCATAGTATTTAGTGGATTACAACCCATTATCTTGTTTACCCTTAACCGCATAAAGACAGATGTTAGCAGATAAGCATTTGTCAGAACCATAAAGAGTTGGTTGTCTTGCTACTGCACTGCTCAGGTAATGCCAAAGTGGGTACAAATTTGCTTGTGTTGTCAATCTAGGCTCAACACTTTTGATTTACTGCCATCTTTGTAAATATTTAAGCTGTGGTTGGAGAATGCACAAAGCATTGCTTTGACTCTGGTTAAACCAATACAGCACAATTATTCCCTTGACATCAGTGATACATCTGAGTAAACATACTTAAAATTATACAGTTAGCCTTAGGGGCCGGAAATTTTGCAGATCTGTATCTGGAACCTAGAGGGGTGGACAAGCAACTAGTATTTATTTAATAGCTTTAAATATTACTGTGGAATGATCTCAGGGTGGGTCACACCATTGAGAAACTAAATGCAATTGAGCAATAAATGCCAATAAATTTTACTACACTACACACTGATCCCTCCAGCTGTCACACCCATCATGCTAGCCAACATTATAATTGCAAAAGACTGGGTGAAAGAGAAATGTTCCCAGCTGGCACCAAAACTAACTAGAGCTAGTACTGAGCTACAGTTACCTGGACTTTATGTGGTGATAGTGCAACCAAGGGACCGTCTCAACTGATCTCAGATTGTTAGTAGGACAATGTAAGGAGATAAACTCCTTCAGGTTGCTGAGTTCTATGCTGGGTCTTAAATAGGTCCCATCTGCACTGTACATTTAAAACAACATGATACCCAAAGAATCCTGGGAACTACAGTTTGTTAAGAGCACTGAGGTGCTGAGAGTTGTTAGCAGACACTCCAAGTGTCTCTGTTTTCCAAGGACAGTCCTGGATTTACAGAAGCCGTCCCAGTTTCTAATTTGATCCCAGAATGTCCTGCTTTTCCTCAGGACATCCCTATTTTCATTGGAGAAATGGGTATGGAGTTATACGACCCCCTGAGTAATTTGAAGGCATCCCTGTATAGGGAAGGGTTGTTTTTTTAATGTTTAATGTTTTATTATGTTTTTATATATGGGCAACCCAGTCAGGTGGGAGGGGTTTAAATAGTAAAATTATTATTACGGAATGGGACATCCCTATTTTCCTTGGAGAAATGTTGGAGGGTATTTCCCTCGCAGAGCTACAACTTTCAGAGTGGCTCAAGAGTCAGTCCCTGATCTCAGGGAATGGTGGGAACTGTAGCCTTGTGAGTAGAAAATGGAATTGCCTTACAACTCCCAGCACCCTTAACCAGCTACAGTTCTCATGATTCTTGGGGGGGGGGACTAATGACCATTTAAAATGATATGATACTGCTCTAAATGTGGGGCCTATGTTTCAGAGGAGCTGCTACCCCTTGGAACAAGTGCTTATAGGCACAATTTTAGATTCTTAATATAAAGTACCCATACTAGAGAAACAAGTCACACCAAACTCAGTGTTGACTACTGATGAATGTAACTTGGGTCGTGATCCCACTACACATCCACTTTTAGTGTTTTAGGGCAAAGGTTACAGTATTCCTAGCATAATAATGTTCAGAACCAACTTTTTTTCTCTATTTGTAGGAGAATCTGGCTGCGCAGAGAGCTGTTGTCCAACCTCTATGACAACCATGAAGCTACTTCCTTTTCTCCTTCCCTACCCTGTGTGGCTGTGCTGAGTGTTGATTGGCTGGCCCTTGTGCTTTGAAGATTTAATGGTAAATAATGGGTTAGACCACAGAGCCTAGGACTTACCGATCAGAAGGACGGTGGTTCGAATCCCCGTGACGGGGTGAGCTCCTGTTGTTCGGTCCCTGCTCCTGCCAACCTAGCAGTTTGAAAGCACATCAAAGTGCAAGTAGATAAATAGGTACCGCTCTGACGGGAAGGTAAATGGCGTTTCTGTGCACTGCTCTGGTTCACCAGAAGCGGCTTAGTTATGCTGGCCACATGATCCGGAAGCTGTACGCTGGCTCCCTCGGCCAGTAAAGCGAGATGAGCGCTGCAACCCCAGAGTCGGTCACGACTGGACCTAATGGTCAGGGGTCCCTTTACCTTTAAGGAATTTTTATTTTTATTTTGTTTAAACATAAGCAAGTCATCCACATCAATAACCAAAACAGAAATTTGTCTGTCCGGAAGTTTCAGGAAATTGCTTTTAGCAAGCAAAATTCCTTCCTTCCCCACCCACCATTCATTTCCCTGACTCTGGCATGTTACAAATTGTAATTTTTCACTAAATGCTTCATTTGCAGGAAAGCTACTGGGTGTTCTGTTTAAAACACAAGCCCTCTCTCATACATTGCCTATCATTAAATGAACTAGCAACAATTGCAGCACTATTACCAACGTGGTAGTCTAAGATTTAATTCCAAAACAAAGTGCTGCATTATGCAAGTTTTGGGGGGTGTCCAATAAAAATAGATATTGGTGCCTGGCAGCAACCAAACATCTTGTGATAGATCATGATGCCTTTGAAAACATCTTCCATGACCAAATGAGTACAAGACTTTTCCCTTCATCTTGTGCTTTACGCTTTTCTTAAGAATATTGATGCCATTATGTTGGTACACAGCTTCTTTCCTTTTAGATGAGGGCCACAGACACATTTCTTTCAGCCATAAGGAGAATTCTTGGGTGGAATGATATAAATGCATGCCATTCCTCGACAGCTAGAGGTCATGCAGCTTAATGGATGACAGAGCATGAGCTGTAAACTAGGAAGTCCTGTGTATGAATCTCTCAAGTTATGAGATACTTAATAGCATTACTGTGCAATCCTGTACATATCTCTGGAGAAGTACATCCCATTGAGTTTAATGAAGCTATGGAATTTCAGCCTTATGCAACTCACTTGCATCTAGCTACTGTAACTGGAATCTGGAAGGATAATAACAATACTACCTTACAGGGGTTTTATAAGGATCTGTACACACTGAACGCCATATAAATGCTAAGAGTTTTTAATAAGTTACACTGGTTAATTTTGCAAAGCCAGCTGCATGGTCTGAATATGGTCAGCTTGCAGTTGTGCTCAGGGACTCTTTCCAAAAACAGTTTATTTTGAATTTTCTAGCCCTCAATGAATCAGTTGCCCTTTCATTCAAAAATTTACCCCCAGTGTCATTTCAGAAGCAACCTTAATGCAATAACTGCACTTTATCTGCAGTTATATCACAGGCTTTTGATTCTTACTTGAAACAGTTCAGCTGAATAACAGAGGAAGGATTTGAACAAGTGCTTATTTATTTTCTTTTAACTCCCACCCCCTTTAGATGGTTGTTGGATGTTTCCACATCTGCTTGTCTTTTTGGTTGCTGTCTGTGTTTTGAAGAAACATCCAATATTTTTTCAGTGATCTCATTACATTTTGTATGTTTCAAAGGAAGGTTGTTGTTGTTGTTTTACTTTAACTTTTTTATATTTTGTGAACAGCTTTGAGGTTTTTTAACCATCAAGCGCTGTGTAAATTTTAATAAAGAAATAAGCCTTTTCTTAGAGAACCACCCTTTTAAAATACAAAAGTCAATTAATGCCTATGCTACAGGCAATTACAACTCTACATTACACATATTTAGTGCATTCACACTTTACCTTTTAAAAATGTATACTTTAGAGGGAGACATCCAGCATAATGCAGCCAGATGTCCCTTTGCATAACAGGGCTTCTCCTTCCTCTTCTCCCACCTGCAATTCCAAAATCTGCTCTGGGGGTGGGATTTGGGGACTCTCTGGAGCATTTGCAGATTTGGGGCTAATGGAAGGATAAGAAAAACTGAAAATCTCATTGTGCAAATGGACACATGTTGCACAATTAGATGTACATCACTGGATCTTGCACAATATATCTTAGGTGCTCGCCTAAAAATGTAATCAGTATGGTGACCCTAAATGATACTGAGTGCATCAGATCTCTCACACACTGTTTGTACAGCTTCCAAAGTAAGTGGTATTTGCCTATTTCCAAATGAACCTTGAAGACACTATATTTTTTTTTTTTTAAAAAGGAGATTTGGAAGCAGGAAAACACACTAAAGAAAGCTACCGGAAATCCTCAGAAGAAGCTGAGAATGGTTTCCTGATGGGGCAACTGCATTTTGCCAAGATACATTTTTAAGTTAACTTTGGAGTAAGCTCAAGTCAAGCTGCCATATGGAATTATTCCATGCCGCAAAGCTGGCCCAGGAACAAATATTATTTAAAATATATATTCTGTAGGAATTCCTCCAACGGTGATATGTTTGCATTACTCCCACATGCTATCAGTTTCCAACAGTAAACATCATTCATATTCATTCATAATGGAGAATCATGAAATAACGGAGTTGTACTTGTGATTGGTTATTTTGACAACACTACAAAGCAGAACCATATTAAGTTATTTGCCTCAAAGCCTGCTGGCACCTGCAGTTTAGCATATTTACTACCATACTTTGGAAGATTGATCACAGGAAGCCAAGCTATCCCCTTTTTAAAAAATCAGAATCAGCTGTTTTTCTTCAAGCAGCCTGTCTGATCATCGCCTTCAGGATAACGGAGATATTTCTTTTGTGCTAAATGCATTTATACATTTGGAGTCCTAGTAGCCTTAGGCATCCCCAGTTGCCACTAAGATAACAACCCTCCTTTCAACTTTATCAGTAATAAACAAGTTAGGAAACAAACTGACTCTCACCCTTGCTTCCCAGGTGTGGGCTGCCACCATAGTTGTGGTGGCAGCTCAAAGTAGACTCTCTTAACTGTAGATACTTCTTTGGAGTGGGCTCTCAGTTAGATAACAATGGTATTGCTTCAGAAATATTTTCCCCAACAGCCTCAGGTCTAATTTAAAATCTGTGTGAACTGGGTTGTCTTAAGTTCTCATGAAGCATAATCATAACTGTGGCCTGGGCAGATATCATATTGTAAACTAATACTGGGCACACAGTTACCTAGTTTAGATATGACAGAAGGTGAGTGAGATGCTGCACAGGTAAGTATCGTTTGCCTTTGTGCAAAGGATAAGGGTTTAACTGCAAAAAAAATCAAGAAACCAGACGGAGACTACATATTGGTAGCTGTATTTTTTAAAGAAAAATTTCTTCACATAATAAATACATCTTATACACATTGACTTCAAATTTACTTCAGAAATCTATTTACAATATAAATAATTATAAATGGAAACAATTTTCAAGATATTGGTGACATAGCTAAGTTGGGTTTCCTACGTTACATTCCAAAGGAGAACTTCAAATTACAGATGTTATGCTACAATGTCACTAGAACATGAACATTGCAAGTCGTGGTGTTTGTGATGTTGGCAACTTTGCACTTTTGCCATACCAGCGAGTAATCCTTTCGGCCTTCCTGATCCTAAACACATTTTCTTCAGTTTTACAATTTGCTCTGAAGTGCTCCTCAGAGCTTTCCCATTCACTTCAATGGAGGATGCCTACATTCCTTTACATGCATAGAGCAGCCCATTCCATTGAGCTATCGGAAATGCCTGTGAGCGCAAAAGGAGCTCAGTATGTGTCTTAGAGTGCTGGATATGGGATAAAAGACCTTTTGATTTTGGTGGAACTCCAAGTAAATATGCTTACAGTAATCACCTTATTAACTGAACCTGAGCATGCTTATTTGGAATTGATTTCTTTTAGAATAAATGGGACCTGCTTTTAAGTCAGTGGATAGAATCCAGCTGGTCCTGCTGTTGCTGTTGCTCCAACAGAAGGCATCCACTACTGGAATAGGAGGAGGGTAGGGTTTTTTGCTGATGTCCCCTCCACCCTGCAGTCCCCACAGAAATCTGTTTACCATTAGCAGACCCCTCCCTGATGAATTCAAAGCCCATGCCCTTGCGCCAATGGAATACCACCCAATTGGTTTAGAAACAGGGTGTCTGCATATCCGTGAAAAAACAAAGCAAAATGCATCGTTATCTTAGAAGTGCTCTTGGATGCAGTTATGTTTGACCTTTAAAAAATCCCTTTAAGGAAAAATAAGACCATATCAATACTTAACAGAAAATAGTTGTGCATATTAATTTCTCTTTTCTTCTTAAAGTAAAACACTGTTCTTTCATAATAAGCTTATGTAATTGCTCGGTTTTAAGAACACTTTTTTCATTTGAAAAGTAAGCCACATGCATTAAAAATAAATAAGAGTTTGTTTTTATAAATAGCTTAAATGACTACAATAATAATTGAGCATATTTGTTTTCGCTGTTAAAAAGAGAGGTTAGTAGCAGTGACTAGAACTGGACACTTCGATTTTTCAGCCCAATCGTGGCCAAGCTGGGTGCAATTAAGGGTATGATTTCAGTGGCTTAAGTGCACCTAACTTGGCTAGGACAAGACACTTTGGCTTGGACTGTAACATGTTCCATTCACAGAACAGGACTCTCCTGCCTTCTCCTTCCCTCTGAAGCCCTCACCCCCTCAACACACATACATACATACAAACAAACAAACAAAAAAATTGGTTCAGAATAGAAGAGCACATGGCTAGGCAACTGCAGCAGAAAGTGTGGCTACCAAAACTGCGTTAGCAAAGGCATCTAATGCTCATTCTGCCACCTTCTGAATTCCAAGTCTTTGTCTTTAATGCCAGCTTTACTGTTTCCTACCATGAAGAGTGCCACAACTCATAAATGAGCCATCTTTTATCAGCAGGTATATTCTTCCCATCTGAAGCCAAGATTAAACCACAAGACTTTTCTGTCTTTGAAGTGAGCATCAGTTGTCCTTAGCTTGTCCTACGGTAGTCTCCATGATAAATACATGATATTGTTTTATTATGCAAAATAAAAATGCATTGCAGTGCCTATTCTGCAAAAACAACAAAAGCTTCTGAATTTCTCTATCAAAATATTTAATTTTCTATTGAGGCACATTCTGGAGGTAACAGTCAACCAGAAATAAAAGAACAGCCTCAGATAGATGGCAGTTTATGCTATTTTGATGGGAATGAGTAGCCTTGCTGTTTTACTTGCATTGTTTCCAGATTCTTGGAAAGATCAGAGGAAAGCCATGTGACGAAATAAGAAAACTTTTAAATGCATAAACAAATAAAGTAATATAATTCCTATCAGAATCACCCAGGCCAGAGCTAAACCCAGTCTGTGGTTTTCCTGGGAGCAGATCATTCTACAGAAGGCATCTGCACCAAAACTATACAGCAAACATGAAAGTTAGAGGAAACTGACTGCATATAAGCTCAAAATCAACAGAAAGGCTGGATTTTGGATTTCGTGCTTTAATTTTAAGTGCATTTTAGCTCTGGGGATAGATTCCAGGTTTTGGCAGATACATGAAAGAATGTTCAAACTGTGATGAAAAAGACTTGAGTTTCAGTGAAAAGAAAGCAAGTGTCCAATTAGCAAAAGAAAGCAAATAACCATTTAGTTGTTGTTTTAAAACAAAAAACAAAAAAAATCAAGCACCCCCAGGAAGTCTTCCAGATGAGGAAGAACATCACGTCAACATGCATTTTGCAGTATTTGTTAAGCACTCCAAAATCGTAGCACACGTTTCAACTGATTTGGAGCATTGAATCTTAAACCCAATACCCACCTTTTGGGTGTATTAATGTACCATTTCGCAATATTAATTGGGGGTGGGGGCATTAAAGCTCTGAAAATAAGACCAATTGCATTTATGCAGAAGACAGCCTAGTCCTTCAATCCTCTCCTATCCTTTTTGTAAAATATGCTGTACAACAGCATGTAATTTTTATTTAAAATTTGATAGAACACATAACCATTTAAAATTAACAGGTGGCCGTTGTCATAACCAGGCAGAGGCATTGCATAAGCACTTCATTGTGAAGAGATCTAGCTGAGGCTCAAGCATATGGACTTTCTAACTTAAACAGCTGCACCAAATGGATTACCTTTCAGGTCTTAAACAGACTCTAGAGTGCACTATCGGACTCTGACAACTCTTGTTGGGATCCATAGAATCTCAGCTTTCTTTTTTTCTTTTTATACAGCACACTGCTACCATAACCCTAAATGAATCTACACTGAAAGGGGAGAGTGGGTAGAAGGTAGATTTAGACTGCAGCATCATACTCTTCAGACATTTGGACAGAATGTGCAGACACTGTAAAACCTTCCACCCAGAGCATACACATGGATGCATCATGTAAGATCTAACCCAGCACAACCATGTTTGCCAGTGGCACTTCTTCATAGTGATTTATGTCAGCAGTATGTGGGTGGGGGGAATGGGCTGCCAGACTCATACTGTGATTATCAAAGGCTGTATTCAGTAACATGGTTGTATCACATTAGGCATCACTTCTTCCACATGGGATACATAGAATCGTAGAGTTGTAGAGTTGAAAGGGACCTTGAAAGTCATCTAGTCCAATTCTTTGCAATGCAGGAATCTCAACTACATTATGTGGAGCGTTTTAGGGGTTCTGGAGTCTGGGCTCGGCACCTGTCACAGGGATTTCAAAGCTAGTCAGAAGCATAGAGGATACTGCATGATGCAGAATATCATAAACACAGTCCAATCCAAAGCATCATTACTGCAGTGCCGTTGTGAGTGGATTTCACACTTTCGGCTATGAGGAAAGGCTTACAAACATCAGGGCATCATATGCTAAAGACCCAGCATACTTCCAGACTATCACAATTTTTGAGTGGGATTCAAATACATCCTGGAAAATCCATCTTGCAAAACACACTCCCCCCAAAGATCAGACATTTTCCAATAAGGAAAGTGATAGGGGCATGTAGTGGAAAGTGAGGGATAACACTTCCTTGATGCAGTGCCGTCCTACTACCCCACAGACAAAGCAAGATAAATGCTCATTAAATAGCCAACATGGACTAATCTCTCTGGAAGATGCCTCAGAAACCAGGTGGCAGTAATTCACAAAGCTTCCCGATGTCACAGCAAGGTTGTGGTTGATAATTTTAAACATTAGGAATAATTGAATCAATACCAGGTCTCATGATTAGCCCACTTGCTTGACCAACTCTGCATGTGACAGAGGAGGCATTATACTTCCCCGCATGCCAAAAATGGTTGCCGGAAAATGAATTTCTCTTTGTGTTGATACTTGTACGATAGCAAAACATTTTCACGGCAACCATTGGGGCCTCTGCATAAACCCCAATCATTCCCAAAGAGCTCTTATGGGACCACTGAAAGTTGCACTTCACTGGCCTGTTTCATATCATCCCTGCCAGCTTTGATGCATTTTCAGAATTTTCTGAAACTGGGCAAGCCAACCATTCTCCACAGTTTTGCTGAATTTTCCCTCCTTTTCCCCCACCTCCGAGTTGTGTTTCTGTTTTTCTGACACACCTGTTTTCTGACCCTCAGCCTCTCTAACATCACTTATGTTGGACTTTCCCACAATCCCTTCTATTTTTTTAGCACAGGTAGGATGAGCCTTTGGCCCTTCAGATGTAGCTGAACTACAGCTCCCATCAGCCCCAGGAAGCCTGGCCAACAGCTAGTGATTATGTGAATTGCACTTCAGCATCTTTTTGGAGGGCCAAATGTTCCCCACATCTATTTTAGCAAATCAGGAAGTTCTCTCTCCACACACAACTCAGTTATTCTTAGACCGAGGACAGGGCATGCCAAGTTGTGGGAAATTATGTTTGAATGCTCTTCCTTTTCGTGCTTAACTTCCACTATGCTCTATCTTCTACTATACTCCTTCCCAGAATGTAACCATTTCCCACAAAGTGATCACAATCTGATAGTCTCCTCTCCTGTATAACTATGCAGTTTCCAGAAGATTGAAGGGACCCATGCGCAGCAGCACTCAACGTCCTGACATTGCACTGGGGCCCCTTCTGAACATTGAGAGACCCCTGCCACTTTAAAAAAATGATCGGGTGCCCCAGGCCCCAGGAGTCAATGGCCTTGGCAGTTACATCTCTTCTGCTACTCCAAACCAGGATAAGAATGGCTCACCGCCCTTCTGTCTCTCCCTGTCTGTTTGTTGTCGTCCAGCAAGTCATCTTCCAGGTCAAATACCCATATAATAGCCAACACCCTATCAAAGAACCACACCAGCCCTCTAACTTTTATCTAGCCATTCTTTGCAGTCACTGGAGAAGCAGGACCAGTATAAATATGAAACTGCGCAGATAGCTTTGCTTTAAAATGGGGGGGGGGCTGCATTTCACTTTCTTTTTCATGGAAAGAGTGCATAGCAGTTTTTGTCTTATGAGGGTGTGGCACGTAGCCAGCGGCTTAGAAATTCAGTCGCTCTCTCTACGTTACCACACAATGAAAAATCTGCTCACTTGATGTACCCCAGAAGCTCCCAGCATAGCTCTCCACCACCACAATATAGCATCAGCTTTGTGATTCAACTGACTACTGTAACCTTAACTGAGACCAGTGCATTTTCAACAGTAACTTAGATAAAGCAACACTTCCCCAGTACCTTACAAGTATTCTCTCTAGTGCATTGTAGTTTTATCAAATGCCAGTAACAGGAAGGGTATCAAAACACGTGTGCCTGCTGTTACTACTGCAAAGATATTTTCCTAGCACAAACTTTTTTAAAAAAGAAGAGAAATGAAAAGGGGGTTGGGAAACACCCATCAGCTTCCATTGGTTATTATAACAGATGTCCCCTTATGTCCCTGTGCTGGATCTTGCTGCATCCGTAGGTGAGACGTCACATCAAAGTGTGACCCATTGCAACCCAAAGAATAGTTCCTGATGGTTTCGCTGTCGTAAAGGTGCTCCAGAGCATATCCTGTTAGCGTGTATGCATGCTTATCAAAGTACTGCCGATGGGAATTGTAATAGTTTGGGGATTCTGCAGAGTTATCCCCTGGAGTTTGATGAGGCGACACTTCTGACTGAAGGCAGTCCTTAGCCAGTATCAAACTGGATTTAGAAATTCGGTCAGAATTGGGGCTGCTTATTCTAGACAGTGCCGTGGGGCTGTTGTCATAGTCATTGTCGTGAGGGCTCATCATCTTCCCATCTTGTTGCTGTGTGTGTTCGCAGGGAGATGTGTTGGTGACACTAGGGACCCTGCAGGCATCTCCTCTCAGCTGTTGTTGCTGGTGGTGGTGGTAGCTTGCGAAGCAAACAGAGTGCTTTTTCCCTGCTCCGTTAATGGAAACCAGCTGATCGGGAGTCGACTTCCGCAACTGCAGCCTGTTTTCTTCTTCTTTAATCATTTGCTGAGTCGCTCTTATGAGAGTCTCGATTTTGCTGGGCTCATGTGGGCTGCCCTGATACTGCTCAGAGTGGTATCGGTCACCTGATTCACTAGCAGAACCAGGGTCTGGGGAACTGACAACGCTTTCTTCATCCCAGTGCCCTCTTCCTAGAAAGTGGGGTAAAACAAAGGAGAGATGCAATCAGCAACGGGCTGTACACAGTCAGAGAACAGCAGAACATTCAGACCTTATGCACATTCCGTGGGAATATAACTCTTATAACAACTACAAGTCTTCTGCAACCATGAAATGGTGAAATTAAGCCTCCCCACCACCTGTTTCTTTGACCTTGCGACCAGTTCACAACACTGAAGTATCAGCAGAAGGGCACAACTGACAGAACTCCCCTGTCATGATCCAAGTCAGCCTTTGCCAACCTAGATCTTCTTAGGCTCTAGCAACCTTCAATCCCAGACAGTATGACCAGTGGTCAGGGATTATGGAATTTGTAGTTCAAAACATCACACAAGTTGGGGGATTCTGGTTTAGACTCTAGGGCAGTGGTGGGGTACCTGCAGCTAATGGGTCACTCTAGGCGCACCAAATCAGCTGCCCAATTTGTCCCACAAAGTGATTTTTGGCTGGCCATGCCCGCCTATCACACACACCTGACATCAGGTGTGAAACAGGTAAAGCCACAGCTGCCAAAGAACAACAAAAAACGCACAGTTTAGAGTGGACTCCTCATCATTCTTTCGTTATAGGCTTCTTGGTAGTGGTGCCCTCCCTGTGGAACACCCTCCCTTCAGATGTCAAGGAGATAAAGAATTACACAACTTTTAGAAGACATCGGAAGGGTTGGAATTGGAAGGCTTTTTTATTATTATAATTGGCTTGCATTCAGCACTATTTAAATTTTGCACCAAATACAAGTCCCATTGCTTTCTGCAAAGATCGGATTCACCTGATGCCATATTATGGTATTAAATGATTGACAAGGGATGCCCCCACTTGTCAAATATGGCCAATGAGTGTAAAACTTCATTTCTGATAGAAAAAATATTCCCTAATTTTAAAGATGCTTGACACTTCAATCATGGTCACACTTTTGGAAGTCCTACTATGCAAGCAGAATTAACTTACAAGTAGCCATATAATTTGTTGGTGTTAAATGTGTTCTGTTGTATTTCAAGCATTTTTTTTATTAATTGTATTTTATAATGTTGTTTTAAATGTTGCAAGCCACCTTGAATCCCAACTTGGGGAAAATGTGGGCCATAAATACATTACAATAATTATAATGCAGAATAATAACAATTGACTGGCTGAAATGGTCCTTTTAAAAATCTGTGTCTGTCTGTCTCTCTCTCTCTCTCTCTCTCTCTCTCTCTCTCTCTCTCTCTCTCTCTCTCTCTCACACACACACACACACACACACACACACCAGTGCCCTGAATATTGATGGGTAAAATCAATTTTTCCAAATATAATGTATTTGTTTGTCATTCTCACTAATATCTAGTTTCCAAGAATCTTCTCTTTTTTTTGTGAGATTATGAGGGTGAGCAGTGAGTTTGTTTGGGCTCTGGGTGAGAGCCAGGAGGCTGAGAGGGAGGTGTATTAGAGAAGATGTTGATTTTGGTCTGTATTTATTCACAATTTGCATTAATGTGGTATTTGTTTATGGAACTGTATTTTTGCAACATTTGATTGTTGTTTAAGTTGCCTGTTACTGCTACTTTAGTTTTCTATAGACGATTTAGAGTTATTTTTATATATTAAGTGGTACAGAAATTAACTTAAAAAAAAAATTACACACACTTTCCCTTAATATATGCATTTTTGTAACCACTGGTTGGTTGGAGAACTGCATAGCAAAATTTGGATAAGTGTGAATTTTGAAGGATGGCTGTGTTTTGGTGCTCACACAGTTTTGGAATGTCTGAATTGGATAGATTCACCTTTAAATGTGACCCAAATTGAAATTCTCCCCCATCCCTACTTCCAGGTAAGGTGATAGTCAACAAACAGACCACAGATATCTCCTAACTCCATTGTTAGGTCCATAAATGGTCAACTTGAGACCATTCGAGGCAAGCCTTTCAATTCCTGGCTCAATGTTGCTACCACAACCTGCCTTCCAGTACATTTACCACTTACCGTGAATTCGGTGTATGGAAGTTATATGAGGCATGCTGTTTTCATAGGCTTCTCTGCTCTCAGGAGAAGATTTGGTTAAGGGAAGGCCAGATCGGGAACCCCACCACGCTTCCCTCCCAGACTGTGGTGTGCCAAGGAAGTATCGGCCAGCCTCACACCTGCTGCCTTCACAGGCCTGAGTGTGGAAGTGTCTGTCATCAGCCAACCTGGAATGGTCAAGTGCAAAACCATAGCAGAGAGCACTGCGGTCTGAGTATTGTCTATAGGCACAGGAGACATCGTGATGCTGAGAGTTTGGCCTTTCAATGGGATCCATCAATTGTGGAGAGGCAGTGTCGGTCAGTGGGCTACCACCCCACTGGCTTTCATGGTCTGATTCAGATCTTTCTGTATGAAATCCAGAATACTGCAATACAAAGAAAAAGGGAAAAGAAGACATTAACGGTGGGATATGGTGTAAGAAGCAATTTGATTTACTGACAACTCGGAACCCAATTCACAAAAGAGAGGAGTTAGAACTGAAGAAGGACTAAGACAAGTTGCATCCATAACTAGGCTGTGAATCAGAATGCCTGCTTTCTCACTGCTACATAGCACTACAAAGCTTTCTGCACTGAAACTAGTGCTATTTTTCAAGAAAAAGAGGGGCCATAACTCATCAGGAACACCTCCCTTGTTCTCTTATAATACCAATGACACCCACCTGAGAAGTGCTGGAACTGAGTTCCAGTGAGTTCCAGCTGGAAAAAAACCCTGATTGGAATCATAAATGTAAAAGCTATAGAAGTCAAATGGGACTGTTTTTGTCTATTCAGCCACAATCCCAATGGCCAAAATCCTTTTAAGACTCCATGAAGAGGCATCAGACCCACTGCCACCTCTAGCCCTCTCCATATAATCCCATGTTATGCAAGAGCTTTTCACAATAGTGCTCTGTTGTGTCTAGTGATACTGCTGTAACAGCAACACCCACTCACTCTGCTTTATGGGCTTACTGTGCCAATATGATGTTTCACTTAAACTCCACAAGCTAAGAAGTTTCCTTAATACTTATTTGCTGGCTCTCAGGTTTAAAAGTGGCAAATGAAGACACCATTTCCCAAGTGCTTATAGAGGCCAGAAAACTATGTTTGGGCAGTCATTTCCCCCTCCTCACCTGCAAACACTTGTTTCTAAGTTCGTTGCTTTCCCAGAATCCACAGCCATGTACTTAAAAGGCTCTTAAGTTTTTTAGGCATCACTGCTGCAATTCTATGTACGTTTACTGAAACACATGTTCAACTTAGTTCAACAGTAGTATTCATGGCACTTCTAGACTGTCACTATTTTCTGGTGGAATTCAATCACATATTCAGGTTGTGAAGTTAGTTAGTTAGTTAGTTTTTAACATTTGCTTCTGGTGTACAAGTATCTCAGGTAAATAATGCTAAAGTCTTCCATAACAAACCCACTTCCCAAAATATAATACTTTTTGCAGTAAGGAGAGCGATAGGAAAATGCACCGGAAAGTATGAGATAACAATTGCTTTGATACACCTTAATTTCACCTCTCCACAAACAAATAAGAAGAAGGTGGAGGTATATTTGGGGGCAGGAAACCAAATTAAGTTCTCATGAAGAAGAAATGAAATTAAAAGAGAGGGGGAGAAATATGAGGCCAAAATAGAAGCATGCTCTTGACCAATTCCAACCATATTTGGAAGTGGTTTCTTCTCATTTTCCTCCTGTCAACTCTTCTACAGCTGTTAACATGACTTGTTTAGTCAAATTACAAGATAAAACTTGGGACAAACACTAAGAGCTTATTTGGCCTGGAGTCGCTCCTGAAATCAGTCACCACTTTCCAGAACTAAAAGGACTACTGGCAGTAAAGGAGCACCAGAGAGTTCATATGATCTATTTCTGACCATCTCCAGTCAGCCCAGTTCTTCCTGTTGTACTGATAGCTTTCAGTGGGAGGGACTGGCAGTTCCTGGAACAAGAGTTGACATCCAGTGTGCTTATCCAGTGTGCCAGCAGAATGACAAGAGATGGGGGAGTGAGCATTGACCAAGGATGGCATTACCAGAGGCACCCATAGTGCTTCATATTAGGGACAGCTTGCATTGTGTTTTTGCCCTGTTGCTTAAGCACACGAAAGTTGCAATAATAGTACTATTTAAGTATAATGCAAGCTGTACTTCACCAGCCTCAATCTCATGTTTAAATAAGTGTGCTTTACCCACATTTATTTTGGGCGAAAGCCATGGGGTACAATCTGGAATATGCTCTGATCTGAATCGGGGGGGGGGGGGGATTGCGACTAGATCCACAAATATTATTGAAAAGCTTTGAAAGTACTCAGTTATCGGAGGTTCTGTCCCTTCCCCAGCAGAAGCCTACCCCCCGCAATGTCCTATTTATGGGGTATTTTTACCCCTCATTTTCTCAGTAAAGTTCAACAACTTTGGCTGCCCCCACCCTCCACCAATCCTGGCTACGCCCATGGCCCAGAAATGTAATTTGAGCAAACATAAGTGTTTTAGAATCACCAGTGTTCTTTTATATTTCATTTGTTTTTATATTTATTTTTTATTGGTGTTTTAAAATAAATATTACAGACTGTATTCCGTAAGCTGCTTGTTCTAGTAAGCAGTATATAAATCTTGTATAATAATGATGTCAATCCCTGGCATTAAGAACAGGTTCTGTAACTGAGCGCCCTGGCTCAAATTAAGTTATGCATTATAGCATATATATGTATATATATCAGGTTCTTTATATATCACCCTGGCAAGGTGGCTACAAAAAATCCCCATGCAGTGAAAGGGCAGATCATGTGAGTCGGCTCTAAGTGGTTTCTGGACAGCAGCCAAAAGGAGGTAAACTCTTTCATGGTCTCTCTTTTTACCTAAGCTTTATATAAATACTGAGACAAAATAGGAAAATCAATACATTTTACGAGAGTCTAGCTCCCCACTCCCTCCTTTTCTTGTTGAAAGAGCTGCAAAGCTTACATTTTCAGGCTCTTACAACGCAAGCTGCTTCGGGGGAACAGATCGGCTTACCAGTTACAAAGCTGTAAAACACTTAGGTTAAGAAGAGAGGCTGAGAAAACTGAGAATGCACGCGGTAGATTTCAGGGGAACTTAAGCATGCATCAGTATGCGCCGGATTGTAACTTTATTAAGCTGCTAAGCGCTAGCACATTCTTGCCGGCTGGCTTGGGGCAACAGCACACAAACCCTTCTCATCAGACCTTGATAGGTCTCAGTGCCAGTCTGGCCAAGGACAACAGAACCAGGCTTCCCACCCAAAGTCAAATGTGTGCTACAACCTATGTGACTCTTCTTTCAATTCCTGGGCAACACAACTGCTCTTACAAAGGAGGAGGGAGAGAAAAGCCTTCTCAATAAAGTCTCCTTTGCTATCAAAGGTTTCTGCAGTACTGGCCATTTGCAACTTTCTTCTTAATTTGTGCCTGAAACTTGAGGGGGAATCACAGATGCAGTCTGCACTGTGCTGAGAACATATGCATGCTTTTAAATCACTTTTATCTTGCTTTTTACTAAAGTAACTCTGAAATCTTACGTATGTTCATTTTGCATTCACTCTTATAGGCAGAACAGATGGCAAAAGGCTTAGATTAAAGTAACAGCACAACCATTAAACTAACCTCTGCTGCTAGTGAGTCAATGCCAGTTTGGGGGTTACTTTTAGTGATAGAAAATGGAGATATTCTCCCTTGTGTTTTTCAGAGTTGGTAAAGATTTGTATGGGTCTATTGGTATGAAGTCTGGTGGGCTGAATGTGTTGAGTGGTATCTTATGGCAACTTTGCCTTAGTGGGAACTGGATTATCACTAATCTGACCCCCCAACACACCACCCAAGTATTGCAGCTACCCTGCCATGTCATATTTTATTCCTTTCTACTCTTTGTTCCCCAGACTTTGGAAGTGTATTTTGGAGAGTGGTGGTGGTGGGATTGGCAAAAACAAAACAAACAAACAAAAAACAGATATCCTAACTTATGTAAGAAGCCCTTTCTGCAAAGCCACCTTTGGATCCAACCCATTATTTATACAGTCCTTTTTAATCAACGAAACAGAAGTTTCTAAATGAAAGTAACAGGCTGCAGTATGAGATGGTTCCCTTTTGGAGGAGATATCAATATTCATCACATGAAAGCTTAGCAATATTTCATTGACACTCATCAGCCAAGGCTATTACAGTAAATAAGTTTGGAGTTAAACAGCTGCAAATAACATTCCAATCAGTGGCTTAAACACAATTCTCCAACAGCGCTAAAAAATGAATTGCAGAAGAACCCCTGAAAGGTCAGACCAGATGCTGACCAAGTGTTTCCATTATAGAAAGAGTACTTTTCATTATACGGCCATTATAAGGAAAGATTACATTCAGATTATCATTATCAATAATACCTCTTGTCAATTTCCTGCTGTACTGTGAATAGGTGTGTGTCAATCTGTACTTATTCTGTTGTTTATTACTGTAGATCATAGCATAGGTAAGAAAATTGACATAACTCTAATGTGACATGATGAACTCTGGTGACTTTGGTACAAGTTTGATCTCAAAACATGCCCTGAGGGCATTCAGAAAACACCCTGAGTTCCTCACACTTTGCATAAAGGTCAGCACATGTACATTTAGTTGCCAGTACATACAGTCTATTCTAAGGTTACCAGATTTTTTTCAATAAATCCGGGGACAATTTTCAACTTCAATGGATTTTGTATGGGGACTGATGTGCAAATCCAGGGACTGTCCCTGGGAAACGGGGACATCTGGTAACCTTTATTCACCACCTGATAATTTGAAGACAGTGAGCAGACAATAGATAATGAGTTTAGTCATACCCCACAAGGATGATTTCCTTTCAAACACTTAATCTGCAATATGGACCAGGTGAAGCTGGCCAGGAGCTCTGGGGAAAAGGCAGTAGAACTATTGGAAATTGTTGAAATTGCTCATCTCAAGGCCTTCCTCTCTTTTCTGTTGGAACACCTTGACCAAAATGGTATAAATCCCCCAGGTTTCAAAAAGTCAGCTGGCTCTCCTAGCTCCAGCGAGGACCTTCAATCAGTGTTCACAAGGAAGGAACACACACACTCTTAAGGACAGGTATGCTATTCCTCCCCCTCCTCTGCATTTATTAATTTACTATTAGTGTGAGTCTTGCTGGAAAAATTGTCATGCTCACTTCTGGAGGCTTTAGAGAATAGGTAGGGATTCTTCCATTCTTTAGATTAAGGTATGTAGGTATGGTAGGATTTGCTGCCTGCTTAAATTGAAATTTTACTGTCTGAAACAGCATTGATGTATTCTATCACTTTCATTTCATATAATAAAGCAAGCACATCTACCTCTCCAACTCTACGCCCTGCACCAACACTTAGTACCTGCCATCTGAGACAGCCGCCTTACTCAGCTTAATGGAAGAGCTAGCCCTGCCCACTGACCTTCATAATACTCTCTGCTCACTACCTGCTCACACCTCATATGTTCAGTTTTTCCTCATCATTTAATCTACTAGAGTTCAAAACCATGCAGGCAGCCTCCATTAAGCAGAGAAGGTCTCTTCTGTAGGAGAGTTGCAAGGATATGATGGAATTTCCTCCATATGTCCTAATCACTAATACACACACACACACCACATTTGCAGGGGGGTGCAATCCCTACACAGATCTGGCTGACACAGGCCACAAAACCACAGCTCGCCCCTATACACGAAGCCAAGCCAGAGCACAACTAAGTGCAGTACAGCCATCTTCTCAGAAAAACTCTTCACAAAGTTCAAGAGGTCAAGACACAAAGACTTTAGCAACTAATCCACACCTAATGACCCACCTAAGTGGTACTCAGGATATCACTCAAGAAATCACTCAAGATATCCCTCAAGTAATTAAGGAACAAAAGAAGAAAAGGCACACTAGCCTGGGAACTTCCTCTCTGCCCAGAACATTGGAGGCTATACACCACACCCCCTCAACAGTATTTATAGGAACTCAAACACTGAGATCCTGCTCTGTTCCAGTAACAAGAAGCCGAAAGCACCAGCCTGAAGATGACGAGTGAGACCTCGTCGAAACGTCGCCTAGACACCCCAACTTTTACACGGGAAGACACCCGAGGACACCAAAACCTGCATTCCTGTACCCGTGAAAATCTACGAAAGCATATATATATATATATATATATATATATATATATATATATATATGGTTTACTAAGTAAGATTAGCAGATGGGGACACCAAGAAAATATTTTCAGTTGTGGCCCCAGAGTTAGATAATTTATTTCCCACATGAACATAGAATATATGTTGCAGGGGAAGCTGCCTTGCTCCAAATCAGACCTGTTGATCCAATTAGCTCGATACTGTCTACACTCAACTAGCAATGGATCTCCAGAGCTTCAGATGGGGTCTCTCCAAGACATGGGAGCATAAGAAACTCCCTTATATGGAGTTAGACCTTCTTTAAAACATATGAAGCACAACCATAATAATGAAAAAATCATGTTATTCATACCTGTGGATATGGAGATGTCCTAGATTTTGACTTTGTGCTCGGCAGACGTGACTTGCTTCCTTTTCTGTTGTCAGTGATTGTTGGTGTTGAGTTTGCATATGGGAATGATGGCTTTGTTGCTGAAACTTGATCCAATGAGAGCTGTAGTCCTTTATATTCTGTATCCCTGGATAAAAGGAATAAGGCGAAATTAATACCATCCAAGACAATTTGGGGTTAACTTGTATAGCTTTCATTTTATGCAGTGTCTTGATCCCTTTTGTAAGAAATCATCCCATAAAATATACATACCTGTAGGAAATGTGAGTCTCTTTCCAGACTACAGAAAAAAAGTGGAAAGGGGAGGCAGTGGCTCAGGAATAAATAAAATAGAGAATAGCAAAGGTACACATCAAACAGTCTTCCCTGGACAAGAGAATGCTCCACATGAGCAGTGGAGACTGTCCATTCATACAGAGCATTCTTCAAATGTAGTGATGAGCATAGTTAAATTTCATGCCCAGTGCTCCATATGTCAATAAGGAGTCACTGAATGCAGATGGCACAACAAAGAGCATCAAGCATTAATGAAGGCAATAAATAGATACAATTGAAACCATCCATTGGAAGGAAAGATTTATAACAGTACATAGTCACAAAATGGTCTAAGACGACAAAGAGTACACAATCACTAAGAATATATCCAAATTTCTGAGGCTTTTCAAATGACAAACAAGAGGATTCATTTATTATAATCTACACATGAGACCTGAGGGGGAAATCCCTTAAAAAACTAGAAGTGTTGAAGTTTGCTCCAAATTTTGCTCTAGTTAAGTAAATCCACCTGAAGTGTTTGTGGTGCAGGCCACTATATATATTAAAATGACAGCAGTGTGGGTCTCAATATAGACAATCCACATTTGATGGATAACTCATTAGTTTAGAGTTAATTCATTACATAACTTTAAACAAGCCAAGAACAGTGGCTCATTAACTGGAATTGGGCAAAGCCGGACCTCCAGTATAAAAGTGACAGGTCTAGTCTATATTATACCACATGCAAAAATATTTATAACTGGGAATACACGGAGCAATATAAACTATTGTGGTGGTTTGAAAAGTTGGCTTGTCTAGAGATTGACAGATGAGGTACAATCAATCTGAATATACAAATGCTTCTGGTCATTTGTCAGGTTTCTGCCTTGTGTCCGTTGGTGTTTATTTCAATGGAATGGGTGTCGAGACATAATGGAGGTTTTGTACAATGGCCTGGCTTACCTTCATAACCTACATTAAGAACATAGGACAAGCCCTGGTGGGATCCTGCTTTCCTAAAGTAGTCAACCAGATGCTTAAAGGAAGTCCAAAAGCAGGACACAAGGCCAACAGGCCTCTTTCTCAGAGACTGATCAAAGGCATGGTGCCTCTGATTCTGGAGGTGGTAGTAGCCATTGATAGTCTTATCCTCCATTAATTTGTCTAATCCCCTTCTAAAGGGGTGGGAACCAACCATCACCACTTCTTACAGCAGCAAATTCTATAGCCTCACTGTAGCTTCACATGCAGCAGAATTAATGAGTTGAGTTTGGAAGAGGTAGAATGGACTCGACTACTTCAGGAGGGGCAAAACCTTTCTGAATGTCACTTTTCTACTGCACAGCAGTCTGGCAAATGTTACACCTGGAAAAAGAGGCTCTTGTTCTGCCAACTCAAGTTCCTTCACCCTGGAGCCACCCAGTTAGAGAAATTGAACTGTGGGCTCTAGGAGGAATAAATCACTGTGCTTAAGAAATAGGTTGATCTCAGGAGAAAAGCTGAGTTATTGTACTAATCACTGCAGATCCCCCCCCCCCGCCTTTTTGTGTATTTTACTGCCGTTCCATAAACACAGACACTGCAGGCTGGCGACTGAATTTACACCAAAAGCAAAAAAAGGACCGTTTAACTTGCTGTCTCTGCCCAATCAGCTAGCAAAAACCCTGGCAGGAAGTGACAATAACAAAAGCCAATACTGTTGTGACAAACTGAAAATTTATACAGATAAAGGCCAATTAAAAAGGTAAAGGGACCCCTGATCATTAGGTCCAGTTGTGACCGACTCTGGGGTTGTGGCACTCATCTCGCTTTAAAGGCCAATTATAAAGCTACATATACATGGGAAGAGGCATAAGCAATGTGAAAACACACATAGAAAGAGATGCTCTTTTTCGAAAGCGAGAGGGTAGATAGGTGGGATGCTGCAAGCTGCAGTGATTTCAGCCTTAGCTTCTTCAGAAGAGAGATTTGCAAGTCCAACTGATGTTCCATAGTGCTGTAGAGTTGGAAGGGACCCTGAGGCTCATCTAGCCCACCCCTCTGCAATCCAGGATTATGCAGCTGTCTCATACGGGGATCAAACTTGCAGCCTTGGCATTATCAGCACCATGCTGTAACCAGCTGAGCTATCCAAGCAAATCAGAAGTAGTAGGTACTTATTTAGGCCATTTCTATACCACATAATATCTAAGAATAATGTGGTGTGCAGAAAATGAAAAGCAACAGTAGTTACAAATACATTATGGAAACCCATTAATATAAATTATTCAAAAACATAGACCAATATCAATTCCTTCTCCTTCTGACACATCTCCCTGCTCAAGAGCCTCCTGGCTCTCAACTAGGGTCCAAACAATTTCACAGATGTCTCTCCCCCCCCCCCCCCGATCTCCCAATAAAGAAGATTCCTGGCAGCAGCTTACATTACCCTACTCTCTCAATCTAGGCTCCTTGTATGGGCAGGCACCAAGGCACATGAAGCATACCAAAGGACACTTCAGACAGTTCACAAAGGCATTTAAATGTTAGCCAACTTTTTGTTCCACAAAACCCCTCAACATCACCCTGAATTGGCACCAAAGTTATAAAGAGTGAAACTTGATTCAATGTTTCAGATGAAACAATACCCTTTTAACTTGGTGTAATCCTGCCAAGGGTGCCAGCTTTTGGGGGCCGAGGCACTGTGCCGCCCCCTTTTTTTTAAGGGACCAGGCTTCCTCAATGTTCAGAAGGCCCCCATGCGACATCACACACGGGCCCCCTCAATCCTTTGGAGAAGGTGGTGCCCCTGAATCCTGCAATGTTAACACTGGGCAAGCTAGTGTGTTGGTTGTTTTTTATATATATAGCATAATTTCCCATTACTTTAAATTCATAGGTGCTTTTTAGCAGCATGTCTGCAGAGAATACACTGAAAGCCTATTAGATGAGAGATAAAACAGCCAATTTCAACACCTCCCATCTTCCCTTTAAGAATGCATCTTCCCAAAGCCAACCTTTGCATTTCTACTTTAATATCCAAGCATTTATGCATAAACAGTATCTCTTATTTGTATTAATAGCACAGAAATGTAAATCCTCACACACCAGAAGGAGAGCATCCCCCATTACATGCAAAGTTAATAGGGACCCCCAGCTGTTTCCCAGACTAGACATTTTCACCTCAATCTTCAAGGCAATCTTTTTTACATGTTGGGAGGGGGGACCATTAATATGAGTGCTGTTGGATTGAGCATCACAAGATCCAAGTTCAATTTCTCATTCTGTTACGATAAGAATCTCAAATGATCTTGGGCTAGTCATTCTGTATGAGATTTTTGGAAGCACTTGACATGGAGATAACCTGGGCTCCCATCACAGCTGATAGTTAAACCTTCCAGTGGAGATTTCACCATTGGCCTTGATGCAAAGAGAATCAAGAGATGGTTTTGTTACAATGCGCTTTTTATTTCATGGAGGATGTGAGCTGGTTTGGAAGCTTCAGCTATGAAGCAGCATAGAAACCTACTGTGTTAATATTTCTGTAAATGAAACTTCATTGAAGCTAATGAAAACATGAGGATTTAAGTCAGTTCACAGTCCCATTGACTTCAACTGGGTTAACTCCACAGAAACTCAAATATGTCTCAGGAGGCTGCAGATGGATCTTTTGGTTTCATGGCCCAATCTATAACCAACCTAAGACTTCAATGTAACGTAACCAGCTCTGTTTGCTTCATATTTACGTTAAACTTAAATACTGCTGTATTAGGCAGATTGTACACTGAAATGCCAGTTTCAGACCCCATACCTGGAGATGCCACACATGGAACCTGGGACTTCCTGCATGTGCTACAGCTCTTCCCATTTAAAAGTCTTCCTAAGTGAAAATGGGAAATACGTTGCAGTTCCTTGACATTGATACATAGCTGAGAAGTGGCTGGGAAGCGCATGGTTTGTGTGCAAGGAACAGTGGAACCCAGTGAATAGTAAGAATAATTCCCAGTGAATCTGTAGGTTCCATTCCTGCAAGGTTTTTGAGACAGAACTGAATAAACATCTTTTAGTTCTTGTATACTTCAAGATCTTGGGCAGACAACCCCAGAGGTTCATTACAATTTATGATGATGAGTATCCAGCAAAAGACACATAATAGCAATATGACCATCCAAAGAAAGACAGACATCATTAAACAGTTATATTTATTGGTATGAATTCAAAATCTTCTCTCTTTTTAATCTAAATATTTTACATCTTATATATTTGATCCTTGATTAAACCTCTTGTAAGTTGCTAATCATTAATGGGGTTTTTATTGTTACTGTGCAAACAGTTCATTCATGCTGGTGACCTATCAAATTTCACAGACATGGTCTTTAATTGGATTTATTCATTTCTAATCTGCTTAAGCCCTGGGTGCTGTAATGCTTGACTAAATATACATTCAGCACCCTTATTTAAACTGGTAAAATAAATGTGAGATTTGGACTCTGAATATATAAATGCAATTGTTATTGTGTACCTAACAGTAGCAGAGGTGGAGGGAGGAATCGTAGAAGGAATTTGAGGGGTCAGCATCTGGTGTGCCCCTAGTGAGAAAGTTAGGGATGAGGGATATAAAACTGCAAAACCTATAATTCAAGAAAACAGACTCTTGCTTAAGATCATAAATGGGCAGTCCAATGTACTTCATCTATGGTGCCAAAGCAAGATAATCAGATGCCAATGAAGGCTATGAACACCCCATACATACATTGAAAGCACACACTGTCCAAAAAAATGAAGAAAAGAATTATGGGAACTGTAGTTTATCCCCACACAGAGCTATAATTTCCATCATCCTTTAAAAAACTACAGTTCCCAGGATTCTTGGGGAGGGTATGCTTTGAATACATGGTGTGTATGCAGCCTAAGATTCCTAATATCAGCAAAGGCACTTTCCTGTTGAATCAGTAACCCTTGTACTGGCAGTTATTTTAAGGATAACCTCAGGCCTCTCTGTGTGACCTTCAGGGTCCTCCCCAGGCCTCCCCCCTCAAGTGACGCATATCTCTAGTCCTGCTCTGGACCCTCCTCGAGTCCTTTTGCCTGGCTCCAATGTGTCCTTGAAATGTGATCAAGTGTCTTGTTTGCCTGAAGGAAGAAGAGGAGATTGTGGAAGTGCAGAAAAAAACCAACCGGCTTTTATTGGGTTAAATGTAACCTATTGTACAGAGGTTGTATCCACTGCCCTGCCCACACCTGCCTCTCGACTTGCAGAATATTGTCTCTAGAATTATAGAAATGTTTATTTTGAACCCACCTATTGACCCTGTGTAGCCCATAACAGTCCAAGGAGGTTTTAAGCACTTGGAAACAACAACAAAATCTACAGTGAAATCTTTCCAGCATGCTAAAAGGTTTGCTTTGTCTGTCATTACTTGAAAAGCCAAATAAGTTTATCTTTAGATTACACATAATACCTTCAGTTATTCCTTTTAAATGAACACTTCCCAGGGTTCCATCACATTCTCTCTTCAGAAAACAAACTGGGAGAAGAGTATTATCACCATATTTTCCCCTGAAGGTGAAAGCATATGATCATCCCTGACACGTAGCATATTTTTAAATGTCAGCTCCTTGTCTTCTGACTCTGCCATATTCAGTTATTGGTAAGTCATTGTACAGTCCAATCTGCCTTTTCCTTCCCAGTGACACTATTGAGCAATTGTCATTCTATCCAGTTGCAGCAGGGCAAGAGAAGGAAATCAGAACCACTCCATCAGCTCTTAACAAGATAGCAGCTCCATAAGGCTCTTCCTCCATCAACTGACAGTCTGGTGCAGAGGGAGATGTGGGAAGCTGGACCAAAAGCCAAGAGACTAGAATCTGCTGTCTTCTCCTCTCCTTGCACTGTTTCAATTCCAGCTGACCCTTGGAAGAACTTTGTAAGAATGAATGGCAGGAGAAATCCATCCAGATGAGTGGGGTATTAAATAATAGAATTATTGTTGTTGTTATATTCCTGGGTTTGCTTTTTCTTCCTATTCTCTCCCAATCTACTTTCCTATTGTGTCCTGTCCTTTAGATTGCAAGCCCAAGGGTGGGATTGTAATCTTTTTAATGTGTGATTTTAGTGTATTTTTGGTTTCTGTGGAAGCCGCCCAGAGTTGTTGTTGTTGTTGTTGTTGTTGTTGTTGTTGTTGTTGTTGTTATTATTATTATTATTATTATTATCTGTTTAGGAAGTTTCTTTAAGAGTGGGGTAAAAGTGCTCTAAATAAATAAATGCTTTGGGGAAAACTTGGGTTTCCTTCCCAGGCTGCAACCATGTAAATCAGGGTTGGGGAACCTGTGGCCCCCTCTCTATGTTGTTGGGCCCCAAATCTCATCAGCTTCTGCCAGAATAGCAAATGCCCATGGACTAAGGGTGGGCACCAACTGGTGGGCGCCAAAAACCCACATCCAAGTCAACCTTCAATCCCGTTCAAATGACAACAATGATTTTTGATGATCCATATAAACAAATCTACTTGGTAAGAATAGACACTGCCTTAGCAGGAAATCCTGTTGGCATCCCTGGGAATGAGGCAGCCCGTGCAATAGGGATCTCCTAGAGCAGTGTTTCCCAAACGTGGGTCTTCAACTGTTTTTGGACAACAATTCCCATTATCCCTGACCACTGGTCCTGCTAGCTAGGGATGGTGGGAGTTGTAGTCCAACACAGCCAGAGACCCAAGTTTGGGAAACACTGTCCTAGATCATTTGAAAGTTCATAAGGTTTTACAGTAGAACCAAAGGTCACTTGCTTATTACTCCTTCTCCTGGCCATGCCCCCCCCCTTCAAAACATAGCAAAGCAATTCTGTCAAAGCAAAGGAGAGAGAAGAGAATCAATGCAAAAATCTACTTGATTGGCAGTAACGAGAAACAAGCCAGCCCACTGGCCCACCAGATGTGCCAGGTAAACCGCTATAACCAGCAACTGTGATCACTCCATCAGCAGCCACAGGATGTGGCTTTTTAATCACCGCAGTGACAACATTATTAGCAACAAAAGAAGCACCTGAACTTTCTCAATTAGCAAGCCTGTGGGCTGGGGATACACAATCCAAATCAAGTAATCTAAAATAATTACCACACCTAGATTCTCTAAGTATTCAGAATTAGCAAGGCAGACTGGAACCAATACCTAAGGCAGCAAAAGGAAGGAAAATAGTGGGGAGAGGGTGTAGAAAGGAGTGGGCAAAACATTCACTGACCCACAAATTTTTACAGAAATGTTATTATTCAGATTCCTTATGGTCAAAGCATGTTGTTGAGACAAAAAGAAGTGCTGAGCTCTGGGTGCACCTTGGGGCATAGGCTGACCAGAGGGAAAATGGAGGGAAAGTGCTCCCCACACACACAGTCAGTTCCACGCTCCCCATTGGTAGACCCCTATGGTCACTTGAAGGAAAGGTGCTTTTCACAGGCTCTCCCTCCCCTATAAATGTACTTCCCCTCTTCTGTGCCCCCCTCAAATACTGTTCCCCTCATCTGGATGCATATCTATTGATTGTGCTGCAATGCCACCAACTTCCTTAAATTTAAGACAATGGTACCAAAAGGGCTGCTTTTACTGGATTTCTATGCTGGCTTCCAGTCTCTTGCATCACCAGCTTTTCTCTCTCTCTCCCTGGCTACATCCTCACCACACATCTAAAGCGCACGGCTTCCCCCAAGAATCTTAAGTTCATTAAGGGTGCTGGGAATTGTAGCTCTGTGAAACACAAATTATTGTTCCCCAGATTCTTTGGGGGAAAGCAGTGTGCTTTGAATATATGGGCTCTCTCACTCTCTTCACTGAAAGCACATGACTTGGGTTGGCCTAATATAGGTATTCTTGCTCTAATATGGACCTTGGCTACTTTTACCTTTTTGTAACATAAAAACATCACACAAGTGAGCCAAATCACATAGTACTTTCTATGTCACCTTGCATAAAAGCAATCCTAGACATGTCTGTTCAGAAGTGAGTCCCATTGAGAGCAATGGGACTTTATTGACAGGTAAGCCAGTACAGCCAGAAATAAATTACAGATAGTGGGAGAGAATCTCCCCTTAACTACCCTTTAACAACTCTACTCCTGAAAACAGAAAGCAACTAAGTCTGCACTCCTGTTTGAGTGTTTATCTATTGAACCCAGTGGGATGTACTTATGAGTTAATATACCTAGGGATTGCTCTGTGCACTGCATTAAGAGGTAACAAATTCACATGGGAGTCACCTTGAGTATGCTGTCTAATACCATCCACGTAGACCTCTACCTCTGGCAGTGCCTAAATATTAACAATGATGGGATAAAGAGTGAGGGCAAAAGTCAACATTTTCATTACTCTTCCTCCCCCTTTCCCCCCTATATTTTATTAGTTTGCTAACTGAACCCCTTCTGGTCACCCCACCTAGTTCCATGCAAGTCTCCATCCCTTTGAACAAGAAAGAAATCATGGGGCTTTGATAGAGACTCTGGATAAAATTAAGAACTTCAAACTCCCAGGTTTTCCCCCCCTTTTTGGGAGCAAAAGAAAAACAGATGTCCTGTTTGTTAAGTATAAATAACTCCGTACGTTGAAACCTTTCTTTTACGCTGCATTAAACTTTATTTAATGCAGGGTGCCCCCTTCAACTGTAAAAAGGCGGAGAAGGAGCAAACTCAAGGGGTGACAAAGCCCTAAATCTTGTTCTTTCCCCTCTAGGGAAACAGAAGAAGACAGGAGGGAAAAGCTTTCAGGCAGATGAAAGAACTTTGTGGATTCCTACCAAGCTCGTGGAGAAGGATGGGCCTTGTCAACTCAAGCCCTGGGCCAAAGAGAGTTTTCTTGGCAGGACTGAAATATTTGCCTTTTTTTATGACCCCCACTTAAAGCACTTCCATGACAGGCAAAATAAAAAGAAGAGCACCTTTGATGCAATCCATCAAGCACTTATTTTTCTCCAACAGCCCTTCTCCAAGACTCATGGGACTGGCGCATTAGCAAAACTTTGGTGTGCAATGCCCCAATGTTCATGTGAGTTGACACAGGCACTCTGCTGGGGAGTAACAAGAAACCTCATGGGATTTAGTACTTACGTGAGCACGTAATTGACGCTGACGATGCAATGAGGCCGTGAAGATCGGCTGTTGTGGACAATGGTGGCGTAGCTCTGCACCCAGACCCAGCCACCTTGCTTGGCCAAGAAGCGATAGTATTTTGTGGTAACTTGACCTTTCACTAGCACTGAAAAAGAAATAGAAGGGCTGATTATTTAATGAGCAGTTACTCCATTTCTGTTTTACCTTCAAAGAGGAACTCTAACAAATCTCTACAAGGGCTCCATTTTCTTTATTATATTTCAGTGATTTAACTTGTGCCCTGCTTTTTAGAAAGCTCTGGGCAACTGGGTGGTCTCTTATCCAGAACTACTTCCCTTTAGCTTCACCAAGGTTGAATAGCGTTGAGTGGGACCAATTAGAAGTGAACTCGGAGAGATGTTGTCAGTGTTCTCAGCAAAGAAATAGAATGTGGTTTTACCAGTCCTCTATATTCATGTTGATGTACATTAAGGTCATTGGGCACATTATGTGGCACCTCTCCAGACCACCACATCGACTTACACTGTGGTCCTCCATAAGTTGTTGGACTCAACCTCCCATCAGCCCCAGCCAGCATGGCCAAGGATGGTGGGAGTTGTTGCACTCCACCTATTTTGAAAGAAGCCGCACTTCCCATTACAATTCTGACCAAAGTGGTGGCAGATGGTAGAAACGTAATGCTCTACTGTAAGGGCATGGCAACTCAAAAGCACAATCAATCATTAACAGCAAAAGTCAGTCTACTTACCAGCCAGGGTGTCAATCAAATTTAAAATGAGTCTCTGGCATGTGATTATTATGTTACTGGAGTTCACAAGTGTCAGCAGTTAGATTAAAAGGCATTCTTATGGTCTCTAGTGAAAATGCCTTTTCCTGGCAGTCATGAGAGAGACTAAAGGCTTTGTAGTGTCTACACTACTAAAGAGTTCAGCTGTCATGACCTCCTTCTCTGTCAAACATCAACATAGCAATTCTGAAAACAGACTGAGCTACAGTTCTATACACACTTACCTGGGAGTAAGACCCACTGAACTTAATGGGAATTACTTCTGAGCAGTCATAAAAGATTGTACAAAATGTTTTGCAAGCCTGTCTTTACCATGTTTACTTAAATGTCTCATTGTTTTCAGCAGCGCTTTCAAGTCAGTGCATGCAGAATGGCAGCAATTAAAAGTGCAACACACATTTAAAGCTATAGACTTATAGATTTAATTAGGATGGGTCCCAAAAGCTGTGGACCACAAACCAAAACAACCTGGATTAATTGGAGTTAAGACTTTTATGTTGCATTCATATGGTCAGAGGTAATAGAATACATCAGACCTCCTCAGAGAGGATGATCCCCTATCAGATCTTTAATCCCCTAACACTGAAGTGCAGGGCAGCTCAGGGGCATGCCACGGGAAGATCTAGAAGGTTCTAATGCTGTACCAGCCACACCCCTGCCACCCCGTCTACAACAAGCCAAAGATAAATTTATGTCCACTGAACTGTCATAAACCAATCCCCTTTCATCACCTCTCCCAAACTGGGAGTTGTGCGTGTCTAGAAAAGGGCATAGGATTGCACCATTAAACTGCATTCTATGCCCACTTACCTGGGAGAAAACCTCACTGAACTCAGCTGGATTCCCTTCTTTGTGGAAACGTGTAGGATTGTGCTGTTAAAGTGACACAAAACCCCAGTCCTTCCTGTGCAGTGTCTCCAACTTAAGAACAATTTTGCAATCACTTCTATTTAGTCTGAAGTCTGCAGTAGCAGCTAGGCCTAACCCTTTGTGTGTTTTGGAAAGACACTACCCACCTTTAACAGTACCCACTTTCCCCAGCAGGAAGATGTAGTTACAGAATACCTTTCGCCAGCTGAATTTCTGTCTCTATCACAATTGTGGTATGTATTACAGTTACAAGCACAGAGCTAGGAAAGAGCAAACCAAGCAGCAAGCCGGTTTAAGCAGTGATGAGGATCTGCTCTGGAAAAGTGCATTCCAAGCCACTAACATCAGATGATTCTTTGAAGCCCTGCCCTAAATTAAAACGAACCTCATAGGATTCACACCCTTGTAAATATAATTAGAATCAGGGACCAACACACCAAAAGAGAGAACCCAAAATTAAAGGTTGGCAAGGAGGTAGTATGGATTTCCCATCAAAATCACTTAACAAAAATTTTAAAAATTGTAATTGATTTGAAGACTAAACCCAAAGTGTTCTTCTGTTAAGAAGTTGCATTCCCACTCATGCCAGGCTTGAGAGGCGATTTCTCACAGCCCTTTCTCAAACCATGTCATTTATTCAAGCCAAATCTATTCCATCACCCACCATTAACACATCATAAAGCAGTTCAGCAGAAGGCATGAGGGAAGTGCATATCCTTTGTTGCTTTCTAAAAATAAACCTAGAGGGGTGGAGTTGGGTCTCTTATTACCTTAATAGGCCTGAGATTATTTTGGAGTTAAGGAATGACATGGGAAAACTCATCTACACATCCCCGCCCCCTCCTACACAAAAGTCAAGTTGATTATCCATGAAGCACATCTATTCCTTTAGCTTTCAGTATAATCTCTTTCTTTTTGCCATAGTGATGGGGTGACCAATGCAAAAGAGGACCAGGGCCCCTGTGCCTTACCATCACAGTGCAGGAGAGGGGCTTTCAACAGGTACGGTTTGCAAGGCGGAACCCCCAATTTCTACAAGACGATGACGAGGTGCAGGAACCCTGGTCCTCTTGGACTCAGCTGGAATCTCAACCCCTAATCCCAAACACATCATCCCTTCAAACTATCAAAGAAAAGATACCCTTTTGTCAAGTGGAGTGCAACCTGTCCCCTCCTGTGCGTAAGGCAGGCATAGGCAAACTCGGCCCTCCAGATGTTTTGGAACTACAATTCCCATCATCCCTGACCACTGGTCCTGTTAGCTGGGGGTGATGGGAGTTGTAGTCCCAAAACATCTGGAGACTACGAGTTTGCCTATGCCTGGCTTATGGTTAAAGGGCTGCGGTGGAGACAAATTTGCTTTGTGTTGGAGACTTTTTCTCCCTGGGGTCTTATTTCGATGGAACGGTGCTTTGGGGAAATGTTTCAATCGTGCTGCCTACTCTTTTTCTTTCTCCCGGCTTCCAGCAGCTACCGCAATCCTATGCATGCTTGCCCCATGAACGCAGCACGACTTCCATCAAGCTTGATTAGGATCGCACGCAGCTACGTGGAAAATACCCAAGTAAGACAGCCCACCAGCCAGCCCACTTTGACTTGGGAGTAAGGCCCAGGGAACTCAGCGCGACCTGCCTAGGCGAGGGGCTTCAAGCGTGCTAAGAGGAGAGGCTCCTTACGCAGGTGATGAGCGCAGCGCAAATGGAAAGTGTCGCAGCCGTGGACGTGGTGGTAAAGCGTCTTCTCGATCAGGTCCTGAGGCTCGTAACCGGTCAGCTCGGCTACCCTGCCAGGAAAGAGAGAGACACAGAGAAAGAGAGAGAGAAAGCCGGTCGGTTGCTTTGATTTGGCACGTCGGTGCTGCTAGGGCGAGGGAAGAGGAAGCCCCGACGCCGACCTACCGGGAATCGAGGAAAATGAGCTTCATATCCAGGCTGGCCCGGAACATGAACATATTGCTGTGCAGCTTGATCTCCGTCACGGCGCTGGGGGGCAGGGAATGGCCGACCGCCACCAGGCCGACGTTTTGGTAGCAGCCGTCGAAGGGAGACATGTCCAGGCTGTACTGGCGGATCTTCAGGTAGCCGCTGCAGTGAATGACCTGTTGGGGAGACACAGAGATCCGCTCAGGTCGAGGGGGCTGTTCCGGTTGCCCTTTGTGGTCAGCGATCTGCGAAACAGCTCGCGCGCAAACAGAAAACTCTCCGGGACGGAGACTGTCAAACAGTAAACCCGCGAAAGAGCGAGTGTGGGAGCCCCACTCGACATCGCGGGTGTGCCTCAATGTAGTAAACGCGCAGAGGATCGCGCAGCTGGTCTCCCCTCCCCTCCTTTTCGGTTCCTGTTAATCGCCTGGTGGGGACTACAGCGCCAAGGGTTGATTTTGCGCGCCTGAAGGGGCCACGCAGCCAGGCAAGACTTTGTTTATCAGTTTACAACCGATGCTTCTCAGGGAAATAAGCTTGCACGCTCTCTTGTGTCTATTTGCAGGCCGCTTTTCCGGGTCCCTATTTAGTTGGTCTTAAGGTGCGTGCCAGCCTCCTAATGATCATTTATTTCGTCTTCTGGATCAACGCGCTACTCCCCCTCTGTCATCCGAATGAAACCAGGTGACGTTCACCTGCCACTCATCTTCCTCTGTGATCAAGTGGAGTGCCTGCATCCTCCAATCAACCCGCAATTACGAGGCTTATTATCTACACCTACTGACTCTCAGCAGAACGTGAGAACAGTGTAAACTGTATTGCGTTTGAGGTCTGTGCAGGACGATTCCCCCACTTTAATTGCCTCTGGAGAGAGGTCAATATGCATAGGATTGGGGTGCGCGCTTTCACGTGTTTCCGAGGAAGTGAATTCGTTCACTGGGGCTCACTCCCAGATAAATGTGGATAGGATTAAAGCCGTGGGCTGCAGTCCTATACCCACTTACCTGGGTGTAAGCTCCACCAAACTCAGTGGGACTTAGTTCTGAGTAGACAGACGCACTGTTGACTCTCTCTCACCCAGCTTGGTCACGTGGTTTATTTGCGATGACAAAATCTATTACTACATCTCTCTGCGTGTGCCCGATATAGATCGGCTGGCAAAACACTTGGAATTACTGGAGAGTCAGTAGGACGGAGACTCGGGGCGATTGCTTGGCAGCCTCCCTTTGGATTACGTGGGCTACCTTGCAGCCGGAGGGGCGGTTAGTTCTCAAGCCTCTCAAGAAAGGCGTCCTCGACTGAATTAGGCACAGTCCAGAAGCAAGTAAAAAATCGGAAAACAGGCCTTCCCTCCTTCGGAAACTACGCAATTATTCACACAACTAAATTCCCCGCAGTCGAATATTATGCACGTGATTTAGTGCTCAACAGACTTGCTCCAAACTAAGTTAGCCCCCAAATCAAAGGAGTTTTCTTCCAGAAAACACAAGGCTCTTGGAAAACACTGCAATAACGCAATCCTAACCATGCCTACTCAGAAGTAAATCCTATTGAATTCAGTGGGGGTTACTCTCAGGAGTGAAAATTGCAGCTCAACAAGGTAAGCTGCCCCGTTATGACAGGCGGGCACTCTGAGGTCTCTTAAAGCGCCTCCCTAGGCATATCTACTCGGGGGAAAGTTCACTGGGATTTGTTCCCAGAAAGCCGTGTATACGATCGCAGACTTCAGCAACCCAACTCAAAAAAAGTGTGCAGGAAAGCAGGGAGGAAGTGCCACCACTCATGTCACCGGAGGGGCGGTGGCGTCATCTCCTAGGATGCTATTGGCCAACCCTCTGTCTGTAAAATAAGCTTTCTTCAGAGAGAAACCCATCCACTAAACAGAAGAAGAGAGAGGTGACATCAGCATATGGGGCTAAAGGGTAAACTGGCACATTTTTTGTTGGAATATTCCAAAGCCCCTTTTTTTGTGGTCAACCAAAACGTCAAGCCATCGTGAGCAAGCGGCGGAGTCCTCCTGAACTCTTCCTGGGGCTGAATTTTAAAAAGCTGGCATGGTAACTGAAGCCACAATGTCCTCATTGGTCACCTGGGGCATGGCTATGGGGAGTTATCAGGGAGAGCGCCTGCACTTCAGAAGGTATCACTTCGCCACTGAAGGTAAAGGTAAAAGGTAAAGGACCCCTGCACAGTTAAGTCCAGTCAAAGGTGACTATGGGTTGTGGCACTCATCTTGCTTTCAGGCCGAGGGAGCTGACGTTTGACCACAGTCAACTTTCCGGGTCATGTAGCCAGCATGACTAAACCGCTTCTGGTGATGGAAGTCAGAGTGCACCGAAACACCATTTACCTTCCTGCTGCAGTGGTACCTATTTATCTACTTGCACAGGCGTGCTTTCAAACTGCTAGGTTGGCAGGAGCTGGGGCAGAGCAATGGGAGCTCACCCTGTTGCCTGGATTCGAACCGCCAATCTTCCTATCAGCAAGCCCAATAGGCTCAGTGGTTTAGACCTGAAGCAAGCCAACAACCAGATCCTAAATATGTTTAATCTGAAATGTCTTCCACTGACAGCACTAGCCTGGACTTTGGCAACTTAGTTGGGAGTAAGTGCCATTGACCACACTGGAGCTTAAAAAGGTAAAGGGACCCCTGACCATTAGGTCCAGTCGTGACCGACTCTGGGGTTGCAGCGCTCGTCTCGCTTTATTGGCCGAGGGAGCCAGCGTTCAGCTTCCGGGTCATGTGGCCAGCATGACTAAGCTGCTTCTGGTGAACCAGAGCAACGCACGGAAACACCGTTTACCTTCCCGCCGGAGCGGTACCTATTTATCTACTTGCACTTTGAGGTGCTTTCGAACTGCTGGGTTGGCAGGAGCAGGGACCGAGCAACAGGAGCTCACCCCGTAGCGGGGATTCGAACTGCCAACCTTCTGATCGGCAAGCCCTAGGCTCTGTGGATTAACCCACAGTGCCACCCGCGTCCCTCACTGGAGCTTACGGCCCCCCAAAATCTCCAGGCCCAGAACACTTACAGTGAGAGCCTATGTGCATTTACTTGGAAGTAAGTTCCAACCATTGACCTCCAAGGGACTTACTCTATAGTAAGCTGGTCAGCATAACTACATAAGAAGAGCTTGCTGGATCAGGCCAGCATCCAGTTCTCACTGTGGCCCATGGATACCTGTGGGAAACTTGCAAGCAGGGCCCGCGCACAAGAGCCCTCTCCCCTTCTGCCGTTTCTAGCCTTATTTTCTCTATGCAGAGGATTTGCACAGCCTTTAAGTCTTACCGAAAGCAATTACTAGGATTTTAGGGTCTTACCCCCAAATATGCAGAGGATTGCCGGCTCACGGAATAATCCTATGCCTGTTTACCCAGAGGTGAGTCCCGCTGGGTGGGGCTTTCTCCCAAACAAGTACGCAAGGAATCTCAGCCTTCACTGGGATCAAGTCCCAGGGAAACGGGTGGGATTGGCTGCCAAGTAAATGCGCTTCAAATCGAGGTGGAGACATGCAACGCTACAACTGGTCCCGATTACTGTATTCCTATCAATGAAGGTTTCAAAGCACCCTTGTCTTTGTACTCAAGTCCGGGCGCAAACAGTTCTTCGCTCTGCCGCTAGTTGGCGCTCGTGAGCCCACCTACCTTGTAGCCTCCGCAAGTCAGCCCGGCGTTCCTCTTGGCCAAGACGCATTTCATCCTTAGGAAGAAGGAGCGCTCGATCTCGTACTCTAGTAAACAAGGGGGCACAATGCGCATGTCAGGGAAGAGGCTGCTCTCTGCCGCCGGCCACTGCCTTCCTTCCCACCCGCTGCTTTACTCGGTGAACTTTACCCTGAACGAAATGGGAATGGTACGGCTGGTGGGCGGTGAGGACGGCGGTCATCTCGTCGTGGTCGGCTGGGTGGATGTACTCGTAAATGCTGTTGCCTGTCAGCTCCACCTGCAAGAAGGAGTCATCGGGCGCAGGGGAAAGAAAACAATAGAATTGTAGAGTTGGAAGGAACCCAATGGATCATTTAGTGTTCAACCCCCTGCTATGTCTTTCTTTCCATCGATGACGACGCAACGTGTCCCCATTCTATGCCCAGGGTGATCTCAGCCACCTTCAGCCCCTTAAGCCACTCGACGGAATTGAGCCTTTTCTCTCTTCGGGTTCTGGTCTGGAATCTGAAGCACCCACGAAGGACGTCAATTCACACCATGAAAAGGAACAAGGCTCTTCGAATTAGATGGACAGTTCAGGTTCAGTTGCAAAATGGCATCTGCACCAAGCAATTGAACACCTTAAACCAATAATGGGGTGGTCCTGTCCAGACGTTGTTGGACTCCAGTTCCCATCAGCCCCAACCAGCATGGCCATTCCACATCCAGCCTTGGACCTAAGGCTGAGCACACCCCCACTGAAGGAAAACTTATTTCTGAGTAAACATGCACAAGACTGGCAGCCAGTAAGAGGCATGGTTGCCAATCCTCAGCAGGTTTGCTGTGCCTTTAAATGTGACTAGAAATTCAACAAGTAAGTTTTGCCTGAGCTGTAAAGGGAAATATTGTTAATTGAATGTATATCCCACTCTTTTTCTTGAAGAAGCCCAGGATGCAAGATGGGTCAACGCTTCACCTCCTTGTCATCACAGAATTCATCATGCACAGGAGCTCAGCCAATCTTCTGAAAAGAGATTTCTGGGATTGTACTATGGGCGTGCCAGCAGTAGCATAGCATGGGGGGGTCACAAGAGCAGTTGCCCCAGGCACAAAATTGTTAAGGGTGTAAAATTTCAACACCTGGTGCTGCCTCGGTAGGGTTGCATGCTTCTTTTGCTAGGCTCCATTGGCAAGAGCTTCTCCATGTGAACCAGGAAGTGACCTCTCCAGACAACTGAACAACTCTTCTTATCTCTGTGGCTGCAAACTCCTGGACACTGTTAAAAAGTTGAATGTGCATGCGAACTCCATCCATTTCCCTCCCACCCACCCCTCCTCATGGCCCTGGGTGCTGGCAACCCACACTATGCCACTGAGTGCCAGCATGCCCCAGGTCTACTCAATTAAACACTATGTGAATGGAATGGACTTCCAACACAACGGAAATGTCTGCTAAGCTCCAGTCCTGTTCATGTTCCTCTGCAGCAAAGTGCCACTGAACCCAGTGAGGCTTCCCAAAAAGTACATCACCCTGAGATCTGTGGATGAAGGGTGGTATACAAATTTAATTAATAAGTACATTTAGGATCAGGCTGTTAGGATTGCACATCAATGTGACTTGAAAGCACCACCCTGTGCATGTTGACTCAGAAGTACATCTTACTGAGTTTGAAAGGATGTGCTTAAAAAACACTCCTCCAAATGAATGGGACTGACTGGTAAATGGGGCTAGGATTTGCACTGGCAAACAGGTTTGGCTTCACCTGCCTTGCTCGCCAAAAGCAGCGGAGGTGAACTGTTCATGTCTTGCATGTGAGGTTCCTGGCCTTGAATGTTGCTCATCAAACTGGCTCCCCCTCCCTCTTTGCCTGGATCCTGTGCATGCCTGCACATTCATAGCATACCTGCGACAAACCCAAATGAACAGAGGCGGTTTCGGAGATGTACATGATCTTGCCGTCTGGAGCTACCACAAATATGAAACCGTCCAAAGTCTGCAAGAAAAGGGGCAGAAAAGAGCTGTGTGTCAAGTCCGGTTTATGAGATGTTGGTCCTCGCCAACCCTTCTTTGCTCTCTCCTCCAGGCCTTAACAAGTGAGGAGTGAGGAGCAGCCTCTACTTTCAGGCTGCAATCCTTATACACACTTACCTGGGAGTAAGTACCACTGAACTCAGTGGGGCTTACCTGTGAATAGAAATGTATAGGATTGCACTGTCAGAGACAAAAATGGTTTGATAATGAGTGTGAAATACAAAAGAAAGGCCTTCATTCAATTTCCATCACAGTTAAAAATCTGATCCTAAATCCACAATCATCCTTGTCCCCAGGGAATCCTTTTCCTGTATTTAGGCTGATGGGGTTTGCATGGGGAGAAAGTGGACAAGGAGAAGAACCAAATTTCCTAGACTGTCTTTCTGACGCAACTGTGTAGACTGTATATCTTCCTTCTGATGTGATACTCTCAGAATTGCTGACCTCACTTCCCACTTCCTCCTCCTTCTTGGTCCCACCTTAGGAGGAGAAGACACCTTCAGTTTCTCTTTCTCTCTCCCCTAAAGGGGGGTCTCTCATCTCCAAGCTCTCTTTCAGAGAATCTCCCATTAACCAACAGTTCACAGGACTTTTCGGAGAATATATAGCAGTAGATATCTGACTTCAGCTTGTAGTGCAAATATAAACTCACTCCTTGATTCAGAACCCTCAGCGGAATTGAAACTATCCTACTGATTTTAAATGGAATCAGAATCAGTACCGGTGCTTATCTCAGTCGTGCATTGATTCAAACGTTGCTGACGTTGCCCTTACCCGTATTATTCTGGACGATATGTTTTTGAATTATATAAAACCACATAATGATCATTAACAGCTTTCCAGTACAGTATCTCCGGAGATCATATGAGACAGATTATTTGCCTTGCCCCTTTAAACCACGATTGTCTTCTCGGAAAGTGTCCAGAATCCCAGGCGGAAGGGCCTTTTCTGTCACCTGCTCCCTGGCACTATTAAACTGGCAACGACAGGGACCGAAATGTGACCCCGCCCTCCAGCAAATCCTGAAACAGACTTGCCATAGGCCCCCCACTGAAGTCAACGCGACGTGTCCCCTTATTTATCAGGGAGAGAAAGAAAGGACATTTTACATGGCTGGGGCCCGACAGATCTGCAGGTCGCTCCCCAGGGGAGCTATCGCCTGCAAACCTTGAGTCTGGTTCAGGAACTCGTAGGAAAGAGCATCAAGCCCGTGTTTGTCTTCTATCACGAGCCTTCTATGGCCTTCCTTCCCAGTCTGCCGCTATCTCGATTGGGTTGCCCGGGCTCTCCCTACAAAACCTTAAGGAGCTGCATTCCGGACTAGTACCTGCAAAAGGTGAGATCCCAGCTCGCGCCCAACGTTGTCCAGAGGGCTGGTTCGACTCGCGTGGCCCCAGGCTTCTCCAAGTCCTGTGGAGACATCGCCGCGTTATTCGAGATCTTCGGATGAAGGGCGGTATACAAATTTATTAAATAATAGTAATAATAAAAGAGAGGCAGGGCAGCAGGGTCCTAATGCCTGATTTGGCAATGAGCGGTATATATTAATTAAATAAGAATAATAATTCTGTGGTTTCTGCCTGACAGTACAAGGGGAGATGGGGAGGGGTCACGAATAATGAAACTATAAAGATCTTTCCCCGCCCCCTACTTTCCAGCTCAGTTGCGCTTCCATTGACTGGACTTCAGACGTTCCAACCAGACACCACTTTATTGAATGATAATTCGATTGAAATAAATGCGGGTTTATGTTTTTCTGGATTAAATATAAATAGAACAACCTCTGCTCTGACTCGTGGCCTAGAATGCTTTTGCTTCTCGAATCATTGAAATCCTACCAACTGGCTCTCTGGAAAAAAATCTTCCCACGTTCACACATCCGTTTCACACACAACGAACCAATTTCTGGTACCCAGAAACTAGTTTTTCTGCCAGAAATGTGGGGAACAACTAAACCCATTCCCTTTGGAGGGCCCTGGAAAGAGAGAAATGCCGTGGAAACGAACATCACGCGGGTGCTCAGCTTAGCCACAACTATTCTATTCAATGTTTAAAAAACATCAGACTGGGTGTGAACAAGCAGCCAGCTCCTGTAAACACACAAACCGTCGTGTGGCCATTCAGCTCTCCGAATAAAATAAAAGAATAAAAGCAAAAGCGGTTATTATAGTTAATAACCTCGTCGCGTCTTTTTTGTAGATTTCAAACTGAGGAAATTTTATTTGGGAGGCGAAGGGCTGCTTCCCAGCCACGAAGGAAGCCTTGAAATTTCCCCTCCTCTTCTCTGGGCTTTAGTCCTGTCCCTGGAAGGAGCGTTATTCGGAGCGAAAGTCATAGGATCGACATACAAATCCCAATTAAAACCGTGGGGCTGCATGACGTCTGAGAGCGTCTCCTCGTGAATTAATTCCACCACCTCCACCCCACTTTTCCTCCCCCCAATGGTCTCTTCCAGGCCCCCTGTGTCGGGAACTGTTCCCTCTAGTGGGAAGGAGACCGGCCTCCGCCTCAAGCGGCGGTAGAACCAGGCAGATGATCCGAAAAGTCTCCTGGAACAACGCCTAAACGTCGCCAGCGTGTAGAAAAGGACATGAATGTGTCTGTGGAATCGCGGTTTTTTTTCTTTGTCTGCAAAGCCCTTGTTCCTGGCATTCCTCCTTATCTCCCCTCCCTCCTCCTTGTTGTCTTTCCCCCCGACAATACTTCTGAAACGGCTACAGCTCCCGGTTTAAATTGAAACCATTGGATTGGACCCGCGGTGCCAAGCACAGTTTATGCCAAACCAACTAGTGGTCACAATCATCAACAACCTCAAGCAGAACCTGTGCGCTGTGGATCCGGGATGCTTTGCTAAACTAAGACACACCTGAGCTCGAAGTGCCACTGGAATTACTGAGAGGATGCGGGTATCAAAGGGGGGAGGGAAGGGGTCCAAGGGCGTGGTGGCTCAGCTGGGTTGTGGATCGCATACAACCCCGGACACGCCTCCTCTGCTGCTCATTCAGATTCTCTCGCGCCTGGATTCCAACGCACGTTTCCTTGCAAGTGCCCTCGATGCCGCCTCATCCCATTACACCCCCTAAGTGGGCTTAGAATGGAAAGCAAGCGGCCCAAGAGCCGCCTCTTGTTGTTGATGCAGCTAAATCCCGCTAACGATCGCGCCGGCGCTACGCAAACACCGGGCCTTCTTCGCGCAAGCCTTCGCCCTTCCCCTTTCTTCGCCTCCCCACTCTTCTGCCAGAGAGTCTCCCACGCGTTTCCAGGGACTCGCTCGCGTTCGCAAGCACGTGAAAACTCGTGAAAGCGACCGAGCCTGAAGAAACGCGAGGGCAGAAGCTGAGCTAGCTAACAATTGTGGCAGGCGCTCATATAAGATGGCATTTTATACGTTCAGTTCTTTAGCAGTAGTGCTGGAAAACACTGGAGAGGATCCGCCCCGGACTCAGACCTGTCTACAACTCGGTTAAACCAAAGAGCGCTTGAATCTAAGCCGATTGGCTGCACATTCAGAGCAATTCCTCTGTGAAGGTTACTCCCAGGTAGAAGTGCTCCTAGCCACGTTGACTCCTGAGTCAGTCCCACTGAATCCAAGTGGGACTGACTCCTGAGTCAGTCCCACTGTATCCAAGTGGGACTCAATTCCCAGGAAAGTGTGCGTTGGATTTACGCCTTAGATCTATAATTTACACGCCCGTGATTTACACATGCACATATACACACGTCAGCGGACCATACATCCAGATGTTCAAGGTCAGCGGGGTAAGCCGCCTAAAATCCTGAGCCGTGAAAATCAAGTCGTTTGGCCTTTATAGGTTCTTTTTGCGCTCTCTCTGTCTCTCTCTCTTACACACACACACACACACACACACACACACGGTCTCCCAACTCTGACAGTGCATCAGCCCTGGGCATGTTTACTCAAAAGCAAGCCCAATCGAATTAAATAGAATTGACTCCCAAGTAAGTGGGATACTGCCGAAGTCCCTAGAGCCCAGCGATTATTCAAAGCTAAGACCGAGGGCAATCGAAGTCGTATTTCACTTTGCCAAAAAGACCGAGGACGGTGCCAACGAGGGGGAAAGCGGACCTGGAGCCACCCCGTTCAGATTTTCCCGGAATCCACTCGGCCTCCTCGCCGGCCTAGCCTTGGACTCGCCAAATGGAACAGGACAGACGAGTCCTCGCAGGAGTTCACCTGTAGCATATATAGACTGCCTCTTCTATTCTAATAGCAACCATAGTCGCCAGATCCTAGGAACTTAGGTCCCTTCGCCCCCCCCCCAATAAAATATTTGAGGGGGCAGGCTCCTCTCGCAAGTTGCGCATAGTGTGCGTATGCCGCGTCTTGTGATTACATGGGGCGGGGCTTACCTGCCCCTCCCCCCCCAATATTTTATTCAGGTTGGCATCTCTGCTTCTAGCACAGGTCTTCCCAGCTCTATATGGTCCATAAGGACCGGCATCGACTGCCTACATCTTGACAGCAGTGTTTCCAGCGGTTCCTTTTGGAACCGTTCTGTTATAGTATTGTGGTGGTTTTATTTGGTTTTAACATTGTGTTTTCTCTTGCTGTACCCAGCCCTGGGACCTCCAGGTGACGGGCAGGTAAGAAATGGTACCGATAAATAAAACCTGAAGCTTCCAGAGTGTGAACCCGGATTCTTCATCAGACTTTCCGGCGGAAGTCCGGGGCTCCACAGAGCGAGATGAGCAGGAGGATTCCCAAAACTGAGCCTGGTTGGCTCACCACATTTGATATGAGCAAAGCTGGAACCATTATGAAGTAAATCTTTAGGGGGGAGCATTAATTCCAGAGTCTAAAACGACCTAACTAAACTTTCTGCATGCTAATTGCGTCCTCCGATTCCCCTAATAGTGAACGCGCACAGGGGCATCGGACCCTCTGCGCAGGTCTTCTGGAATTCCGTAACAAGGTACGTGTCCAGCTCTTCTGTCTCCCGACTTCAGGTCTGTTGGGACACGCCTAATGGCTGGGGATCTCGCGCAGGTGGCCCAGGTGCGCAAGAAGGCAGGACGCCTGAACCTTTCGTAGTGGCTCAGAAGCGGAAAGGCGAGCAGGTGCGTGATTTACCAAGCCCTCCGCTCTTGTCTTCTGCACAACTTTTAAATGTCTAGGAGCCGGGTGCTACACACACACACGCCCGCTTTGCCAACACCAAATATTGGGAGGACGAGATCCCAGCGGATTTCAGAGAACACCCCTTCCTAAATCCCACCTGGCCGCCTACACGTGGGAATCGTTCTTGGGGGAGTGGGAGCGACGACGGAAGTGGCTGTCAGGGAAGGCTCCAAGCTGATCCTTGCTCGGAAGTAAAGTTCAGCGTGGCTCAAGGAAGCTTCCTGAATCCCGGGGCGCCTAGAATGACTGGATTGATGCGCGTTTGGAAATGCCTGTTCTTGGATTCAGGGGCGCTCCCTCCTGAGGGTTTCAGCCTGGAAGTCCAAATCCGTGGGTGTTTGCTTCCTTTAGAAGGGAGTCCCCTGTGGCTCAAGTCCCCTGTGTGCCTAAGTTGTTGGCTGGTTAAAAAAAAAAAAAGGCTCGTGCGTCGAGGTTTGACTTTCTATGATGGAGCCTCGAGAGTTTATGCGCTCCCTCAGCGCCACGATTAAGAGAAAGGGCGTGGCTACCCTACCCAGCTACATTCAGATAGACGTAGCTGCCTGCTTAAATGAGTATTGGATCGTCTGTTTTTTAAAACAACAACCAACTCCTGTAGGGTTCTTTTCTCTTCTTCGGGAAACTGAAAGTACTGAAGCCTGAGTGGCCGAGGGAAGCGGGAAGGTCTCAGACATTCACAGGTTCCTTTCGTTTTGATGTGTTTATTAGCGGAATTAAGAAGAAAGACGTAAAGACGTGGGGTTTTTTGGGGGGAGGGGAGCTGCCTGGATGTGCAGATCTACAGAAACGTATTAAGGAGTTCTGGATTTAAACAAGCAACGAGAGTAACGCTGTCTGTGGGCATACACACAGACACACCTGTCGACTCACGAGACCCTCTCTGGGCGATCCAGACGTTCCCATTCCAATCTCTGCGCTTTTCTCAGTTGCTGATTAATCCGAATGCAAAGGGGGAAAGAGAGGGGGGGCTCCTATTTCTCTTAGGCTACTAAAAGTGGAGCAGCAGATCCTGCCCCGGCGGGTTAATGAATAGCCTGCCTGCATTATAGGTTAACTTTTGGGCAGAACCTGCAATTCTATTCTCTCCCGCCTCCCCGCCCTGCTCTGCAGCTCTTTTGCTCCTGTTCCGGGTGAACTCCTCCCTCCAGCCGAGCCAAGTTAATATTTTCTAAACAAGCGCTTTGCTCGCCCTTCCGAGCACTTCTCTTCCAAACTGAGCCACGTGAGATTTAGGAGGGGGGCAGGGAGCGAGAGCCTTCTACTGGCCAGATGTCTCCATCCTTTCCCATGAATGACTGGCCGCCATCTGACCATTCTCCGATCCTTTGGTCTCTGGGATTCCTTAAAACCTCGCCTCGGTGGTGGGTGGGCGACTTTCAGCTTTTTCAATCCCCAAGCCAGGGGAGGTGGAGGGCGTCGAGGCTGCTGTCTTATCCGCTTATTGAGAGAAGAAGCCCCACTGAGCTCAAGGAGACTTAGTTGTCGGTGTATTGTAAGTCACTCTGAGTTACCTTGGTAAAGAAGTGACCAACAAATTTAATTGACGGGTGGTGATAGACTTGCACTGCGACTCAAGCTGAGTAGCACTGACATCTCAAACTGACTTATCTCCCCTAGTTGCTCCGGTCTAAAACGTCCCATTGATTCAATAGCACTTAGCGCTACAGGAACACCGGGATCCTATGAGCGTCTACTCAGAAGTGAATCACCCAGAATCAAAGGAGACAGAGGCCAAGGAGAGAGTGGATAGGCTTGCCCCCTAAGTGCGTTTGGATCACAATCTTGTGGCCGGAGATGTTCACCCGGAAGTTGCGGCGCAATCCTAATCGCGACTAGTCAGAAGCAAGCCCTTGTCAGCTTAGTTTTTCCCCTACCCTCTTCCTCTGAAATGAACAACATTTTAACCCACGGATCCTAAAATATTTATCGTAATGACAGTTCCTTTGGAATCAAACTTGGACTTAATTCGAAACGTTTCAACTAAGTCTTCCGCTTGCATTTATTGCGCGTTAAGACACGCTGAGTTAAAAGGGGGTACTGAAAAACTGCAGCTTCAGATACATTATAGTTCGGTGTCTTTTATTTTTAAAGTATTCCCCCCGCCCCGATTTTAACGTTGAGTAAAGTTGCTGGGGGTGCACTTGACCTACCGCAGCCAATCCCCACCCCTTCAAATACTGTAGTCTGATTGCATTTTCTTCTTCTTTTTCAAAAGTGAGAAACCCAGATCCTCTCCCCCTCTCTCTTTGCCTTTGGGATTAGGTTGGTCAGGAGATGTAAAGGTTTCTTCTTGCAATTTGGAGAGCCTCGCTGAAGCAGAGGAAGAAGAAGAAGGAGCGAGAATTGGAAGAGATGAAGAAGGAGCTTGGAATCTGAAGGGGGGATTTTCCCGGCTAAAGTGGTGGAAGATAAAAAGGGAAAACATAATCTATTTTGGAAGATTTCCAAGCTACGCTACATTAACCTTCCTAGGTAAAAAAAAAAAGGGGGGGGGAGGAAATCTCCGTTCCGCGCTTCGCCAAGCCTGGTTTATCATATTTACATAAGTAGCCTTAAGAAGTGGGTGGGATGTATCTATTATGGCTCTAACGAGCTCACATTTCGCTTGAAAAGCCGGGCGAAGTTCCACTGCTGCTTTCCTCGCGATTCTGTTTGAAGGCAGACTCCACTCCCCCCCCCCCCGCCGCCCCCTGCTCGCCTGCATCTTTCCCATCATCTCACCCCCGGATTACCTTCACGGCCCGCCTACCGAGGCTTTGTGATTTCTGGAAATGAGATTTCGATTTCTAAAACAAGAAACCAATTAGTAACCAAATGAGGCGGAGGAGATCCACACCAATTGACCTAATCCCACAGGCACCGTTGACTAGGCAGGCGGGAGGACGGCGAACAGCCACCCCTCCTACCCCCTCCAGAGGCGACCAGGCAGCTGCCGGCATCGCTGGCCGGACGACGAGCATCGATCGCGCATGGGGGAGAGCCGCGCGGAGTGGGGCAGGAGGATGGCGTTTTTTGAACCACTTCTCCTCTGGCCCGAGGGTCGTCTTCTGATCTCTGAACCCTCGAGACGGAATTTCGATCCGGATTAAGAATGCCTCTGAGCTGCCATCCTAGGCGCTCTGCACTTCAGTGGCACAATCTTGCTCAAAAGTGTGGGCTACTAGGGAGAGCTTGAGTGGAGATGCGTCGCCGCCGCCTTTTTTTTGCGTTTGGTCCGGGTGAAGCTGACAGAAACCGATTCGATAAAGCACACACCATTGTGCTGGTTTGTGCAACGCAAACTAAGAAAGTCTCTCTCTTTCTTTCCCATTCCCTTCCCTCTCTCCTCTTCCCAAGTCGCTCACCGGCGCGCGGCCATTAATATTCAGAACTCGGGTTTCTTGCAACCTGCCTACTGCTCGAGCTGTTGCACCGAAGGCAGAGAAACTACATTTGGAAGCAGCCTCTGCGGAGAATAAAAAGACAAGGGGAAATCTTTTCAAAGTAGACAAGGTGCGCGCTGCAGGCAAGGTGTGCAGAACTAAAAGGGGCCTCCGCAGAATGGATCTCTTCTAGTCCGACTGGTTTCTCTCCTCCCCCCCCCCTGCCCCCGCAACCCACCCGATCTAAGATTCCTCACTCGGATTCGTATGCTTACAGTATGACAGTGGAAGACCAAACACAGTCCTAAGGAAAGCCACCCCAGCCGAGGGAGGGAGAGAGAGAAGAGAGGACATCTCTAATCAAGGCCAAGTGTTTGGGCTCGCCTCTCCTCACTCACCCAGCGGGATTCCACTAGTTACAAATAAATAATGGGAAAGAGTTCATTTAACAGGAATTAAACCTGTTTTTTTTTAAAAAAACAAAGAAACAAAAACACCCATATAAGATTATTATTATTTTTTCCAATGTCTGTATCACTTTTGGTATTAGCAAACAAAAATAACCACATGTCTGTTATTAAAGGCACAAACTGAATATGAAAGGCTTCCCTATATTATTACATTTACTTCTATTATAATGAATCACGAATACCCAGAAAACATTTTCTCCTGTGTTTGCAACTTCAAGAATGCAGTTCCATGCAGCAGGTCAATCTATGAGGAAACCGCTACAATAGTGATAGTAACATTAAAAGCTGAGAAAACACCTATGCATGTGTAGGTGAAGCTGTAGACCATTGCTGTACTACTACTAAACATTACTAAAAATCTGCTACAACATTAATGTCCCTGTAGTAACAGCATTGCCCCATGTTTCTCACTGCAGTATTTTCCAGTAATAATAGCTGATAGCATTATTTATTTTTATTATGAAATGGTTTGTGTTGCCTACTACAGCCTGCCCCACAGCAGGAGGGATATAAGAAGCAAAACAAGTTTTTAGTCTTATTCATACCAGAGGAATTCTTCTTAGGATCTGAGAGAATTTTACTTGCCCCACACCAAGCCAACCTAGAATTACTGTCTGTGTGCAATGCTAACACTAACAAATAGTGTGATCTGGATTTTATCTGCCTCTGTTCCACAGTTTCCCACCTATCCTGAGGGATTCTGATTTGGATTTCAGGAATCAGACACAAAATCTGCTTTCCTTTTGTAGTCATCCAGAACAGATTGTTCTATTTGCTATGCACCCAGTGCCCTAAAAAGCCTAACAAAGCCACCTACCCAGTCAGCAGCTGTGGGGAAATTTGAATTGGCTCATCATTTCACCGCCACCTCTACACTTCTTATTCCAAGGCAATTCGTCCCAAAGTAGACAAAATGGGTCTTGTTCCCAGGTAAGTAGGCATAATGACTGCAGAAGGGAAACTCAGAAATTACCTCTACAGATTTCAGTTGAGGCCTACTCCCAAGTAATAACATATAGAAAGCTGCAACTTAAAATCCCACCCATAACCCTGTTAAGCCCAAATACTGCAGGAAATGTTGAGATGCAACACAGCTTGCCTATAGGTTGTTGGCTTTGCATGGGAAAGAGTAGATAGACAGAAGAATCTGCAAGCATTCTAGGCTGTCCTTCGACCTGTGCTGACATTCCTTCAGCTGCTGGACGGAAACTCTTAGCGCTGCTGACCTAATTTCCTGCTCCTTCATTCTCAGCTTGGGAGAGGAGACATCTTTGTAGGCCTCTCCCGCTGAGAACAAAGAGCAAGCATGGCTCTTTGTGCATCGCCACCTCAGATTAGAGCGATGAACGTTCCCATCAAACTTCCTTTACTAAATGTAGCTTTATTACTTTCCCAATTCGGCGTCTCTCTGAGCCTCTCTCTCTCTCAAGGTAAAGTGCGCTTCTCCAAACGAGACTCGGTGTTCAGTTCAGCTTTGCTGGTGCATTCAAAACTCCAAATGCCACCCACTGCCAGATTAAAGAACTGGTTTAGGCGGGGTCCTTAACCCACTGGTTGGAAGGGAAAGCAAGTATCTTTGAACCCAGTACTTCGGAAAGGTGGGTTAGTGGCTGCATTCAGAAATGTTGGGAAAGGGGACAGGGAGAAGCTCCACTCTGTCACTGCACTTCACCCTCCCAGGTGGGTCATTCGAAAAAGAGGTGGTGGTTGGACGCATGTTAAGCGCATTCGGAAACCTGGAGCGAAAGGTTTGAGCGAAGGGTTTTATCACTCCCTCTGCGAGAAAAAGTCCTAATGGCCTCAGGGAGACTAGCTTCCTCGTAAACATACAATAGCACCGATAGGCTGCGATCCTATGCATGCTTTTCTGGAAGAAAAGCCCATTGGACGCGGGGGGGCCCTTATATATCTGAGTAAACATGTCAAGGATTGCTCTGAACGTTATTTTTTTCAGGACCCCAACCCCCCCAAAATATTCCGATTTTCAAATGTGATTTTCTACTTTGGGGTGTTTCTATATCCAGTGGCTTTTTAAAGGGTTATTGAAGGATCAGGCTAATATTTGACATGTCTAATACTGTAGTGTTTTTTGTTTGTATTCAAAGCGCGTCCCGTACACATTCTTACAACAACATCGCAAGGCAGGCCAATACCACAGTCTTCACATATTTCAGCCTAGAGCCTAAGAGCTGCGTGTCCCCTAAGACTTCACAGTACACTATCTGTGTGTCAACGCTCTGCATTATACCTAGCCAGAATCCAACCTTTATTTATTATTAGACCGCGGGGAATAACCTCATTTCCCTTCGTACCATCCGACTGTGCAGTGATCTTTCCACCCATCTTTCTTATCTAGAGTAGTTCGCTGCCCTTGGAAATTGCAGCGTTGGCTTCCTGTAAACCTCTATTTCCGGCACCTTTCTAGATCACGCATCGTCCTACAGACCTGAGAAAAAATGTTGTTACCATTGCTACAGTGCAGGGCTCTTTACATACCGATAAGCAAAAAAATAATAATGGACAGGTCCCTGCCTCCACGGAGTTTACAATCTGGAATAAACAATGAGGAACGCAAAACCGGAAAGGCAGGGCTTGGGTTGAGATGAGCAGAATCCTGCCGCCGCGTTTATTTAGTATGAAGCAGGTTCGGTGAGAAGCAGGGATGAGACCCTGGGCTTCCGAGCCACAGTTAGGACCTTCGGTTTGTTAATTCAAGGACAAATTATCCGACAAACATATTCTTTGCTGTCATCAAACTAATTAAGGCAGAATGCATGGAACTTGCTTTGGACTTATTTCACTCTTGGGCCGAGTTTGCACTAAGGGCTGTGCCCAAGTCTAGGATCTGGGAGTCCTGGGTTCAAATCCTCAGTTGGCTAGGAAGCGCACGAGGTGATCTTGAACCAGTCACTGCCTCTCAGCGTGACCTACCCCACCCACAGCGTTGTTGTGAGGATAAAAGGAAGAGGGGAGAATTATTTGCACCGCCGTTAGCTCCATGGAGGAAAAGATGGAATATAAATGCAACAAACAAAGCCATAAATAAATAACGCACAATAATAAAATTACCCTAAAGTTAAGTGCCAAGGGGAATGGTTTTCCCTGACACAATCTCCATCTATATACAGGTGTTTTATTTAGAGCGGGTGTGGGGAATAGTTGGCCCACTAGGGTGTTGATGAACTACAACTCCCATCAGCCAGAACAAGCCCGGCCAATGGCCAGAGGTGATGGGAGTTCTAGTTCAGCCGCATCTGGAGGAGGACAAAAGGCTCGTCACCCCTGGTTTAGAGAGACGGGGGAGCATTCCATCAGGTGAGCAGCCTGAAGCGGTACAGCTACTTCAGGAGATGCAACCAGCACCCAACGTTATACGTATATCAGAATGAGTTTCGCTCAGCAAACACGCTGCAGCACGATCTGCTCTTGAATGTGGACACAGCGCAGCCCTGGACCAAAGGAAGTGGCTGCAGTAGACATCTCGATACCTTCTCAGGTAGTCAGCCCGCCGTGGGTTTTTCCTAATCTACAGAAGAAAAGCTTGTCACGTTCTTTCTAGCCGAAGAGGCTCGGGCTGAACCTCAGCGGGTTAAGGATCGCTTCCGTGGTCATTCTATCCTTCTAATTCTCCAGCAACAGTCATATACTTGAGAGCCACTCTCCGTGTCTGTCCTGGTCCCTCAAAAGCTGGACTGAAGCAAGCACCTGTCTTGGCCCACTCCGACCTCTAGTCTAGCCAAGGCCTCCTAACAGCGCCTCTTCTCTGCTCTACCGCTGAGCCGCGGCCCTTGTGCTGTAGCCCACCTTGACCTAAACCCAAGTATTGCTTCTTAATTGGATTGTTGTTGATGAGAAAGGAGTTACGGGAGGTTTCCCCCCCCTCTCTCCTCTCCCCCGTCTCCCTCCCTCCCTTCTACTGAGTGCTTAAATAAAAGTGCTTAAACAATGCCATCTTTCCAGATGGCCTGATCTGCTTTTATTCTCGACGGCAACAGGAGATTCACGGCTGGCATGCGCGGCACTTTCAGGTTGCCAAGGCGCTTCCAAATCCATCGATCCGGGTTCACGAGAGACAGAAAGCAGGAACAAGCCCGCGCGGGTCTACTCGGAAGTTAAATCCCACTGAGTTTCTCCCAAGCTAAAGCAACTTCAGTCAGAACTGCAGCTAAAGCTAAAAGTCCCATGAACCACACTGGATTTCTCCAAGGAGCAGGCAGGCAGTTTTACAGACATTTGGCCGACTGTATCGCTTTCAATCCCAGTCTCTGGGAAGGGTTTCCCCCCTCGCTTTTTTCTCTGAGGTCAGCGCTCTCGGGTTGACTGTTGAGATTCCTTACAGGAGTGTGTCCCTCGTTTGGAGACAGTTCACCAAACGAAAACCTGGTCCAAATCCAGAATGGTGGTTGTTTTTATCTCGATCATCCCCACCTCGCCCACCAAGTCTGCCCTGAAACACACAGGTTTGCGTTTAAACTGTGCAGTCCTATACATGCCTGCTCAGAACTTTGAGTTCAGTTCCGTGAGACTTACAGCCAGCTAAATTCGCGTCTAAGACTGTCGATATAGATCAGATGAGTCTTCCTATGGAGCCAAGGTACCGCCACGTGAGGCAGAGGTCTTCTGAGAATGCATTCTGCGCTTCTCGGAAGTTTGCTGATTGACTATTTTGCTTATTAATGCTCACATTAAAAATAACAATACATATTAATCTGTCTCTCCTCCGCTCTGGACTCAGAGGAGAGCAGCGAGGACAACTGTGGCGCATCTGCTTATTCAGACTCGGCTCAGTCTCCCTGAAGGCTCCAGACGAGGAAGGACTGAGTGGAGTTTGCCACATCCCAGGCTTGGCAGAGGCATGCGCAGTCTTTGACCCAACCCATTTCCCTCACCACGTGGCGGCCCTTCAGCCTCTCGGTTTGTCGAGGAGACCCTGGTCATCAGGCGGCCATTTCAGCCTGCAGCTTAGAAAATGAGCACCTTTTAAACCCCCTCAGCAGACACTTCACCACTTTCTCGCTTATTTTAAGGCTTCGAGGATTAATATTAATTCTACCCAGCGATAATATCCAGTGTCTTCTCCTCTCCCCACAAAGAAGGCAGGAAAGCAAAGCGCTTGACTTCGAACTGGGTTGAATTGAAACACACAAATTCGAGTATTCGAATCCTAGGGGCTGGAGCAACCTCGACAAAATCAGGCATGCCTCCGACACCGCCGGCCGGATTATTGGGGAAACTGGGATTATTGAGGAATGCCGCAGTCCTAAACACATTTACCCGGGCGGATAGTAAGTCTCATTGGGATTTACTTCTGAGTAGATGTGCATAGGACTGGGCTGTAAATGACTCGCACACAATCAGAGGAAAGGGGACTTGGACTGTCAGTCCTTTTAAGCGATCGTTTCAAGGGACCTCAAATTTCCTCGTTTCCGTGTATTTATTTAGGATGGTGTGTGTGTGAAGGGTGTGTGTACTCTGATTACTGAGAACAAAAACCAAAGCCCCACACCGAGGAGGCTGACTTTTCACTTCAACAGACCCGGGTTCTGCCATATTTAGGTATCCAGTTCACGATATTTGTTAACTAACTTTACGCGGGATCGGCTCAGATTCGGCCTTGCAGAACCATCAGTTGCTAGCGACCTCTACAAAATTTAAGACCCTGCCCATTAAAAAGCACAAATCAGCTCTGTTTTACATGCATATAAAAATGTACGCAGAAACAAAGTGCTGTTTGTCTTTAATAATAAGTGGAATCCGGTGGTTTAATATGCTGTGATTTAAATAATATCAAACGGTGCATCTGTAAAACGTTTTATCCACACAAACCCAACTGCCATACGTTTTTTTAAAAGAAATTCGTTAGCAAGCAGAACAGATATGGATTCATTCAGCCTTGGAAAGCAGAGTCGTATTTTACCAGGAAAATAGACAACCCGATTAAGGATGAATATGTTCACTTACCTGGGGGAAAAGTCCCATTAAACTCTATAGTATTGCTCTGTTAATCAGACCCATAAAACGATTCCGTTTTTCATGCTAACCGTAACAACAGAGGAGGAAAAAAATTAACATTTCGTCCTGAAATCTTTGGGGAAAGGAGTGAGGAGGAATTATTTCACCACCTACTAACCTCACGACTGATGAAAATATCTGCAAACAGCTTATTAATTAATACCATTACCGCCACCACCATCATTATTTTATTCTGGCGATCGAGGCGGGTTTCCGCGAAGAAATTACGGGTTTTGCCAATCAGCCTGACCTCTGCTTTTCTCAGCCATAAATCTGCTTTTGGAGCAGTTATGCCGGGGCTTTCGTTCTGCACTTCACATTTCAAGTCCACATCAAAACTGGAATCAAACAAAGGGAGGCAGCTTAAAGGCTTTTAAATGAGAAAAACGTCTGTAAGAAAATAAACACTGAAACCCAATGCTCAATCATTTCCCTCAGCAGCAAGAAAAACAGCATTAAATCACCGATCCACGTGGGAAAGGGGGTTGTTGTTTTTTCTTCCTTTTCTCCCCTTTGTTGTTTTTGCTTTAAATACCGCCTCCCAACTAAAACAAGGCAATGGATTTCAATACTGAAACGCTAAACGCATTTATTTATTTAACAAAATAGTAGCTGTAAAATGATGGAGTGTAGAGCTGCCGAGCTGCATTGCTAAGCGATTTTGAGTAACCCTAAGCGGAGCGGCAAGAAGCTGCCGGTGCCTGTTCAAAACGCATGTCCCATTCAGTTTAATGGGGCTTTAATGGGGCTTACTGCATGGTAAGTGGGTATAGGATTGCAGCCTGATCGCAGCGTCCAGAATCCAACTAGTGATTGAGTGACAGTACTTCTAAATATGTATGTTTTCAAAATTTTCGCATTTCCTTATTTTTCCTATCAAAAAATGATGTCAAGCGCCTGTTTAATCCGCCAGCCCGCCCACCCCAAAGGAGATGGGATGATTTCGGTAGTTCTCACGTCGATGATAATTATGAAAATGTTCATTGATTTCAACTCACCCAGTGTTCTCCTATTTTTCCGATTGTTTGAGATATATATGTGGGGTTTGTGTGTGTGTGTTTCTGGTCACGTAGTGCATAACGTACACACAGATACACCCACGCACGCACAATGCACACACACACACAGATATTTTCATAATTATCATCGACGTGAGAACCGCGCGGAAATTCCCTCCACGCGTTGCTGCTGTTTTAACTTGCACTTTTACTTTTGAAACACCGCAAAAGAAGTACAACAAGGAAGTTAGCAATCCCTTTTTCGATGTAAGGCCTGCGGAAAGGATTGCCTATCTCATTCTTGCTGTCGTTAACCTTACAGCTCTTTTTAAAAACAACAGCAACAAATGATTGTTCTAGAGAAGAAATGAATACTTAGAGGCAAAAACTCTGGACTTTTGGACCGCTATTCTCCTTCCTAGTGGTCCAATTCTTGTAGCCCTTTTCAGACAACGGTGCAATCCAGCTCTGTCCAGTCCACACCAGACCATTCCGCACAGCTAAACAGCTTTCTTTCCTATCTGAAGAAGTGTGCATGCACACGAAAGCTCATACCAATAACTAACTTAGTTGGTCTCTAAGGTGCTATTGGAAGGATTTTTATTATTTTTTATTTTATTTTGTTCCCATGTACTTGAGTTCTCTCCTCTTGAAAGACAGGTGGAGGGGGAAAATGAATCAAATGCTTCACAGTTTCAGTTGCAATTTTTAAGCAAGACTCCTACTGGATCATAAAAAAAATAAATTACGAAATAAGCGAGAGAAATATCAAGCCCTCACACACAAAAATACCGACAACCTACGAGCCTTTGGGTTTCAAGGTTAGCTCTAATATTCGTTCCCCAGACCTCTCGGCGTTGCCTGCGTGGACCCTCCTCGACCCCTCTGTCTACCTGCCCCTCGGACGTACCAATCAAAATAGCCGTATTATGTACTTGGGCAGCTATTGCATGATTTCCACAAACCAATGTAACTGGGTCTATAGTTAATATCTTATTTAAATTACCAAAATTTCACTGAGGGACAGCCCCCATGGCTTCAGTGGGACTTGCTTCTGAAGACACCTCCTTGCCCCGTCTTTAAAGCAACGAAGGCCACTCCCTGGTTTGGGCATCGGATTAAAACGTTTCTAGAAATCTATCCGCTATGGTTTGTAAACCCTTCCCTATTTGGAGGACCTCGGGCCGTTCGATCTAATCTTGCACAGGTGTAATGCAACAGCTACGTAATAACTGCTGGCCCTCAAGCATCTGAATGCAAACGCTGCTTAGGAAATATTTTAGACAAGAGAGACGAAAAGACGCGTGGCATGCTCCTAAATCGCTGAGCTGTGTTTCTCTCCTTAAAATATTTTACCAAACTTTAGTAATGTTTGGGCAAATAACAACCGCAACAACAGCTCTCTACAACAGATGGGGCATGGAAGCAAGACAGGCTTGGTGGTCTTCTGCAGCATTTCATTCTGCGAATAATGCAACCCTTGCAGCAGGGTTCCTTTAAAAATGGTTCTGTCGTTCAGCTACTTGGCCTGATTTGGCTCAGCCAAGAGTCCTTCGATCCCTAACAGACGGTCCCCGAACTGGGCGCTGACGTGGAAAGCCTAGCAAGGCTTCGCCATGGCGTCATTCTCTCGTTTGGCTCCGTCACTTACTCCGTCGCTGCTTGTTTCTGGGGAGGAAGTTAGCCGGCTTCTCACCTTTAAACGTGCTTTTGTCCTTGGAGGAGAGGAGGGGGTGAGAAGAGGAGGAGGGATGTCCCCCCTCTCCCATTTATTTGTAAAAGGATCAAGGCCAGAGCTCGTTCATAAACACAGGAAGACGAAACGGAGTCCTGAATTTGACCTTTGCCCTCCAAACCGGCGTGAATACGAATTCACTTAAGATCTCTGGGGACTCGGAAGGAGAGAGATGCGGTAGGTTTAGCCAAGTCTGGCATTTCTCTTCCTTGCCTTAACGCAACATCTGGAGAGCTCAGGAAAAGGCAGAAAGCGTCATTCCCACCCTCCAAAAAGAGAATTGGTGCAAAAATAAATTAATCACCTACTACTGTCTGCGATTGCGTGCCACGGCGCGTCCATTCTCACAACACGCCCAGACCCGGATCCTAAGCAAATCCCACCCTATTCCGCTGAGCATTTCAGGGCCTGTGAAAAATTCGGGAGAGAGGCGATGTATTTGCCTGTCTTCAAGAACCAGCCAAGAAAAACAAGTCAAAATCCAGAAACCAGCGGTAGCTCCGCTTTTAAGTGAACCTGCTGGCCTTTGATGTGCTAAGGCTTCGATCCCAAGGCGTACTGGGAGAGGGAGAGGGAGCGGGAGAGGGAGCGCCCTTAGACCTGGGGAAACTAGTCCTACGTTGTTCAGCCGGGCTAAGGTTGCCAGGCCGCTTTAGGTCAGAGGCCCAGCACAGTTGATGGGGTGCTGATGGTGCCCCGTGTACTTCAGAGGAAAGAGATGGCTTGATAATACGGGGGAGGGGGGCGGTGAGCCCGTGGCCCTCCAACGGCTGCTAGACTCCAGCTCCCATCAGCCCAACGTCCAATAGCCAGAGGTGATGGGAGTTGTCATCTAGGATCTGATTCCCCCATCCCTGCCTTGCCGTAGTAACAATAATGGTTTGGATGCCGCTGGTTTGTTTCTGCGTCTGCTTCTAAAGCTCGCTTTCCTCACCCCACCGCTGTTCTCCTTCCTCGCCTTCCTTCAAGTGGCAATCCTGAACTTGCTCAGTCCGGACCACACACAGATAGATCCTGGGACTCCTTCCACATGGATACAACCATTCCGCAAGGCAGCTGTGCCCGAGACCCTGCTTGGCGCCACTGAAATCGATGGGGCTTCATCTAGGCGGCTAGGCTCAGGCCTGTAGGCCCCGATCGCTACTAAAGAAGTAAGGAAGACCCTCAGCCGAGTCCGAAGCCCAATTAGCTCTTGCAGGCGAATTCCCTCTGCGCCCCTTTCCCAAAATCAAGATATGCAGTGATTTTAACCAAAACGCAAGCCATCGCATAAGACGCCTTCCCCATAACCCTTCCCTACCTTAGCCCACCCATATAAAGAGGATGGTTGAGGTGGGGGTGGGGAGAAAGAGAGAGAAGGAGGGAGAGAGAAGCGGGTGCGTGCTCAGGAAGAAGTTAAATTCCCCTTGCCTGAGGTGGGATTTATTTCCTAATCGCTGGATTTAGGCTTGCTGTCTAGTGACTGCAGTGGGCTTGGAAGCTCCTGGGTTCGCGCGGTGCCCAGCACGTTGAAGATCGACCTTAATAATTAAAAAATAAAAAATGTGGAGGGAGCCCACTTCGGGCAAGCACCGGAGCCCCAATCCAGGCCAACCTTAGCCATCCGTAGCTGGAGCTGAACACCTTTCAGTAAGATTTTTATTGAGATTTCCCCATACAATACAAGAATATCACAGCTGCCTAAGATAGAAAACAAGAAAAAGAAGCAAAAGAGAAAGAGACAAGAGAGATAAAGGAAGTCCGAGCCCCCAAAACTTCTCTCGCTGCCTCCGAGTGTGGCAGACGCTGGGGCCATTACCCCAGCAGCGGATCTGGCTCGCTTTGCCCTTGACCACCTCGATTCCCTGGCGGCTTTCGCTCTCCCTCCTCTCCCCCCACCCCTTTCCTTTCTCTTTCCAGACATTCGCCGGCTTACAAGCCAGGGGGAAGCTGGGACAGAGGATCAGCCCTTCTTTGCCTCCTCTGATTGCTCGCAGCCGACAAGCAACACCATATGCTTCTTCTGATCGCACAAGCCCGCGAGGGAGGCGCCGGTAATTGCGCAGAGCTGCTGCAAAGCACGCTCCGGAGGAAGCCCGCCGGGACCGAGGAAGCGGGCAAATCGTGGCTAATCATCTTTGGAGGAACCCCAAGGGCCCCCCACGGGCCCAATACTTCCACAAGTTCCACGTGGACAGTCGAAAGGAGCCGCCTTTTCGAAAGGGGGAAAGTAGGAAGGGAGGGTGCGCATAAAAGGTCTTCAAAAACTCTGCGCCGGAATGATAAGGTGACTTCATCGCCTTTGCATCTTCTCTCCCTCACCCCAAGAGTGATTAGCACCCTTCTCCTAAACACGGATATTTGGGAGCAGCGGCTCAGTGTACAACACACACACAGGCTGGATTGCTTTCCCAAACACAGAGCACTATCCAGCCGAAATTGAGCGCGCTTTAATCCCATCAACCGCGGCATAAAGGAATGCGGCACGTGTTGTGTATGCTGGTGAAGTTACCGGCTCTAGCTGGATCATGCCCACCTTGAAATCAAGGGAACTTCCTTGCAAACAAACGAAAATATGTATGTGCAGAAGGGGAATCTGGAGGTGCCTTGGGTATGTGCAGGACGGTAAAGGGAAAATAATAATCATCATCCCATCCCAAACTGCCTTGTTTTCATCTAATGCTTGTATAAATTGCAACATGTAACTTGCTGTTAAGTATGGGTGCGATCCAGCCAAAGTTAATTGTGTTTAAATCCCTCTGGTTTCTTTTGCTGCTCTCTGAGCATGTGTTTAACTCCCCCGCTTTCGGAAGCTAAAAAGAATGAAAGTTGGATCCTGTTTTACGAAAACAGCCTGATGCATATTAATAAGTTGAACTGCACGTTGCAAAATATGCAGAACGCACAGCTGGGTCACAAGCCCAGTTATTTTGAAGTCCCCTCAATTTCAAAGGAACGTTTTCTGAGCAAGTATGATTGTAGACTTTCTGGGAAATAAATTCCACTTCAACTTATTTCCAAGTGAATTTGGTCGGGGCTGACTTTCTGTAAAAACAAACACCTTGCGCTTGTGTTCTCCTCCATTTCATAACTGAAATATCCTGTGGATGCGATCGCCTCACTTCCCCAATAAAAGTACATATGTTCTTAAGGCTATAGCTATCCTAATGATTTGTTTTCCTTAACTCCGCCGGGAGAAATTCCAGCCCCCTCCCCATTTCCTATACCCCCTGGTTCCTGTTTATCGTTACAAAATATTGGTATCATCCTTAGTGAATTTTTCTAACCCCTTGCCTGATTTAAAAATAGCCACTGATCTTATAACGCCAAATATATATTTTAGATTAATCGGGATCATATTCATATCCCGATTCCATGTAGACGGGAAAGGAAGTCTCATTTGGTGACAGCAGAAAACACGAGGGGCCCTTAATCCAAAGAAGAGTTTGCAGGGAGCGACGCAAGGAAGTCCCACGATTCTCTTCCAAGTTCAGTCCCAACATATTTGGGATCCGGGTTTCACGGGAGAAAAGCCCTTGGCTTACTGACGTTTTTAAAGTACACAGGATCCTAGAGTAACAGTCTGATCTTTTTGTTGTTGTTTTTTTAAAAAAGCAAGCCGAACATTCAGCTAGGCAATGGGAATTTCCTCTTAAAAGCCGTTGCCAGAGGGGATCGAGGCCGATGTTCCTGGCTTTTCTTTGGATCCCCCCCCTTTGAAGTTTGTCATACCTTATTATTCAGGAAACCTGTTCTCCCCCCCCCTTTTTTAATCACACTACTCCAGAAAAACACTCCAGCTATTTCCCCCATCCGAATCACCCGGAACGGGCAGTTAACGCGGCCTTGCTTCTCTTACGAAGAACTTTTAACACCAGGAAAGACTGTTTTTGTTTTTCGCTGACTACACCGACGGCCTTGATTCATGCCTTCTCAAAAACCTGGACCCTCGACATCAGTTCCAGATGTGCCACGTTCATGCATATTCAAAAGAGGCATTTAAATTCGTCGGCTCCTTCCTCCGCCCCCGCACCTTTCTCCACCGCGACGCGACGCATCTGTCCGCGGCTGCCTCCCTTTTTTTGCTCGGCACAGAAGCCCAGGGGCTGCGCGCTGTCGATCCATCCATGCAAATATTTAGCCTCGTATTAATTCATTTCCCCCACCTTCTCCTCCCTCCTGCCCAATTTATCTATAATAAATATGAGAGAATTGCCCTTTTGAGCAACGCACGTGGCTTCGCCGGGAGGGAGACGCGGGGCGGAGAGAGAAAATGCATTGTTTGTTTTACTGGAACAAGCAGCTGAGCTCTGAGCCTCGACGTGTTGACAAAGGTGCCAGCGGTTCCCAGCCAAACACATCCTATGTACCAAAGGGGAAAGTGTTTATGGGCAGGGAGGGAGAGAGGGGGAGCGAGAGAAGAGAAAGATTTATTTTTGAAAGAGAGTGGGGAACCACTCCAGAGAGCCGTCTGGTGCGAAAACTACACAGGCCAGAGGAACAGGGCCACGAGGCGACTCCTCGACGGCTCCCCTAGTCCGCTCTTAAACTACTGGACCAGATGAGAGGAGGAAGAGGCCAGCACTGCGGGCCTCCTGGGCTATCAAGGACCTCCCCCCGCGCGCTGATTAGGAAATAGGGGTGGGTAGCTGAATCCCGCGACAATGGGCACCTACCTTCGGGGAAAACCACCCGCATCTTCAGGTAGCTGGTGGTGAGCCTGATGATAGAGGCTTTATCCAGCTGCGAGGTGATGGCGGAAGGCAAAGGCAGCAGTTTGGCCAGTTCGTAAAACTCGCTGTTTTCTTTCTCCCGCCTAGTCCGGGCCGCATTTTTGGACTTCTCTTTCATGGTGGTTTCTTCCCCTTTCTTTCTGACAGTGTAAGCTCCACAGATGCATCCAAAAAAATAAACAAAAGTGTGCGGGCGGGCGCCTCGGTCAGTTCCAGCAAAGCATCGTGAAATTGTTTGTTGCTTTGTTTTGAAATCACAAAGTCATTTTAAATTGCGGGCGCGCGAATGCTTCAGCTTCAGGGTGCGGGATGGTGATAGGTGCAAGACCATCTATTATTATTATTATTATTATTATTATTATTATTATTATTATTATTATTATTATTAAGGAGCTGATTATCAATGGGCTGTAAAAGTTGCGAATCCAGCTCTGGGAATCCAAAAGCGACTGGCAGAGAGGAGAGCGGCAAGATGGCTTCAGAGCTCAGCAATCCAGTCAGGGGATCCTTGATGCTTTCTTCCTGTCGTGGCTGAAAATGTAATTCCGGGCAAAAGAGACATGATAGCGTCTCTTCAAACGTTTGACAATCTCCAGGCCTCTCTAGCTCTTCCTCTCTCTTTGCGGGGAAAAAAGTGGCCGGGTATCTGCAGACGCAGGGACCGTTCCTTCAAGCTACTGTGAAGACAACAACGGCAGGGAGGTGAGACGGGGAGGTCGAAGGGTTTAATTCTCAAGGGAAAACATCGCACCTTGGAAGCATTCTGCGGTGTGTAAGTAAAGCCTTTCCCCGGAGGGAATGAGGCTGACATCCACCTGGGAATGCTTCCCTGGCAGTGAGTCCCACTGAACTCAGCGGAGGCTTGCTTTTGGAGTCACGCACCTGTAGGATTGCAATTTTGCGCACACTTCCTTGGGTGTAAGCCCCGTCGAGCCCAGCGGGACTAGCTTCCGAGGACTGCAACTGGGGCCAGTGAGTGTCGCTTTCAGCACTGGGAATAGGAGGAGGAGAAGGGATCAGATGGCCTCCCTTGGAAGCGGCACTGTTTCAAGTGGTGCCCATTCCTCCGAATAATCGAAAGCAGGGGGAACGCTTCGGCTCTGCGTAACTCCATTAAACAATACATCACAGATACAGAGTCTTTAAGCAAGTAAAAACAAAAAGTAATCACCACCACCACCATTATTATTTAGGGCCCAGTCCCATGCAGATGTTCTTATCACACTCTGTTGATATCAGTGTTTCTCAGATTCTGTTCATTTTAACAGGATTCGCGCAGATTTCCCCAATAATTTGGGCCCCTTGTTGCTGATATTCTTAATTATTACTATGGTGTCAATCTCCCATTTCCTCCTAGCAACCAGTTCTTAGGAGAAAAATACAATCAATGGTGCAGCCAGAAAGAATTGTAGTGTTGGAAGGGACACCGACACCGAGGGTCATCTAGTCCAACCCCCTGCAAAGCAAACGGTGCTTCCGATCCAGAAACCAGTTAGGCCGGATTCCTTCGCTTAACGTAGTGTCCGGTCTTGTTTGAAAGCCATTTGAACCAGTTCAGCTATTAAATCCGGTACTCTGGCTTAAACACTTTGAGGATGGCGGCACCTGTGGATAATGAAATCAGCTAGTCCCTCCTCTCCCCCCTCCCTCTATTTGGATCTCAATATGGAGAAGGAGGGATGGTAGGATCAAACAGAGACCTCTGTCGCTCTGCCCTTGGAGAACCCTCCGCAGCTGATCCCGTTCGGGTCCCTTGCAAACGCTCCTTCCAAAATCATTCTCTTGCTCTGCTACGCCGAGATCCTTCGAAGGGAGTGCTCCCACCCGCTTCCCCCCAAAACAGATTTTCGCAGCAAGGGAGAGCATCAGATAACCTTTATCTGAGCGCCACATTGGGGGGGGGGAGTCCGGATGATGGTTGGCCAAGTCCGAAGGGATCGCACCTCCCCGCTCCCCAAAACAGCCTCGGGGGCCCTCGCCTCCCACGCCCTCTCGCGTGCCCTTCGGCCACTTACCTTCTGTCCCCGCGCCCAAGATGACAATCTCAGCGCTTGAATGAAACTCAGGAAGATCCTCCCAAGGTGGAGAAGAAGTTCGCTTCCCCTGCCGCGGGCAATGGAGTTTTCCTCCGTCCCATCTCGCTTCGGTTTCTCCCAGGTTCGCCCTGGGCTCTAATCTGGGATGAAGAGGGGCTATTAATGAAGATCCCTTAATTTCCGGCTGAGAAATGCCTAATAAACTTCTGGATAGCCAAAAGGGCTTTTTAGCACAACTTCATTTCTCAGTCCTGCTTTCTTCTAGCCCGGCCTTAATGCCACTCACAGAGCTAGCTCGCTTCCTATTGGAACGGGGCTCCGAAAGGCCGGCCTCTCACTGGCTGGGCGGCGCAGTGACGTCACCGCATGTCGGACACACCCCTTTTTACCCTTGCGCGCGCCGCGTCCGGTTTCTGACCTCCGCGCTCCGAAGGAGGGGACGCGCCAAGAAGCGGCTGGATCGCTCCGCTCCGGAATCCCAGGGAGATGAGAAGGAAAGCACCCCGACGGCAGCTCTTCGACAGCCCTGGGGAAAGAGCACCCCGCTCCTATTTCTGCTCGCGCCAGGCTCATGTTAAACCACTTTGCTTCTTGCAACTGGAGAGACAGGAAGGTTTTGGGAGTCATGGTCCCCGCTGGACCAGCGCTCTTCCAAAGAGGCAGATCCCTTGTGCCTGTGAACTTGGAGGTATCGAACGCAAATAACGCCCGTGGGAAACTCAAGGAAGAGTGAAAACGTTTAATGGCCTCAGAGTCAGACCCTAAACTTATTGGCCGGCGTTTAAAAATAAACCGTATCCACTTCTGTTGTCAACGGGGTTTCCTTCCGAGTGATCAGTTTGAGGATTGCTGACTCAAATTCGAGCACATTATTTGGAAATATATTTTCACGAATTTCTATCCGAGTTTAGGACAGAGGTTTACTAGCCTCCTCTAGAAACAGATAACAGAGCAGAGTAGTAATTGTTTAATAACAGAGCAGAGTAGTAATTGTTTAGGATCTGTACAACCCACGCCTCCTTAATGCGCTCTCGTGCCGGTTTGAAGGACAGTCACATGTTGGGACGCGGCGCGCCACTCTTGACGATTCAATAAAACAGGAATCAGCTTTAAATTATCTGTTGGCAGAAAGTGGGGCGAACTGCACCAAGAAGAAGGGGAAGGGGAAGGGGAAGGGGAAGGGGAAGGGGAAGGGGAAGGGGAAGGGGAAGGGGAAGGGGAAGGGGAAGGGGAAGAGGAAGAGGAAGAAGAAGAAGAAGAAGAAGAAGAAGAAGAAGAAGAAGAAGAAGAAGAAGAAGAAGAAGAAGAAGAAAGTCTTGCGAGCTGATGATAATGGAGGCGGATTCAGAACTGGAAGGGAAGAAAATACGCACACATACAACTGGAGGGCTGGCCAAATCCTAGGAGAGAGAATTAACCCCGCAATCCTCAGCACATCGTTCCCTCACTTCGTGTCTTTTCGGACGGCAGCCTGAAAGTGTTTCAGTTTCAGAAGCAAAAGAACGTGATTGTCAAGAGCTCTCTTAGCCAAGGTCTGCCACGCAAGTTTTCGCCTGGTGGTGGAGGGATTACAACTTCTCTCGTTTAAAGTAAATAAGCACCGAAAATGAGCAGATAAAATGTGTAAATGTGCAGAGAGGTAATGTACAGGGGTGTGTGTGTGTAGATAGATAGATAGATAGATACACACACACACACACACACACCTCTGCCTGGTTACACGGGATGCTTCTGTTGCCTTACGTTACAATAAGGCAAGGCCAATAGAACACAGTGGGACTTACCTCCGAGTAAACACGCATAGGCTTATTTTGCTGCCAACCTATTATATACACTTGTCTGGGCTGTGCGTGTCAATGGGACACGTCAAAGGTTGCGCTATTCATTAGTTGTTATCCAGCAGTGCTTTAAAAGCCCAGTTAAAATTCCCTTCGTTTCCGTTAGATGTTTGGATTAAAAACATCATCTCTACGGGTTTTTAAGGGACTAGCTAAATAGAGCCATGGCTCTGCTTGCCTTCGGAAGACGACTCAGAGAGGCTGTTTCTTTTAAGGATCACCAAGGCGCAGAACGGTTTAGGAAAGCAAGGCCTCAGACGCTGGATCCCGAACACGCGCAACCCGTTTCCAATATGGATAGGATCAAACTGCACAAGTAATTTCTCAGGGATAAATGCAGGGAAGAGGGTGAGGTGGACGAAGCATGTATAAACCCACAGGATATACTTAAAGCATACCTTTTATATCTGGTCTTCTGGGTTCATCTATTTAGCCCTATGGGAAGAGCAGGCAGGCGGCATAGTAGTGTGGATTGTGTTTGCTCTCTCTACTGATCTGAAATGAAACGTGCCTCTAAAGCCAATTATGTGCATGCTTAGCGGGGCAACTGACTAAGCAGCCACTGACTACTAAAATTTCACGGCCAGGCCCGGAAGACGATGTTTTGCTAAGGCGACTAGTGGCAAAAGAATTTCCTTCTTTGGCACAACTATTAAAAGCACCAGAGTCCTGTTCCTCTCTATATATACAGAGAGAGAGAGAGAGCGCATACTTGGGGACATGATCCTTGATTTAATGCCATTAAGTGTTTAATCTACCCTGATCTGCTGTTTTGTTTTGTTTGCCTGACAACGGCTAAATGTTATGCAGGTGGAGTTTTCGGATGGGGAAAAAAAGTCCTTCTACAGAGGCGTTCCCCGTGGCTTAGAGATTTGTACGTCATAAAAGAAGGAGAATGTGGATTTCTCCGGAAGATTTTTATTTTGAAAAACTGTTTGGATCCCCCCCTTTTCTAAATGGCCCTCGCCTTGAAACTTTGGACACAGGCAAGACATAATAATAATAATTATTCCAAAAATGTCCTCAAACTGTCGCTTAATACGAACCCAGATCTTGGAGCCTTTAAGCTTCCAAAGATAGCGGAGACCAGCTTTCCCTTTCTTCCAGCCCTAAACGGATGCAGGAAGAGATCACAGCTTCCAAGTTAAATGCGCTCTGGGGCAACGTGCCTTCCAAGGGAGCAGGCGCCTGAACTGGAAATACATTTAGTGGGAAAGCCTATTTGCCAATAGACTCCAATCCTAATGCATCCCTATGAGGGAGTTAAGTCTGTGAGACTTGTGTGAGTCAAAGTGTTTGGGATTGGCTTGCACCTTGGCAGTTTACAGTCGAGCTTAATGGTGGTAAATTTATTCTATTCCTCAAGAGGGTGGTAATCTTGAGTTTGTTTGTTTTCCCGATGCAAAAGTGATATCAATAAAAAACCAATGGCCTTCTTTAAAAGCCAAAACAAAACAGAATTCAACGCGTACAGCTTTAAGTTGGGTGGGTGGGAAAGGAGTGGACGGTCCAGGAGAGATAAATAAGAGAGGCAATGCCATTCCTTCTCTGTGGGCCGATCTACACGCTCTGCCCAGCTCAACCGAATACTGTACTGAGCCAAGCCGCACTTAATAAGGAGTGGGGGGAATCGGTTTCAATTCCAGTCGTGGAGTTTAGCCAGGGTAGGGACCGGGCAGAGAAGACGCAGCTCCCAAACGAAGCTATAATCGCTCCAGTAACAGACTGGAGGAGGAGATGATTTCGTTAGAGGTAGGAAAGGAAGTGCCATTAATTCCTTGTCCCCCGACGAGTCCTTCGCAGACCTGCGATTAAGGCCACCGATCGGGGGCGGGAGAGAGACGTTTCCATTGCATCTTTTCCTCCCTTCCACTCTCCCGTCGCTCGCAGCAAACCCTCTGATCAGCAGAGGGGCGAAAACCACGTTAGGACCGCGCCATCCCACCCCCTCGTACGTTGTCACTTGCGAGACCGTCTAGGGGATTGAAACGCGCGAGCCTGAGCTCAGAAGGATCATGCAGTCGCTGTGATGGACAGGGCGGCCTGCAGGAGGCTTCCCCCGAAAAGAGACCCCACTGACTGAGGTCAGGGGGGCTCAGTCCCAACCGAGTGTGCCAACGCGCCCTGGGCCTTTCAGGCCGACCTGCTGCTCCCCGTCGCAACTTTCGACGGCCGTTTGGCCGCCTTGATTCGCGGTTGAAGCCCGCAAGCCGCGAAACGACAAGGCGTCGGGTATCTGTGGGGATTTGGCTACTTGGAGAGGGGACAGGACGGGAAACGGAGCCAGTGGATTGGGGCTTCACTAAGGCCCTGGGGGCGGTTCTAATATTGTGCTTTAAATTGTTGTAGCCCGCCCCGGGACTTAGGGGTGAAGAGGGGGTGATAAAATAACAACAAACACCACGGCTTCCACCAGCAGCAACAACAGATTTAATCAATTCAATTGGTACTTTGGGCTTGCGGGTTTAAACAGAATAATAGAATCAGAGAATTGTAGAGGTGTAAGGAACGGTCAGGGTCGTCTAGTCCAAAGCCCTGCAATGCAAGAATCTCGACTAGATCATACATGACAAATGCCCATCCAACTTCTGCTTAAAAGCCTCCAAGGAAAGAGAATCTACAACCTCCCAAGGGAGTCCACACCACCGTAGAACAGCTCTTCCTGTCAGAAAGTTCTTCCTGATGTTTAGTCAGAATCTCCTTTCTTGTCGCTTGAACCCACTGGTTCCGGTCCTAGCCTCAGGAGCAGGAGAAAACAAACTTGCCCCATCTTCCATGTGACAGCCCTTAAGATATTTGAAGAAGGCTCTCATACAAAACAAGAAGAAAGAAATGTGCTTACGTTGCTAGCTTCAGGACTGCCAACACTTTCAAGCGCCTTAAACTTTGGCTGCAAATTGTCCTTGAATTGCTGCGCTGGCTTTCCAGCGTGGCTGCAAAATGCGGGGCCTACGGCACTGCCACCCAGTGCCTCCTCTCTCTCCCTCCCTCCCTCCCTCCCTCCCTCCCTCCCTCTCTCTCTCTCTCTCTCTCTCTCTCTCTCTCTCTCTCTCTCTCTCTCTCTCTCTCTCTCTCTCTCTCTCACACACACACACACAGCTTTCTAGAGATGCACAAAGGACGCACGCAGGGCTCTCCTTTATAGCTGACAGCCCTGGGACAGCGCGCAAGATCAGTTGCATCGCTTCAGGGAGGAACCAAAGTGAAACAGACGAGCAGCCGAAGGGCTCCTCTTAGCAAGCAACGCTGACAGCCAGTCCGATCCACAACTCAAGGAGTGACCCAGGAGCTTCAGATGATGGAGCTGCGTTCATTTGGATCAGTGTTTCAACCCTCGAACAGCTGCCAGATTTCCGGGGCCTTGAGGACAAAGGAGTGATGTCCAGCCAGGAAACGGATCAAGCCCCAACACCCCTCCTTTGAGGAATTAAACATTGCTGCACTGGTGTCAGGCTGATTAAATGAAGTGGGATATATATCCCATATATTGCCGTGGTGCAGTTATGGAGCTTTAGACCCCCTTCTTCAGAAAAAAGAGATGACGGCTAGCCATGCTGCTTTGGGGTGGAGGTGGGGGGCTCTCCTATTCATTCTGCTGAGAGGAGCCCTTGACATCATTGACCCAATGCAGAGAAATGTGCAATTTAGGCTGTCTGGAAAGAAGGGAATCCCATGGAGGGCAGTGGGGGGCTTAGCACCAAGGAAAAGTGCCTGCCCTGATCCTCTAACTCTCACCATTGTCAATCCAGCATTGAAGACTGCCCACATCACTTTGGGTTGTGTGTTGTTGCCAATGGGTGGAGGTTCCAAAAAGTTCATTGATGCCTTTCAGGAGGTGTCAGAAAACCAAGTTTCCAACTGGTTCTTCTAAGTAACAGACAGCAGAATTACTGGCAGATTTTCTTGAAAAGCTGCCCTTTTCAGTTCTAGCAGTGCTTCTCCTTAAGTGGTAGCTTTGATTCGTTTTTATCTCACACACAAGTTAAACTGGAATACTGGAATCGCAGCCAAAATGAATCTTATTCCCATCCTAAAACAAAGGGACGCTCCACCCTTACATTCTTAGATGCCACCCATTTATATTTAAATGTATATCCCAGTTTTCTGCTGTTGATCAGAACCCAATGCAGGTCATAGTCATACCAAAACTGTAACAAAATCACAGGAAAAGAGATAACAACATAAAATAATGCACAAGCTTCCCATTCACTGGTTACAGGGGGAAAAAAGGAAAGGTGGGGAATCCAAAAGATTCCTGTGTGGCAACACTTTTCTGACAAATATAGCTGGACCAAAATACTGTTTGACTGCTACAGGAACTGTGGGCAAAAGCTGTCAAATTTTGGGCTGCAATCATAGAAATGGGAATAAATTTCATTAAACCTGATGGGGCTTTCTTCTGAGTAGACATGTACACTGTTAACTTGCCATCTTATACACACCTTCCCACCTGCAGTAGGACGTGCTGCTGTGTAAATAGGCTCAGGGTGCACAGTACCCAATTCTGAAATATGTTCCGATTCTAAAGTCCCACAGTACATACACTACATTTGCTGTAGCCTAAAAAATGTTACTGCAGCCACAAGGTAAGCAGCAGCACAAACACAAGTTGCAACACACACAAGTTATCTACAGACCACCATTTCTCCTCCAAGTCACTCCATAGTATCCTGCAGTCCATTCACAGAAATAAATGCAACTCTAATAAAAATGAAATGATAGATTAAATATTCATTATCAAAAGTTTCACACTGCTGTTGCCCTCTGTCCTCTCTAACAAATACTGAACAAATCAAAAAACATCCCAAGCTTTTTAAACTCCCCTCTCCTATCTGCTTACAAAGAGTGCTTTGAGTTGTTTGGAGGTGTAGCCTTGAAGGAAACAGCTTTGAGCATGCTCAGAACATCTCCTGGGTCTACCCAATAGGTTGGCCAGTTAATATTAGATATATTGGCTGGATTGAGATATTGATAACAGGAGGGAGAGGAAAACTGTACAACTAGGGCAAATAGTCAGTAGCTCTGGCAAGATAAAATTCTCTTTTTCTGCCTGGAGATAGATGGGTGAGGCCTCCTGTCCATAGCAATAGTTCTGGATTGAGATTGGCTGGCTGGTGCAGAGAGGTGGTTAGCCAGCAAACAGGAGATTGACAGAAGAGTATCCAAGACTTTACAGTGAAATGGGTTCTGGAGAGGAAAAAGTGTAGCTCTGAGATAAGGGGCAGGGATATTTTTTTAAAAAAATACAGGGCATTTCACTTTATTAAATAAAATAAATAATAAATAATGAAATGTTATGAAGAAGGAATAAAGTGCTGTCTGAATGCAGCCTTCGTTTACTTGGGAACCCAGGTAAATGTGCATAGAATTGCAGTCTATTAGTATCAGGGCTCATGGTGATGGTGAACCAGATGCCTCACTTAAAAAAATTAATCAGTCAATCAAACCCAGGGAAGGAAAACACTAGTGTAGCAGTAAATTGTGAAGTGTAGATCCATGCACATATATAGCATGGTGTCATGGCAGGATGACAGAGAGGAGGAAGTGGATCCAGGCGAGGGGTGTAGCTGGGACTGGGACACACTGGGGCAAGCAGGGAATGGGGAAGGAAGTACTCATGGCGTGATGGAGGATGGCGAGGGGATGGAGGTCAGTGTACAGGAACCAGAGAAGCAGGACCCATCACCAGAGCCAGAGGGCCTGTCTTCACAAACACAGTGGGCTCTGAGGTGTAGGGAGCAGCAGGAGTGGCACTCTAGGAGGCAAGGGCCCACAACTCAGCTCCCTAGCTAGCCAGCTGGGGCTTGCTAGCTCTGGGAGGAGGGGTGTGATTCCTCTGCTGGAGTAGGCTTGGAACAAGTGAGGGTCACCTGCCTCATCAAGCCCAGATGCTGCAGTCAGCATGCAAAGTACCATAGGGCAGCAGAGCTGAGCGGCTGTGCCTGCTCAACTGCCTGTGTTAAATGACCTTGGCATGGATGTACCTGGACCTCTATGGGACTGTAGTTTGTGGGATGTAATCCATTGGGAGCAGTCAAGTACAACATTCCTTGTTTTGCTAGAGTGGACATGCAAAGGAATATTTGGTCCAGCCAGTGGAAACTTCCTGTTCCTCCTGGGGCGTCCTTCTTTGCATGTGACTTGTAGGTGGGCATGGCCTTTCCAGACCTGGCTAAAGGTCCAGTCACACTGCCACCTTTCTCTCTTTCATCTTCCCTTTCTTTTCTTTTTTTTTTAATATAATTTTTATTATTTTCCAATACAAAAAATACAATTATGCCAAATTTTCACAGATTTTCACAAATTTGTTACTTTTTTAGACTTCCTTCGGATTCTCTGACAACCATCCATATTTACTTCTCAGTTTACGCATTTCTCTGTTTATATTGCCATTAAACTTCCCTCCCACTCCTGTTTGTTTTTTTAACAATATATCTCTGTTTTCACAGTGCTTCTTGAAATCCCACCAGTGTTGTTTGCACATCACATTTCATCTTCCCTTTCAACTTGCAAACTTCCTGGACTGCTAGCCTGCAGTCACTAGGTTAACTCCCATATGGGGTAAACCTTTTTGTACATGTTTGTAACTTTAAGCCTAAAGCCTGCCTTCAGGGATCACACTGTGCTCTGCCTGATTGTAGGTAAAACTACTTTTGTTACTTATGGATAAGACTGTGGTGTCTTTATTCTTTTAGGAGGGATTCAAAAGGGGATCTTACCAGGAACACACAATTCAGTCTGAGCTAGATTGAATTGTATAATAGTAAAAGGCTCAGATGAGTCAGCAACTTGTTTTCTGCTGTGTAAAGGGGAATGCACTCTGCTAAGTAAAGGAACTTGCTAGTGCAAGTTAGGAAGGATATTAATAAACAATATATCCTCTCCTGCCACCCTCAACATTCCCACATACTTTGGGTTTGGCTTAAAGTTTTTTTCTAGTTATAGCAGGAACACTTGGGATCTCATCTGATTTCTGAAGGAACAGGAACGTTGATTCAGAGAAGAAAAGGGTGGGTCACTCATTTCACTAGTCTCAGGTAGAATTGTATTTTTGGAGAGAGTGCTTCTGGATTCTTGCAATGGTATGCATATCTCTCCAAGACTTAGGTCTACCTATTTCAAAATATCAATGGGATTGCATACAACTATTCAAGTCTGTGATCAAGCACCATTTGCATTAATAATACTTAAGGTTGCCTAATCTCTTCTGGATTGTGTTCCTAATGTCCCAGGGAGTGGTCTGAAAGCCTATGATGTAATTCTACTATTCAAGATACAGAAGTCCGCCTGGGTGGGAAGCCATGAGTAAAGCATTTGTAGGCTGCTCTTGAGCAGCTGTGTGGTATATAGTGGAAAAAACCCTAGACTTAGACTAGAAATACCTAGGTTCAAATTGCTACTCCTTTGGTCAATCACAGCTGTCAGGAGGATGAAGATAGCCCTTGAACCCAAAGGTCAATGTGTGAGAATTGGGCCAACCACAGGCATGCCAGGAGAAAAAAATAGGATACAGCAAATAACTACTGCTACTAAAAATAATAAAATAACACCAGTGCTCCCTGTGACAGTTGTCCCCAGCTCATGCAAATACAAAAACAATAATACAGTGGTACCTCGGGTTAAGTACTTAATTCGTTCCGGAGGTCCGTACTTAACCTGAAACTGTTCTTAACCTGAAGCACCACTTTAGCTAATGGGGCCTCCAGCTGCCGCTGCACCCCTGGACCACTATTTCTGTTCTCATCCTGAAGCAAAGTTCTTAACCTGAGATACTATTTCTGGGTTAGCAGAATCTGTAACCTGAAGTGTTTGTAACCCGAGGTACCACTGTATATATTTTTCTAAAAATAACTGCTTGGAAGAGAAGTAACATATATACAAAGAAGAGAGAACTGGGTTCTAACTGTACTCACTGAGTTACTTTGTTTATAATATTATATTTTAGTCTCAGTTCCCTAGCCCTAAAATGGGAAGAGTAGTCTGTTCTCTTGAGGAAATGAATGCTACACCCGATACAACATATTGCTTACGCTCTGTGCTATTTGAAGTTTTATTTATTTATTCCAAACTTCTAAGGAACATCTACAATTTGCATTCTTGTAACCCGGAGCTGAGAGCCCATTTTGAATGTAGATTTTAGATTTCTATACTCAATCCAGATGTACAACTGGCTTTGCCCTCTGATAGCGTTTTTCTTCTACTCAGCACCTTTTGCTGTTCCTGGTAGAAATGATAATGAGAAAGTATTCCAGCAGGAGGAGCTGGTTTAGAAGCAAATGGATTCCATGGCAACTCCTGACTCTGCATGACACCGAGTAACAAGCCTCAGTGTTGGAAATTGCCTGCATTATCTTCCTTCCCAAGATCAGGTCTTTACGTAGGGGTTTCCTTGTTTTAAATCAAAGATGTTAAGAGTTTTGCATTCTGTGCACGGAGAAGCACAAAAGGGAGTGGCTGTCCACGTCAAAATATACACATAGGCTACTATCCATTGAGCTTCAGGGGTCCCCCCCAATGCAGCTCTCAGATAATGATGATGATAATAATGATAATAATAGCTGAGAAATGCACTGAATTTGGTCCCTTATGAAAGAAGGCGCTTCTGTAGCAGCAGAAAAAACACAAGCGTTGATGAGGATCAGCAAAATATGAAAGCTGAATCACATTTGGATTGGGTAAGCGGTCAGTAGGCTTGCTGTACTCTGAAAAGAAGAAGATGCTCCAGTGAAAAACAATTAGTGCTTCCCCAAGGGGGCTATTCCATGAAACGTCAGAGGAGAAAAGCTGGGCAAGATGTTGCATCTTTGTAATCATCTGTGCAGGCTGGATGGGTATTTACAGGGGTGCTGCAGGCACCACACAGGTAAGTGGCATAGGGCTGTCATACGTCCAGATTTTCCTGGACATTACTGGGATTTCAAAGGTGGAGTTGACGTCAGTGTGTGTGTGGGGGGGGGGATTTATGAAAAGGTGGCTATGGCAACCCTAAAGCAGCAGGACTTTCAAAGTAAGAGTATAGCAAGAGTTTACTCCTTCAACGGGTTGCGTCTCCCAATCTTGCTAAGCATTCTTTTTTACATATTGCCAGTCGGATCTGGAGGGTTTCATCCAGCCTCAAGGTGGGTGTGGCTCGAATTGCAGTTCAATAACAACTAATGTTTATTATGCATCAAACAGCTACTACTAAACTAATGAAATGACATTGTTGTGAACTTTGGGTGGTAGAAACAAAGCCAAACAGGGCTGCTGAGAAGCAAGGAGGTTTGCAGAAGTACAAAAAGTCCATGAAGATTGGGCCTGCGTAATGGCAGTGGAATGTTGAACATCAGCTGGAAACGGAAAAATGAGAATTGGGAGCAGGAATGGAATCCCCTGCTTGAACTGCACAATTTATGGGCAAAGAGGAAGGTTCCTGCTACAAGGTGAGAATATACAGCAACGTTTTGTTAACTACAGTGGTCCTCTGGTTGCGAACAGGATCCGTTCCAGACCCCTGTTCACAACCTGAGCAGAATGCAACCCATGTGTGCGTGTCCGCGGGTCGCGATTCGCGGCTTCTCCACATGTGCATGATGTCATTTTGAGCGTCTGCGCATGCTTGAGTGGCAAAACCTGGAAGTAACCCTTTCCATTACTTCTGGGTCGCCACGGGACGCAACCTGAAAACATTTAACCCAAAGCGACTTTAACCCGAGGTATGACTGTATATCCATGGATGAGTACCAGCACGGTCAGTTGCTGTTTCTGACATATAAGATAGCACAAGGAATTCATATTTTGTGATCGATAACTGTTCTGATTCATGTATTTTATTCATTTTATCTATATTGTTTTGAATCATTTATTTTACTTACAGTGGCGTAGCGTGGGTTGTCAGCACCCGGGGCAAGGCAAGTCATTTGTGCCCCATAACCCGTGGATTTGCACCCCCTGACCCGTGGATTTGCGCCCCCTAACCCTAACCCCCAGATGTTGCACCCTGTGCGGCCGGCCCCCCCTGCACCCCCCACGCTATGCCACTGTTTACTTATATCTTTATTGGATTTTTTTTCTGTGTTTAGGAATTGTTGTTTGTATCTGTTCATGCTTTATTGTTCTTGTCAGTTGCTTTGACCTCAACGTGGTTGTTGGGAAATTAGCATACAAATATGAAATCAAATCAAATCCATATTGCCAGAATGGCACCCTCCATGCAGAAGAGAGATACATCTTCAAGGGGGTGTGCAAGCTCAAGCTTTGCAGGACAGTTGTTTGAAAGAACAGCTGCCTCCCAAAAACAGGCCAATGAGCGATGAATTCTGACTATTGGGAAAATTCAGAAAAAAACAGAAGAGGGAGAATGGAATGGAATCTATTGGAAGAGGGCTGGCTGACACTCTGAACAGAACCCTCAGCAACATTTTCGTTGCTGTTTCCCTTTGTAACTCCTCCTTCTCCTGCTAATACTAGGGATAAAGAGCTTAATCTGCTTTGTGTTTTCTGTGTCTGCAAGCAAACAGATAAAATTCCATTTTTTCTTCAAATCTTTGTATTCTGTGCTTTAATTTGATTTGATACTTAGGAAGCAGCCTTATAACAGGACGGAAGCCTTCTCCATCTTCCCTGGCATTGACTACCCCAGCTATGGTCTGAGAATATACCTTCTCAGGTATATATTTTCACAGCCTAGGCCAAGGGCTGGCAACAAAACCAATATCTTTGTTACTTAACAGAGCCATGATCCTAGTAAGCTCCATGACATAGGACCCAGAGCTCTCTGACTTGACTAGATCTACAGATTACTGTTGTTCAGCATGTAAGCAGTGCCATATACTATAACATGGTTCCCATTATACAACTATGATTGTGTAATGGGAATTTATGAACAGTATGGTGCACAGGCATTTCTGGTTGGTCTCGTATCATATCTCACAATAGTTATCACTGTTGCATTGGAACAAAGTTGTCTCTTGTGGTTTGTGTTTATATTATATGGCTCCATTAATAACAGCAAACACTTCTTTGTGGCAAATGCCAGTCTGCATTTCCAGTAACTTGCACTGAGAACAAACAAAACCCTACTACTTCTAAATTCCTGACGGGGGCAAAAAACTGCCTTCTCCAATGACTCAAAGGGCAACATGATTCTTGTTTGGGGAGGCTGCCACCCAGCCCATTTCAGAGGCTCATCTTCACCTTCTTTTTCCTGAAACACAAAGTGAAACTAAAAAAGACAAATGAACTGAATCTGAATGGTAAAAATACAAGAGAAAGAGTGGAAATAATTTGAAAACCCAAGCAGCTTCAGTGCACAGCATTAAAACACACACACACACACACTCCCTTGACTGTCCAATTCCTACACAGAAATTTAAGTGAAACTTAACTTTCACATTCTCAAAAAACCCGAGATAAATGATAGTCAGAAACTGACACTGGGAGCGATATTACACAGAGTAATTAATCCCTAATGATGGCAAATAAACCAAGTTGGGTGAAAACCCCCCAGCAACCTTCCACCAAGTGTAATTGGCAACAGAAGTTTGTTCTAAACGGAAGAGTTGTAACACTTAGCAGCAGGGAGGAAAGATACCACTGGAAGCACAGTGTGAAAGCATCTCTCAGTCTGTGCCAATTAATGGGCTGCACTACTGCTTCAAGGTGTGAATGCTCATGGTCTGAAGAATCTAGTTTGCAATAATGGCTTCTAATATGTTAATAAGCAGCAAAGGAAAAGCAGTGCTTCACATTTGAAGGGACATGTAATGACAGCAATATATTAAGTTTATATATAAATGTAGGGATGCACACAGGGATATGTCACAGTCTGAGCACTCAGATCGTCCAGAGGGGGGCTGCTAGTTGTCCCACATGTAACAGAAGCCTGACTGGCCTCCACTGGAAGCCAGGCATTTAATATCGCTGGTCTGATGCTCTCTCTTCCAGCAGATATGTGGCAGGCACCCTTGCTTTTGACTTTCAGGCATCTCTTGAAGACTATTTTTGCCTACAGACCCATGCAGTTAACTTCTTTCTTAAGTAGCCATTCATTAATAATTGCTCTGTACTGCTTTTAATACTTTTTAAAAACGTATATTGCAGTGATCCATCCAGATATTTTGTTGGAGGGTGGAATTCTTATTCTTATTGGCAAATAAGTTAACTGTTGGTGATGATTTTGACTTTCAAACATTCTTTTCTGAAGTCGAGCTAAACATGTCAACAGCTATTTGGAAAAACGGCAATGCAGCCACTTTTAACTTCGATCTCCTCTGACTCCTACACAATTCATTTTGAAATGCACTTGCATTTGTGCACTGGGATTACACAAATGGCTTTTAGATAAAGATTGAAGGCAACTGGCTCTGTATCTGGAACCCAGATCTGAACATGGGGATGACAAAAGCAGTGCAGTAGCCACTGACTGATCTGCCCTCCAAAAGTAAGAGTAGGATTCATCAAGTCCTTGAAAAACACAGAATTTGACTTGTGCCATGATTAGAATGACCGCTTGAACCAACTATGTATCTAGGATCTGTTCAAAAACTTTCTTGAAGCAGTAAAATAAATTGCCAAGATTTTCTCACCACATCAGTTGTTCACCCAAATTCACATCCTTTTGAATTTTTATGCAAGACGAACTCCAAACAAGAATTGGAATGACTTTAAAATAAACAAAATGCAAGTTTTGAGGCAGAAATTTTAGTTCCTTCAGCATCTTCCAAAGCAGGGACCAGGAAGCCCTTTTCATCCCTTGGGATGCATTCTTTTCTGGAAGACGCATGGCACTAGCAGGGCAGGGCCAGAGGAAAAAGTGAGCAGAGCAACAAAAGTGAATTGTTACTTTTACACAGGTAGGTTACTGTCTACACCCCCACTAGCCTCCAGCCACCCATCAAAGCAAGAAGCACCACCAGGAGACAATCACTCATTCCAACCAAGTAAAAACACCCAGGAAAGATGCTAAGTAGGGGTGAGTGGTAAGGGATAGGGCCTAGGGAAGAAATTCAAGGGCCAGAGGGATGTATTTGCCCCATGGGCCTGAGGTTCCCCAGCCCCGTTCCAAAGTTATAAGGAAAAATGACGGGTCCTTAACTGCAGATTACTGAGTAGAATTTTCAAATGATATGCGGCTTCCACAAATAAGCACTTCTGTGTGTGCATTTGCAATTTATAACAGGAACTACTAAGCAATGTGAAGTGCAAGAAAAGATTTGTGCTTTCTTCAGTGGCCAGCAGCAGACGCAATTTGCCAACACCAACCATACAACGTTCATTAGGAGGCCTCATCAATGCGGAGAATGGTGGAGCCAAGTTAAAATGAGAAACCTGGAGCTTCATTAGGAGATACAATCCAAGACTCTTACTAATATATTTAATTGTTATGCAATGTAATAACTGTGGATAATCTTTCTTGTAAAGGGATTATTTTCTGTCTATAGTAAGAAATTCTCCATAAAGTAACTGACATAGAGATCCAAGTGGGAGATTTGCAAGAGATCTTTCTCAAAAGAATTCCTAGCAGGGAAATTATACTCGCTCACTTAAAGGCCCAGTTGTTTAACCTCACCCTGCTGCCAGTCTTCCTTATGGATTTGCAAAATAAAAAACTATAGATTTTCTTCAGTGTAGGCTGGTTGTGTCTCAGATCCAACAAGGCATGCTAAAATACACAAGGCAAAGTTATGTTTCAGATTGTGGGGCTGATGCTTCTGAATTGATTTTTATTTTTTTAAAATTGTTATTTTCTATCATTTCTCATGACTCTGCACCGTGGCATGAGAGGTGCTGATAAATTCTTTTTCTATTTTTTAAATGTTACTTGGAATTCATACTCCAAATCCCAACATTGCACTTTAAAAATGCTTTCTCATAATCACAATTTAACATGAACTACTGACATTTTAAGAGGAGTTGGTGTTGCAATTTAAGAACCAAAAGTGGTCATCACTAAATGCTGGCAACAAACAAGAAGGGGTCACTAATCACAATACATTTTCCAAGGGACACTGCTGGAGAAGACAAGCCTTGGTCTTCTACAGAATAGTCTTTCTTAATTAAATCTAGGCTAGTATGCTCAAATAAAAACCATGTTTTTAGAATTTAAGTATGTGGCTCAGAATGGAAAGGGTCATGCTTCTTACTGTGCAAATGTGCTCTCCTATCATATGAAATCTTACAAACAGTTCAGTGAACTCTGGCCCTCAATTTCTATGGTTTCTGTCCGAAGTATGATTGTAATGGACCATGCATTACTCTACTTCAGAAAAACTGAGACATCCAAATAAATCAAAATACTTTTTTTGGGGGGGGAAAAACAAAGACTTAACATCTATTCATGCATTTGTCCTGGAATACAGCACTTTAGGCTTGGCAATTGTTTTAAAATGTTACAATAAAGTTTTAAAAAATAAATAAATAAAAATAAAATAAAATGTTGCATTACATTTTAAATATAAGGTCATAAAGCAATGAGCTTGGGACCAGTTTGGTGAGAAACCACATTATACAAGCTGGAATAGCTACTTATTAAGTTTTGAGATCTGCAGATAGGCTTGTGAAACTGTTCTGATGTTCTTTATCTTTCCCCTTGATAGCATTAAAATGACAGCACTTCAGTGACATTTTCCAGTGCATGAATATCATCTTTCAGCTCTATAATGGCTTCCCAAACATCTTTGGTTTCCATCTTCATTTTCTCTCTCTCCATGTGGCGCCTGAGGTTTTAGCTGTTGGTTGATTAAGATGTCATTTTCAACATCTCTTACCATTTTCTAAATCACCATCGTTAGTTATATGATCACTCCCTAATTCATTGTCATTTGTTCCAAGATATTCTCATAATATTGGAAAAATGCCTGTCACACAGAATTTGCCTTTAACCTGCAAGGTTTATCAGGGAACAGTAAAAAAGAAAAAAAAAAACCACACACACCACACATAAATAACTACATCAGATGTTTAGAATATATATATTTTTCCTTGGTTTAAAATTCTCCTGATTGATTATAGTTGCACAGCCTGCTGTCTGGAATATATATAAAGTTTGCTTAGGATCTATTTTATATAAAGCTGATAGCAATAAATTTGCCTCCATTAGGTAGACTGTGAATTTATTTTACAAAGCCAATTATTTTTTCGCAACAAGGACATTTCAGACATATTTTGAAAATCTAATGTCCTAAAAACATAGCAAACAACACTAAGTGACAAAAGTAATATGTGAACACAGATATTTGGCATGAATAAACCCGCTTCAATCAAAGCGCAACTTCATATTGTGATAATATGAAAACCATCCCAATGAAACTAAAACTAAAACCGAATAAAACTAAAACTAAAACTAAACCCAATAAAACTAAAACTAAATGAAACTAAACTAAAACCATCCCAATGAAAAGGAAATGCAAGAAAGCAAAGTGGCTGTCCAACGAGGCCTTACAAATAGCGGGGGAGAGAAGGCAAGCAAAATGCGAGGGAGATAGTGAAAGATACAGGAAATTGAATGCAGATTTCCAAAAAATAGCAAGGAGAGACAAGAAGGCCTTCTTAAATGAGCAATGCAAAGAAATAGAGGGAAACAATAGAATGGGAAAAACCAGAGATCTGTTCAAGAAAATTGGAGATATGAAAGGAACATTTCGTACAAAGATTGCCATAATAAAAGACAAAAGTGGAAAGGACCTAACAGAAGCAGAAGACATTAAGAAGAGGTGGCAAGAATACACAGAGGAACTATACCAGAAAGAAATGGATGTCTCGTATACCCCAGGTAGTGTGGTTGCTGACCTTGAGCCAGACATCCTGGAGAGTGAAGTCAAATGGGCCTTAGAAAGCACTGCTAATAACAAGGCCAGTGGAAGTGATGATATTCCAGCTGAACTATTTAAAATTTTAAAAGATGATGCTGTTAAGGTGCTACACTCAATATGCCAGCAAGTTTGGAAAACTCAGCAGTGGCCAGAGGATTGGAGAAGATCAGTCTACATCCCAATCCCAAAGAAGGGCAGTGCCAAAAAATGCTCCAACTACCGCACAATTGCACTCATTTCACACGCTAGCAAGGTTATGCTTAAAATTCTACAAGGAAGGCTTAAGCAGTATGTGGACCGAGAACTCCCAGAAGTGCAAGCTGGATTTCGAAGGGGCAGAGGATCCAAAGACCAAATTGCAAACATGCGCTGGATTATGGAGAAAGCTAGAGAGTTCCAGAAAGACATCTACTTCTGCTTCATTGACTATGCAAAAGCCTTTGACTGTGTCGACCACAGCAAACTATGGCAAGTTCTTAAAGAAATGGGAGTGCCTGATCACCTCATCTGTCTCCTGAGAAATCTCTATGTGGGACAAGAAGCTACAGTTAGAACTGGATATGGAACAACTGATTGGTTCAAAATTGGGAAAGGAGTACGGCAAGGCTGTATATTGTCTCCCTGCTTATTTAACTTATATGCAGAATTCATCATGCGAAAGGCTGGGCTGGATGACTCCCAAGCCGGAATTAAGATCACCGGAATAAATAGCAACAACCTCAGATATGCAGATGACACAACCTTGATGGCAGAAAGTGAGGAGGAATTAAAGAACCTTTTAATGAGGGTGAAAGAGGAGAGCGCAAAATATGGTCTGAAGCTCAACATCAAAAAAACGAAGATCATGGCCACTGGTCCCATCACCTCCTGGCAAATAGAAGGGGAAGAAATGGAGGCAGTGAGAGATTTTACTTTCTTGGGCTCCATGATCACTGCAGATGGTGACAGCAGTCACAAAATTAAAAGACGCCTGCTCCTTGGAAGAAAGGCGATGGTAAACCTAGATAACATCTTAAAAAGCAGAGACATCACCTTGCCAACAAAGGTCCGATTAGTAAAAGCCATGGTTTTCCCAGTAGTGATGTATGGAAGTGAGAGCTGGACCATCAAGAAGGCTGATCGCCGAAGAATTGATGCTTTTGAATTATGGTGCTGGAGTAGACTCTTGAGAGTCCCATGGACTGCAAGAAGATCAAATGTATCCATTCTTAAGGAAATCAGCCCTGAGTGCTCACTGGAAGGACAGATCGTGAAGCTGAGGCTCCAATACTTTGGCCATCTCATGAGAAGAGAAGACTCCCTGGAAAAGACCCTGATGTTGGGAAAGATTGAGGGCACAAGGAGAAGGGGACGACAGAGGATGAGATGGCTGGATAGTGTTCTCGAAGCTACAAACATGAGTCTGACCAAACTGCGGGAGGCAGTGGAAGACAGGAGTGCCTGGCGTGCTCTGGTCCATGGGGTCACGAAGAGTCGGACACAACTAAACGACTAAAGAACAACAACAATATTGTGATAATATGCATCAATGGAAAGCATTACATATTTATATATGGCATGTAGTTTCCACATAATCCACATTTAATGGATAGAACAATGCTGCTAATGGTCTAGTCTATCTCCAGCTCAGTCCCGTATGGGGCTTCGCTTCACCAGATTGGTGTTGATTTTTTTAAAGTATTTTACAGCCTGGTGAAGTAGAGGTAGCCACAATGTAAAACTCAAACTCAAAAGCACTCCAAGGATATAGTTAATTTCTTGAAACAGTTGACCCCTGCATCTCCGTACACTGGTCCTACTCTTAATGGGGAAAAAAATTAAGATAGATATTAACAACTTTTTTGTTGTATTACCACTATTCAGCTAATTATGCATCACACTGATTTAATTCTAGGAAGCAATTGCTTTACAGCTGTGGGCATTGCAAAGCCATTCAATTTATTTCCTGGCACCATGAGGTGTATAGTTAAAATATCATAGCCTTTTCAAAAATGTAGATTTGGATGCAAGCTGAACACAATAAAAACTATCTGCAGCTCTCTGAGGAAGTTCAAAATCGCTGGATATATTTCTCAGACTCTCTCAAAAATTAGAGCATTCTAGTGGGTATGTTTTAAAAAATGACTTTGAAAGGGTTATTTTTCACTGAGGAGCTGACCCATTGAAACTATCCAGTCCATTGTGTGCGCAGGGATAATGAAAATATCAGGTAGATATTTCCTTTCTATGGAAGGCATTCAGAAATACCCTTCTGTATTCTCTGTGTTAACTTATCTGAAGCACAGTGAACATTTATGTAAAAATACCCTCCAAGGAAATATAAGTACTTTCAGGTAAAGAACAAAAGCACCCAGTATTGCAAACCTGAGAGTCCTTGAATAGACTCTTAAACCCATAAATATGTTACATTAAATAGCAGGATTTCAAAGGCAACGAGAAAATATGATGCACCCCAACCAATGTGACCAAATGAGCATGATATCTGTATATTAATTATTCTGTTTGCAACAAAATAGTTTAAGAGCTTTATCTCAGAATATTAGACAGGTCTCAGCAGCATCATTTAGTTGTGATACAAAAGGTAGGAGAATAGAACTATTATTGGCATGTCATTCCATATTTATTTATTCAACTTGTATGGTGAGGTAGGTGAACATAAAAATAATAACGTAATTATACTGGCATTGGAAACAAAGCACCTTTTCCTGAAACAGTGGAAAACCTTAATACTGAATATTGTGGTGCTTTCTATCTAGCTCCCTGCTGCTGTTGCTGGCTTGTTAAATGGGTAAAGCAAACCGCTATAGATGCTGCTCTTGGGCAATACCTGGGCTCACCAAAAACAAAGCACACGGTTCTCCGCTACTGGTTCAATCCAGACAACATGGAAATAGTTTTAGATGTGGTGCATCAATGCAGATGCGGGTTCATCCTGCTCTGGAGGGGTTTACATTGCCCCTAAAGGATCAGGGTTTGCAGCTTGGGAGATGTAATGGTTCTAGGGGTTGCTCATGCGTAAGTCCGGACAGCCACCGATCCGTGGCTGTCTCAATCACTGGCAGAATCCATCAGTGGGCGTTTCTTGAACTTCTTCCAGCAAAAAAGTTCTTTGACGCCTAGTCTCCTCCTACTCTCCCTGCGCGGAAGTGTGGGCAGTGGAGGACCCGTGCTCTCCCCGCTGGTCTCCGGCGAGGAGTCCTGGAGCCCCCTCGCCGATTCCCCCATCTGCCCCCCTTCTTCGCTGGTGCTACGCTGATTTCCTTCCCCAGCAGATGGGCTGCCTCTCTCCCTACTGGGACCCTCTCCGGCATCCCTCTGGAGCCTTCCCTCTGCCTTTGGCTCCGATGGCAGTTCCCTGACAGGAGATGTTCACTGATGCCACCTTGTTGGTAGAGACACAAGTGGCTTTTGCAGTGCAAACAGCCTTTTGTTAACTTCAGTTGATATACCAACCACAGCCACATCTGTATGGAGACAGCCTTCCTTCAGTTATCAGTGCTGGTAGCCTCCTGCTTTGATTACTGGAATGGAGTTGCCTTTGAAAATGACCCAGAAGCCTCAGTTGGTCGAGAATAGGGGGCACCACTTACCTGGGACTGTGCAATTAGCTCATATTACACCATTGCTTTGTCAGCTGTCCTGGATTCCAGTCCGCTTCCAGGACCAATTCAACATTCTGGCTTTAACATATAAAGCTCCAAACACCTTGGAACTAGGTTACCTGAAGGACAGCCTCTTCCCTTATGGACCAACACATATCAGACCACCACTTTTGGAGGCCCAAGTAAAGCTTTGGCATTGGGGAAGGGGCTTTTCAGCGGCAGCACCTTGGGAGTGGAATGCTCTCCCCAGAGCACACACTTTGCTGTATTTTGGGCAGCAGATAAAACCCTTTTTACTTTCTCCAGCTTTTTAAATTCTTGATTTTTATATCGCAAACCTATTGAATGTATTTCTTTGTGCTTTATTATCGTAAGCTGCCCAGATAACTTTATATGCCACCCAGAAACTAACAAACAAAAATACCCATTAACATCGTTTTGTACTAGCTATTAATTAGGCCTTTCTAAATACATTTGGGACGCGGGTGGCGCTGTGGGTAAAAGCCTCAGCGCCTAGGGCTTGCCGATCGAAAGGTCGGCGGTTCGAATCCCCGCGGTGGGGTGCGCTTCCGTTGTTCGGTCCCAGCGCCTGCCAGAGCAGCGATGTCACGCTGGCCACGTGACCCGGAAGTGTCTCTGGACAGCGCTGGCCCCCAGCCTCTTGAGTGAGATGGGCGCACAACCCTAGAGTCTGTCAAGACTGGCCCGTACGGGCAGGGGTACCTTTACCTTTACCTTTAAATACATTTATCAAGTACAGTAGCAGTGTTGTTTTAATGAGGAATTTTTTAGAACCCCCCCAATAAACTTACCAGTATTATCGACTGCAGTACAAGTCTACAGACATTAAACATGCATTGCTCCTTTACATTCCTAATTTCAGCTTGAACCCCTTTGTATGTAACTTGAAACGCCACAGCCTATTGAATGTACAGTCAATACTGAAGTCCTTTAAAAGGCCCGTGGGTACAATGACTTTTCAAACATATGATGTGCTTAAGTGCTGAACTTTATTACTATTTCCTATACATTTTACACAGAAAATTCTGAGATGACAAAATGTGCCACAGGCATTGTCTTCAGTACAAAACCTTGCAATGTACCTCAGCAAAGTTCCCCCATCACCATGTCTCATAAATTAAAGGGGGGAAAGGACCATTTACACAGAGTGGCTGTGACTGAAATACTTCATTCATGCCCAAACCATCCATGCAGCTGGAACTTTCTTGCCTCTTTGAGAGCTAGTTTGGAATCTCCAGCTTACTTACACATAAATGGTGTGCTTGGATCACAGAAAGTGGCTGCAATGATGATTTCAGGAAGACTAATGAAAAGGTTAAGTTTTTGCAAATCAAAGTATCTGTTCCTTTCATTTCCTGACCTGCTGAAACCAACAGTGGTAATATACATTAATAGGAAAACAGAGCCGCTTTGCAAGAAACCTAGAAAATGATTTATTTTAAAAAATGCAACCCTTTTATTGGGTAAAAGGCCACTGTGGCTAACTCTGTGTTATCAGAATCAATACAGTAGTCATTTTCAATTTCCTAGGTGTCGAAGTTGGATGCTGATTGCACTTGGGCAAACACAATTCCCTTTCCCAGAATGAACATGTGGGCACAGGTGAGTACAAAGGCCATGTTAGTTCAGAGCCAGGTCATTTAAGGCACCAGAGATCTCTGTGTTGACCTGTGCTGCAGTATTGGTTGGTAGGGTATTCAGATAAATGTCATACTGCTGGTCCATTCCGAGGTAGCTGTCACTCATAAGATACAATGTGTAGATATACCTGTGATAAAGTGAAAGAAAAGGATATCAGTTTGTTTCGCTCCCACAAAAAGAAGTCCCCGTTTCAAAAACCAAAACAGCATTCATTCAGTAGTATCTTACTTTCCAGGAATTTCTGGGGTGTAAAAAGCAACTGAAACCGCACTCTGATTCCTGACATATCCAACTCTTTTCAAAGCAACAAGTTCCTTTTTGTCCACTTCTCCTAGGATCAAGAACCACCCTTCGTCTTTAGTCTTGGGGAACCGCGGTGCAATGGCTTTGCTGTCTTGCCTGCCCTGGAAGGAAGAAAATGCACATTTATGGAATGACCACCCTAAATTTCTAAGTTGTGCGCAGCAGTTTAAAAAAGCACAGTGGGCAAAATCAAAATTAATTGTAAAAACAGAACGTGGACTTAATATAGGCATTTTAAGCTGAAATAGAAAGGTATTTGTCAACTACTAGAAGTTCAGCTGGGAGGTGGCCTGTCTAATCCTGGCCAGGAGGGACTTCCACAGGGTTGGGCTACAATACTGACTGCTTGGCTCCTGGCGGATATGAGCTGTTCATCTGAGTCATGGGTAATCACTAATACGGACTCCCCCCATTGATTGGGCAGGAATATAAGGAAACAGGCAATCCTTAAGCCAGGCATAGGCAAACTTGTCCCTCCAGATGTTTTGGGACTACAACTCCCATCATCTCTAGCTAACAGGACCAATAGTCAGGGATGATGGGAGTTGTAGTCTCAAAACATCTGGAGGGCCGAGTTTGCCTATGCCTGCCTTAAGCTATCCTGCATCAAAGTTGTTAGGGGCCTTGTAAACTAATAGAAGAACTTTGAACTTGACTCAGTAATATATATGGGCAGCTTTTTAAGCAGCAGAGGTACATGCTGGCAATTGTCTGTTGCCACCAACAGTCTAGCTGCAGCAGTTTGCAACACATGGAGCTTCTAGAACTGGTCTCGGAGAGATCTGGTATATACCACATCAAGAAAATACAATAGCTGTGTAGAGAATGTCTTTGAGTCTGTACATGATTTAATGCCTTATAGCTGAGCATGTGATCAGGGAGTGTTAGGTTCACACCAGCTGGAACCACCTCTTTCACTATGTCATATATCCACATATAGGAGGTCTCATATGCACAGAGTCCTAACCACATGGCACATGTGATGAGTGAATACAGATAGTTGTCTGAATCTCGACCTCTTGATTATTATATAGCTGTGACCATCCACATTGGGCTTAGAATTCACAATACGGCGAATACAAGCCCTACCATGTGATTTTTCAAGCAAAATAGTCATCATATGAAACTGACCTGATGGAGCCATACCATGATGACTCTAAGATATCCAAAAGGAGGACAAAAAATGGGCATTGGGCACCAGTGAGAGGGACAGGGACAAAGAACAGCAAAAAAATTCTACCTTGGTGTAGCCCACATGCAATCTCCTCAAGTTTATTTGGAGGACATATTCTTGGTCCGCATGCAACTTGATCCACTTTTTGTTATCCCGCATGTTTGTTGCCAGCATTGGGACAGGTAGTTCATTCTGTTCTTGAACCTCATCATCCGAGCCACCTTTAATAGTCATATTAACTTCTATAACGGGCAAGTGGGACAAGAAATGCCAAGCCTGTAGAGTAGGAAAAACACAAAAAATAAATTTGTCTCCCAAACATTCTCAACTGTTTTTGTTTTTCAATTTTACGTGCAAAATCTCATTCTGTAATTATGTGTTTCATTCTGGATTTTTGTATATAACAAAACTGCTGTCCATTATTCCTTTGCAGGTCTTAACTTTCCATTGCAGGGGTGGGGAACTCTTTTGGCCTGGTGGGTCAGATCACTATCAGTCCCCACTCCTATGGGCCAACATTGACATTAGGACGCCTTATGAGTGGCAAGTGTGCTGCCTCACCCACCTGCCTAAGTCCCTTGTGCAGCATTTTCCAAGCGTCTGAATATCACTCAGTTGGCAGGCATTTGGGAAATGCAGAGCAGGGGGATTCACCAGTCCCAGGCTTGACAAAGTGGCAAGCACAAGGCTGGGAAAGCTGCTTACTACAGGAACCAGCTGTGTGATCGAGATCCCCAGGAGGAACTCAAGTCATGCAGCTGATCTGTGTCTCTACCCATATCATGTAAGATGTAGTTTGGCAAAAATGGCCTTGTGGGCCAAACAGGGACCTGTACTGGGCCAACTTTGTCCTGTGGGCTGCAGGATTCCCACCCCTGCTCTGTTATCAGCCTTTTTTATTTGGCTCCTCTGCTGCATTGGGATACGAGGCTCTGATACCTATTTACTCTAGAGTTCAACAGATCAGATTGAAAGATTTGCAGAAAAGTGCTACCTGCAATGGGCACTCATATTATATCAATGGTACCCAAATTATTCCCTTTTTTAGCTGCTCAGGTTCCCTTAGTACTGAATCTATTGGTATAACCACAGGACAACTGCTGGGTAGGGAAGAAGATAGAGAGATCTCTCCACTTTTAATTTTGGTGAGAATTTTGGCCTACAATGCTACATGCCAAGCGTTGCGTACCTGAAAGACATCTTATACCACTAGTTTACGGGAGGCTCCTCTGCACATAATGCTACTCTATATGCTGTTTGGATTGTAGGGGATGTATGTTAATGAACAGCTAATGAATTAATAAATAATTAATGTTGCCTGATTAAAGAAACTTAACCAATTAAATAGTTTTAATTTAAACCCTCAATTAATTACATAAGCATAATTTGACTATAACAATATTGAAGAAAACACAACCATCAATAAATTAAACCTGATTATGACCAAAACAATAAATTTGAAGAAAACACCTACTTTGTCTTAAGCTAGTGCATGCATCTGCCTTCTTGGATGAAGCGCACCCTGCCATGTGACACCAGGTTTTTTCCCATTGTGGCTTTGATTTAATGGAAGGCCCTTTTGCTTGTGCAATGCAGAGTATTCCATTTTAAAAATTATTCCCCTGGGTTATCGCAACCTGCCACACAATATTCCACTCTGTCACAGACGGTACCTTAAAACTCAACCACTCTGATGTCTGTTGGAACTCAGACTCTGCCAAGAATATAAGGTCCAACAAATCCCTCAATTGCGTCACTAACAATTTCATTTCCCAGAAGGTGGAAGAAGCAACAAGGGGGTCATCTCTCTTGGCCCTAATTGCATTCCGTTAATCATGGGTGTATGGTGAGCAATGATCGAAGCTGAGGGGCAACAGGTAAATGGTTAGAACCATAAAAAGAACAAGTAGCTAGGTTTGCTATCCTCCAGGTAGAACAAACTTAATTTGGGACTAAGCTTTCACACCCACTAACTCAGGGGCCAGCTTATTCAGCCTCTCATAGAACTGAGAATTTCAGTCAGTCCCCAAGATACATCCTGATGTGGCATCATTACCCATTGATGGGCAAAGAAGGAGACACAGAAAAACACATGGCAGGCTGGACACAGCTCACAGGCTGTGATTGAAACAAAACATGCACACATGTGTTTGAACATACAACAGGATACTACACACCATTACATTAAACACACACACATAAATTAAACGGCTTATCTGGCTTTTCAAGAGCTCGGAAACATGGAAGATCCATAAACACACAAAACCAAGACTGGACACCAGCACTCTGTGAAACATAGCCTTAAAGTACAAAAACAGATGTTTCAGAAACATCCATCCCTGTGTCTTTCACACAAGGATATGGGCTGGAGCTACATGTCACAACTGCCACGGTAGTCCAAGAGAGAGGAAAGAAACATGGATAAAGGGTAGATCATTCCTGAATCCCTCCAAAATTGATCTCCAGTGCTTTAGGGATATTTCCCCATTTCCGTAAGAGCCAATGGGTCTGTTTGTTTTAACACGACAGCTAGAATTGTCACCATAAATATTTCACTCCTTAATTTGACTTTGCCAGCACAAACAAAGCAAATATGAAACCCCTGAAGAGTACTACACATGCTTTAGAAAGATTATTTTATGTCCATTTTTTATGTAAAAAATTCTCTTACCCCTACTGATTAAACTATTCTTCTATAAGCCACTGAAAACTACTTATAATTACATTCTGAATTAAATCTTCCCAACATAATCCATAATGAGTGAGTCACTGAAGTGCTAATTAGTGATAAGGCAAACCACAGAGAGTTCAGAGGATCAGTTCAGATAATTACCCAAAAGTTCAAATTCTTATGGAAAGTTATCCACATTCAAAGTTGCTTACTGCAACCAAAGTGGATTGAATCTTTAATGTCCTTAAAATAGTTAGCGACTATCACTTTTTCTATACTTGGCAGTTTTCAGGACTTCCTCAAGATCAAAAGTTCCTTACATTCCAGATCAGCTTTGTATTTCAAACTGGAGCTATAGTTTGAAGTGAGCAAGGGCTAAACATTAGGAAGAACTTCCTGACAGTAAGAGCTGTTTGACAGTGGAATTTGCTGCCAAGGAGTGTGGTGGAGTCTCCTTCTTTGGAGGTCTTTAAGCAGAGGCTTGACAACCATATGTCAGGAGTGCTCTGATGGTGTTTCCTGCTTGGCAGGGGGTTGGACTCGACGGCCCTTGTGGTCTCTTCCAACTCTATGATTCTATGCCTTGAGTAGCTTTGGCTGTGCCCAGAGATTCACTTCTATATGTGCTAGCTAGTGCTTGCTCTGGGTTTTGGGCAAGACAGTCTCTATGTATACCTGAAGGAGCGTCTCCACCCCCACTGTTCAGCCCAGACACTGAGGTCCAGCACTGAGCACCTTCCGGCGATTCCTTCATTGCGAGAAGCAAAGCTACAGGGAACCAGGCAGAGGGCCTTCTCGGTAGTGGCGCCTGCCCTGTGGAACGCCCTCCCATCAGATGTCAAAGAAATAAACAACTATCTGACTTTTAGAAGACACCTGAAGGCAGCCCTGTTTAGGGAAGCTTTTAATATCTGATGAATTAATTATTGTATTTTGATGTTTTACTGGAGGCCGACCAGAGTGGCTGGAGAAACCCAGCCAGATGGGTGGGCTTTAATAATAATAATAATAATAATAATAATAATAATAAACTGGTCCCCCCACTTTTCACTCTGCAGCAACTTGACAGAGATCATCAGTGGGCCCTTTGCTGGGATGTAGGTCCTTGGGAGATGCCTGACCATGTTCAACACCCCTCTCCCCAATGTTGGCACTGACGCTGACACAGGCACACACTCTTTAACCATTTCCTTATTCCACTGAGTACAGCAAACAAGGTTCCTTCAGAATTCTCAGCTTAGTCCCTTAACGGCTCACTTATTTTCTGTGACTTGGCTTGTACAGAACTGGGCAGCTGAGGGATGCAAGGGGGGAATTCTGACACAACTTCTGTTATAGTTCTCACTTGGACAGGGTTAAAAAGCTTTTCCTCTGTGCCAGTTGCATGGTACTTGTGTGGCTCCCTGTTCTCACAGTGTCCAGTCAGATGCTTGTGGGAAGCACTCAGTGACAGCCTGCTGGGAAATGGGCACTGGCCATTACTGCCTAATCCATCACAGTCAAAATGTCTTTCTTAAAAAAATGATTTTACAAGTCCCTTAACTGCAACTGAAACTTTGATAGCTTTAATCTCTATTTCAAGACAATGATAGTTTTCAAAGGAAACCAGATATAGATCTGTTGCAGATATTGCAAATCAGGAGTGGAGAACCGTTTTTGGCCAGAAGGCTACATCTTTATACCCCTCACCCCTGATAGGCCAAAGTTCACAGGGGGGCAGGGCCACCCCCCTTTCAATTACCTGGCGCTGGGGGATGTTTATAAAGGGCTTTTAAATGCCCCCCACAATTCTATTTTGAATCTTCATGGAAGTTTGAAGCAGAAATGTGGGGGTGGGTTTTATTTTTGAAGGCCTTGAAAAATCCATGCTCCTACCCTCTTGTCAGCTGATGGGGTGGGGTGAAAATGCATTTTCAACCCCCCCATCCCCTACAGTTTCTCCTTCAAATCATGGAGGTCTGAAGGAGAAGCACTGGTGGGTTGTTGTTTTGTGTGTGTGAAAGGTTTCTCTTCTTCATTCCTCCCCTACCCCACTGCCTCTGCTGCAACAAGAAGGGAGAGAGAAAAAGCCTGCATGTTGAAATCCAGGTACCTATAATAAACCTCTGTACCCTTGACAAAATTGAAGTGCAGCAAACGCTTCGCGGGAACTACGTACAGTGGTACCTCGGGTTAAGTACCTAATTCATTCCGGAGGTCCGTTCTTAACCTGAAACTGTTCTTAACCTGAAGCACCACTTTAGCTAATGGGGCCTCCTGCTGCTGCCGTGCTGCTGGAGCACGATTTCTGTTCTCATCCTGAAGCAAAGTTCTTAACCCGAGGTACTATTTCTGGGTTAGCAGAGTCTGTAACCTGAAGTGTATGTAACCTGAGGTACCACTGTATTGTCTTAGAGCTTTGGCCCATATAAAGTGATGTGCTTTTGAAAAACTGTACAACAAAACAGTGGGCAGGATCTACTTTACTGAGGGTGAAGCACCTGCTTGTGCAGGGTTCCAATAGGATTCTATCTCACACTCCTTTACTGGAATGTTAAGGGGACTGTGGGAGATCGGTAGGTATATTTACCTTGTGTCCATCCAGCACACAAGAGGCTTCCAATCCCCTAAACATGCTGTCTACCGTGTGTAAGTGATGGTGAGGAGGAGAAACCTCTGCCTATGGATGCTGGACCTGTGTTGAGAGTCACTCTTGCCCATTCAGATTACTGTAGGTTCATTTTCACAGGTAATTTGTATTTTCTTTGGCTTCTTATTTATTTGGTTTAGAAAGAGGCTAATGAAAAATTAAGCCCAATTAAGCCCTGCAACTTATTTCTGTGATAGTTTCTCTTTTAAAAATAATGACAAATGTTTTAGAAGCATATTTTTATTTGGGCCTGCAAAGCACATTCATGGACTTCATACAGATATGTTGCATGACCACTTCGAACTCAGCTGAGCGTTTCCTTCTACGTTGTAATATAATGTATTTATTTACACTTACATGCATCTAGATGTATAGTGTAAGCAGAGTTTATGTTATTGACATATTAAAGAGACACATGAAAGATATGGGCACACCACATACACAAAAGCTATTTTTGAAGAAACTGCTAAGACATTTCAATACCAGCCAAACATATTTATCTGAGGATTAATCTTCATCTATTGAATCAGACGCGAACACTACCATGCATACAATTATTTAATTAGCAGCCAAATCCTCTGCCAGTCAGCCGCTGTTCCAGGCATACTGATGGGGAGGGAGATGCAAATCTCACAGTAGTACTGCTTTTTCTCATTACTACTGCAATTAGCACTTAAATTGATGCTTTAAACATACTAATTTCTGGAATAATTCAGGATTTGTATGTTACCTGGGATCGTCTCACTGCAGAGACGACACCAGATTGCTACGCAAATTGAAGCACTTTTGAGCCAAATAACCATCATCGTATCAGACAGAGCCAATTTGCATTTGGTTTTAAAGATAACAGAACGGCAATTTATGCAAATAAATTAAGTTAGTTTACTTCTGAGTTTTCCCTGAACTAATTATAACAATGTTCTAATTTTTCAACACATCTACTACTTGGACTTAAGTCAATTGTATATTATGTTAGAAATCTGTTGTTAAAGAAGGTTTTGTTTTGATCTTAACGCATTTTTACTCACAATTTTGATGACATTTTATATATAAATACAGGTGTTAGCAATGGACATTAAAATAGTTACCTTTTGTTTGGAAGCAAAATTTTAGCTTATCTGAAATTAAGGAGATAAGTGCAAAGGACAAAGGATTATATTTAGGTAAGTCACTAACCGCGCAATCTAACTATGTTTACTAAGAATTCAATGGGGCTTATTCTCATGTAAGTGGGGTTAGGATTGCAGCCTTAGGGTACCTGAAATAAAACTTGAAGATTTTATTTTTAGTTAAGCACCTTCAGTTTAACTTGACATTCCTGAACCCAGAAAATGCTTCAGCTTGCGACAATGGTATAACATACGCAATCTTTTAACAAAGTATTTTTCTTTTCCTCTCTAAAAACACAGGTGGCAGATTCCTCTGATTTAAGGGTGAATTCAAAAAAATGTTAGAATGTCTCTAGTCACAGTTCTGCTACACTTGAGTTGCCTTGGAATACTAAACTTAATTAATTTCAGCAGCATTTTCTTCTTCAAAATATTATAGCATACCATTTCTCACTGACATGCATTTTATATCAACTGTGTGCAAGTACAAGTACAAGTACAAGTACACCCAAGTACAAGATATGGAGGACCCACATACATAAACCCCCCCAGCCCTGTGCAGCAACTTTAAACACACCTTTGTGGTGGGCGATTTGTGTATGGTGGCTACCATTGACCAAAACAAACAGCACTGCTTACAAACAAACAAACACACACACACACACACACACACACACACACACACACCACTTGTCATCCTGGAGTTCACCTGCATCAGCCCTAGAATGTCACAGAATATTTGCTGATTAATATATTAGGGTCTATTATATCTAAATATATTTGCTTCTGTTACCTGAAACAAAAACTTATCATATACAGTGGTACCTCGGGTTACATACGCTTCAGGTTACATATGCTTCAGGTAACAGACTCCGCTAACCCAGAAATAGTGCTTCAGGTTAAGAACTTTGATTCAGGATGAGAACAGAAATTGTGCTCTGGCGGCGTGGCAGCAGCAGGAGGCCCCATTAGCTGAAGTGGTGCTTCAGGTTAAGAACAGTTTCAGGTTAAGAACGGACCTCCGGAATGAATTAAGTACTTAACCCAAGGTACCACTATACACAAACACACTAACACAGACACACACACACATATCAGAAACAAAATCAACCTCTGCAAAGACAATCTTGACACACATGCTGCACATGCAGCAGGCAAGAAACATCTATGCTCCATGGTACTGCATGACAATCCCCTCAGCAACCTCTTGGAGCTTTCAGAAATTGGAAAGCATGGTGTACACAAATGGTTCATGGGCATTTGCAGCAGCCAGGACCTGTGGCAGAGCAAGCCAATCAAGACAAAGTGTGTGCAGAAGACAAAATGTGTGCCATTATCTTGTTACCTGAGATTATGGCAAATACATTTAGGCTTCAGTCCTGAATATCTGGTCAAAACTGTGTGTGTTTGAAGCATGGAACACGTTAGATTGAATTAAGCATTTCTGCACCAATTGTTGAAATCTTAGGTTTTAATTTTAGGTGGATTAAATATATATGTTTGCAAAAATCATGTTGCTCCACTGAAAGTGTGTCAAGTGGATTTTTTCCATATATATTGACCCAATAACTTTAAACTGTACCCATGAGAGAAAATGTTACCTGTGTAATTTGTGTGGCATGGAAATCGCGGTTTACAATGGAAGCAAAAACAGTCTCTTTTCCATCACATGCAGCAATCAGTTCAGGAAGACATTCAATAGGCCCTTGGTAACCACTTTTCCTTTTCCCTTGGTTCCATTTCCTAGTAAAACAGTAAAGATATATATATCCAGTTAAGAACTGAAGCTCAGGAAAGGAGATAAAAAAGAAAGGAAAAATGAAAGTTGAGAAGGTGAAACTAGAAATACACATTTTAAGATAAAAGAAGGCAAAATCTATTTTAAGTGGGGCTTTGTCTTAGAGGTTCACATCCATAGCCTTATGTTTTAATGAATTTGAAATACAAGTTGCACAAACACCACCATTACTGCAAGCTTCATAGTTTAAAAACAGGGTAAATGAGAGACTGCATATACCACAGTCCAAGATCAAATAACATTAAGTAGTTACCCTCTTGCTTTAAACTAGTTTAATAAGGAAGAAAATACCATGCAGATTAACATTATTTATTTCAATTTACCATTTAAAATTAAAAAAGATGACCATCTCTGCACATATCCTTATGCATCTACAACTAAGGTGAGTGTAAAGGTAAAGGTAAAGGTAAAGGGACCCCTGACCATTAGGTCCAGTCGTGACCGACTCTGGGGTTGCAGCGCTCATCTCGCTCTATGGGCTGAGGGAGCCGGCGTTTGTCCGCAGACAGCTTCCAGGTCACGTGGCCAGCATGACTAAGCCGCTTCTGGTGAACCAGAGCAGCACATGGAAACGCCATTTACCTTCCGGCAGGAGAGGTACCTATTTATCTACTTGCACTTTCAAACTGTTAGGTTGGCAGAAGCAGGGACCGAGCAACGGGAGCTCACCCCCATTGTAGGGATTCGAACCGCTGAACTTCTGATAGGCAAGTCCTAGGCTCTGTGGTTTAACCCACAGTGTCACCTGCGTCCCTATAAGGCGAGTGTAGTGGTCCACTTATACGAATTAGTACTCCACTCTGAAGACCACCACCCAGAAACTTATGTGTATCTATCAGCAGATTACCATATTTTCTCCTGTATAACACGCCCCCATGTATAAGACAACCCCATTTTTTGGGACTGCAACAAATTGTTTTTGGGGGGAAATTGCCCAAAGTTTTTGAGCCTTTTTGTGGGGGAGATTGCCCAGAGTTAGTGAGCTTTTGGGGGGGGAGCACCCCCCACCAATCGCTCTACAGCTTGCCTGCCACTGTAAATCGCATCGCCACAGACACTTGCCACAAAAAGCCCACCTGACCACTCAATGCAACAACAGACGATAGCATGCCCTATCACTGCTGCTAATCTCCTGCTGGCTGCCACCACCAATCGTCCAGCCCCCCTCTGCTATACATGAATAAATGAAACTTTATTTGCGTCAGCCGTCGGCCATCGCAACAAAAAAACATTGCGATATACACAGAACAAAATAAAAAGCTGATTATATAAAACACAGTTTAGGGTCCTGAATCAGCAGTCAAATAGTGGACCTTATTCTGATTGCCCCATCTAAAAACCTTGCAACCTTTGCAGTCATCTGCTCCTTTTGATCTGCTAGGAGAAACAGCACTGTGGCAGTGGTTGGGCGACCCGGAATGTTCAATAATATTTTTCCTCAGGTCTTTGTAAAGAGTGCACATGAGGAGGGCATGCACCACTGATTCCGTGCTGCCATCTCCGCAGGGACATCAGCGTTTTTCGTATGTAATCTGTTGGAATCGTCCCTCAAGTACAGCCAATGCTATACGTGTATAAGATGACCAACAATTTTTGCCTATTATTATTAAGGGAAAAGTTTCGTCTTAGGCACAGAAAAATACGGTACTACGGAAAGGATACAACTGAATACACTCCCAAGTGTTGGACTGGAAACTTGGAAAGATCTGTGTTAACATATCTGTTCATAATGAAGAGGGTGGATGTAAACTGGGGAATAGTGTGTAGGGGGAATTCCCACAATCAGGACTTCATGAAATGGTCCTGGCTCATATGTCACTATGCGCATGTGGGGAAGCAAGGGATATCTGCATTCTGTACCCAAGAAGAATGCATACCTGAAGAGGTGCAGATGGTGGTATTCAACGTTAGGTAAAGTAAGCAAAGAGGAGTCGTGGATCCATCGCCCCTGAATCAGCATCTGTACCAAACTGGTTATGTTTAGAGCACTCACCAACCAACCTTCGTTTGCTGCAATATCCAGCATTGCCTAAATCAAGAAGACAACAATTTTAGTTACTCCTTATCAATTTCTCACACGATCAATGGAAACCACATAATGAGAAATAATATGATATTGTTTATCTTCACAGTAGTTCTGTGAGACTGTCCACTATTACTTCCTTGTCCCCATTTGGGAAACTCAAAAGAACAGAATTAGTACTTCTAGACTGAGATCCTGTGCAGTGGTTCATGAGCGTATCTTTTTAAAAAAAGAAAAGTGCAGGTCACATCTTGCCTGAGGAAAAAAAGGAAAGCATAAAACTGTCTTCCAAAACAACTTTTCTCCAGTAAGGTTTCCATACCAGTGTTAATGGTCCCCAGGACAGTGTTAGCATGAAAACCAGTATCAACCATGTGAACCACTTCCTTTGAACAATACTGAAATTAGTCACACCACTGTCGAGAATATTTAAATCAGGCTAATGTTTATACAGAGTTTTTTTAAGTGTAATCACATGGGAGTATACCTATACATTTTCCCTAAGAATATTAGACTTTTGCAGCAGGTCAAGAAAGTACACTGCCCTACAGTAAAACCATCAAAATTGCATGTTGACATTAGCAGCAGCTAAAGGCTATCTAAACTGTACATGATGACAACTGTACAACTGCCAGACAAAACAAGCAGCATTCAAAGAGGTTTGAAAAGCTTTAGTAGGTTGACACTTCATGAATATACCTGGAAAGCTAATCACTGGCAGTATTGGAAGCAGAAGGTTTTTTTATTTTCAGTATAAGTTTTTGTTTTATTTTATTTAAAAAATAAATACAGGGAGCATCTAGGCTGCATTTTGATGCTAAAATGTATGCTCCAGCCTTCTTGTACAGCCCACTAGAGGAATGCTAAGCTGTCTATATTAGCCTGTACATTTAATCAAATGTTTTACCGACAAACAAAAGGCAGCATTTACTTAAGGCAAACTAAACAACGAAATCTTCTTTAAACAAAGGAGTTGTTTACACATGCAGAGCTATTTCAATTAAATTACACTGATCCTGGAGAAATGTTGAGTTTAAAAGGTACACAAAGCTGGTGGCAGCCATGGGGGAAGAGATTCAGCTTGGAAATGGTAGTTTATGCTTACCTTTCAAAAGGTTTATTTCTGACCAAGTTTGCTTAGCATTTGCTAAGGACCAATGTTCAAAACTATTTTGCCTATGGTTCAATGTCCTGTGAGCTTTTGATTTTTTATAAGAGAAAATGATGTCCAGTGTGATTGTATGTAAAAAACAACACTGCTACCATAACACTCATTGCATGACACTGTGGATTTCAGATGAAGGCAAAACAAATATGGACAGGAAGGTACCGTAACTTCATATTTTTTTAAATGGTGATTTCCAATCTCTCTCCTCTTGACACAATCATGTAATACAATTTGAGGAGGACAACTTTTTAGGATTCTTCCAACTGGTAAGCATTTAAAGGGGTGAATGGGCTACTCAGTAGAAAAATGCATGGATGACTTTTTGCATATGTTGGATCCTTACTTCTCTGCTTCTGTGGGAGAATGGAACACTACAAACCAATGCATGCGTACAATGGGCTATGCACTCTGTCTAGCCAGCACTACATTTTCATCCCTGGATGACCTGGAGGTGGGTGGGAAGAGGAGCGATTTCCCCCCTAGCTTTTTCAATGGGCTCTTCCTGAACTTTCAGTTGCCTACTTATAGCACCAGTTTGGACTATGCAGACATTCACTTAGCTTAGGTGTCATGGTACTTACAGAAAATGCAATATCTATCCTTTGAAAAAGCCTTATCAGCATAATTTCTCATTCATGCATTCATAGTCTTTATTGCGCTAGCCAAAGGCCATGGCATCGTTCACAAGGGGAACAAAAGGAAAAACAGCAATAACCATAAAAACATTTAGCACTACCAGTGCAATAAACCACGGTCAAGTCTCATAGAAATTATTTGTTGCATAAGCTAGAATAGCATGGAAATCTCATGTAAAATATGCCAGCTTAAATGTCTGAATCCCCTTTGCAGTTGACCGCTATTTTATCTAGCTCTTTTCTCCTGATCTTCTTAGCTGCCAACACATATAGTGCTACTTTATAAGTTACAAAGTCATCAGTATCGCTCAGCAGCATTTCACCCATTCCACCCTGTTAGAGTGTATTCCATTCGTAAGCAGGGGTTTTATAAATCGGTCTCTTGGATCTATATATAGTGGGCATTGCAATAAATAATGGTACAGATCCTCTACACAGGGTTGCCCACATATACAAAGTCTCTCTTCATACTGTACTTTGCCGTACCGACCATCCAACACCACTGAGGGCATCGACTGGAATCGTAATTCTGTAAAAGCGGTAATTTCTCACCACTCATACTGAGTGGCTGAAAAGTAGCGATACGCGGAAGGGCTTAGCAAACCTCTCTCAGCACACCACTTCATTGCTTCAAACTGCACCCACCCCAACACCACTTTGCAATAGAAAAGATGTGTGGGCAAAGATTTGTGACGTCATTTGTCTACCCTGATTTTCCATGTAAATCCCTGTAGCTGCCCTTGGGGGGGGGAATGCTAGCCACCTCCACCCTGCCAATATGCACCTTTCATTGTTGTCTTTTAAAAATTGATGTATGGGTGAATTAGTTCCAAAATTTGCTTTGACCTTTATCATTATTGGCACCATCACCTGCCACATTAACCATTACTGCATCAGAGGACACCATTGTTTAACACATTGTTTAACACATTCTGCCAGTTACTGATGTAAAACAAACATGTGCTAATGCACAACAGGTTTCCTCTAGCAACAGAATAATGCTTAGATGCACCATAAGACAATTGAGGACAAGCATTTGCTGGTCCCAGCCACTCCATCCTTCCTATCTTGAGTTGGGTCTAAAAGAGCTAAAAAAAGAAGAACTGTGAGTGCATGGAGTATAAATGGTAAGGAAGTACAATTTGTGACACTGCACATTATTACTGATCACAGGGCATGTCTTTAAAGACATTAACCTTAGCTTCCAATTTCCTGGCTTTGTTGAGCTTGAATCAACACGAGATAGCCTTAACTCTTTTACCCCACCTACTGACCGTACTGAAATTTATGCACATAGACAGCTGCAGTGATGAAATTCTTATAGTGTAATATACAAATTCAGTGTGTGAAGGAGAGAGGGCTTTGGGCTGCACAATGTATTCTATTGGTGCTTTTTCTTTCGTTTTTCCTCACTAAGCAGATTTTCTTTTTTTACAAAGGAATAAGGACCTGAGCAAGCAAATCTACAATCTGCCAGCTGCAGAAATTTGTTATAGGATCTTCTGCCACACAGAGAGCTTTGCACAAATTGACAGCCGTTTACTTGTATCCAATAAGGAATAACAAACGCTTGAGTGTGTGGGTGTGTTCTACATAGTGCCTAAGGCCCACGCGGCAAATCCTCTTTCCCCTCTTATTCTGTGTTCTCTCATCCATAATATTTATTCATAGCATCTCTATCCTGGTGTGAAATCCAGCACAGGGACATTGTGAAGAAATCAGAACCGTAGCCAGATCAGCTTCTTCCATTTGCTGCTTGGAAACCCATTCACATTTTCATTCATTAGCTAAGTGCAACAAGCATAAATGCTTAACACATCAATGGAAAATGAAATCCTTTCAAATACTCAAAGTAGCAAATTGAGTCATTCTGCTTGCGCTCTCCAAGTCAGTCAGTCACATGTATACTGGAGCAACTAATGGAGAACATATTTAACATATCTGCTCCATTCTGTAAAAACTGATGTTGCACCTGTAGCTATCACCATAATAGTTATTTTAAAAAAGACAACCTACTATCTCTTTCTTTGGTGAGGTAAATTATTTCTTTTTAAAAAATGAAACAAAAATATCATATTTATTCTGCATTTCCCACAATGCTTAACTATGTTTTGTTATGCTATTTACTCTCTGCTTCTCTGTACTGACAGGATCACAGCTAGAACCCTCCTTAGATACATTGGGTTCTACAGGCAACCTTGGAAATGACCTCAGCCAAGATTGCTCTTATTGGCATGAATAGTAATCCATTAATATCTGGCACTGAAATGTCAGAAGTTGTCATATTGAAATGGGATAAAGGACTACTAAACCAAGAAATCCTGACACCTAAGATGGAATATCCAAATGGTACCATTCTCGAGTTAGATATTGTAACGATGCCCCAAATTTGTAACCTGAAGCAACCACCTTGTTTTGCCTTATGGTAGTGTAAGTTGTGGAGCAGGTATATTGTATATTCTAGTGTAATAGCAGAATCATTTTTACATTGACACAGAATAGATTGAATACTTTGAAAGCCTGAAAGTTCTATTATTTTCATGCTAAGATAGTAATTCAAATTCCAAATTTTAAATCAGGTTTTACCGTATTTACTTGAGTCTAATGTGCCATCAAATCCAATGCACACCTTAATTTTCGCAACATAATTTGGCCCAAAAAGGTGAGCATTAGATTCGAGTAAATACGGTATTTTAAGTGAAATTCTTTTGGGTTGAAAGGCACATGTGTTGAATAAAGCAGCCACATTTATTTGTGTGTGATTGTTTATATTATTATATTATATTAGATGCTCTAACAACTAGCAACAGAAGCATTAAATCATGTGAAGTAACTTCAATGAAATGCAGAGTTTTAAAGTTTCTGAAAAATTTGAAGCCAAGGGGGAGAAATCAAAAGTTTGTGGAAAAACTAAAATATATGCAGTACTTAATTTTAAAAAATCAAACCAAAGCTTACTTTACTGCTTTAAGAATGTAACATTTATCATTTACAACTCAGATATGAAATTGTATTATTTGGCATATTTATGGAATTTACAGCTACAAGTACCTAGTTTTGTTAATGCAAAATTGTGACTATACTCAGCAGTAGTCTGAGTATAGCAGAACTTCCTTCTGTTAGCCATGGTTAAAGTTCACTTTCTATCCAAACTTCCAGATATTTCATCTTAGGTTGGACACCCACAAAAGGGTTTGGTTTTTTTTTTTCAGTTTTGCTCCTACCTTCTAATGTTTTTATTCTTCAAGCACAGCTGCTGTTTCCTGAACTGCTGGAGGGAAGAGCTGAAAAGTTGGCCGCAAGGAAGAGGCCAAGTCAAAGGAAAAGAAGAAAAGGACAGTTGCTTCTAATATCATCAAGCTAGACCAAAGGTCACCAGAAGGCGGTAAGCAGCAATTCACAAGCAAGCAACTCATGAAGATGGCAGAACCTTCTGGGTGCAGAAATTTATATTGGATTTGAGTGCTATGTATGTCAAAATTCTCATTCCCTAATGCTGGAGATTATATTTCATTCCCCCCCTCCGGTGTTTCCCCAAATTTCCTCTCTAGCTTTTTCTGTCCCCCCACCAGCCAGCGCTTCATATCTCCATTTAAAGCAGATGATATACTATGTAAAAAACATATCTGTGATATCATGGGTGCCCTATATTTGTCTATATACAATTATTTAAGCTGGGCATTCAGAGTCTTATTAATTGTGCAAAGAATTAAACGAGATAACAGCAAATGAAGTGCTCTTTTTATAAGGTAATCATTGTTTACAGGTAATTACCATTCGGTCAAAGCTGCATTAAGATGGTAAGCAGATTTAATTAAGGAAAAATAAAAAAATAGAATTTATTACACAAGCTGACATATTTTGAAAATACGTCTCTCTCTTGTCACAACATGCATCACTGGATACTTTCTTCAGTAGACATATTCATTATAGTCAGCAAATTAAAACAATTAATTTATATTTCAGTGGAATGGTACCTAAATGCCCAGTGTGAAGATTTGCTGTTCAAGATAATAAATCCACATATCCACAACCACCAATTACCTCTGAGAATGAAAAGACATGTGACATAAAGCTGACCCTTCCAGTGAAGTGAATGGGAAGCCTGGATGAAGACTGGATAAAGCTATAATAATGCATAACTGATTTGCAATTTATCTGAGTTCTATGTCTGTGTGCCACAAGGACAGATCACGCACCACATTTTTAAGCCAATAGTCTTGTCCACATGCACAACCAATTTCTTCCAATGATTAAGTAAAAAATTGAAAAAATTGAAATATTCCTTCAAAAACCCCAAAGCATACCAAATTACAAAATTCCAATCCACTTGCCAGGCCACGCTCAATATTCTTGGAAAAGGAAAATCTAAAACCTTTTTCCTCCAGTCACAGCTGCACCTTTTTTTGGGGGGGGGGAGGGAGGGAGGGAGTTAAGGTCAATTTCCTTAGAATATTCAATATTTTGTAAATAATTAAATATTTATAGTGTTTCAGAGAATTCTTTTCAACGGCAACAGTTGTTCACAATAACTTTCTCCTGAACTTTTAGCCCCGTAAGGTTAGCATTCAGGAAGCTCAGCTGCTATCTAACAAACTTAATTAATCAAAAAGTCATTTCCGAGCAGTAACTATGAGTAAAAGTGCTTCAAGTGTGCTAGCAAGCCTACAAGTTAATCAAAATGCTAATGCAGTACAAATTAAAGTTGTGATTAACATTTCACAGTAGCTGCTTAAGTGAATTGATCACACAAATGGGTTAAGCATTAGTCATTTTCTCCAGTGCCAACTGGGAAAAGATTTGTCATGAGTTTTGGGGAGGGGGGGAGGGGGAGAGAATTGTACATAAGGAGAGAACCGTATCATCAAATTGTCACCAAATATACTACCACATAGCAGTACTTACGGCTACCTGGGGTGTTTAAAAACAAACATGTGGGGAAAAAAGCTTAGACAGATGGAAAGTAACTCTGTATTGGCAATTAAGATTTTTTTTTTTAAATGACATGCTCATTTGAATTTATTAGCCATGCACCAGAGGTACACGGGAGAATATTCACATTTACCCCCTCTACCAAGTGACTTTTTAAAAAGGCTAAGGTATCTGAAAGACCCAGAGATAATTATTTGCACATGGAATGTTTGAAAATGGACAGTAATAATGACCAAGTTGTTCCAAAAATGAAACATGTAGCTAGACACCCAAACGCGATGGGGGCCACAGAAGAAAGATGTATGGTGAAAACTGGGACTCTAGATTGAATGGAATGGACTTTTACTTGCCAAATCCAGTTTTGGATTGAAGTCATGACTTTCCAAAATTTCTAAGCTGACAATCAAGTTTTTGAGGAATTAAATTGGCCCAGAAATATTGCACCATTAGAGCAAACAATTGTTGAACAAATAGACAACAACATGCACATCAGGATGCGTATATTACACTATATTAATGACATATAAAATTAGCAGAGGGCGAGCCGTGTTGATCTTTTGCAGCAAAACCCACCATAAATACTAACGAATGTACTTAATTTGTTATTATGCTTGTGCCTTTGTGGCATGCCTTCAGATGCATGAAGAGAAATTTTAGTTGGATGGTATATAAAGGAGAAAATTGTGGAAGTTGACTGGCAATGAGGTTCAAAAATGACAGCCAGTGAGAAATTAGCAATAGAGGCCAGGCAACAAAGTAGTGACAGAGGTCAGGCTTATTATTTCTCCCAAAGTATAATTGTACGGACTTAGTATTTTGTCCGAAAATTACACTGTGTGTGAATGCTATCTCGATATAGTCTGTGGGCACTATTCCAACTACTGCGTTCTGTCGCTGTATTTTCATTTCCGCAATGCGACTCCTCCCCTCCCCCTGCGCATGCCCATACCCTTCCCAGATCTTCTCCAGAGGATTGAGAGGATGCCCTAATATGGATAAATGGGGTGTGCTGGGAGAGGAGAGGAGGAGAGAGGTCCTGTGCTCAAGGAGAAATCCTTGTGCTGATGGAATGAGAGGTTTAGTGCCATGTTGGATTTCACCATCAGGATGGTTTCTCATTTGATATGGGGTACTCAGATGGGTATGTTGAAAGTATAACACAGATGTGAATCTGCCTACTAATAAAAGGGTAGGTATGCATAAACAGCTGAATTTCTCTATAAAATATATGCAAGTGGAAGCAGGAAAATAAATGAATTCCTCCTTCCATTTATTACAAGGGCCAACACAATTATTTCTATCCATGCCTGCCTTTCACAATGATGGGAGTTTTCATCAAATGAGAAGCTAATCTAAAGTTTCCCCCCTCGTGTGTGTGTGTGTGTGTGTGTGTGTGTGTGTGTGTATGTGTATAGTAGGTTTTCTGATTCGGATGAGGCATTAAAAAGTCATAAAAACTATGGAGTTGCATGGCAGTGCAAAGTCAAGGCATAAACACCTCCCTTAAGCAGTTAAGAAATACAATTCTAACATCTGAAGCCTTCTCTTCTCTCAATGTACAGGTACCCTACTGAGATGTGCTTAACTCATCCATGGGTAAACACTTCTCAAAGGTTAAGACCGAGCACCATGACTGTCTCACTACTTGGCAATGGTAAAATATTTTATCAACAATTCTACAAGTGGAGGCTCATTGCCAATCAAAATGCAAAGCGGGCAACTGTCAGATTATTTCTCAGAAGAAGTGATTGCCCTCTGAGTGAGGAACTGAAAGGTATCACTACTTCAATTACCTATTTCAATTAATACAAATTCAAAAGGCGGTTTCAAACAGCAGAATGAAAACTAATCACTCAACTTGCAGTAATAAAGCATTTGAGGCGAAGAAGGAATGAGTGATTTCACATATTCTGGTACAACACTAATAATATGATGACGTAAAATTACTGAAGCTAACTTTTCAGTACCCCCACCCCCAAGAAAGTCTTATTAAACTATTGCCATGCAAATGCTCAGATCAGAAACCACACACACTTTTAACAGAAAAATGGAGCACAGTATTATTTTTTAACACACATTGTTTGGGGGGAAAAACACTACTCGGGAACTTTATTGTGCTACTGGTTGTAAACAATGCTGGATGCCATAGTAACAAGGTAGACTTCTAAGCAGCTGAATCTAAGAATAATGAAAATGTAAGTTCTTGGGTGCTTAAATGCACAGAAACATTAATGACTTGCTTTAGGCTTAATATGAAGCCAGTAAAAGACCAATAAATAGATTTCTCATATTCAGCATCCCCTGAGTATGGCTAGCACACGTAGCAGAATAAAGTGATAGAACAGACTGTACCAATTTCAGATGGGAAATGGGGAATACAATTTTGAATGCTCCACTGTATAGAAGCACTCCCTCAAAGTTTTAAAGGAGAGCAAACCCTAGTATATCAGAAAAAAAGTTTCCACTATAGCTCATTCTCTAATAGGCTTCCTTTTTTAAAAGCTTTTTAAAGGAAGTTATTTTTTTTTACAGCTAGTAAAGTCTTAAAAAATGTGACCCCCCTATCTGTGAACTGAAATAGTACAATCTATGCTAACACTTCATGCTACTTTATTCTGTTGAATGTGCAGATCAGATCCAGTCTAATGTTTAAACACAACATTATCTTGCTTCTGTTAATCAGCCTTCTCCATTCTGGTGCCCTCCAGATACTATAAAAACTCCCATTAGCCCCAGTTTTGAAGGTATAATTGCTGTCACTGGAAACTGAGAAGCCAGGGTTCCAAATGGTGAGGAGATTTCTAATTGTGTTCAATTACACGTGCTTACAAACCTTCTTCATATGTTTGTTCTAGTTACGCAGTTATCTGAAGAGCAGCCTGCGCATTCCATTCTGTTGAGGGTGGGGCTTACACCCACTTCCCTGTCCCCATCTGTGTCTGCCTAATCACAACTTCTGTGGGATCAACATGGACTTTGCTTACACCTCAGTCCTAAATTAACATTCTTCTTCTTCTGACATTCCCTGCATAATGGAACCATTAAAGTCTACCTGCCTCACAGGACTGTTGTGAGGATGCACAAAGTAAGAACTGCAAAATACTTTGTACAGAAAAATGCTAGGATGCTATACTAATGCAATCTCTGTGAACAATTCAGGTGCATTCTTGGATCCGCATTGTAACAGCTAACAATAGCAAACCAGGCAAGTGATCATAAAAGAGTGTAACCGTACCTGACATATTCTAATTGACTGGTCTAACACCGTCTTGGTATCAGTGACATAATCCGGACACGGTAACACAGCGTGTTCAAAATGGGCTTGCATCAGAAGATGGGTTTTTGTGTGTGAACTGTCAAAAGAATGCGGATTGACTTCAACGGGGACATGTTTGGCCAGTTCACTGTTCATTTGATCTTCATTATGTCGCACTGGAAGGTCTGCATACTCTTCAGCATCCTTAATAATAAAAAAGGGGGGTGGGGAGAGAAAGAGAAAAAACGTTAGTGCAGAAAACATGATGGCTGTGATCTACAGGACTGAGTTTGCTTCTGCAGATCTTGTTGCTGTTCCTTCCCTTCACAACAGCCATTGTGTCCTTCAATAAGCTGCTCACAAGGGCAGGGATACCCTCTAGATGGCATCAGATGTACTGCAAGAGGCGGCAACTAGAAGCAGGCATTGGGCAAGTTCCACATGTGTCCTTAAAGCTCTCCTGCCAGAGGCGGGTGCAGAAGAGGTCTCACTGGGAAGAGCAGTGCTGTGCTTGGGGAAGAATGCATAGCGTTTACAATATTCCACTATTTTTGCATTTACTACGAAAGCTAGCATGTTTTCCACCAGAATGTTCAAGGGAGAGCTTTGCAATGGCAAAATCAATACTTTCAAAGGGGAAAGGTCTCTGAACTTTTAATTTCACCAAATACACAATTAATATGGTCTGGTTTTCCATCATTTCTTGAACTGTAGATCTCTGGGACAAAACGGCTACAATTCTCACAAATCCATAGGAATTAAACGTTTGCCCAGATGAATCCTCCTTCAAGCCCCACCTCCCCAAGAAGCTGTAAATACATTAGCCAATCTTCAGATGCTCCTAAAAGAAACCCACTGTTAATATTCAACAAAACTATTCACCTCTGATTATAAACAATATCACATGTTGCAGCAATGCTACTGCCCAAAGGTAAAAGGATGTTTAGAAAAACTTTGAAATAAAGTTTATGTTTCTTTAAAAAAATCATGCTCTTTAAGCAGGTTTCTTTCTTCCTCGTCATAAAAAGACTGACTGAAGACAACTGCTAACTAATCCTTGATGTCTCTGCCAGATCTCTTGTGAAAACTGTGGTCATTTATTTTCTGAACCTAAAGGTCACCACCATTTTAAGCCCTATTGAATTCTGCATGTTTGCCTCACTCTTATTTAACTTGCACCCTTTTAAAGATATTTTAAAGAATATTTACCAAGGAGATTTCCCCCCTCCCACTCAATACGGCCTAGCAGCTACAACTGGGAGACAGACCGGGCTGGGGGGGGGGAGAGGCTGGAGTAGGGGAGGCAGGGTCAGAGGAGTAGCTGCAGCTTAGCTGGTATTTCTGCAAAAAGAAAATAGCTCCCCAGACTCCTTCCCTCCCCCTGCAAATACAACCTGTTTTATTTACTTCCAAAACACTCCTCTTGTTTCAAACAACTTGCCTACTTCATTTCCTGTGTGTGATGGATGATTGTAAGTGAAGTTCATTTTCTTATCTGCATCATGTAAGTAATTAAAGGAAATTGAGAATGGGCACTGAAGCTTTTATACAACTGGGAATGAAGCTGAATGGAGGGCAGCAAGGTCAGCACAGTCCATTATATTTTTATGCGAGAGGCCGGTCTGTCTGCCCTGTCCCTGTTTGTTTAGTGTAGGCAGGACAGACTGCTAACTGCAAATCTGTGCTTCTGATTTGCCCAGCTGTCCTTGAATAAAGACATCTCCCACTGCAAATGTTAAATGACAGTGATTGACAACCTGATGATGAACTCTGCTTGTAACCCCCTGCTACTGTTTTCAGATTGCACAAGGAAAGACAGAATAAAGAAACATCCTCCATAATCAAATCAAATAGGCCCGGCTGTTCACTCTGTATTTTCCATTTGGGTTTCCCTTTTCAGTACAAACCTTATCCTAGTCTGCAAATGCCGTGGGTTCAACAATGGCAGTCTAAGCACAAAAATAATTTGTTTCATTAGAGTACTGATTTCAACAAAAAGTTGGCAATAAAATGACTTTCAAAACCCAAGGTACTGAAGTTTACAATTTTAGGGGAACAACAGACAAGAACATCCTTCCTTGTTTTCTCTGATGTTGCTTTGTGTCCTATCATTTAGGACACAAATGAAGTTGAAAGTTGAACAGTTCCAAAAGCTGGAAGCTCTTTGATAACTCCTCTTGGAATAACATACAATTCTCCCATAGTGTCTATATTTTGTCCAGAGGTGGGGAAAGTTAGGCAACTGAAGGTAGATGCCCTGGATACATTTAACACTCACTTTGCTTCTTCGCCACCCTCTCCCCCTTCTTTCTTTGGCAGGCTGAATGGAACCCAAGGGCCATTAAATTTACTGTGTGGAAGTTTTAACCTACAGCACCCTGACTACACAATCCATCACCTTCCTATAGATTTCCAAATGCCTGAGGACTGAGTTGACTCACCATGTGTCAGAAGGACATCCCAGTGGCCACACTACATTTTTTAAAGTCACCATCATATGTTAATGGGCATTCACTGCTCAAAAGGCAGTGGTGAGTAGGAAGTAATTCATGATTGTCTACCAGATGTGCTCATCCAAGCATTTCCAGGTTCACCCCAAAGTGACTGAGGAGTGATTCTCTTCAGTTTACTCAGTAACTAAATAAGGTCAGTTTGGAATGATTCATGAAAGAATGCAAAAGGGGAGGATCAGTGCAGAAAATAATAATTGAAATATGGGTGAGAAGAAGAGCACACTGAAGATGACATAGACCAAAATGAGGATAGGAATAAAAACATAAAAATGGGCTTCCAACATCCTAGCTTACAATATTTGCACTTTCATTTTCACTGCTAATAATTGACCACAAAACCGAGATTAGCACAAACCTTTCCACCAACTGTGGAACCTTAGATGGGGAGTCAATGGTTCTTCAGATATTGCTGGATTACAGCTCCCATAATCTCTGACCATTTGCTATGCTGGCTAGGCCTGATGCAAACTGGAGTCCAACAATACCCCATGAGGCACAGGTTCTCCGCCATTCCTTTATTAATGGTTTCACAAATGCCCTCCAAAGTATCATCTTTTTTCAACCTTCTCCCATCCTGTTACCTGTCAACAGTGCCTTTCTTTCAGAAAAAGAGGTGCTGGTACTGCGTACCCTGAGTACCCCCAGAAAAAAGCACTGCCTGTCAATTAAAATGTTTTGTTTACTAAAAGTTAGCACAATTTTTAAAAGACTGATTAAAAGGTACACTGGAACCAGTCAGTAATAAAATTAAAAGGCCTAACCTAATATCCCTAATATGACTAATTCTAAGTTAAAGGTAAAGGGACCCCTGACCATTAGGTCCAGTCATGGCTGACTCTGGGGTTGCGGCGCTCATCTCGCTTTATTGGCTGAGGGAGCCGGCGTACAGCTTCCGGGTCATGTGGCCAGCATGACTAAGCTGCTTCTGGCGAACCAGAGCAGTGCACGAAAACGCTGTTTACCTTCCCGCTGGAGCGGTACCTATATATCTACTTGAACTTTGACATGCTTTCAAACTGCTAGGTTGGCAGGAGCAGGGACCGAGCAATGGGAGCTCACCATGTCACAGGGATTCGAACCACCAACCTTCTGATCGGCAAGTCCTAGGCTCTGTGGTTTAACCCACAGCGCCACCCGCGTCCCTCAATTCTAAGTTATGACTATGCAAACATATTCCCAACCGTGCCTATGTTTAAAACAAACAAAGGCAAATTTATTGATGCATAGTGTGGCACTCAACTGAGTCCCATCAGCAGAAGCGCTGATCAAGGACTTCCTCTTGTGTAAGGGGGCTTTCCCTCCTCTCCCCACAAATGCCCCTGAAATTGGCCCCGGAGCAGCACAGCGGGGGGGGGGGGTAGGGGGGAAGATGGGAGATTCTCCAAAATACTTGCTCTGATGGAACGATTGCCCTAGTGTGATGTTGAATTCTTTCCATTGTATCTGAAGGACTGAGAACACATGGCTTTCTTTCTTTTATTTAACAGTCTGGAAAAAAGTCACTGTGAAATTAATTAAATAATAGGTATCACATGTAAGCTCTTATTTATTTCAGTAAGATTATTCTTACTGTGATTTAAATAAAACGAAGCATTCAATGTAGATTTATACAGCAGACTAGCTCAAAAATATAAAAAGCTAATAGGTAACACATTTCATAGTAGGCTAAGGCTGCACTCCTTCGCACGCTTGAATACAATGAGTCTTACCCCCAAGTAAGCATGCTAGAATTACACTGCAGGACTGTAATCCTGTGCAGGCTAACTAGGGAATAAGTCCCATTGAACTCAATTATGAGCAAATATGCACTGGATCAGGCTGTGAGTAAGAGATGTGGGATGCCATGACGATGCAGGTGACAAAAGAAAGCCTTATTTATGCTAAAACTTAAGTTCAGCTATGAGAACCGGCAAAGCCTTTAAAGTTAATGAGTTCTAGACTTTTCGGACCAAGCTGATTAATTTGTAACACTGAGGCTTTTAAGCCAAACCAAATTAGTCTCTCACATTCCTGGAGCTTGTTTCCACTACTGAAGGTGCAAAAGTGTCCTCTTTACCAAGAGATTGCAATACTAGCAGATTTCAGATTTCACTTATGTTTAAATTGGAATTTGAGGTCAAAACTGCCAACACATGTATGTAGTTTTAGATCTATGTAATTTTAGGATGCAGGTTTCATTTTAAAACTCTACCAGTGCAGAAAAGAAGAGTATGCACATGTCAAAGTAGTGTATTCATGAAAGAAATATCTTGCTGCTAGTGATGTTTAGTCAAATCTACACATTTTTAATGGACCCCCTCTTTTTTAAGGAATGCGAAAGGTCAATTGTATTTAATGTCAACTGTGCTGCAGAATCTCATAAATTGTTGCTTTTTATTTCATTTCATAAAATTTATACACCACTTGATTGTAAAAAAACTCAAAGCAGTTTACAAAAAGATAAAACTGTAAAATGGAGAAAAATTCACAACCATTAAAAATATATACAAAAGTTAAAATACTAAAACATATTTTAAATGACCTCAACTTTCTAAGCATCTGGGTAGACTTGTCTAAACAAGAATGTTTTTAGCAGGTGCTGAAAAGAGTACAGTGAAGGTGCCTGCTTGATCTCAATCAGCAGGGAGTTCCAAAGTGCGGGTGATGCCATGCTAAACAACTGAATTCTTACACATGCAGAATGGGTATTATGTGGCATCTGTAGTAGTGGCAACTGCAGTCTTCTGCAGTCCGTAGCAGCTAAGGTATCCGACTGAACTGGATTAGCCTTGGAATTTCAAGGTAGCCATGCACTCTTTTTTTTGAAGTGAGGCCTCTTACTCTAAGTCGTTGCAAAAGAACTGGGACAAACTAGCCATAGGAGTGTATAAACAAGCTACTACTCTGTGAGCACTGAGCACTGAGAAGATGGTCAGGAGTCAGGCAATTTAAGGACTTAGGTGAGTTCAGCAACAGGGCAAGGAAGGCAGGGAAGTAAACATTCATAAGACTATAGAATATGGATTAGTCTGAAGGCCCAACTTAGTCCCGCATCCTCTTCTCACAGTGGCCAACCAGATGTTTATGGGAAGTCCTCAAACAGTTTTAAGTACTCACTTTGTGAAGAAATACAGTATCTATTTTTGTACAGTATGTCCTGAATATTTCAGCATTCAGCTTCATTTGATTACCCCAACTTCTAGCATCTTCCTTTCTATTTTCCCCACGTCATGTGCCAGCTTGCGCATCTCTATCATGAAGTCCAGCAACATCAGGAAGGTCACAGGTTCAACACCCAATTTATAGAAATGCTACCTGTTCTACATATAGGACCAGGAATGGATTTTCAATGCATGGATGAAAAGGTGGTGCTAGATAAGGGGTCAAGATATGTCAGACACTGGGGAATATTTTGGGTCAATATGACCCCGATAAAAAGAGAAAGGCTTCACAACAGAGCCAGGCAGCTGAAGTGTATAATCAATAAGGTTTCAGAGCAGCTTTCAAACTCACTGCTAGGGGGAAACCAACAAGAGCTGTCTTTGTCACAACTCATCCTATCAGGGATGATTGTGTGACTGCTTCAAATTCTCAAATTGCAATGGAGATACACTTTGCTGTTTCTTTAGCTGTGATTAATCCAACATGCACATAACACCAGTGTTTAATTAAGTAGCTGGGGTACAAAGATGTATCCAAGAGGAAGTTTTGAAATCACAAGTGCCTGAGGAAAACGTACATAAAGTCAAATGGCCTACATTTTCTGGACGGCCACACTTGGCTCTGACTGTTAATGATGTCAGGCTGTTAATCTCTGCACATTCCACTGAATAAAAGTGTACTAAACATAATCTAACATCCCTTTGTATTCACACAGTCTCATCAACCCCCAGAAATGTTATATTAGCCTGAGACGCAGCTAGCCAAACAGCAATTGTTAGAGCACATTTACTAATAGAGTAATCTTAACTCCTCACCATCACCACCACTGTAGCTCTACAGAGCTGCTGCTGCTTCACAAGGTGGAGACAGGCCAGCTCAGACTTACCCTCAGAATACCTTATTTTGTGGCTTACCACAAGCAAGCCTGACATCTGCTTGCATGTTTAGTGGTTCACAGGGGGCCATCTGAGTCTGCAGAAGTTCATGGAGGGACACCTACACTCAATCCAACCCGCTCCTTCCAATTATCTTAGCATAAAGGTATGTGTGTGGATCGGGGCCTAAGGCCTAAAAGGAGATGATTATTGTGGGGAAAGTGTTACAGGGTCCTTAGCTGGTATCTTAAAATAAAGGAAAGGAAATCAAAGAGGCAAACAAGAAAGGAGAAACCACTGAGAGAAAGCTCAATTCTAATCCATTGCTCAGTTTTTTGGCACAAAGTAAACTGAGTATGACCTACGTACAGGCATGAACCAATTGACATTTTGCATACGACTGCCCCCTAGATGCACACACAGTGCACAATCCACCCAGCAGAAAAGCAAGTGAGAAATGGTGTTGTAATAGCTTTTACATGTACAATCACACTTTTATTATCTCAGAGGAATGGAAGCAAAACAAGACAGCACATTTTGGATTTTGCTGTTTTCCACCCTTGTCATCAAACATCTGACACAAAACTCCCATTCACTAGCAATACTTCATATTACCATCCAATACTTTATCATTCAACTCTTGGACAGCACATTAAGTGCAAGCTTGATTTATAAGCCCATACATATGTGTACTAGCAAGCAGATGGAATTGAGTCAGGCACAGATTTATGAGCAGCAAACAAACTTAGCAAAAGGAAATGCCGCTGTTCCAGTGGCACCAAGTAGTACCGCTGGTTAAAATTAGGTCTGTATCAGTTAATTCTTCTGACAACTTTCTATTTAGAGGAGTTTATTTCTAGTCCATAAAAAAAGATTGGCCTTCCGGTTTATATTGCACATGGATGTTGACATTTTAGAAGCACATAAACAAATTTTTGCTTGTTCTGGCACATATTCAAGCACAGTGAGGACAGCCCTCAAACTGAGGACAGATACGAGTGTGTCATATAAATATGTAAGGGTTTTAAGGGATAAATGTGCATGTCATGTGCTTTCTCTTGCTTTGACTCTATTAAACAATGTGCTGTTTGTACCTTCAAGGAGATTTTAAGGTCTTTGGCATGATCACTCTCGGCAAGCACCAAATCATCTGAGAGCCTGTCTAGGCATCACAAGCTAGGAAAACTCTCAACCGGTGCTGTTTAAGCCATTAGGTAGGGTGCGGATGTTGCTTCAGGTAACAGAAGGCCCCCAGGCAGCATGCCCATGGGTGCCCTGTCACCTCTGTCAGCGGTGGTGAAGTGCCGCCATTATTGCCAATTTTGGGCAAGATCACAACCATTTTCGGTGAGATTTCACCTGAAACCAGTGTGATCTTGCCCCAAATCAGTGCCAATGGCTGTGCCGCTTCTCTGCCAGTGGTAGATGTGGCAAGGTGTGTAGCAGAGCAGGTGGCAGCAGAAGGAAATGGCGGGAGTGGAAGTATTCCCCACTGTGTTGCCCCTGCTCTCTACCCAACACAAGTCTCAGACCTCACATACCCAGTTAGCGCCAGGCACAGCATGCAGTACAGTGGCACCTCCGGTTACACACGCTTCAGGTTACAGACTCCGCTAACCCAGAAATAGTGCTTCAGGTTAAGAACTTTACTTCAGGTTGAGTACAGAAATCGTGCTCTGGCGGCGCCGCGGCAGCAGGAGGCCCCATTAGCTAAAGTGGTGCTTCAGGTTGAGAACAGTTTCAGGTTAAGTATGGACCTCCGGAACGAATTAAGTACTTAACCTCAGGTACCACTGTACAAACAAAATGGACAATGCATTTATTTTAATGAAGTATTTCCTTGGACCCCTATCTCCAAGTGGCATGTGGTTAGGGGATACCACATTCATGCCCACATTCAAATACTGATACTTTGAACTGACTGCTCATAATAGAAGATATGAATAGGCCGTGAAACCCGAGCTCTCTCTTCAGTCATGTTGGGATCATGCCTCACCTAGCAGTGGATGACCGTTAGCCTTTTGCTAGTGGTAAAAGGGATAGCTTTGCTCCAGTTGGCCTTTTAGTTTTTTCTTCTAGAAAAAGCTCAGATGAAATTAATCTTTTAGCAAAGCTGAGCAAAAAGGCAAACTCTTCCAAGGGTTTAAAGAAAACCATAAGTTCCTGTTCTTCTAGATGAAACTGTTTTAAACTAATTTTAACATTGCATTTTTGTATTGCTAAGCCTTCCATGGTACCTTATGGGGGAGAGAAGGTAAGAAATGTAATGGGTTCTGCTTTGGGGTCACTAGACTAGGTTATGGTCCCCCTTGCTACAGTTCAACGCTTCAAAAATAAATATTTGGAAATGCGTGCTCCTCCCACCATCTCATGTTGCCCTTATATACATATTGTATTCTGAGAGTCTGGAAACAGGAATGGAAAAGCCACAATCAAATATTTCCCTCTGCCAAGCAGTATTTGTTGGGCTGCAGCACCCTGAAACCAGTCCAAAGGGCATGAAATAAGTTTATGTTTGAGATTCAATCTTTATGTTCCCAAAGTCAATATAAACTGGATCATACAAGTTTACTGTCTAGACAAAAAAGGAAAAAAGAAAGAAAGAAGCAGCAACATTAGTTAGACTAGGACATGTGATCAGAACCAGTCAAGAGACTGAATGTGGGAAGGATCAAAGCTCTAAGAGATGAAAACTGAGAGAATATGTGTCGTTGGAATACTAAGGCTGAAAACAAGGAAGCCGTATAGGAGTTGCTGACAGTAACTCTTTGAAACACATTATATAGTAGCCGAAGTCCTGCCAAGGAGCTGGAAGGGAAGAAATGGAGAGCTCCAGTTCTAGTCTTGTCTTCCTACTCCCTTCTCCACCCTCCCATCCATCATGGAGGGAGGACCTGTCGCAGGTAGAAGACAGGCCAACTTTTAAAAACTTAGTTTGGTTTCCGGCCTTTAGTAGTTTAGTAAGAAAATGACTTCTGTAAGTCAAGCTGCTCCAATTCATTACTTTGAAAAGTATGTGGCTGAAAACAGACTGTGCTATGATCCACTTTTTCTTTTTTTGGATTAAGGAATTACTATTATATGACCATGGCATTTAGGCAACAAGATTCCCTTTCATACATGTAAAATCTTGGTCGCACTAAGACAGATTGTTCCATGCTGTCCCAAACCTACATCTTCTTGTTTCTGTGGAAGTTCTCCCTCACATAAAGATCTAAATTCATGTTAGATGATACAATTTCTAGCACTGTGCATAGTGATACAGTGGCACATGCACATGAGGCACCAAACATGGTCTCATGAGTAGTATGGCACATTCAGACACCTTTTTGGTTCCCATCAGGCCCCTCTGACTGCCCCATAAGTAGAAGTGTAATTTTGCCTGCTTTTTTGGGTGGGAGGGTTCTGAGGACTACCAGTTCTTTTTTTTTTAATGAAATGGGTACATTGTAGTACCCCACAATAGTTTCAGAGAAACACAAAGCACTGCAGGCTGCTTTTTAGCTGCATGTTATGCTGCCAGAATTCATCTTCCCATCCCTGCCTGTGATGTAAGTTGTGCCATGCATATAACATGTCACATACTTTAAGCATGTTAAATGCATATTTTAACACACTGGTCCCATTAACATTAAAAACAACAATAACACACCACTCATGAGAAGTACATTTGTGCACAGCAAGACATCTCTGTGGCTCCTTAAAACCATCTGAGCATTTATTTAGTTTCCAACTTTACCTCCTTACCTAACTGTGCAGAGAACTATGGATGGCATCTGTAATTATCAAGGGATCAGGGATCCAAATGACCTTTCCCACTGTGAAAGAGCACAGGAAGGTCAAACTTAGTTAAAAGCAAGGCAGACTGACCAAAAGTTCAGAGTTCTTTTGGGGTGTGAACTTAAATTGCCATGCCGTAATGAGCATTACACCATAGCAAAATTAGAATATCGTACAAAGGACAGTTAACACTTAGCACAGAATCAACAACAAGATCTGCAATTAGAGCAACCTTTTTCACAAACATTTTATAGATATTAGTTTCACTGCCACAACGAAGCATGTAAAAGAAAAAGCTACACCTGTGGATGTATTTGAACAGAGAGGGAATAATTCCTATCAGAATGAACCTTGAAGGCAGACCAAGAGTAATTTCATGGTAGTTTCTTTTACAACCTCCTGGAAAATCTCTGAAAAACTTTTATGTGATAATTTCGTTAATTCCTCACATAAAATTAAACTCTTTCTCAAGCTCCTACAAACCACTGCATTAAATGTAAGGTTCTGAAGTGATATCAGCATAAGGCATAAAGTCTTCATAAACCTAGGATACAATCTGATTCCTATGCCACAATATTCCCCCCCCCCATTTTTTAGTATCTTATTGATGTTAAGAATGCAAAGGACTGTAAGCATCTGAGGAAAGATTTCTGGCTAAGTATCAACAAAACTGCTATTATCCATGATAGCTAAATGGAATCTCTGTTAATATACTTTCTGAGTACCAGATGTGATGGACAAGCAATATGAAAATCTAGAGTATTCATAAAAAATCTCAACATGGGGGGAAACGTAGACATGAATCTTTATCACCCTACGTCAGTCTTCCCCAGATGTTTGGGACTCCATCTTCTATCCCCAGCTAGCATGACTAATGAAAGTCCAAAACATCTGCCGGGCACCAAGTTGGGGAAGGCTATGTATCTGAGCAGCAGACCACACTTTTCATGGGAAAACATGAACGCAATGCCATGGCGCAGAAAAGATCTCGAGAACCTTGTCAATATTTTATTCCAAACAACTTTCAATATTATATTATACATTGATAAAGTGTCCAAGGACACTTAAAAAGAATGTCTAGGTTTTATGGTTTAAGCTGACTTGTCAGGAGAAAAAGAAGTTTTAACTTACTGCAGTTCCATTAGAATGTCTGCCCATGTTTTTAAGATTAATAGACTGTTTTGGCACAGTTTGTATGAACTGATGACAGTAATAAAGTAGTACCAGCAGATTTGCTTAGCAGCTGCCCAGAAGGAAATAATCGGTCAACTTTTTGTTTCAGGCTTTGAACTAAATACCGAAAGTTAGAGGGAAGCAGACTAGAGCATATGCCTTGGTAAAGGGAAGAACTCAACTTATTTGGCCTCTGTATGGTGCCAGATATACGTTTCAAAGTATTCAGATGCAGGCTGGGAACATCACAACTCCCAACATCGTAAATTGGCGTGATATACAGTGCACTTCTTAGTTTCCCACAATCGCTATGATGCTAAACATACTCATTCCAATGAATTTTACTTCAACAGAAACATATCCAGGACAGCACTGTCTACTGAAAAATTATTTTAGAGCTATGTGTCTCATGGAGATAAGGTTTTTCAGGGTTTTTCAAGACAATTATCTTCATTGTTAAGGATATTTTAACAGCAGTTATGGGAGCCTTGGTTCTCCAGAACTTGTTGCACTACAATTCTCATTATTATTCTCATTATTATTGACCAAGCAGGCTGTGGCTGATGCGAATTGAAGTTAAACAAAATCTAGATAATTTCAGGTTCCCTAGCCCTGTCTTACAGTCTCTATTGCCTGTAGGTAGGTGTTTTTTGTTGTGTTTTTTTTAAAACTTATTTTTAAAGACAAAATCCTGAAACTAGAAGTGAAAAATAGGTTTGTTGGAATCCTGGACTCAGGGAATACCTGTGTAAATAGGTACTAGCACAACATCTCTCAGCTGCTGCCTGATCTTTGCTAGCACAACAGCACCCAACAGGTCTCTCTCCTTTTATCGACTTTGTCTTGGCTCCTGTTTGCCACAGTTCCTACTTCCTCACCTCATTTTCCGGCTGCTCAAACCTGAACTGAGGAACTGAACTTGGACACTCATTCAGTCAGTTCCCATTCTGAGCACTGCTGGGTCTGGGAGTCTGAGGCCCCTGGTGTTCCTTAGGGGAATCTTGCTCAGGAGTGCTGTCTCCAGGGGGTCCAGGTGACTCTGGGCTGTTAGGATCCAGTTCATTCAGGCTTGGTGTTGGGGCCTGTGTCTGCATTTACCACTCCAATGACTTGTGCTACTTGTCTTCCTGATCAAACTGACACCTCCCTCTTCATGAGTCCTGGATGCTAGACAGGGTTATTAGATAAACCAAGGATAGCAAAAACTGATTTTTACTACCAAATTTCACAAAACTACACCAGTTTAAAATCAGCCAGTAACTTGGCCCATTGTTTTGGTGAGCATAAAGCAAGCTACCAGGCAATATTAGCAAGTGGCTTTCATCCAAAGCAATGTTAAACTTTTAAGGAGAAAATAAAGGTAAAGGTAAAGGGACCCCTGACCATTAGGTCCAGTCGTGACTGACCCTGGGGTTGTGACACTCATCTCCCTTTATTGGCCAGCATGACTAAGCAGCTTCTGGCAAACCAGAGCAGCGAACGGAAACGCCGTTTCCTTCCCACCGGAGCGATACCTATTTATCTACTTGCACTTTGACGTGCTTTTGAACTGCTAGGTTGGCAGGAGCAGGGACCGAGCAGTGGGAGCACACCCCGTCAGGGGGATTCGAACCGCCGACCTTCTGATCGGCAAGTCCTAGGCTCTGTAAATAAAGAATAAATCTCTATTTCATTAGCTTGGTTTAGGTGTTTTGCGCTACTAGGAGTACAGTATGTTCCCACTGAGCCATATCCTCTAAAATAATGGGGTTACATGCAACTTTTTTGGGGGGGAGGGAGGGAGGGGGTTAACCTGGAACTTGGCAGTTTTGTAAAAGGGCTGGCAATACTGACATTTGATAAGACCTGTAAGCTCTATATTTCTACTCAGCTAACATTTCTATTTGCCACTTGTAAAAAGAAAAAAAATCGAACTATTAAGACAAGATCTGCCAAGAATAATAGAGGAAGATAACTGAAGAGAGCTACTTTTGCTCTGATTCAAACTTGCAAGAACTTCTATTAAAAACAACAAAGAAAAAAACAAGAGATTTTCAGTACCAGATGTCTGGGAAGATCCCATTTGGATTTGAGCTACTTAAATTTGCAATCATGTATTTATACATCTAACAGAGCTTCTGTTTCTCCTAGAATCTGAAAATTAACTAGCTTTGTAGCATCTTCCTTGATCTGCCACCCGTGCCCTGAGGATTAGAGACTCCACCTGAGCTTGTTTTACAAGCATAAGAGAAAAAATTAATCTCTGCTGGCAGCGATCCCACTGGGATACTGATGAATAATGATATCCCTCTCTTGCTGCCCTCTCAGTCCACTAGAAAAGCCACTCTAACCCAGCAACGTGGAAAATGCTGAAACCATTCCAGCTGTGGATTAGCAGGCAGTCAAGCATCCATCTGCTCTGTGCAAAGCGAGAGAAGGCAAGCATGCATTCTTATAGCTCACACAGCGTTCACGACTAACATCTTTTAGAACCAGTTAGATAAATATTAAAAGAATCTTTTAATGAAGACTTACAAGTGCTTAATCTATTTTCTATAGAATCATACCATTTCCAACACGATTGCTCTGGGGTACTCTACATTTATTTATTTAACAAAATGTATACACTGCTCGAGTGCAAGAAAATCTCTAAGCAGTTTACAAAAATATAAAATAAAACATTAGAATTTTCACAGTTAAAAGCAAGTATACAAAAGCATTCAAAAGACTGATAAAACACATGTCACTTCTATGTGTCTGGACACACCTGCCAAAACAAAAATGTCACAAGCGGATGCTGATTTATGTAACCTTATCTACCATACAAAAGATGGAAACCCTTCTCCAAGTCGTGAATGGGGCAGTTCATTTAAGCTATGAAATATAGTGAAAGCAATACAGAAGGAATTAAGTTGATGGCACTGAAAATTAATCAAATTTTATCTTATTTGTGGAAGGGGTAATGCCAGGCAAACTTCTTGGGATCAAATTCTCACAAAAATCAATGGGAGTAACTTACAAACAAACACGTCTAAGGCCCAAGGCAGTCTTGTACATTTACATGGAAAATGGACCATTCTACTTTTTTTTTAAAAAAAACCCCAGCATGCTTCACTAACATGTGTCACAAGATGGGCAAAATGACAAATCCAGCAAGCTCTTTTAGAATTTTAGACTAGCTTTGTAACAGCAAGGCCAGAATAACATTCTACTAGAAAAGCAATTAAGTTAGAATGTATTTTAATTAATTGATTGTGATTTTATGTAAACTGTGTTATTTTTACTGTTGTTAGCCGCTCTGAACCCGGCATCAGCTGGGGAGGGTGGGATATAAATAACATTTTATTATTTATTACTATTATAGCCTATTTCTATTAACAATGCATAAGTTTTAGAAAACATACTGTACTTAAAGTTACATTTAATTAAGTTACCAGTAATGGTAGACATGGTGGTGGTGGTGAGATCTGGAATGAGATTCAACTAAATTGTCGTGCATAGAACAAGCTCTTCTGCTGCAATGGAACTTTCCATCTCTTGTCTTCCTTCATGTCCCCAACACCCCCCTAAATCTGCTTAGTGGGTTTAGAGGATCCACAGGGAAGAAGAGGGGAAATTTCATTGCACAAGTGAATCTGTGCATACATACTTAGCACTATGATGAATTCTACCAACAGGCATTAATATCACTTCTAGACCTCCATGATAAGAAACAGAGAAACAGATGGGTCATACTTTTCACCATAAAACTCTTACATCTTACTTTATCTCAATATTCTTTTACCTTTATTTTTAAATCAGCTAGTTTAAAGAGAAGTGAAATTAGACCATGGCAAAAGAACGATAAACATTTGTTTACCCTGAATTAAAAATGAGCATATAAGGGTGATGGTATATTCTTTGTTTCCTAAATGTCAGGGTTTTGTGCTTTTGAACTTGGTTCCTCTCTCCATCCCTCTCACCGCCCCCGAATTCTGTGCTGCATGAAAAATACGATATGCCACATTCAGTCAGCAATGAGTGGTGGGCATTGTCATCTTGATTTACCTACTGATTGTGCTTTGCTGGGAAGGCAGAGAACGCCAGGTGTTTTTAGTTTAAAGTTAGCTTTAGAACTAAAAGGGAGAAAAAAGCAATGATGGAATTACTTGTGTCTGGGGAGACACTCAGAATTAAGGTCACGGGACTATGGAATGCATGCACTGAAAAATACACAATGCCACCATATTCTGGAAAGATGACTTTAGCTTGGAAAACTGCCCCATTTATTTAGATTATGGAAAACCAAAACAAATGTATTTATGTGTGAGCACTATTGTAAACGCATTTCAAAACCTGAGCTACAAATCAGTAAAAGCTATAGTACTTAGATTTAAGCAGAATTCAAAAGTTCCAGAATATTTCAATATTAGTTATACATTTAAGTCAATAGAAGACGCACCATGCTCTTTGTGAGTTATGTGGCTGCAATGGCATAGAGTAGTTATGCCTGATACAGTTTCAGTCATAGGTGCTAGCTCCAGGGCACTGAGGCTCTTTGGGCCCCCTAAGTCTTTGTTTTTGAGGCCTACACTGTTGAGGTCAAAAGCGGAGCCTGGTGCAGAGCAACACTAGGATGTCGCATTGGGGCCCCTCAATGGACTTTGGAAGATGGGACCTTTAGTTTCAGTTGACAAATAGTAATGCAGATAGGGATGTGGTTAATGCCAATCTTCATCTCCCCAAACCATCAGAATCAGGTGAGGCAGTGCAAGTGCTTGGACCATGCTCTGAAAGCAGTAATGGGCTGGAAGAGGGCCAATAAACTGAAGGCGAATCTTCAATAATATCTAGATGCTATTGGGAGATGGTTACTATGTCTGGAAATTGGGGAAACAGCCTATCCTATATAGAGACCGAACAGTTTTTTTAGTTGGGGGGTATTCCTTGATCCAATCCATCTCTGGAGGTAAGATGGGTTCAGTGGAATGGGGTGCCTATGCCCAGGGCTTACGGGTATGCCAGAGTATGTCAGAGCACTGGTTTTGCAGGTGAAAATGGATAAATGCCCAATTAACCTCATGATTATATTACTGCAATGAGCATCTGAAGACAAGCCAGAGCTGCAGCTAGTGTAGAATGTGACCACCTGAGTTGTGAGTGGTGTATCTAATTGGAACGATAAAACACCAATTCTGCATGAACTGCATTAGCTGCCAATATGCCACCAGGCCCAATTCAAGCTTTTGATGCTAACATTAAAATCCCTGAAAGGCTTGGGCCCCAAATATGTGAAGGAGCAGCTCTCACTGTATTCTGCCAGCCTGGGCTTTAAGTTCTACAGGGGCAATGAGATACTGCTACTGTAAATAGATAACAGAGTCCAAGCAATCAACAACTTATAGCTTGCTGAAAGTTCCAGGATCAGTGTGCCTGGCCAGTTCCATGAAGCCAGTGCCCTTCTTTGCTTAAGATACTGCTAAATACAGTTAAAATAATAGACAACATCAGGGAGCTATTAAGAAATATGCAGCTTAGCTTGAGAGACTGGGTGTGTGCATGTGTTAGTGTTTCCCAGGGGAAACACAAAGATCAATGCCTCTAATTTCTCCCCAGCCTCTCTTATCTCCTTATGCCTTAAGTTACTATCATTAAAGAAAGGTATGGGAGAAGAGGGAGGCTCAGCTCTCCACCCACTCCATGTGGGTAAGCTAGATTGATCTAACATGGGTAGATATATTTCTCCTGCCCAAGTGAGCCCTCAGCATGCAGGGCTATCAGCATTCTGTGATGTGTGTGTTGCTAATAGGATATAGATAATCCTTTACAAGTTGTTTTCAGTTTTGAAAGGCTACAAAATAGAGAGACCATTCACTCTACCTGAAAGTTAAAGCATTTTAGAAAAGAATCGCTCTAACGTATTCAAGATAAATAAAAACCTTACAAATAGATTGTGAACTACACAACTGTTACTGCACCCATGTTTTGCAATGTTGACATGCCTTTTTTCACTGTGGCCCACATTTTTCGCTGCCAGCATCATTAAGAGATTCTTCAAATTACTTTTTAAATATTCATCTCCCCAAGGACTTTCACTTGCATCTAATTAGAGTACTTGCCCCATGCCATGTAATTCCCTGTTGCCAAAACTGTTAAATGCTCCAGTAAGTAAGTGAGAAGGGCATCAATGGAGCAAGGCAGATGCAATGCCACTGGTTAACAATAGAGGTGTGAAGTGACTCCCTTAATTATAAAGCTCATTAATGCATAGTGTTTAGAGAGAGAGAAAAACACAGCTTGGTGATAATTCTGTTAAAGTGCCTAATGCCTTCAGCACAGCAAACAACTGCAATTATAACTTCCAATTTGTACCTTTGGTAAAAAAAAAAAGCTGGGAGAGTAGCTTATCTAATAATTATGAAAACCAACATAAAAATGATAAAAAAACTAAACTTTAGGTTGAAAGATAAACCATTAGCACAAAAAGACTTCACTCAACTTCCAGAAAAGCTAGGATAATAGTTTACCTAACAATTATGTAAACCATCATATAAAAATAATTATAAAAGATCTTTAAGTTGAAATTATTACCACAAACCATTTAGAAGCCATTTTGGCATCTAAGCAATATAAATGCACTGTTGTTGTAGAATGATACTTCACTCAACGCCATTATACCTTTTAGGTTAAAATTTATAGCAACGAATATTCAACATATATGTGAGATTTTGGAATGGTAAATGGACAATGCACAAGAACAGTAAATGTGAGGGGCCAGTTTGAATAATGAAGCATGGCAAACATGATACAACTTCTCCAAAAAGCCAGTGTTTGAATACAACCACTGTGTGTACCCACTAGATGAGGGGTTTCAGGATGCAACAAAATGAAAAATGTATTTCACTACAATCCTGAAAATTCTTGTCCAGTGCACAGAAACCTAAATCAGAACAACTTACTGAACAATCTTACAAAAAACTTCTTTAATGGGAAGGAAAACATTATTTCTTCATGTATAACAGCTATTAATTCATTTATAACAATTGTGGCAATCTATGTTTGATGAAAAGGAATCCTTACTGATTGTTGGGCAGACTTTAAACCAGGTCAGTTACAGGCTATTTCATTTTTTATGGCTTTTACCAATATATTTCACTTAGGTTTGGTCCACAAGTTTTGACTGGACTTAGTAGTCAGCCTTTATTTCATCAAATCATAGAACCGTCGAGTTGGAAGGGACCCCAAGAGATTCCCATGAATCTTGGACTCCCTTCTCTTTGGGTATCTCTATGGGATCTCTCCAGTAGTTCCTTAAACTTTTTGAAACCAGCCTTCTTAAAGTCCAGAGTGCATGTCTTTCCCTTGCCTCTGTATCATGAAACCCAGGATGACATCATTACTTCCTCCCAAGTTTCCCAGTACTTCCATGGATCATGTCCTCCCTGCTGGGGTCAAAGATAGATAATCCCCTTGTTGTTGCTTCTTCCACCTTCTGGGAAATGAAACTTCAGCGACGCAATGGAGGAATTTGTTGGACCTTACATTCTTGGCAGAATGTCCCCAGTATCTGTTGAGTCCCAACTGATATCAGAGAAACTGAGCTCTCCCATGACCACTTTATCTCTCCTTTTTGAATGTCTGGTGATCTCGTCTAGGAAGGCATCCTCCAAGTCTGGCTTGGAGGTCTACAGCAGGTGCTCACAGTAAAGTCACTGCTGTTTCCTTCTTCTCAATTTTTATCCATTTACTTTCTATCTGCCTTCCTTGCTCCAGATCATGGATCTCTTCACAAGTGTACACATCCTTCCTCCTCCTCCTTTTCTGTTTAGTCTATTCCTCTTGAACAGCTTATACACCTTAGTTTCTACATTCCAGTCATGAGTCTCATGGGGGATCCAAGCTTGAAAATATCCATTCTCTCCCTGCTTGAAAAGCAGGATCCACACTTGCAAAGAAGTTCTCTGAATGCTGCAGGCAGTTCACAGCCTTGGGTTGCTTATATGTGACTTGGGAAAAGGATGCTACCATTGCTATCATTGCTGGCTAATAGAGATGGTTACATATTATTTATATAGCACCATCTACATACTAGGCAAGAAATTCAACACTGTGCTAAAGTGATTGTTCCATCAGAGCTAGCATTTTTGCTTGCCAGATGAGCAATCCTTCCTCTCTTCCCCCTCTGTGCACTTTTCTCACCTGACTCTGAGCCAATCTTGGAGTAAGCATGCGGGGTGGCGCAAAGAGGTGGGAAAACACCACTGTGTAAGTGAAGTCCTTGTGCAGGCTTCATCACCCATAATACTTTACATAATACTAGACTGTCCTGCACCATTTCAGAATCTTCCAACACATAGGAGAACACACACAGGTACACTGGGCAAGGGACTAAAATGAATTTTAGTTCAGCCCTTTTCCAAGACAGAAACTTCCATACCAACTCGGCAAAAGTCAAACCATACAATCTAGATGAACTACAATTAAAGATCAAGTGGACTTCAGATAGCAAAAAGAAAGCCTACAAGTTACAACGCGGGGAATGGGAGCTGAAATTATAGTGATTGTCTCATTAATGGACCAAATCCACAGAATCACACAGCTAGCAGTTGAGCACACCCAAAGGAGTTTTGGATTTTGATTTCTAAAACTTTATGTCTCCCCCACTGCCATCCCTGACACATGTGAAACTTCTTTTGAAACCGAAGGGCCTTTCAAAAGTGGTTAGTGATATGGAATGGGGTTCTGCTGTTCAAAGGGATAAGAGTCACAAATTCCACTGGGTGTGCCCAAAGTAGCTCTCTGGATCTTGGCCAATAGGTTTCAGGGCTTTTGGTTTTTTGAAAAGAAAATTATACTACTGTATAACATGTGCTCCATCTTTCATAACAGCTGCCTTTGGCTGCCAGACAATACATTAAGCTGGCATGGACATAGTTTAAAATTAAAACCATGAAAGAAATTTCCATCATTACAACATGACATCTAACAATATTCAGCAGAGTGAAATATTTCTTTGAATAAAAGGGTAATCAAGATAATTACTCCAAGAAAACAATACTTTACTTTCAACATCTGTACATTCCTGTACTATCACTGTAAAGGTAAAGATAAAGGTAAAGGTAAAGGGACCTCTGACCATTAGGTCCAGTCATGACCAACTCTGGGGTTGTGGCGCTCATCTTGCTTTATTGGCCGAGGGAGCCGGCGTACAGCTTCTGGGTCATGTGGCCAGCATGACTAAGCCGCTTCTGGCAAACCAGAGCAGCGCACGGAAACGCCATTTACCTTCCCGCCAGAGCGGTACCTATTTATCTACTTGCACTTCATGCGCTTTTGAATTGCTAGGTTGGCAGGAGCAGGGATCGAGCAACCGGAGCTCACCCCATTGCGGGGATCCGAACCGCCGACCTTCTGATCGGCAAGTCCTAGGCTCTGTGGTTTAACACGCAGCACCACCCGTGTCCCTCCCGCATAAAACCCATCAAATTCCATGGGGAGTGGTCTTCACATCTGTATTGCCCATTTCATTATAGTGCTGGATGAGCTAAAAATTACTTCATTTGGATTAAGAATTATTTAATCCAATAATTAATCAAACAAAATAGCAACTTACTGTCAGAATTGAGAGCAGATCTTCAACACTAGATTCGGGTTTCAAACGATCCTTGAACATCCTGACGGTTGGGTGCTTCAAATAGTAATATGACGCAATGCGGCCATGAGTCAGAGGTTCAATGCTGTGGTCGTCCTGTTACACATGGGGAAATATATATATTTTAGATAAATATGATTCAAGGTGCTTAGTGCTTTCCTGGAGGTAAGCACATTTTATGCAGTATTCTAATGGAGGTGTTATGTTTTAAAAATTTCACAATAGCCAGATCTGAGTCACAAATACATTTAACAGCATGTTACTGGTTCAAATGCCAAAGGAACTGCAAAACCTCAGTAGCTGCAACGGGAGGTCGCACAGCAGCCTACATGTATTTCATAATTCAACAAACATCAGGATGAAAGATAATCCCTAATAAATATTACTGCTGCCCAGTTCTTGTCAGTCTTTTTATGAAGTATAAATTAGCCTTACCTCCCCTAATTTAATGCAGTAAGAGTATTCCAGATCAACGAGTGATTTCTCCACAAGGTTTGAAAGGAACTTGTTCATGTTGTCATGGCTGACAGCATCTAAGTTATAATAACTGTGTAAATGAAAATGTAATAGAGTTAGATGCTTTGAAAATATTGCTGACACAAATAAGGTTCTTGTAACACTAGCAAAGAACATGACTAAAGTAAGAATGGTCATGTATTATAGGTGGCAATCAATGACCATATCCAATGTTACATCTGCCTGACTGTGATTTTAAAATGATTGCAGCCTTCTGAGTAATACCCCTCCCCACCTTCTCACTATATAGAAGGGTCTGGTGACTTCTGTTTCAGTGTATCTGAAGAAGTGTGCATGCACACGAAAGCTCATACCAAGAACTAACTTAGTTGGTCTTTAAGGTGCTACTGGAAGGAATTTTTTTGTTTTGAATACAATGTGTATATTTACTAGAGACGTTGCTATGTAGGATAGAAAATGTGAACAAATGTGTGAATAAGTCGCTTTAACAAATCACTTCTGTAGCAATGTGTGATTTGCAAATGAAGAAATAGAAGTGGAATATGAATATCTCTTATAAATATATGGCAGAACCACCCAATTTTTAATGGACTAGCTTTAATTTAAAAAAAATCAATTAATATAAAACAGTAGTGTTCCCCAGCACTGTTGTAGTCTTATTTCATGTTTCAGTTTCTGCTCTTAATTCTTGTGCATTATCTTTCTCTTTTTCATGCATATCAACACAAAATCTAAGTGTTCTTTGAACTGTCAATTTGTTAATTTTCTTAAATAAGATACAATTTGGATCACTATTCTTGCTTTTCCAAATAACTCCCAACAAAACTCATGTAATGTGCCAAAAATGGTGGCTTGCTGAGAGTCCAGAGATGGGCTTCCAATCAGTATGATGCTGGGAACATGAAATTACAGAACTTTGGATAAAATGGACTTCAACTACCTTAGCCATAGTCCTGCAATTTCATGATCCCAGAATGGCAGCTGAGAGGTCCAATGGTGCTAAGTTAGTACACACTGTAAACATAAACAAAATCCTCCCTGTAATAAAGGAGGAACAAATGAGACAATGGGTGAGAAAGGAGGAAGCTTATTGCTCAGATTAATCACTAGAAGGCCTTTATTTATTTAATGAAATGCACTGTTTGACACTCATGCATACACACAAAACCTGGAAGTGGAGCACTAAATTGCGATAGATTATGGAATATGTTTTTGAGTAGAAAAAGCAAGGCCGTTACTTAATGTGCGTTAGAGATGGGTGTTGTCTTAACTGCATTTCACGTGAATGGCTACTTATCATGGCCACATAAAATATACAAAGATAAAACGAGTGTAGAAGAAAATTATGACCAGCTATCCCAAGCTTATAATTAAAAATGTTATACAAAATTTAATGAAACCACATGTTCAGTAGCCTAGATTCTGATTTAATGAAGGCATGATGTAGCCAAAAACTAAGAGACTATAAGACCTTAATTCTCAATGGGATTGGTATGCTTAAATCTCTCTCAGTTGAACCTAAATATGCTTTACAATACTTACTCAGATTTAAGTTCACAGAGTTCACTAGGACTTACTCTCAAGTAATTGGGTATAAAACTGTAGCTGACTCGCACAAGCCAGGATCAAAAGAACTACATCAGATGCACCCAAATGATTAAACATACCTAATAGGTTTTTAATTTCCTCCCATTTCAACAGCAGGCCCCAGGTCATATCACAAACTGCTTTTTAAACTTTCCACATTTCAAAATAGGCTTGTCATGTGGCAGGAGGAGCTGAACTTTAGGGAATACAAGTCTAAAGCTTGAGTAGGTGCACAATACTAGTTTTGCTGCTATTCGAATCCAGATTTCTATTTCCCCCAGGATGTATGTTTCAAGGGTCCGTTGTTTTGATATCCCTTTGTGCTTTAAAGGTAACTGTTAGTAAATACTGCTGCAAAATGATTTATCTTAATTGCAGCATTGTTTTTTAAACCTGTATATTCAAATAAAGCTACATTTATGGACAAGCCTATTCATTTCTACTCAGAAGTAAATTCTGGAAAGTTTAGTGGGGCTACAACCAGGTAAAGGTTACAGGATTGCAGCCTAAAACTGGAATTATAGATAATTTAATGGTGTATGAAAATGCTTTGTCGTGATCCTACCAATATAAGGAAAAGCTGAAAATCTTTCTTTTGTTTAAGGAGTGAATTTTGCCAAGCCTTTAGTTTTGTTTTCATAGAGTTTGTCTGTTTTTCTAGTCCCAACGCTAGACACATTTCACAACTACAGTATGGCACTAAACAACGGCTAATTTAGCAAGAATGCAGTTGGTGAAATAGTTGAAGGCATTGTATAAAACAAATTATTTTTTAAAAAGCACTTAATCCGTGGGGAAAAAATCCTCAAAAAATACAAAAACTATGGCACTTTTTAAAATAAAAAAAGATAGCTCTTAATATACCTTCCTTTTTTTAAAAGAAAAACTCAACTAAAGGAAATCCAAAATAGCCATACTTCTAGGAATCTTAGGTTCCAATCCTTAACACAAGAGAGAGTTAGCCCCACAGAACGCAGTCAGCCTAAGTGTTGAGTAAACAGGCGCAAGACTGAGCTGTATAGGTAGGATTTCAAAGTCATTTTCATGAGATCTCAAGTAAAATGCTTGTATTCTGTTAGATAGAATAGGAATCCAACCAGAGAGATTATGTACTTCTCAGTTAAGATTTTATTAATCCAATACTTTAAAAAGCATACCACAGAAAATCAGAGGTGTTTGAATGCTCATACGTTCAAAATACACTATATATCAGCCCCCCGCTTCTGAGTGACTGTATTATCTAACTATTTAATTACAGATAAAGAATAAAAACAGTGCAGTTTCATGGTCACTGCATTGAATCATCCAGTCATTATTTCCCCTCTGCTGCAAACAGACAACCCACCTTTTTGTCAGCGCACCATTTCATTTATTTCACAGTGAAACCCAGTTTCACAATAATTGACTTGTCAGCAGCTCTAATTTATGAGGCTGGGCTCTGTAAGCCTTCTCCTATATTCTGCTCAACCTGCACACAAGCAAGGTTGAATATTTACAATGCTGTTAACAGGTGCTGAGTTGTTTAATGATTCTAATAGCCAGAAGCGTACTGAGAAAGCCAGCGGGATCACAATTACAGGCTGTTTGAACACAACAATTACTCGTCCCCTGAGAGGTGTGAAAGTCAAAGGCAGTTTTATACTAACAGCATCTAGCACATGGGGTAGACAGGCTAACTTCCATTAGTAGCCCATTGGGAAAAAAGCAATAACAAACCCCTAGGTATCGTAAAAATTTACAAAGTACATAACATTTAAACAATCAAAACAATGAAGGAAGAAACTTTTCCAATTTCCTTTTAAACAATATATAAACAAACAAACAAACAAACAAACAAAAACTCCTACTGCTAAACCTGAGACTATATCTAGAATGAACTCAACGAGAAACACGAACTTGTTTTTCTAATCTAAGCCAGTGTGGCATTTCACCAGCTGAGAAAAAGGGAGCCGTGCAAGGACATAAAATGCAGATGAAGTTACACTGACCATTTTCGGTTTAATGTGGATTGTGGTGGCAACTGCTTCCTGTTTGAGTTTTATGTAAACCTGATCCAAGATCTGCCTGGGAAATTTTTCATCAGCCTTGAAATGGTAGTGCTATAACTGTCAGGCCTGTGAAGTCATTTGTTACAAACACCATGTTTTTTATGTTCAGATTATACGGTAGTAGTAATGACACAGATAATGAAAGCGAGTCCCCGGGACAACTGAAAAACACTTTAAGAAAAACTCTTGCTTGTAATCCAAGTATTTCTTGGGGGAAACCACAAGAGCTCAGCTCACAATAATTTGCTGAGATTTGCCATTTTGAAAAAGGACGTTTAATTTAAAGCACAGGGTAGACAAATAGTTATCTTCTCAAAAGGTGTTCTGTCGTATTCACTGAGACATGCTGCAACTGAGATGATTTTTCTTAACGTGAAATTTACTAAACCCAGGCCACGGATATGAGGCTTAGATGAAATCTATTATTCTAAGCCTATCCCTGATGGATGGAACACTGGAGAGATGATCCAATCAACATATTTTCTGGATCTAATCCACGAGTTGTAACGCGGTTCAATGGGAAGGAAACCAAGACACTCCCTTGAGAGCAAGCTCATTTGCAAGAGAAAGAAGGTTTATGTCATTGAGTAATACATTGAATGGCCATCATTATCATTTCGGAATGGCAATCAAAGTGAACCAAATTTATTATTAAAATGGCCATCAACACTTAAAAATACTGTATCTCTGGCACTGACAATCTGAAATATTAATAGAGCCATCTTGTTTTATTATCTCAGAATATCTTTTCTTCACCAACTGTGACCCCCCACCTTTTAAAATATTATTTCTACTTTAATTGTGAAGAACTCAGATGGGTAATCTTTTACTAAAAATTAATATTTTGCAACCATTTGTGAGTTTAATGTAATTTCTAAGGTGCACATCTTGCGGACTGATCATTATGAAGATCCTTCAGCCATATCAGGGTCCCTTCCAATTCTACAATTCTATGTAATTCACTATGAGGCAAGGTGCATTATTTGTCTCATCAGGTAGAAGATAGAATGACTGGAAACATCCCAAGAAACGAAAAACTAGTTCAAAGTATGACTGAAGGAAAACTAGAAGGACGAAGGACCAGATACAGCCACATATGAAAGAAAAAGATGGGAGACAAATGTCAACCTGGAAAGGCTTATGTAAAGCAGACACAGTTGATAGCTGGGGGGAGCCCAAAATAGTGAATGACGACTAGATTTAAATAACTAAACAAAATAACTACACAGCTGGTAGTAAATGGGTGAGATGTCTTAGACCCATTAGATTCAGTGTAAGATTGCTATATACTTCTCGAGGTTATGGACTACACCTTCAGACTACATTTACAATTAGCCATTGCAACCTGACAGAAGTGCTTCAAGATGAGCATTTGATTTCATTTCAAGCATAGACCTGGACCTCTAGAGGACAGTAGGACCTAACAGTACTTAACAGAGCCTTCATATTCATCTTTACCCAGAGGTAGGTCTCACTGAGTCATATCTAACAATAGTCATACTCATAATAGTCCCACTGAAATTAATGGAAATGACTAGACCCATTAACTCCAGTGGGTCTATTCAGAGTATAATTTAGTTAGATACAACCCATGATACTCAATAGGGAAATTGCAGCCTTAGAATTATATATAAATGGTGAGCCTTTCACTTCATTATAAGATAACTTGTATACCAAATCAAATGCCCATTTGATTTATAAATTCATATCTTCTCCTATTACTTTACTGGCATTTGAGATAATTAATCTACTGTTCTTTACTTCTTATCTTTTTTATATACTGGTAAATTTCCAGTAGTTTATTATTTTAGTATTGTATTTTACTGTGTGTGGCTGTTGTTTTTGCAGTAGTAGTTGTTGCTATTGAAAGCTGCCTGGAGGCCATTCAAAGAGAAAGGCAGAATGGAAAATCCATAAAATAAACATGTTTTTTAATTTCAGCCATATAGGTTGAATATAAAGATGGAAGAAGGTGTACCTAATAATATTTTTGTTCACAGAACATGTAATATATTACATTACAGCCTGCTTTTCTTAATAACAGACAAAATAGGTTTTGGTAGAACCAAAAACATTTTGAAATGCTATGGTCTAAATAAAATTGGGGGGAAACCTACTCCTCTTCATAACATTATCAACAGCTACAACACACTGTGAGACATTTGGTTCCTTCATCAACACTGCCCAACTAATTTGTGGTCTATTTATAATCTCTATTCAAGCAAGGAGTCATTCAACATTCCTTTGAACAAGGCCAGCTGCCAACTAGCAACACTAGCATCAGGGGTTTTTTTGGTGTGTGTTTTATTTTGACAATAGCATTACAAAAGCATTTTCACAGACAGAACAGATGAACTAACAAATAAGACCACAGAGTTTTGAATCCTATTTTTTTAAAATAGTCTATTGCATTGTGTCAAAATTACTTCAGTATCTGTCAGCAGTTAATTTTCCTGTTATATGTGTTTAAGAAGCACTCGGGTGGAACTGAAAGATAGCAGCTCATTTTTAAGATATCCTAAGCATTATTTAGGGGACACGGGTGGTGCTGTGGTCTAAACCACAGAGTTAGGGCTTGCCAATCAGAAGGTCAGCGGTTCAAATCCCTGCGAAGGGGTGAGCTCCCGTTGCTTGGTCCCTGCTCCTGCCAACCTAGAAGTTCGAAAGCACGTCAAAGTGCAAGTAGATAAATAGGTACTGCTCCGGCGGAAAGGTAAACGGCATTTCCATGCACTGCTCTGGTTCGTCAGAAGTGGCTTAGTCATGCTGGCCACATGACCCGGAAGCTGTACGCTGGCTCCCTCGGCCAATAAAGCGAAATGAGCGCCACAACCCCAGAGTTGGCCATGACTGGACCTAACGGTCCTTTACCTTTAAGCATTATCTACAGGAGCCCAAATTTGGAAAAGTTATTTGTGTCTCTGTTTTGTTGAAATCAAGGAGATTTAAGTGAGTAGAGTAGTGGCTAAGCTAATTTAAACTGCACAGATTTAAACAGGTGTGCCAAAATTTCTCTGTACCAATGAATTAAAAATTTTGATAAATGTTTTCAGATACATATTTTCACTGAATCCCTGTGAAGAACACACTTCACAACAACATATCAAAATAAAACATGTTAACATTTAAATCCATACCAGATATATTAGTACATAGAGCCATGGGGCCTACTCTGATTGTCCAAAAATGGAGCTTTTTGCAATCCTAAATCTGTCTACTACTCATAAGTAAACTCCCAGGAGATTTTGTTTAGGATTGTTCCTAGCTATGGAAAATACTCCCAAAGGAAATAAGGCAATCCTGTCCTTACTTGCGTTCAAGAAACATGTAGAGACTTGTATTTATTGATTCACGTTTTTGGCTGATAGTTTTCTGTTTCTACACTACAGGTTTTAATGGCAGTCTGCAATATGTTAGTGTGTTGTTTTCATGCAATTTATTATTGTGAGCCCTCTTGGCCATCTTTTGGGGAGGGATGGTGGGTTATAAATTCGGACTAAACAAATGGAATAGAGTTATCCTTTTTTAAAAAATATCATCACTATAATCTTTTGTAAAACACTTTAAGCTTTCTACACCCCCTCCTTCAAGCAGTGTGTATAAATTTTAGGAAATAAATATAATTAAAATATTCACAGATAAGAAGTGGCTTCAAAAACATTTGTTCTGCAGATGGACAGTGTTCTGGTTGTACTCTTTTAGCCAGCTGTATTTCAAGACTGTGGTTAACATAACTTTCTGGTATTCTGGTGGAGTCTTTAACTCTCTAAGCCAATCATCAAACTATTTCGGCTAGAAGAGTTGCACTGGTTTTAACAGAACTGGAATATTAAAATCCAAGTTGTGTGGTTTTTTTATATAAAGAAAATGGAATGATTCAGTCCTTAAGAAGTGTAATTAATTTTATGATAATTATTTAAGATTAATGCAAGATGGTCAGGATCAAGTGAGCCATAGAAGTGGTTCCAAAAGCTCAAGGAAGCTTGTTTTTCTCTAACAACAGCCTGGCCATACAGCCTTTGAAACTGAGGGAAGTTTTTCTGAAGCAGTTTGTGGCATGGCATGGAAAGGTCATTTGTTCAAAGACAAATTTCTACTGGTCTAAGGAAAGCAGCTTGTTTGAAACTCAGTAGTTCTGTGGATCCTGGCTGAGAGCTATAATTTGAGCAGCTTAACTGACAAACCAAGCTAACAAGAGCACTTGGATTTGAACCAATGTGTGTGGGCTTGGTTGCCAATTAGCATGATTAGAAGAAGAAAAAGCTCTGTTCTAAGTAGGGAGGGAGGAATCAACCAGCTATTTATATATTCTCACTTGGTAACATGCAAAACTGGGCACTTACATATAACTTACAAAATAAAAAGCTCTCATGCATATAGGAATTACTTAGCCCCCTACAACCAACAAAATTATCACCACCATTGTTATTATATTTCTTACCAAGATGTCCCAAGGGCAGATTACAAAAATTTTAAAATACAGTTTTAAAAATAATTTAAAAAGCATACCGTTTGAATAAAATCCACAGCAATGGTGATCAAGATACAACAACACCTGTACTGAAATATATTCAACATGACTAAACCCTAAGCTTCATTTTGAAGATAAAATCATTTATTTCCACCAGGACCTTAACTCCACTGTTATAGCAGATGAATCCTGAGAGGTGTCCAGAGGGGGTTCCTATAGATGGAAAGGGCCCTGAGGTATGCAGGCAAATCCGGCTTTCCCAACCAATGAGGATCAAAAGCTATGCATTTATGTCAACATGCTGCTACTATATGTAGACACCAGAGAAACATGTGTAACGTTGAGCACTCAGTCAGGAGTTAGTCTGGAGGGAACTAAGTGACTTGCAACACACTTGTGGAACAGTAGGGTGTTTGCGTAAGACCAGGCCTCTGACAATGTTTCCATACTTTCTTTGAATCAGACCCCCTCTCCTGCCCCAATATTCTTCAAAATGATAAGGAGTGAATCAGATACACTGCCAAATGCATTTCTGAGTTTAGAATCAGTAGACTGCCTGCAATGGAATGCGGACTCAGAGGTTACCCGTCATCTACACTACATCAAATGTGTGCCAGAGTGTTCATTCCACTGAAAAAAAGCACTGTGGATAGACAGCTTTTAAACCTGGATGTAATTCAAGGTTCCCTACTATGCACACTAAACCTCATTGGTGCTCAATTTCTTAACAGCTCACCTTGGATTCATGATAAGGCGACGGAAAAAGTAGGTCCAGGTTATATAATCCATTGCATCTTGCTTTGAAGTTATAGTTCCAGCTGCAATTTCAGCATTTAAGTGATCAGACAGAACTTCCAGTAAACTAAAACAAATCAACAAAAATTAAAATTGCACCATTTCATTTAGATTAATTGTGGAATAGTATTATGTACTCAAAACACTCAACTGGAGTGGGTAGATAGCTAATCTTATCTGGCTACAGATGTTAAAATCTGTAAAAACTGGCTGCAGTACCTGGACTGATTCCAGTGAGCACTTTTTTCCTCTTTTAAATTAAGTTACTTATAGACTGCCTTTTAGGGCAGCAGACCATAGTATCTTTTACGGAGAAAACAGCTTGAAATGGATACGACTTTAGAGACTGTCTAAAATGGGGAAATAGCATTTGAGAAGGATACTGCTATTCTATCACCTGCTACCAGCCGTTATGCTCATAGATGAGACATCTCTCTGCCTAGGGGCTATCAAAAATTACTGGACTAATGGGCTGAGGATCTCCCAACAGACACCGAGACACCAGAAACTTTAAAATGATAATGTCTGTTTGTGAACAATGTTGCTTTTGTTGCCACTGTTTCATCTATTGTCTTATCCACTTGCCTTTTTAGCTACCCCACCTGCACAGCCCAAGAACTTTCTGTGTTGGGATTTGTGTGTTTAGGTAGCAGCAGGAAAAAAGGGCAGATTTCATCACAGATACAATGTTGTCATCTACCTTAGATACATGTAATCAAGACTTAGTGCCAATAGTGCCAAAAATTGTAGCTAAGTCTACTTAGCAAAGGAATTTTCAGCAAAGTCCAATTGAATTCAATGAAGCTTACTCCCAGTTAAGTGGAGTTAGGATTGCAATCTGGCAAAGGAATTATCTTGGCAATAGGGTGTAACTTGGAAATATAAATTGAGTATCTAGGAGAAACCTCCACATGAAATAGAATTTGGATTCTCTGAAGATGATAACTTTTCCGTTTGTAGTTCTGTGAAATACAGTGCCTTTGTGAATCACGTTTCCCCAAATTAACTGTGGTATTATTATTTTTTACCTTGATTCCACTGGGAAAGGCTCATAAAGAAATTTTTTGTAGAAGTCTTTCTTGATGTCATGAACCAGAATCACTGCTTTTCCTTGATCATCAAACTGAGGCCTCCCAGCACGTCCCATCATCTGAAGAACATCTGCAAATGTAAATTGATGACAACATTAAGCACACTGTAGAGTACTGTTTTTTTTTATATTAAGGCAAATGTCCAGATACAGCACCACCCTTATAAATAGCACAAATATTGATTAAAAGATATATGTATATTTAAACTGGAAAAAGGACCAGAAAATTTACACTAAAACTGTTTTTTTCTAATGTTTATTTGCAACATCTGGCTACACACTCGTATCTGAAAGTTGAACTTTGATTTTGCAAAGTCTCAATAAAATGAGGTTTGGGAATCTTGTTTCAAGCCTCCCAAACGCCCCATCCAAATGCTTTAGCAAGACGCCTCACCTCAAATCAGTGGAGTAGCGTGGGGGGTGCAGGGGGGGCTGGCCGCACCGGGCGCAACATCTGGGGGGGGGGGCGCTCGCACTTGCAGCTCTCTGCCCCTACTAAAATCCATGGGTTAGGGGGTGCAAATTACTTGCCTTGCCCCGGGTGCTGACAACCCACGCTACGCCACTGCCTCAAATAGCCTTTGTTCCACATGGCTGATACAAAACTGACAAGTCTAGCATATAAATATATGAAATTTCCTAGTAGACCCAGTTCTGCTATCTGAGATACTTTTTAAGTGGAGATAGCACATCTGTGTGCAAAGCATGGACTCTACCCCTGAGCTATATCAGTTCACATAGTTTCCTATACTCTGTTCAGTGGTATTCTAGGGTAAAGGTACTGGCCTTCTCCTAATATACTTCTCTGTTCCCATTTGAGTAGTTTTATGTTGATAATTTTTTTTGAAGCAATGCTGAAATCAAAACAATGACAAGTATTCCCCATCTAACCTGCAATGTTGCAGGTAAGAAACTGAAACTAAATGCCTGGCTACTCTCATATGTTTTGAGATTAAACAATTAAATAAGGCAAGTTAATTAAGATCAGATTAGTATTCATCCATATAATATATCTAATAAGCTATATATCATTTTCTTGTATGCCCTTTATGGTATGTTTGTTCAATAGTGACTTTAAAAAAATATGTTATACCATATCCTCCCAATTTGTTCTCTCTTCTCAGATATTGTTCTTTGCTATCAAATTCCATTCAATTATTCCAATTCAGTATTCTCAAAGCACAGCTAAAAGTTTACTATTGCTAAAGAAACTGAACAAAAGCTATGACAGCTCTATTTCAGCTTCCATATTTAACTTCCATGTTCATGGATATCAGTAGTTAATCATAACATGTATTTTTTCTAAGAGTTTTGTGATTTCTGACAATACCTGTAATTGGGTAATCAACATAACGCCTTGTTTTTCCATCATAAAATTCTGTCCCTTTAACAATTACTAAATGCGCTGGAAAATTGACACCCCAGGCTAACGTGCTAGTAGCAATAAGGACCTAAAAAGAAAAAGATACAAGATTAAAAATATATAAAGGACCTCTGTGTGACGTAAACAGAAGTTTAAGAAATGAATAAGAACTTCTTAGAACAAGCATACTTGGATTTTGCAATTCACAAATAACTCTTCAACAGTTTTTCTGTCTCGTTCATGCAGGCCAGCATGGTGGATGCCTATTCCAAAAGCAAGGGTCAGTTTGAGATTGGACTCTCTGATTGTTCCTATGATGACACTCATCTGCAATAACAAAAAAAGGATTAATCTAAGAATCTTCCAGAGCATTTCCCCCCAGCAATATGACATTAGTAAATACTTATCAATATACTATACAGTCTTAGTAGTAAACAAAGGAAAAAGACAGTCTCTTCATTAAGGAATTCACAGAAGCAAGCAAATAGAGAAGCACCAGGAAGGGGAGGGGAGCAATAAGCTATACAAACACATAGTCACCTTTATAATGCTCTCCACATATTATTAATATACCGTATTTTTCCGTGTATAAGACAATATGTTTTGCTTTAAAAAATAGGCAAAAATTGGATGTTGGCTTATACACGAATAGTGAATGCAGAGGGGGGACGTGCGATTAATGGCAGCAGCAAGCAGGAGATTGGCAGCGGCGATTGGGCGGGTGATTGGTAACTGCGGCAAGGCCTGCTGGGGATTGGCTGCAGCAAGTGGGCAGGTGATTGGTGGCTGTGGCGAGGCAGGCAGGCAATTGGCGGCTGCGGCATGTGGGCGGGTGGGCTGTTGGTGGCTGCGAGTGGCAGGACAATTGGCGGCTGCAGCGAGGTGTGCGATTGGCAGTGGCTGTGGCAAGTGATCGGCAGTGGTGGGCAGGCGGGTGAGCGATTGGCGGAAGTGACCTCCCCCACCCCCCAAAAAAGCTAAGCAATTTAATTTCTTAATTTTGGGTTAAAAAAAGGGGGTTGTCTTATACATGGGGGTGTCTTATACACGGAAAAACATGGTAACTTTCAGAAAGCAAACCCCCCATGAGTTTCATACTACTTTTGAAATTATAAAATGATTATTCAAGCAGTACATATTTGCATACTGATGCAAAGGTGTGCATGTAGAAACCCTCAAGGTGGGCTTTCTGAATTGCCTTCTTTGGAAAGAACTCCTCCATGGTATCTCACAACCTGCCTCAAACTTGGCTTCAGAAACATTGTTCAAGGCAGCATAAGATGTGTTGTCTGGAAATAATGTGAGCGGCATACTGAAAGTGGCATGGTCTTTAGTTCTTGGACTTTTAAAATAGCCACATGGTATAATAGTTTTACATTTTAAGAAACCTTTCATAAATAGTTATAGAAACACAGGGTGGTATTCAACTAGCTTTAATTCAGAGAAGACCAATTGAAATTAATGAGCATAGCTGCGGTAGGTCCATTAATTTCAGTGGATCTACTCTGAATAAAATCTAGCTTAACACCACCCATACAGTTCAACCAACTGTTAGTATTAGTCTCCAATAACACTCCTTTCCAGGTGGTATTTAATGCCAGCTACATCAATATTCTATGCTGAAGATGCAAAACTACAACACAGATACGTTGAATGTATTTTGGTCATGCCTCCAACTAAGACACTTCCAGATTGCTGTACTAGAAGAAACAAGTATATAAAAGTAAATGTTCCACCACTGCGCAGTTACATAACTGTGATACGTAAAATACCTCATTCTTTTAGAAGACAGGGAAACAGCACACTTTTAAACTGTGGCCCATATGGTAATTCTAAGTTGAAAAAAATTAATGTGCCAGTACTGGACAACTGGATGGTAAGACTATGGAATAGCGTTCAATTGTAAAAACTAAACAATATTCTCAAAATATGAGAAGGGAGACAAATTGATGAAAAATTCATTGAAAAAAGGAGCCCATTTATTGCATGTTGCTACTATAAAACACAAGAAACTCTATTTACTGTTGGGTACCTTAGTATTGTAAGAGGCCAATCCTTTAAATCAAAGAGCATAGACATTGTAAAGATGTCTGTAAATTGTTTTTGTAAAAGGAAATGTTGTACCTTCTATTATTCTTGCTATACTATTTGCTATTCGTCACTTAACAAAAAAATAATAATTCAATAAAAAAGAAAAAAAATCTTTCATGAAGATTCTTTCATGTCTATCAAGTACAACCAACTATCCAGTATTATCTCTGCACTGGCTGGCAGAAGCCCTCCAGGTTTTCAGATGCAAGTCTTTCTGAGCCTTATCTAGAGGTGCCAGGGACCGACCCTGGGGCCTTTAATAAACACCAACAACTTCTGAACGTCAAAACTTATCTGTTTTTCTTTTTTAAAATTTGAGTAAATAGTAACTTGTATCATGTCAACATGTAATACCAATATTACTGTATACTTGTAAAATTATGGCAAAATGTCATTTAATTCAGAAAACTCATAAAATTAATACAATCTATTCAAATCTAACCTATTTAGACTAGTTTGTCAATCCCAAAGAGCCAAATATAATGTAAATCCCACAACAATGATATGACAATGATGCACAACAGGGAACCCAGTTTTCTGAAGTGATGTTTTGGTTCTGCTTGCTGCCAATTTACATGATCTGAGGAAAGCTCCTAGATCAGCCCAAGGATAGACGCTGCTACCCAAATGCTTATTATAAATCATTGGAAAATGAAAGTTTGATGTGTGCACCAGAGTATAGGATGGGAACATAAGGAAATCATACATTTACAGAAGCTCAACTGGATGGGTAGAATGAATGAATACAGTGCATGGAGATAAATGCAACAGTAGAAGAATAAAAGTGAGGCCGTCTTTAACATACATCTTAAACAAAGACACTATTTTATAGTGGATTATAAAGGGAGCCCTCAGTTTTCTGTAAAGGAGCAACAACTGATTTTTGTGTGTGGGGTGTGTGTGTTTGGGGTATGAATTCCTTTGAAACTTCTAATCACTGTTCCAAGAAGTAAAATAAGCTTTGTGTTGAAGAGCCAACACATCAATGAAATAGTTTAATCAAAACCTTTGATTTTCAAACAATTTTTTGAGCCAGGAACCAGTCATTGTAAACTGCCTGCTCCACAATTGGGGTCCTGTAGCTAAAACATTTGGTTCACTGTTTGGGAGGAAAACATGCAATGATATTTAAAAGGATCAAGTATACCTAGTGCGTATATTCATTGTATTTGTAAGTAGGGAACATTGCACAGATCAGCCACATCCCTTTTAAGATTGGCTTATGTTGCAAGACCTGCGGCAGTGTAGTTATAGTGCTATTTATTCTAGCTCAACATCATTGAAATGCTCAGACCTCCAAGAAATATAAAAACATGAAATTGTTTTCTTGTTTACTTTGGCCAATCAACTTTATACTTCCCCTCCTGGTTGTTATCAAAGTTTTAAGCACAGAACATCTCTCCCCATTACACTGCTGGACATTTGTTCACAGAGGAAGTTCTTACCGTTTGCTGTGCTGATGATGTTATTCATCCCCTCCCAATCCGCCCACTGCCTTTGTACTAAAGCAATGTCCTGCCGTGCTGTTAGCTATACCTGCAAAGCTGTGTAATTTAACACAGCAAAACTAAAGGACCCTTAGCAGGAGTGCTGGCATATGCACTGTGAGCCTGTCATTCTAGCAGCAGGGAATCTTGGCCATTTTTAGCAGACCCCCCTCACTTTCACATAAATCAGCGTAATAAAAAACTCCAAACACCTATTTTACCCAGAAGCACATTCCACAGCTTTAAAAATTCTAACAACAATTTGTCTTCTGGGAAACCACTTTCCTGGAGTCTATTTTTGCAAGCATATTCCATTCACCTTATAAAATACGACAAAACATGAGGAATGCTGGAAGGACAATTGCCAGATCAACTATGCTGAGATAACAGTTCTCGTGAAACCTCGGAGATGGCTATTAGTGCAAGATGTTTGCAAACTGCCCATCTCAAGCATGAAGCAAACTTTAATGATTTTTCTAGCTTTGCTCAAGACATCACTGCCAAAAGAAAACCTGTCAAGGGAATGTGTACACATTAACACGCGTACATAACAGCTCTTTGGAAAGCATGAACAAGTGTTAACCATGAAAAGGCACAGTACGTTTACCAGATGCATTTGTTATCAAAATTAATTTGAAGCAGCAAGAAAACTGTGTTTTCAGTCGCTCAGCTAAGGTTTGCTCATTTGAAGTGGGCTGGTTAAAACATTAATATTAATAATAAAAGCGATCCAACCCACTCTGATGTGACCTGTTGATTTTTAAACTCCGAAAAAAGTATAGCCCTCATGTTATATAATTTAACGATGAATGTGCCATTTAAAAGTTATCTTTGAAAGATGCACTTAAGATTCCTTTTGTAACATAAATAACATTTTTTTTAAAAAAAAAAGTTGCAAGGAGCGGGGAAAAAAATTCATGACAACACCAGCAACATTTTTCTCAGACTAAAACACTGTATTTTCTCTCTCACTCCTTCCACACATGTAAAATTCTGAACAATTTAACGTTACCAGGGTTTAAAAATATATTTTAAAAAATTTATTATACCTAAAAAGCTTTTCGTAGAAAGATAGAATTCCATTTAAGTAGATACATTACCCTGAGTCTGAAATTCATTCCAGTCAGGGTATAATTCAGCAAGTTGATGACAACACTGGCTCCAAAAGAAAGGAGGAGACCAGATTGGACAAGAATGAGCTAACAGATTGTGCAGCCCAATTCTGTCCCTTTGAGTGTGATATATTGTTTCAAGATGCTAAAACCCCATACTTTCTCAAAGCATATCTGCCGCCCTGGTTTTCCCATTTTCGCAGAATCCTCATTATTAGTACTCTGTACCCTTTTCAAAGCACATCAGACCCAGACCATATGCCACTGCATAATGCTTATCGATTGTCTGAAATGGCTGGTAAAAAAGAAAGAAAGATGGGCTGAACAAAAGAATCAGGAAAGTTATGAAGTCTTTAAAAGAAAATATAATTACACATTTCACATCTGGCACAGATGTTGAGTTTAGTTAAAGTGCTGCTGCGTTAAAAGTTAAATGGCATTTTTTTTTTTATGATAAAGCACAACACTGCAGAAGGAAGAGACACTGCAAATCCTGAGAAAGGACTACATGGATTCAGCCTCATTCTAAGCACCATCCATGCAGCAACAGTGGATACCGAGTGGGGCTTGATCTGGGAGGTGTCTACTCAAATCCCCACCCAGCCACAAAGCTTCCTGGGTGACTTTCAGCCAGTTACTATTTTTCAGTCTAATCTACCTTATAGGGTTGTTGTGAAGATAAAATACACATCTTTCCCTAAGATCTTTGAGGGGGAAAGGCAGAATAAATACGTATAAACAAGAAACACACACGCAATCCTAATATAAATGAATAGAATTTTAAAAATTGAATTCTAAAATACAGAGAGATTTATTGTGTATTTTTAAAAATTTCCTGCTGAATCTGTCAACTCATAGAAAAGATCCCAACCCTGTCACAACAAACGTTTTAATTTTAAATTTTTTTAAAAAGGTGAAAGCCTAGCTAAAAAAATATTGGGTTTAAAATAGGAGCAATTGACATTATTTTACAAAGACAGATTTCCAGGTTTCCTGTGAGTGGAGTTCTGCTCAAGGGACACTTCCTGACTCAAGGAAAGAGAGCCCCCCCCCCAAATCTTCTTTTTCCTCTGGTCACCAAAAAGCTGCTCCAAATGATTAGGGGACCCCGTGGAACAGAATAGGAGCCAGTGATGTGGGCTGCAGAAATCATTTCCCTCCTTCCTGTTATGGCAGCCTTTGCTGAATCAGAATCTCTTCTGTGAATGGAAAGAGCTTTTCTATTTGTGGAAGGGCATGCCTTCACCCAACCCAAACGTATTTGTTTCAGAATATTAAAAGCCCCAAGAAGAAATGATTAAAGAAATATATTTGGGTGAAATCCAGTGCTGCCATTCTGCTTGTGAAATGGCTTTTAATCTTATGCGGCTCAATGTGGTGCCTTCCATAGTTCCAGTTACAGATAGGTAGCCGTGTTGGTCTGCCATAGTCAAAACAAAAAAAAATCCTTCCAGTAGCACCTTAAAGACCAACTAAGTCAGTTCTTGGTATGAGCTTTCGTGTGCATGCACACTTCTTCAGATACTTTAAGATGCTACTGGAAGGAATTTTTTTTGTTTTGACTATGGCAGACCAACATCTGTATCTATCTGTAACTGGCTTTTAATCTAGCAGAGACATTTACTAATGTAAGAAAAGGGAAGGATATTTGCCCCAAATTCCCTCCACACTGCAGACCTTTGCACCCCCAAAAGATCTGTCCCAAAGGGTTGGGGTGCTCTCCAGGAAGTGGTGGTAGAGGCCTGCAGAAAGAAGGGACAATGAGAGATAATCACCTTTCTTTCTCTCTTTCTGATGGATCAAAATACATTTTGTGAACAGAGAAGCAGCATTAAATTTCACCCACAAACTACAGATTGCCCTAACATTGCCTTTAAAATTGGAGAGAGAGAGCTGTCACATGTTCAAAACCACTCTATTTTTCTTTCTTTGAAAATCATATTGAAAATATTAAGTTATTGATATGAATGTTAGAAGCAAAAGGATATGCTTGACACTCTCCTGACACTCTCTAAACAGAGCAGTTTTTTAAACTTCTATTTTTAGATCTATATAGGAAGCATATTCCTCTGTATACATGCACACACATTTTGCTTCATATTCACAGCTGCACATGCAGTTTCCTGTTCAGAAGCTATAAAGGCCTCCACCGCCTTCCACAATCGTGTGGTAGTCTTTTCAATGTTCTTAGCAGGAATTGGATGCGGCCTTCCTAAGTGTTACTAAGCGTCATTGTTTAAAAGATGCTACATTAGCTTTATTAAATTAGCTGTAGTACAATCTTAACAAGCTGTAGATGTTTACAGTACTAAATACACTGTGGAAAGAAGTTGCAATTGTAGTTTAAAAGCCACATACCAGTACTAGATTTCCCTTCTCCTCATGAGTCTCATCTGTTAAAATTTCAGACTAGAGTAAAGAGAATCAAATTCAAGCAAATACTAATTTAGTATGTTGCACTTTTTACATTCGTCACAGGAACTAGCTTCTGTTTTCAACAGGATCTTTCCTAGGTAATTGGCACAATATTGTACATTACACAGGACTGAATGTTGGATGCCCTCTTTGCAGTTTAGGAGTTACATAAATAAATATACCCTATAAATATAAATATCCCTATAAATAAATCTCCTTAAGTTTTGTTTCACCTACACTGATCAATCACAAGGAGCTAAACCTTGTGATTAAATACATTAAAAGCAAAGCAAATCACACTACTGTGTCTAGTGAGGCTATACTACTATTGCTTCCAAAACATGAATCTTCAGGGAAACTGTCATAGACCCTTTAAACAGAAAAAAATATGACTGTTTCCCTTGATGTAAGAATGCGAGGCACCAAAGTTTGTTCTCAGTACTGTGAGCACATTGCTCACTTGCATCTGGCTTTGGTTACTATGACCTAAGCATGTGTTATTTGTGTGTAGGGAACACAAATACAAACCAGTGTGGGGACACACAAAAAGCAAATGTGTGAGCATCTCCTCATTTGTAGGGGGCTCCCAGTGGCACAAAGGCCTCACGCCAGAAGAGAACCTCACACATTTGCTTTTTTATACAGGCAAGACAGTCACACAAAACACACAGTTCTTTAAGAAAGATGAGCTGATGTTGGAGCAAAGCTAAAAGTGCTGTTCCACTCTAGCTGGTATACATGAGTAACACTTACATAAGGCTGTCTCTGCTAGATCTGTCAAATTGTCAGGATAGCCTGGACTGCTCAAACTGGTGACACACCTAGCAATTTTCTATCTCTTTTGTGCTCTAGCAGGCAACAGACAACACAGGATATTCTCAGAATGGGACAGCATGACATATAGGTGTTACAGGCCTTGTGTTGAATGGGCAGCTCCGTCTACAATCATCAGCTGAAGAGTTTTCTTAAAAAGAATGTAATAAAAGGCAACTGACCTGGATTAATCAACTGGGATTTAAAAAGCGACAGTATTAGTCATCTCCTACAATTGCTCCCAGCACCTGTAGTAGGGTACGAGAGCTGAAAATAATGCCAATATATTTCACATCTGGCAAAAAATGTGCCCCTTTGGTTTCAGATAGTACATGGGTAGACAAGTCTAAAAAGCCCAGGACACAAATTGTCACAGCCCTCTAGAAGCTACGGTGGCTCATTTACCAGGAATAATGTATTTAGCATTATCTCTGGAAGTGTATATTTGATTCTGACCAAACTGAGCCTTCTGATGTATATGTTGCTTTAGGAAGCTTCGTTCTGTCCATCAGTCTGAAATAACTATGCCAAATGATGTCTGTCCTGAAGAAGATACTGAATCTACAAATCTATTTGCCCTCACAGGAGGTACTGATGCTCTGCAATAACATTGTTCACATGAACTCTCAGAACCAAGGTGGAAGAAGAGGAGACTTTAGACCAATAACAGAAAACATTAAAGCCTACAGACCACATCTGGCCTGCCAAAATTTTTATCCTGACTTACTGCTGCCGTACAGTGATTTTCTGAGGACTGGCTCAGTGGAAAAGTGGAAGGTAGAAACTTTTCATGGGGGCCAAACAACTTGCATCTGTTCAATAAGACACCTATAACCTAGCCAAAATAATTTAGGTCTAAAATTGTAATTGAAGAAGAATTTGGTAAAAGCAGATCACTTGGCTTCAAAACACCTAAATAAATGAAAAGTCGAAAAGGTGATTTTAAGCCAACCAACTTTCAGAGATGTCTATGAATTTGTATGTCAAAGCTTCTAGAATCCTTCCAGTGATTTCAAAAATCTTTCTAAGACTAGCATTGCTTCTGAAGGTTTGTCAGCCATTTCCTAAATCTTAACTGCCTTTGGGTAATTGAATGTCCTTAAGTAGTCTCTACTTTAAGAACTATTCAAAAGCAGAAACTATTTTATTAGCTCACAACTCAAAAATCTTGCCCCCATCAGTTCTGTTCCATGGCCACTGTAGATATCACATAAGCCTCTCTCTTATCAACAACATCTGCACAATGAATCCTCTTTCTCCTTGCTTATGCTACAGTACAATTCAGATGATCGTGTGCTGTATTAAAAATGTTTGGATATTAAGGAAGCTCTCCCAATGCACTGTGCACCCTGTCAAGTAGTTTTTCCTGTCCTTAGGAATGTGTTAAAACCTAAAGGCCTATATCACTTGCAACTCAGGAGATACAAACTTAAGTACTTAAGGTGTCAAATCAGTAATAACCATTGTGAACCTGACGTTATCTTCTTTGCAATTTTGTTCTATTTCATTTTCTCTTATGTAGCTTCAGGTATTTCAGCTGATTTCATTGAAGAGGAGGAAGCAGCAGCACTGAAACAGAGTTTGTCAAGTTTTCTCTTTGCTTTGTGGATAAGAATGAAAGGCCCACTAAAATATAATGGCCACAGCCACAAAATGGCTCCCATGGGATACATGGCCAGTCACAAAATGTATTGTACACTGTATGTGAATTGGACCCTTCAGCCCACCTGCACATGGTGGGAATAATACTGTACTGGCCTAGGTTACAGGGCTGTTGTAAGGATTATGATGATGTTGAAAGTATGTGAAGGAGTATGAACACTGAAATGTGCTATGAATAGAAATGCTAGGTATCAGTGTGTGCTATCTTATGTACACCCATGCATAAATAATATCCAACACCTGCACAATTCATGCAACTGATGATGTCTTATAGAAGGCTTATGCAATAATAATTGTATTTGCTTTTGTGGTGCAACAGGACCCCTGGGATGTTTTAATTTCACAAGTATCCTCCTGACAATTTTCCTCCTCCTCTTTTACACAATTGCCAAACTTAATTGTCAACATTTTTGTGCTGCTGTGCTGACGAGCAGTTTTTTCACACCTTGGAATTGGAAGAATATGCTTGCATCTAATGTTCTCAAAATTCCTGACACCCCGGGCACTCTCTCTCTCTGAGCTTGTGCAAAATGTCCCCTTCCTGCTCCAATCAGAAGATCTCTAAAATGGTTCTTTTTCAATCCATTTACGCACCCAGTGAATTCCCCACCCATGTTCTGCTCCAAATTAATTCTCCTTCATTTACACCACATTCATCATTATACTCCATACCACCTTTACATAAATACCTCCTAAACTGATTTAATTTCCCAAATTAATATCCTATCAATCAAACGGTCTGTGGACCTTTTAAATAAATACTTCTGCTTAGTCTCTTTAAAACCCAAACCTCAGCAAGCAGCATAAGTTCCAATGCTTACAACAATATTTCTAGCACTCAAAGCTTGCAATCACAAGTGCCCTTATTAAAGAACAAACCTCATTTAACTCAGGGACTTGCTCCCAAGTAAGCATGCTTTGGCTTTGGAGGTCAAACACCCTTCCTAAAAATAATCATGTCCAGTAACAATGTTGCATTAAACCACTGATGACAGTTATAGTTAACACTGCTTTAGTTAAAATTTTAAAGACATTACCATCTAAGGACACACTCTGTATTTTTTAGAATGCTCAAGGGAAGATGTGACATTTAGCTAAATGGCTAAGAGATACAAGGTCATTTTCATAATACAAAATGGGAACTGTTAAGTGACAATTTATTCTTAAGAATTTGACCATACTGAATATGTGATCTGAATCGGTTGTTGCTATTTGCCAATTGAATATGATTTCTAGAGTACCATGTGTAACACACCACAAGCCACCTAAGAACAACAAAAAACATAGCTAACTAGTAATTGAAGTCTAACCCTTCGTGCACCACTATTAAGAATAGGGTGCTCAGAACATTTCACTCAATGAAATGTGAAGACGGGTTGGGGAGAATTCAACCACTCAATTTTAACATCAGAGGTAAATCATCAGTTTTGAAGCAAACGACCCGCCCCCGCCTAAATTAAGAGGGCAGCAAGTTTTACCAACTCAGGAGACTCCCTGGGCACAGAAAAGTGTGTAACTTTGGAAATTCAAACAAAAGGGAAAATATAAGCACTCCAAAAGCAGCCCTGCAAGGAGCTTCCAGGGACTTATGGAATGTTGATGGCGTTGGAATGTATATAAATGAGAAATTCTGGAATAACTCTCCCAGCCATCTGCAGTGCAGGGCATTCCAGCTTCCCATTGAGTGAACTTCCATAGTTGCATAGTTGAGTGAACTTCCATAGTTCCATAGTTTGGTTTTGGTAGGTGGAGCACACAGCTGCTAAATCACAGCTATGGTATGCTGGCCTGCTTCATTTGTTACAGGAAGATTTCATCCTGTCCCAGTGAAGGGGGAATCTAAAGGAAGCAGAAGTTGAGCGCACTGTGCACGTTTAGTCTATCCTTGAGATCTGTTGTGAGATAGAATGCCAGGATGTCAAGTTGAAGAAAAAAAGCAAACAAATAAAATGGAAGGGTGGTAAAAAGAAATTGGGACGGAGGGGAGAGAAGAGAAGAGAAAAACCAGAAATCCCCCTAATTCAATTAACAGAAAATTTATACCTCTCTTTCATCCATATTTAGCCACTGTTTTGGATCATCCTCAGTTGCCAAAAAAGCAATCAACTCCAAAGCAGTAAGTCTAGTCTGACGTCTGGATGATACAAATATAAGAACTGGTTTGGCTGGAGAATGACTCCTGATAGCTGTGGAAAACCAGAAATTCAGAACAATGCAATGTATTTCCTTCAATCAGCAATCCTTGCACAATCCCTTTACATCAGCCATGGATTCATTTGAATGGAAACTGCCTGTGACTTAAATTGGTATTTTTATTATTGTTTTGTTGTGCTTTTGCACTTCGAATACCAAAACAGACAAGCCAAACAATCCAGTTTTATTTTTTAAGTATTTTCTTGCTGAGCATGAAAAGTTTCAGCTGGCAACAAAATTTTATGGGCTGTGAAATGGAGATTATAAAGGAAAATGTTGACACATTCACAACCATATTATATCAAACAAGTGTAAAGAAAACCTCTCTATAAATCAAATTTCTATAGCAATTTGATCAATCAGCCAAAGTTTTAAGAGCACCAAGCTACTGTTTCAGATACTATCAATATGTACCACATACTTGTTTAAGTGCTAAAGGATTTGCTGAATATAAAATGATTTTATCCCTTCATGCAGTCTTTTGAAGTTCCACTTAATTTTAGGATAAATCATGGCAAAACATTTCTGCAAATGGAAACCAATGCATGTACACAGAAGTATGATAGGAGACAATGTAAATATTGTGTCTTCATATAGAAATCAATATATCTATTGCCTAAAGAAAGCTTGACAGCTAATGAATTTTTGTTGCTTCTGGAACAGGTGTAGCTGAACAGCTCTGGACAGATTTATTGTTCATTAGTGTTTTTCTACAATACTCCTCCTTGAGGTGTAAATAATCTGAACTGCCAAGATTGGTCTCCAGTCCCCAATCAATACTTAGTTTCTGTCATAAGGCTAATTAGATCAGCTAAAAAGTCACCTCACAACTGTCGCCTTACAATCAACAGCAGTTCACATCACAAAATTTATTTGGGGACTTCTTTTTAATTGATATAATAAATATTCCTTATGGAACGTACACAGAACATGTTTCAATAAAATATGAAGGTGGTTCTTAAATCTATCCCGCTTGCCAGTTTAAGAATAAAGAATTGAAAACAGAGACATATTTGGACACACTGAATATTCTGAAGTTTATGGTTATTGCCCTGAAATCAGAATTATGCAAGCTTAGCTTGACATGCAACTTCTGTTTGCAATTTTTTAATGCTTCCATGAGGAGCAAATCTCTTACTGAATTAATACCACAAAAGGTTTTATGTTGTAAATCTTAAAATATTAATAGAAAAATATTTACACAGTGTCAAATGTGAACAGTAATTTCAATTATTCTGTTTGAAATACATTTAAGTTCCACTGACATGTGTGGTGCTAGCATCTTTAATGTACAAGGCCTGAAGCTGGGTAATGTTGCTGAAACAAACAAACAAACAAACAAACAAACAAACAAACATTCTTCTTAAAGCAAACCAAGAAGATACACAACAACACATAACACAATTTGTCTACCACAGACTTATAAAAATAAAGTTGTATCTTTGGTTGCATACCCTGAAATGCTGGCTTGTTCATGCTAGCCATACGAGGACAATAGTGCTGGCCTGGGAAGCCCTGAATGTGTACTTCCAATGGAACTGGGCGCACTGACGGCCTGAAGTTGAATAGCCCCATCTAAAGAGAAAACATATAAATGGTTCACTGTTCATGCCTCAGGTTGTTTTTATCCCCAAACCAATGCCAGAGTGCTCCTCCTCTCAAAAACAACTGGCATTCATGTCTTTTGCATACCTGATTGATATTTAGCCAATCGGCAAGATCCCTGGCATTAGCTAATGCAGTCGACAAACCAACAACTCTGACAGGCTTTTCTGTGTGAGATGAGATGAAGTTAGTACGAGACACAATAACTTCCAGCACAGGGCCTCTCTCATCCCCTAGGAAAGGAGGAAAAGGAAAACAGACATCAATATTCTTTAAAGTTCAACTCGCAATGCCAGAGCACACTTCAATTCCAGCAATAATAATGGTGAAAACGATGCTCACCTAGCAGATGGATCTCATCTATGATGAGAATGGAAACTTTTTGAACATAGCTTCTGTTCTGCCAGCTTCTGCTGACCCCATCCCACTTCTCTGGTGTAGTAACAATGAGGTCAGCCTGGGCAATTGACCTCATATCAGGAGTCACATCCCCTGTCAATTCCACAACCCTGTAAAGGGAGTCAAATGGTCATTGTGAAGCAATACAACACAGATTCATATCCGTTTTGGAGTAGACAGTAGGTCCAGAACATTAACCCTTAATATAAACATGCAGAAAAACCCCAAACCCTTTGCTGTCTCTGACTAGGATGAATCAACAATAGGATCCAAAGGCTGACTTCCTAATCCATCACCCTAGCTGAAAATGGAAAGTAGTCAATCTCCATTCTAGTTGTAGCAGCTCCTTTTACAGACAAGATCAAAGCTGGAGTTGTCATGAAAGTGGTAGTCTAGAGGTCAGTAGGGAAAAACAATATTCATTTTAATACAGGACCCTACTTATCCATGCTGAAAAAGCAGCAGATCTTCTATCTACCCTAGTCATGATTTTTATAAAGTCATCCCTATTATAAAGTGATTTCAAGGTGTGATGTGTGTAGATAATATCTGAACATTTATCACATATACAGATTCTTAGCTAATGCTAGATCAATGTACAGGAAGTTTCTGCTGGGCTAATATCTCTCTCTCTCTCTCTCTCTCTCTCTCTCTCTCTCTCTCTCTCTCTCTCTCTCTCTCTCTCTCTGATAGTGAGAGGATCCTGAGCCTGAAGAAATATTCTTCAGAAAAATACTTTTCTTCAGAAAAATACTCTTCAGGAAATTATTCTCTACAAGTTTTACAACTTTTACTGTCATGTACAAGTTATGCTGTCTTCTAAAGACAGCAGAATTCTCAAAGGACAACAGGTTCTAAAAAACACAACTTTCTTTTTTTATGCTACCTGTTGACAATTCTTTTGACATGGAAGCTAACCTTTATCTGAATATGAGGTGTTACAGGATTTTTGTTGCTTTTCTTTTCTTTCTTTCTTTTTTTACAAAAAAGTTTTATTTCTGACCATGTTAAAAAGCAAGCTTACTTTTTACCAAGCTTTTCTTCAATTCTAATTTTCCAGTCTTCAATTCTCTCTCGCACCAGCGCTTTCAGGGGAGCAATATACACTGCCTACAAGACAAAGGCCAAAGGAAGCAAGAAAAAGTGTGAACACACAGACATATTGTAGGTTTTAAAATAATTAATAAGAGCATTTAAAACAACTACAACATATTGCGTTTACTTCCTTGCATTTCTCATTCATTGGAAAAAAAATTATTCATATTTAGTAGTGGTTTTTCCATTTCACAAGTGTGGTAAAACATTTTTTAATGAACACACTCAGATAAGAAAGAAGTGTTCTTACACAATAGCACTGTCCATTTGCATGGCAAGTTCTGAACTAATAAAAAGCAGAATAAAAAAGCGAACATTTCTCAGGAAAATAAATGTTTTTGCAAACCTTGGATGTAGGATAGTTGTTGAAAATTCTGAAGATAGCCAGTTCTGCTGCAACTGTCTTCCCAGAGCCTGTTGGAGCTCCAAGAAGAACATTACAATCTGTGTGATAAAGTGTATGGAATATCTGCGTCTGAATTGGGTTGAAATGAGTGAATTTATACAGGGCTTCATACTCGGGACGTCCCAAAGCTGTGATAGGTAAAGGCTGGAGATCCAGTAATTCTAAAAATTGAGGAATTACGATTAGTATATATTTAAGCTTGCAACACGGAACATCCCATCATTTATAATGTCAGCACCAAAAACCCTAGAAAACACATAATATATGAACCAGATTGTGAAGGATGCTGTCCACATTGTCTTTTCAAACCTATTGAAATCTAGATCAAAATCTGACATATCAAAGTAGATGCAACCCATCATTTATAATTAAATCATGGAGAAAAACACTGTGGTTGAGGAAAAGGATACCCAAAGCCTTGAAAAAACAGGTGTCTGCTTATACAGTAGCAGTTCTACTAAGAGAAAAGTCTTAAAATACAGCTGGGATGGGGGGGGGGGATTCAGAAGAAGAAAAAAGAAACAGTGATGTATAATTGGATTTAATAGTACAAAAGCACAGAACTCAGTACTTGCATGAATGGAAGGCAGCTCACATAACTTACTTCACTTCTCTTTCTCCTTACAATCCCATGCACCCCTCAAATCCCTCTCAATATAGGTTTTCTTTTGGGGGGGCTGTGTTATTAGGGGCTACAATGGGGGAACTGACCAAAACTGAGTGGAGGGAACTTGCTCCAATGGGTTCCCCTACAATGTTCTCCCAATTTTTCCATGTCTTGCTCATGACTCCACCGGAGGAGAGGCGATGTAGAAGCCCAAAACTCACCTAATGCTAAACCATAGTTAACTTCATGTCTGAACATGGCCGTTATGTCCTATGCCTAAAAATGATACAAATAGGACAACGGCAGATCTCCCATATTTGGACCTCTAAAAATCTATTCACATGTGCAGGTCTGAATTATGATAATCTCAAAGTTGTTCTACATGGCAAGGCGTGTGGCAGAGGATTGATGTTTTGGTGTTACGGGGAAACTGCATTTCTTTACAACAAAGCAAAATAAACAGAAGTTTCTTAATATCTAGTGGGGAAAAACAACATTTCAAAAGAATGGGCCCACTCTATGGACAAGCAGAGGTGAAGCTGAGACCACAACATTAGTCCAAGCAAAGGCAGTTTGTTAACCTTATTGCAGGCTTCCTCAACCTCGGCCCTCCAGATGTTTTTGGCCTACAATTCCCATGTTCCCTAGCTAGCAGGACCAGTGGTCAGGCATGATGGGAATTTTGGTCTCAAAACATCTGGAGGGCCGAGGTTGAGGAAGCCTGCTTTATTGCCATAGTAAAGAAATGACAAATCACCACAGAATATTTGACTGGTTGATCAGGATAGACCATATCCCAATTATATTTTAAAAATGCAACGAGAAATTCAAGAGAAAACAACAGGATTATATAGAACATTCTGGAAGTATCTGATTGCCAAACAATTATGGGCCGTGGAGAGCTGAAGCTCTGATATGTATATAACAAGACTGGATTAGACTTCTATTAAATTAGTCAGGACTTGCATCGATTCTGTTACACAGATGCTTTCTTTGAAGTTACGTTTGGCTCAAGATCTCAGTGCTCTTTTAGGATGCTTCACAGTAAGGTATGGATGGAGAGCCATAAAATCTGCTGAAGCTGCAGGACTTAATATTCACAACATACTTTTCATAGATATTTCAGAACTCTTTCATCATTCCCTGCTAATGCTGTGATTTCTTGGGATCTGTCAGAGGGAGAAAAGGCCTTTTCTTGATCTTTGTCTAGCAGGACCTCTGTACACTTCATTGTTTCAGAGGAACCAGATGGGAATGGCAGTCAATTACCATAAATCCTGGAGGTCCCCTATCTGCTGATGTGTAAATATCTTTTTGTTTCTTCTGAATAGCACTCATTGATCAGTCAATTAGATAAATAGGGTACACATGTTTAGCCAGACAGCTTAGGTACAGCACAACAATGTCTAAACACATCCTATGCACGTATGAATTTATACATGCAAAAACAGGGAGCTGTCAGCTCCAGACATGTACATTCTGAATGCACTAAGTATACTGGATTTTAAACAGGGATGATGACAAAAGAAGTCTATACAATAATAGGCACACTGATGTTATATCTCTCTGGTAAACCTAGAAGCAGCAAACAAATGCATGTGCCACCTGTTTTTGATTTTGTGACTAATAAATGTGGGGAATGAATAAAATAATGTGAAAGTAGTGCTCTGTATTAGTTCCTAGATAAAACAAATAGTATAGCGAAGAAAAAATATTATCCCTCTCTTTTAAGGACAAAATATATTTTTCCTAATGGCACAAAATACTGAAAATTCCACTGAGAGACAATTAGAGAAAAATGTTGTAAAGCATAAGTCAATTTGCTGCAGCTAAGAGAGAAGTTCCAAAGATTCATTGAAGATTAGCTAATAGATTTCAATGTTGCAAAGTATTGAAAATCTAAACTAGCAACAAGTGAGGAAGGAAAAAACATAAACAATGATGCATATTATCATTTTAGGACGAACGATAGCCTTAGAAATCAAAATGACCTATGATTGTGCAGGAATGCTGCTCTCCTTTGTTACCTGTATGAGGTGGATGTCTTTCTGGTAGAATCAGATGTTGAAAATTGATGATACAGACAGCCTCAGCTCCTAACCATCTATCAGATACAGCCCGGATATAGTACTGGGATGGTAGTGGTTCAAAAATGGGAATTGTGAATACCAACAGCTGAGTCTCTTTTGCAATGACCTATGGTAAAAACAAATGTAAAAAATACACACATATACTACAACAATCACTCTCCAGATGGCAAAAATTATGTTGCTCTGTATTTTCATGTAAATGCAAAAACTGAAATACACATAAGCAACCGAGCTTATTGCATCTGTTTATATTCATAAAACACACAGTAAAACAGAAGAGAAGCAATTCCTCTCTTTTGGTTCTTTGGGCTTTAGAGACAGATTCTGTACTAAATGGCTTAACACAATAGGATTGGGTTCCTGCTTATTAAGTGATTTCTTTTGATGGAACTGTAGCTAGTAATAATCTGTATTGACATCTGTAATAGAAGGTAGCGTCACATATTTGATTTTTCATCTGCAAGTAATTGTTCTTTCAGACACACCAGAAAGGCAAATCCTTTATTAGATTTTATTTTTAAAGTGATGCCAGTGAATGATCACACAGAAAGCCAATTTTAGCATGTGAATCTGAAAACAAAATTCAGACAGATACTGGATACCTAATAAAATTGTATTACAACATTTATATTAAACTGATGTTTATGGAAGTCTATCCCACCACTTTATGTGGTATGTGCTTTGAACTGCTGTGTTGGATACATTTACCTGCTTTTTTTGAATAATGAAATATTCGGAATGGTAAATATGATCATTGGTAGGATCTTCCACCCAAATCCACCAGGGCTCTCCACCTGTTCCATGTACCTAGTTGACAAAGAAAATCCACACTCATTAAAAATATTCTAGCTCTGTTAAGACTTTCAATCAGCACATTAAAGTAAACTGGCAGGTGCATTATTTCGACTGATGAAAAAAGTGTTGGTAAAATGTCTCAGAATACCACTGTGCCTAACATCAGCAAGGCATATTTGAACCTATTTAGTGTGGAAAGGAAAGACTCCTATCTCCTATGCATCTCCCCATGCAAGAATGTGTGGGACCAACAGATTTTTTTCTTAGTAGGCTTCTTGCAAAAAGCTATGCTTTGCAGTTTCCCTGGATTCATGGGATTGCTTAAAATTTACCCATGTGGTTGGTAACATTCAGTGTGATGGATGCCAATTTAGTGGCATAGCTTCACAACCAATATGCTTCTGATCTTAGTGAAGCAAAATTCAAGAGCCATATACCATACATCAATATCATCTGAAGTATAGGCAAGGAAAAGTTACTTTAAAAAAAATCATGCTCACTGCTTGTGTGTTGAGTTAAACCCAGAGGATTCCAAGTCACTTAGCAAATTCTCCAGGCTTTACGTTTTAGGCATCTTTACCTGATCGCTCCATTTGAAATCTGAAGTGATGTTCAACCTAACTCTCAGCACAGTGCGTGTAATTGGCTGGATGGTTGCTTCCATTGTAATGGAGGGAATTTGATGGACACACTGTTTGACCTTTAAGCCAATATTCACATGATGAAGCATGTGACCTGCAAAGTAAATATAAAACTTGAAACAAATCTGCATTTTACCAGAAGTCTAAGGGAAGTGGTGGGGAAATGTCATCAGGTCGCATTTCAGCTACATGGGACTCAGTAGCAGGAGGATTAGTATGTTTCTAATATCAAAGCAATGTGCAAGCAAGTCAATATAAATTTAGGTTGTGAGCCTTTATTATAGAGAAGCATTTTCAGTAGTCTAAAATTAATACCACAAAGGCCTCAGGATAAGGGTAGGATTGAAATGCAAGCAAAACAGTAAAGACAGAAATAGAGTTCAAATTAAGTCAAGACACACTGACTTAGCTTTTTCCTGCATCTTACCGATTTCATCTTTCCTCATGTCCTTCAACTTATCAATTGTGAGATTCTTTTGCTCCAATTTGGAAAGGACTGACGGTGGCAGGACTGAGAATTGACGCAGAGGGCTGACCCAACCCCACAATCGCTTGTCAATTACTTTGCTAAGGTTTAGTAGCCGGTATGTCATCGCAGGCCAGCGTTTTCGAAGAGCCACTTCAAAAAGAGCTCGGACAATACGTGCTGCATTCTGTAGGGTACAAGCAGGTGATAAATTGTATTGTTATGTCTATTCCTTATCTATTACAATACACATACGTTTCAAACAGAACGGTGCAACTATAGATGACATTAATTGCTCATATTTATTTCGGCCAAAAACCCAGTGTAGACTACAATTTAAACTATTAAAACAAACAAATGGCACAAAATATTCTCATTCCAACTTCAGGAGCTGACAGCACAAACTTCCAGGCCTGGCCACTTAATTCTGCCTTCCCTTGGGGGCACACAGAACTTTCTGAAGGGAGGATGCCCCAACATGGATGTTCAGGAAGGTCTTTCTCCATTGCAGTATCCATATTATGTAATTTTCTCTTGAAGCGGCAGCTGGCAAATTCACTTTACAGTTTCCAACAACAAGCTGAAAGTGACTTAGTTTCATAAGTCATTTGCTGAGAAATTAATTTTTTTAAAAACTGCTGCTTTATCTTCTTATCTATGCTACCATATTGTATGTTATTTATTTGTTTCTTGTGGTTGAACATCACCTTGGATATGCAAATGCTTTGAATAGAAAACTTTTAGTCAACAAAGAGCACAAAGTTTGTGAAGAAAATACAGAAAGAATTTTCAACCAAAGTTTTTTGAAACCCTAGAGGATAGGCTTTCTGAAAGAAATGATAATCTACCATGATAAGTCTTGCCTTACAGTGACCAACCACAGAAGTGAGCACTGGGTATATTCTAAGTCTGACCCTTCTTTCTTGGGTGACAATGGTTAGGTCAACAGGTTTTCTAAAATAAGAGAACATTTCCATTGTCCTGTGCTTTCAGAGCTTCATGGCGGATGCACAGAGCTCCTCAACAAACAACGTAACTGTGAAAAGGATCCTCTGTGGGCAATAAGCTATATATATATACAGTGGTGTCCCGCAAGACGAACGCCTCGCAAGACGAAAAACCCGCTAGACGAAAGGGTTTTCCGTTTTGGAGGCACTTCGCAAAACGAATTCCCCTATGGGGTCGCTTCGCAAGACAAAAAAAATCTTGCATCCCCCCGCGGTTTTTTTTTGCTTTTTTGCCCTTTTCTTAAGCCGCTAAGCCGCTTATCAGCTGTTCCGCTGATAAGCCGCTTAACAGCTGATCGCTGGAAGCCACTTGACAGCTGTAGCGCTAATCCACTAAGCTGTCAATGGGCTTGCTTCGCAAGACGAAAAAACCGCTATACGAAGAGCCTCACGGAACGGATTAATTTCGTCTTGCGAGGCACCACTGTATATGCATTACATATAGGTTGAGACACATACACACAAAACTATTAGTTTTTCAAATCCAAATCTCATGTCAAATGTGTATGGGCTTCAACACATGGGGCCTCTAGTTTTCTGTGTTTCTGGGGTAAGTATTCATTGGATACATGCACACATTCATACCTGTGCAACATAAGCAGAATCAGAAATAAGGGAAAAGCTGTCCATCTCTCCTCGGCTAACATATGTTTGCAGAAGGATATTTATTTTCCCGTAACTGTTCTCTACACCACCAGGAGCGGGAAGTTCACAGAAATCACCCAGCAAGGCTTCAAGCTCTTCTATTTCTTCTTCTCTCACCTGAAACACAAATTAATAGACTTTGAAAAGACTGGTGCAACTTGTTAAATCTTCCACATGAAAATTAAATGCCAATTATCTCTCAATAAATGTGTTTTTAAACAGTCTACAGTTTCTGAAAAACAAGTCTCCCAGCACTGTACTTAATAAAACTTAATTGAAACTATCTTAATAATGACACAATTGCATTTCATTATGTATCACCTTTTATTAAGGTTGCCATTGACACATAAAAATGTGATATGCCTCAAAAATTAAGTCTTCTGACCGTACCATCCTCAACCTGATGAGATTTCCCTTTTTATTTGACCAGAGTATGACCTCTGTCCTTCTGGATTAGGGCCAACCTGAATTAACATTAAATGCATTCATTAAAATCATATAGTTTGCATGTGGCATATTATGTTCTTAGCTCAAAACTCTGAAGTACTATGATTCATGGTATTAAGGTTTTCACTGTTAATAAGATTAAGTCTTAATGCAAGTAAAGAAATATTCATATCTACAGTTTGAATAATGCATAGTATTTCAAATTTTCACTCATACTTGCAAAACAGAGCATACATTTACATATTCTTTGATTTGCTGAAAGTCTATTAGTCTAAAACTTATTTAAAGAGGGTAAATGTTTGGCACCTGCAGGGAACCATACAGAGGCCGTTTCCCTTAAGCCCTGACCAGCTCATTCAACATGAAAGCAGAGCAGAAAAGTCACAAATGTCACTTGAACCATTTGCAGGATTTCTCAATCATCCCCCAATTATGTCACTTCAAGAAGACCCCACTCTGTTAACTACCAAACTACAGTTTGTTAACATCAAATCCTTTCCTTCACTGGCACAGCTTTTGAATGAATGAAGTGGCTGAGGTTTCAATAAACTTGAAGCTGCACCTAAACTCTCATCACAGTTTTGCCTTTCTTCCTAACGTTTAGGAACATTTGCATCCAGATTCAAAGTAGACTTTGGGAGATTGCAGTGATTTTATTTTTTAAAATTCTTAATTTTGCAAAAGAAAGTGACTATTCTCTAACACAATGCTAGCCAGTAAAACTCCAACTCATCTTGAAAGGATTTCTTTATAAAGTACACTCAACCTCTTCCCCGTTTCTTGAAGAGCTGCCAGAACAGAACACTCACAGCCCTCTGGGTTGCATTCCTCATTAAGACTATTCACTTTAAAGTGAATTCCATGAATTAAAAACTGGGGGTGAGATCAGATGTAGCATGAGCAGGCATCTGCTTGCGTAACAGGGTTTCTCCATTCTTTCTCCCCCGCCCCCCAGCTGCTCTCTGCACACATTCAAAATTTGCTCTAGATAGTTGGGAAACCCTGAGAACAAATTCTGGAAGCATGGAAAGGGGCTACAGAGGAGAGAACAGAAATTGGAAGTCTTGTTGCACTGGATTTCCAGTTGCTGCACTGGATTTCCAGTTGTGCAAGGGAGGTAGACATCACTGAATGTTGTCCGGGATTAGAAAATGTACTCTAGTTAGAAAATAAGATTCTGGCCTAAATCATGTATATCCGGCCAGCTGTACTCAAGAAGCCCCTGTTAGTGTGGGCTTTAGCATTCACCAAACTTTAGCATTCACCAAACTGACAGGTGCAACACTGTGCATGGGAGACAGAGAGATGCATGGAGCTGTCATTATATAGCAGTAAATGAAGACGTTCCTGTATCCAGTAACACACACACACACCACTTTCCATGTGTAGAAAAGAAGCCTTTAAAAAAATGGTGATGTATTCTTACCTTGATCTGATCAAATTCCTCTGCTTTAGACACTATAGCAAGAATGTCACCTTCTGTTTTATGAGCATCAAACAGTTCATTGAAAGTCTGCAAAAAAAGAGAGGTTCGCCTTTGAGAATATTTATCAATAGTGCCAATCTAGACACAAAGTGGTAGAGATGGAGAACTTATTGTCAACATCGCCGCTCAAATGAAACCTTTGAGCGGGGGGCACTGTCATACAGTGGTTCCGCTCCTTCCTCCTGGGCCGTGTTCAGAAAGTGGTGGTGGGGGATGAGTGTTCAGACCCCAGGCCGCTCACTTGTGGGGTGCCTCAGGGTTCTGTCCTCTCCCCCATGCTTTTTAACATTTACATGCAGCCACTGGGAGAGATCATCAGGAGGTTTGGGCTGGGTGTTCATCAGTATGCAGATGATACCCAGCTCTACCTCTCTTTTAAATCAGAACCAGTGAAGGCGGTGAAGGTCCTGTGTGAGTGTCTGGAAGCGGTTGGAGGATGGATGGCGGCTAACAGATTGAGGTTGATTCCTGACAAGACAGAAGTACTGTTTTTGGGGGACAGGAGGCGGGCAGGTGTGGAGGATTCCCTGGTCCTGAATGGGGTAACTGTGCCCCTGAAGGACCAGGTGCGCAGCCTGGGAGTCATTTTGGACTCACAGCTGTCCATGCAGGCACAGGTCAAATCTGTATCCAGGGCAGCTGTGTACCAGCTCCATCTGGTACGTAGGCTGAGACCCTATCTGCCTGCAGACTGTCTCGCCAGAGTGGTACATGCTCTGGTTATCTCCCGCTTGGACTACTGCAATGCGCTCTACGTGGGGCTACCTTTGAAGGTGACCCGGAAACTACAACTAATCCAGAATGCGGCAGCTAGACTGGTGACTGGGAGCGGCCGCCGAGACCATATAACACCGGTCTTGAAAGACCTACATTGGCTCCCAGTACGTTTCCGAGCACAATTCAAAGTGTTGGTGCTGACCTTTAAAGCCCTAAACGGCCTCGGTCCAGTATATCTGAAGGAGCGTCTCCTCCCCCATCGTTCTGCCCGGACACTGAGGTCCAGCTCCGAGGGCCTTCTGGCGGTTCCCTCACTGCGAGAGGCCAGGTTACAGGGAACCAGGCAGAGGGCCTTCTCGGTAGTGGCGCCCGCCCTGTGGAACGCCCTCCCACCAGATGTCAAAGCGATAAACATCTACCTGACATTCAGAAGACATCTGAAGGCAGCCCTGTTCAGGGAAGTTTTTAATATGTGACATTTCAGCGTATCTTTTATCTTTGTTGGAAACCGCCCAGAGTGGCCGGGGAAACCCAACCAGATGGGCGGGGTACAAATAATAAATTATTATTATTATTATTATTATTATTATTATTATTATTATTTATTTTGAAAAGTGATGTGGAGTTTTGAACACAGGAAGCATATATACTAGTTTCACATTGTGCAATTTAAAGCATTAGCTTGAATTTGGTTAAAGGAGCTTGCTATACACAGGAGAAGATTCTTCTAAAAAGTCAAGTCATCAAGGTGCCAATGGTGTATCCATTTTTTAAAAACTGAAAGTTTAAGGTAGTGCATACTAAAATGTGACTGAGTCCAAATATGAGGACATCAATAATTTGGTTTTAAATAAGCTAAATGGGACTGTATGTTCAAAGATGCAACATCATTCAATTAAGATCCTCACAGTAAGTCTTTCAAATATGGAGCAACAAATGCTAACACTTTTCAGAAGTTCATATCACTTCTGCAAACACATACACAAATGTTCTTCATGGGGTGTTGGAGAATTATGTCAGAAATGGAAATGGGAGCTGAAATTGCCACAATTCAAATGTTTGTCCAACGAAATCATACAAACAGTATTCACTATATATATTTTTAGACTGCAAATAATATGTAAAGAATTGTGATTTTATGCATTGGTTTCAATGTTTCCTTTCCACTGAAATGCATTGAAATTAATTACACGATTAATTACATTAGTTCCAGCCATTGTGGATCATGAGACAAATAATCAAGGTTTTAGTGGAAACCATGCTGCTTGTGACCAACACATAACAGGATAGAAATCACTGCCTCTTTACAATCCCGAGTTCTGCAACACTCTAACTACTGAAATGTCTTCAGAACATACACATTTCCAACATGTTGAATAAAATGGTGTTTTCCACAGAGTCAATACTACCTTACTGGTAGTTTTCTCTGAACCCTCCCTTATAGAATAAGATAATGCAAACGATAATGTTACACCAGATCAAGTCCCCTCAACCCTCCAGAACTTGGATTTAAAAGCACATAAGCAAGCACAGAATCGTAGCTATTTATTTTATTACAAATCTAAGATGAAGATGCTATTAAACAGATCTTCGTGGCATTATTTCAAAATATGAGAAAGTATGCAGAGAAATAGCATGGGTACCTCAATTGTATTATATTTAATGTAGTAGTGGCTGGCAATTCTGCCTAGATCTGTAGAAGAAAAAAATCCAGTTCTCTCTTCAAAACGAATCATCCGAGCTTTGTCCAACTTTCGGCCAACTTCAATCACTAGCTGCTCTCTGTGCTTCTCTAAGCCTGGATCCATCTGAAATACAGTAAAGCATTATATATATTTATCTGCTGCCTGTCCTCCCACTTTTACAGTTTCAGATTAATATATGGATATGCATACATAGTACAATTTTATTGATTTCATTTGACTCTGTTCAATTTATCTAGAGTATTTAGAACTGAAATGCTTAATAAGTTTGGGATGTGTCGGTATACATAACTTGACAAATAACCTTATTATGGGTAGTAATAACAAAAGGTGGCATATTTTAGAAGAATTTATTGTAGCTGTTGTTATACTAAGTAATAGCCAGATATATTAATGGTTTGAAGAATATTTGCTTAACATATGAAATGCAAGGGGAAGAGGAACTAATTTTTGCTTCGCTATTCCTAAAATTGCACTCACAAAACCAAGCTTCCCCTCTAAGATGAAACCCATCCCTTTGAAACAGTAGGGCTGGGACCAATTTGTTCTTGACTCAGAGATGAGCAAAGTTTTAATTCAGTGTAACCACTGGCTGCAGTAGGAAGAAGTTACTACAAACAACAACTGAATGTTAGCATGAAGTTCTAAATCCCTTAACTGTATAAAGAATAAGAAGTCTCTTTTTTCCCCTGTAGTACATATGAAGACAGGCAAAGATTCACTGTATTGAATTCTCCCTTTTTTCCAGCTTGGGCTCCTAAAAGTCCTATTATCTCCCTATGAGAATATTCTGTGTTAAAGAGGGTCATTTCAGAATTCAAATATATTCAAGTATTCAAATATATTCAAGATGAGTAGAGGGAATTGGATTTTATTTAATGTTATAGGAACAATTTAAGCAAACACCAGGTACTAAAGGCAGATTTAAGAAATTTTCTTAGAATTTTATATTTGAGCCTGAGCAGTCTACATACAGCAGCAAAGACAAACACCTGCCTTTTCAGCATTTGTAAGCTGTAAGTCTCATTAGAATGTGAAAGTAAAGAATAAATTATCAGCCATAAGAAGGAGAAAAGGCCTAGCCTTGACCTAAGTGTGGTCAAATGATACCTTGTGTGACAAAAAATTATATTTGACAAACTATCCAGTCACTGCTTGTAGCTATGATGTTGCAATTCTTTTCCAAGAAAAATGGGTATTTTTTTATTGGAAAAGGATTCTACCAAATAATTATCATCATCACTTTGTCCTACTGAACAAGGAGAAGTTTTCTCAAGCAATGTGGGATGCCACCAATTATCTTTTTGTAACCAAGGTCGACAAATTATTACTATCCTTCTATGAGTAGCGGCAGGGCTGGATTTAGGTTTGATGAGGCCCTAAGCTACTGAAAGTAATGGAGCCCTTTATATGTCTAGCTGTCCTTTGTCAACAACAAATTGTCAGTTTTTTGTGTTGAATATATGCTGTTTGGTAATTTATGGACCTAATAGGTATCTAAAGCCGTTTGCACATAACAAAATATGTATTTTATCAAAGTAATACAATTAAGAAGATGTATATTAACAAAAAGGTAAAGCACCCCTGGCAGTTAAATCCAGTCGCAGACGACTCTGGGGTTGCTCATCTCACTTTACAGGCTGAGGGAGCTGACGTTTGTCTGCAGAATTTTCCGGGTCATGTGGCCAGCATGACTAAGCTGCTCCTGGCAAAACCAGAGCAGCGCATGGAAGCGCCGTTTACCTTTCTGCTGGAGTGGTACCTATTTATCTACTTCCACTGGCGTGCTTTCGAACTGCTAGGTTGGCAGGAGCTGGGACCGAACAACGGGAGCTCACCCTGTCGCGGGGATTTGAATCGCTGACCTTCTGATTGGCAAGCCCAAGAGGCTCAGTGGTTTAGACCACAGCGCCACCCACATGTTTTTTATCTTATATTTTGGAAATGTACACCCAGTTTTTCCCCCTTTAATTTTTTTGGGGGCCCCCAAGAGAGTGGGGCCCTAAGCTATAGCTTGTTTAGCTTATATGTAAATCCAGCACTGAGTAGCGGTGCTGATCATAAGATTACCTACTGAGTTCATTCAACAGGCTTGAATATTCAGGGTTTATTCTCTTAACCACTATACCAGCACTCACTCTCAGATTCTGAGTGTTGAACTGAAAGAGCTAGGGGTTATCCAACTGCTGGTATGCCTGGCAACCACACATTCTGGTAGCTACAGAAGGGTCACATAGAACCCCTTTCTCATAACAATGAATGTGTGGATGCGAAGGGGCATCAGCGAGTGCTTACCCACAACTGCTCATGCATTCATGAACGCACAAGGGGGTTCACGTGAACATTTTCACATTTAGTTTGCAAAGCTTATATTTAGCACCGAAATACTGAGAGAGATTGCTGTACGAAACCAGGTCTGAATAGGCCACCTTCACATACGCTGTGTGCTCATTTGACTGTATTCTGTGTGTTCTGCCTGACTGTTCAAAACTTTATATATCAGGATGACTCAGGAAAAATAATTCAAGTTGCTTTCCTTTTTACATTTTGTTCAATGGAGTATTTTCCATGTTTTAAAGCACTTAGAGGAGTTGCTGACGTCAGGAAAAGCAGCACTGGCAAATATTTAATCTCCCATCAGGAAAGGATTATGGAACCAGAAAGCAGGTTAGTTTTTTCATGCATTTTCTACCTGATAAGCCTTGTGACTGATGCCATATACTAATGGGTTTGCTCTCATCCGTACATAAAGGTAAGTGTAACTTATCCACTTTACTGCTTCCTCGACATTTGTCACTGTTCCGAGAGCAACCTGCAAGTAGGAAGAAATAAAATTAAATTTACATGTTAAGAGCCGAAATTGATATAAAGGCAACCATAAATTCTATGAGCAGGAAATGAGGAATGTTATAATGAAACATTCCCAAGCTGGCAAATTAAGGGGCTTCATTTAAAAAATAAAAATAAAAAATGTACCAAGATTTATTTCACTATTTATTTATTTGAAGTATTTCCATCCTATGGCTTTTTCTTGAAATCAGAGGCCCTGATAGAAAGTTTCTCCACAATATCAGTTCTTTCATAGTAGGAGTGTCATATTCTGCCAACAAACTTAGAACGCAGTACACTTGGAAAACCAGATTATGCATTTCAACATTACTGTGATGCTTTATGGAAAATGTTTGCTCAAGTGTCCTGGGCATCAACAGGATATTGAGTTGCATCCAGTTTTTATCCTTCACTCAGAGAAGGCTTTTTACTTTCGTGGAGAAATTCATGAACAGAAGAGAGAAGGCAATTTCTTCTGATTTTCATTTCCCTCTATGGCCTCCCATCATGCAAATGTGCTAAAGGGAGCTGGAAAACTCACTGGTACAATACGGGAGGTTATAATCTTGCTTTCTGTATATTGGTCTGGGTTTAGAAGTTCCATTCCATAAACAGTAGGAGCTTCAATTCATGGGAGCAGAGTTCTACTCACTAAATGATCCCTTTCAAATGAAACTTTGGATCCTACTGCATCCCATCATCATTTTGGGCATTAACATTTTTGTACAATTCCAAGTGGGGAACACTCTTCTATTTAGTCATATGTATTTAATTGGGAATGCATGTCAAGGTTAACAGATACATACACAAACACTGAAGTGATGCCACAGAATTTGTGTACAATTTTCTTTAAAAAAATACATTTCAATTATTTTACAGCTATATCATTTCTCTTGAACTGCACATCTAGCTAAAGGTGCTGTTTTTAAAAGGGCAATGGCAGAATGGAAACTACCACGATAAGACAATGTCCTGTCACCCCATATAGCTAGAATATATTGCAATATGGACTCTGCAAGCTGACTCATACAACAGAAATGCTGAAATGTGATTGAGACGTATAGATAGGCCGTAAATGCACACAATGTCATCAAACTATATTAAGTGCTAAGTAAAAACCAGCACCAAAACTACACCCATTTACTTGGCCAATTCCAAAGCACCAGATTATATGGAATCACTGTAAAAAAAAAAGTTCATAAAATAAATTCTGAAATTCCACACTTTCATTGATATTCACTTAGAAATTAGCCTCACTGATTTATATGGAAACTAGTTCCAAGCAAGTGGATTTATAATGGAAAACCTTGCATCCCCAACAAAGCACATTTACTTGAAAATAAGTACTACCAACTCATTCCCCAAGAGTCTAACCATCGTAATCCAATTCCCCTCTCCAAAATTATCCTATAAAACATTTCCATTCATTCTAACACCCCAAGCTTCTATTTTATCATAAACAAAGCCTTCTCCTAACCGAGCCCCACAACCTGTGTCAGGATGACATGAAGCTGTTTAAAGTATCTTTAATACAAAATTCTCCAACTGCATTAATAGCACCAGATTTTGTTTGAGCCAAATTGTATCTCTCTGCTATCATGGGCATTTAAAGTCAAATAAAGGTTATTTTGATATCTGAATGGGGCCGCATAAAGGTTAAAAATACAGATTTACACTAAATGAGTGCATCTCCATCCAAAAGAGAGGAAAAAAGGTACTAAGCCACAGGCATATCACACAATTTGTTACCTAAACTAATGTATGCATTTGATTTCTGCGCATGATTCAGTGAAGTACTTGCTTGTTCTATTTTGAAAGAGGAGTGAAGGCATTTCATCCTATTACACAACATCATTATTGCTCCTGGAAATGTGAAGTTTTGGACTATTGAAACTATAACACTCCTTTCAGAAAAGGTAACAATGTGCTCCTTTCTCAACATGTTCTCCCCCTGCCCTGCTATGATAGTGATATTGGCCTTGCAAAAATCTACCCCTCTGAACCAAAATGCTGCTTTTAAAAATAGATAGCAAACAGGCAAATATGCAAAATAGCCCTAAAAAAAATCCTCACTGTGGAATTGCACTCGTTAAACATCAACAGGGCTACTACAGAACGAATGGATTAAAGACTGCAGCCATGAAGATGTTAAACTCTTTAATGTTATTATTATAGCCCTTATTGAACACAGATGGTGCTGCAGAACATAAACTACTTTTGAAGATTTGCTGCCACCTTGTGTCCACTTCAGTGCCCTGTCGGCTTTTCTTTTTATAGAGAAAAAGGAAAGCTGAGCTGAAACCATCTATTTTGTGTCACTGCTGCTTTTTAAACACCTCCCATTTCAAGGGGGCACAGAAAAATATACTGAAAGTATCATCTATCTTTTTTGTTCAGGTCATGTGCAAAGGCCCCAGGGAACTGTGGACACACAGACCTTGGAAGCCCCAGAACTCCCGGGATACAAGGGAGCAGAGAAACCCATTATCCTTGCATGATCACACCTGGGGCAGGTTCCAGACATGAGCTGCCACTTAGGCAAAATCTCTTTGCATACTGTACTCTCCAATCTATTTCCTCAGCAGGCACATTCTGACCTCTGCCATCAGTCAGGAATCCATGCACCACGGGGGGCAGAGGAGGGCCAGCTGCACCCCCACTTCTCAGGAAGAACATAATGGCAAGGGGGACACAAATCTGCCCCTTTCCATTGGCCAAGGAATGGACAATTACAGGAGTTTGCTTCCCGACACCTTGCCAAAAGAACACTCTGCTCCAATGTCCAATTGCCCTCAAGCTGCAGAAGGGGTGGGAGGGAGGAAAGCAACACTCGGGTTCCATCAATTGGCCAAGAGAACAAGGACCACCAACTGGTACCCAAGGAAGACCAGCAGAAAGGATACTGAATTTAAATGGCTGTAGTTCACCATATACTCTAGGCGTTTGGCCTTTGGCCAAAAAGGCTCAAGAGTGGTTTACAACAATCTGTTCCGACTTTGTTTTGGCCTTGAAGAAGAACTGATCTCAACCTTTCCTCTCCACATTCTGCCCCTTATGTGTCTTGTTCTCTTTGTTTGTAAGCCTGGGCCTGTTCCTTTCCTCTTTTTGAAAACTCATGAGAACGGCTTTGGGACAGAACAATTGTCTGAAGTGGCATAAAAATATAGTAAATAGATAGATGGATATGTAGAAAAGAGGGGCTCTCCCTAGACTCCAGTTCCAAGTATGAAAGCTGCCATAGGCATTGCCATAAAGCCTCCCCAAATCTTGGAAGATATCTCTGATCTGTGCCCTATGGCAGAACCTTAAAAAAAATTCCTTTCGGAGGTGTTGGTATACAGGACTTGGACACAGAGAGAAACACTTCATTTTGCGCATGTGTTTGGTAGCTTGGCAAACATGCAAATTTTGACACTCAACATCGCCACCCCACCCACAAGAAAATGAGTTCTAAGACAGGGCTTGGAAATGCTTTTGATTTCTGTGAATGATTCATAACTACATAACAAATAACATTTTAACATAACAGTTTTGTTGGTTTATTTTCTCCAGAAACTTGACTCCTAAAAAAAGCAAAAACGCATTGTATTGCCTGTTTGATAAGAAAAACCCAAAGTAGAAGGTATAATTCTGCTTTGTTTTTTCTCTTTGCAAAGCTGAATTGATTTTGTTTGTAGGTAGGCAGGCAAAGAAGTAACTGTTCCCTGTTATTTACAAGAAAAGAAGGCAGGTGCAGAGCTCTGTTAGAACCAACATACGCCAGAGTAGATAACAAAACAACTGCTATGTCCAACTGCCATTAAAAACTGTACACATAGATTAGCTCATTTTCAGAAACATAGACTATAATCAGTTAAAATCACTAGGAATGCTGTCCCTAGAGAAAATAATTATTCATTTATTACGTTTAAAATTCTATTATTTTTAAAAAATCATACAAACGATCCGAGAGATTGTAATGTGGATTAGTTTTGTTTCCATGCCCTTTTCCCTCTCAAACCAACCATACTTGTGCAGATCATCAGTAAATGTACATCATTACAAATGACCTTGTCCAAGATAAGCGTAGAGGACACTGTAATGAAAGGAAGATCTACACAGAAAGATGTAAAACACTTTTAATGAACTATATCCCTGCACAAAAGTTACTGGGTAGCTGAAGTATTGAACACTATAATTAAATCAAAATTTGCAAGGGGGGGAAATCTGGTGTGTGCAGAGGATAGAACATTTGCCTTTGAACTGGCACAGCATGAATTCTTTTGTCAAGTGCTTCAACAGCATAGTCATGCCAGTTTGCTTGTTTTGGAACTGCTACTATATTCTGAATGGCCACCTATTTGCCACAACACCCTCCCACCCCAATATTTTATGTCCTGCCTGAGCAACCTTCAATTTACTTGTTATTTTTAAAGCAACATTTCTGAACTTAGTTGCCATACTCAACAGTGGGAGACATGCTTCATAGTATTTTAAGTCCTTAACAAAAGCACTATTTTAGATACTTCCAGAGGCCTGTTCCTCTCCCCTTTTCTCTCTCTCTCTCTAAATTACCCCATCATGTTACAGACCATGTTACATACATCTTGGCATCAATCCTGAGCACTGTGCATACTGATACTTCCCCTCACTTTTCAGAATATGTTTAAGGATGCCAGGTGTTGCACTACTGTACTGCAGCAGGCTATTTATACGAAGCCAAGGCAAGGTTCTCTCATGTCCCACCTTGGAATACCCTCCCCACCCATTGCCTCCCTAGCCACACACCCTCTCTCTGGGTCATGCCCCTCATCAGCCCTGTCCTTGAACTCTGATGATGCCTTTTGCTTGCCTGCATAAAGGTCAGAGACTTGTATGTGAGCATGCATACAAACTAGCCTACTTATAAAATGTACACTCTGACACTGGCACGTGCCCCCACAAGGCTGCCCAGCAGGGAATGTGCCCGCAGGCTGCAAAAGGTTCCCCACCTCTCTCCCTTAGAGCACCCAGCAGCTCACAATCTGCCAGATTCCCTTGCAGAGCTTAGGTGCCAAGGCCAAAGATTGAGAGGCTTCTCTAAAGTGAGGTGCTGGGGGCGTGTTTTTCGGTTTGAAGACTCACTTTTCCAAGCTAAGTATTGGAAATGTATGAGCATATCAAACAGAGAATAGCAGCTTTTGCTTGGTCTTTTAATAACATGTATCATTAGTATAATCCATAACACCTATAAACAGCTTACTCTACTAAAGAATCTTATTTTTGAGTGATGTTGCTTATGGAGTCAAAATGGCACCACACACACACACGGTGCCAGAAGGCTTTGGGGAATTCCAAGGTATGCAGAACTAAAAAACATATTTAGAAAAAATCCACTATGGGAAACCACATGTTAAGAACTGAGCATGCTTAGCAGCCATGGAAGGCTGACTGACTATTCCAGGAAGGGGTTATAAAATCGAGTGGGAGGGAAGACAGAATGGAGTATTGTGGAGGAGGGTATGGCTGGCTGGCTGGAGTAAACAAACAGGAGTACTCCAGAAGGGTCGACATTTTGTTGCAGGTTCTCATTGTTCTATTTCTAGTTTTCAGGCTGTGCATGCCGTTGCTTATGCAGTCAAAATCCCTAATGTGAGCCACCAGCCATGATGTAAGAGAGAGACCTTACCAGAGATACCAACAATCTCAAATCCATCTTGATTTCTGATTAAATTTCTAAATCACCACAACAATTTACAGTTATTTTATCTAACATTTTTTTCTGGGGTTTTTTTTTAAACAGTGCATAGGGGTGGGCACTGTGTGTGTTAAAAAACTATTCTTATCACTCAAAAGAAAACAAACGATTTCTGCTGGGGTATACCTGCTTATTTTGTGAACAAAGGTTTCACAAAACAATCTTTTGGGTCTCTCTATAAGAAGCAGGCTACCTGATAACGAGTGATGTCTTCCACCTGAGGTTGACCACAAATACAATGCCTGTCTGCGTGTGGGACCTTCCTGTAGCAGCCATCTAAGACTGCAGCGGGCTTAACTAGGAAACGCAGTTCAGTAAAGGCATTTCTTATGGAAACTGGTGAGAGTTTGGTCAGATAACTATCTCTAAAATACTCTGTTATCAAAAGTAGATACAAAGGGAAAATCTGGTGTTTCCATTTAGTTGGAGGTCCCTTCTGGATTCTATCCAGAAGACCCAACACCTTAGAACATTCCACATTACAACACTGTGTTGCATGTCCGACTTGCCCATCTTATTTTGAAAGCCTTTCCTTGTTTTAACCCTAAATTGGCCTTTAACAACCAAGTGTCTTCCCACTGGGACTGATAAGAATGCAGCAGTTTTAATTATGAGCCACTGAAGCATGGCCTTAAACCCAGCTTAGTGCAAGTGGAAGACAGTTACACACACACACACACACACACACACACACAGGATTTCTGATGTCCACTGACGTATGCCATTGTTCCAACTGTGGCAACCCCCACAGCCACATTAAATACCATTCTGGAGGCTTCCAGCCAGATGGGTATAAATAATAAATTATTATTATATATATTATTATATTATTACTTCCCAGTAGCTTTCAGGGAAGTGCAGGGTATTCCAACAGGAAGAGAATGGATGCAACATCTTTTTGTGTAATTTCAACAGAATTGAACATAGAGAACCAGGTGGTACTAATTGCTCTCTGTGTTACTTTTGCTTTTTCAAGCACCGTTAAACAGAAAAGCTAGTAACTTTATTAGGATTTCTCCTGATGACTCCAAAGCCCTTTCCCTCTGATTATAGCAAAAGCTAGTTAAGCAAGAATGGAAGATATTTATAAGATCATCTGAACTGAAAGAGATAAATGACTGAGTTACAATCAAGAGAAACGAAAGACTTTTGTAATTGGCCTGACTTACAATTGATTTTCTGTAATCAAGCAAGTACCGATCTTTCCTGGCTTGTCATGTCAGCAGGAAAAGTCATGTCCAGTGTTCCAGAGTACATAAAAAATGATGGTTTCATGGCCCTGTCAGTGCTTCACACTTTTGCTTTTCAGCATTTTCAGTTACACCAGCTGAGATGCATTGCTATTTTCACTAACATAAGTTTATTAGAAATCATTAACACACTTCAACATTGACCCTCAGTTGTCGGAAACTGGCACAGTTCCTGACCATTGAAGATTAATTTTATGCTTACTGTGCACTAGATCTTTTAAAGCATAATTAAACTTTTACGAAAACGAAATTGCATTTTGGGGTGGCCAAAGAAAAATGAGTGTTCTAACTTTCTTTCTGCTTTTTTTTCTGATATGGAAGCTAGATTGCCTCCTGTGGTCAATGTTCAAAACAGTACGAGGCAGTCCATGCATGCCCATTGTCAAAATAGAGAGCAAAACAAAGGTCAGGACCAGCAGAGCAGTCCTTCACTTGCTTGTCTCTATTGTTGCCTCAAGAATATGCCATTTTACTGGAAGATTGGGGGGAGGGGAAGGAAATAGGAGAGTGACTACATCTGGGGACCAGGCAAACATTTGTCTTCTCCCAGGCCTTTGGCTAATTAAAAAATCTATGGCATTTAAACCATGTGTCAGGTGGCGGCAGTGATTGCTTTTGATTGTTACTGTTGTATGTATTTTGTGTTTTTGTATTGTAAACCATCCTGTGATCCTCAGATGAAGGGTGGTATAAAAGTAAATGTAAAGGGACCCCTGACCATTAGGTCCAGTCGTGACCGACTCTGGGGTTGCGGCGCTCATCTTACTTTATTGGCCGAGGGGGCCGGTGTACAGCTTCCGGGTCATGTGGCCAGCATGACTAAGCCACTTCTGGCGAACCAGAGCAGCGCACGGACACGCCGTTTATCTTCCCGCCGGAGCGGTACCTATTTATCTTCTTGCACTTTGACGTGCTTTCAAACTGCTAGGTTGGCAGGAGCAGGGACTGAGGAACGGGAGCTCACCCTGTCACGGGGATTCAAACCGCCAACCTTCTGATCGGCAAGTCCTAGGCTCTGTGGTTTAACCCACAGCGCCACCTGAATCCCCGAAGGGTGGTATAGAAATCTAATAAATAATAACACATCTCAGAGGACAATTGATGTATCTATCATACAAGGTAATACCAGCTTGCTAAATTTTTCAAAGAGATGTAAACATAATAAATGCCCTGTTGGTTCCGGTCAAAGGTCTATCTACTCCAGCACTCATTTTGTGGCCAACAGATGACTCTGGGAGGTCCACAAGCAGGGCATGAGGCCAATACCCATCTCCTTCTGTTGCTCCCAAGAGATGGGTATTAAGAGTCATGCTGCCTCTGATCCTGGAGGTATTATATAATAATCATGACTAGCAGACTGATGGCCTTTATCCTTTTCATTTTTTAAAAAAAGGCATTTGTTCTCACCTACAATTGTTTCAGATCTGAATCAACAGCACTGTGATGGGTACCTGTATCAATCTGCACACTATGCCAACATAATCCTGGCAAATTAGAAGACTGTTACTACAGCTTCTAATATTAACTACTTCTTCTTGACCCAAGAAACACGACTCACAGCATTCTCATAGTCTAGGAGACTATGGGAAGGAAGCCCTCTGCAGTAGCCCAAAAAGCATATAGCTCAGCCAGCTATATGCTTCTTGGGCTACTGCAGAGGGCTTCCTTCCCAAGTCCACACTTGTGCTGATCCTCCCTTTTCTAGCTCTTATAACTTGACAGAAAGGTATGTGTCAGAATCCTAAAAGGAGCACAGTTTAATGTGGAGCTTGGAAAATGAATTGGCCTATCCCCTAGTCCTTCCTCACGACCCATCAAACTTCACACAACTCACTTTTTTTGTTTTTACATTTGCATGTGCAGATTGAAATCCACTTGAGAAAGGTTTGTACTGTACAAGGAGAATAATCAGGAAAAGTATAATCCCTTCTGGTAATATGTAATTATCTCCTTTTTGGGCCAACCTCTTACACACAACATGTTGCAGTAAGAAGAGCCATTAAATCTTCTGATGTGTTGAGCAGCTTTTAAAAGCGCTTGAGAGCTGTTAAACCAGACTTGGTCTTATTCATAAAAATGGCTAACCACATTAAAAAAACAATTCAGTATCCTTGATTTAGAATACTGCTACATTTGCAAAATATGTTACCCAGTGTCACTACGCAAACCCCGGAAACTATTTAGTGAAGCTGTATAATTTAGGAATATAAACAGTACTGAATTTTCTCACATTTTATTCATATTGGTTTCAAAAGGGTCGTATGTATTAGCTACGCAGAATCGCTTAAGAAAACGTACCTCTGCATTCAAGTTGTCTGCCAGACTTTCAAGAAACTGGCTCTCAATTGGATTCTGCTGAGTAAGCAGGGTCAGGTAATGGCTGAGTTTGTCATGTGTTGTAATAATGACGCCTTCTCCAAATTTGTCAAACTGAGGTCGTCCAGCTCGACCAAATATCTGCATGACATCTAAAATTCCAAGGTCAACAAAGGAGCCTCTTTTTGCAGCATAGATCTGTGTTCCCTGGTTGACGAAAAGTTAATAAAAATTAACATAAACACACATGAGTCTAATCCAGATGAGCTGAAGACCAAAATTAGGCAAATACAGAAGGATTTCAGGAATGTACTTAAACTAATCCTTCCATAATCTGTGATATATTTAAATCTTTACTATCCAACTAGATTCCCAAAGGGGATAGACAGCTTTTTCAAGCAACCCCCCCTCCAACATTACTAGATAATTAGCAGCATACCTTACCCCCACAAACCTACCCTTCCTTTTGCAAACAATGGTAAATATATGACACTTTATAGATTTTTAATGGATGATATGGAGAGAGGATATGCTCTTACCTTAATAATGACAGCATGAGCAGGAAGATTGACACCCCAAGCTAATGTAGCTGTACAAACCAAGACTTTTATATATCCACGAGAAAACAAGTTTTCCACCAAACTTCTGTCTTGCCGCAGCATTCCTGCATGATGAATACTGAATCCATCAGGAAACATTTCACACATTTGCTTGTTTCTGGATCTTTGAACCTTTTCATGGACAAGTGAAAAAATAATATTTACATTAAAATACAATAATCCTGACAATCCATGCAAAATTGCTTCCAACAACATAACCACAGATAGGATGCAAATAAACTGCTCTTCTAACCACATTAGTGGTTTGCTGTTGCTGTTACTGGAAATGGATATAGTTCATACTTAGTTCTGTATCCCTAAACAGTAAGGTAAAAGGTAAAGGGCCCCTGGATGGTTAAGTCCAGTCAAAGGTGACCATGGGGTTGCGGTGCTCATCCTTTCAGTGCTCATGCTTTCAGGCCGAGGGAGCCGCCGTTTCTCCACAGACAGCTTTCCAGGTCATGTGGCCAACATGACTAAAACACTTCTGGTGCAACAGAACACCATGACAGAAGCCAGAGTGCATGGAAATGCTGTTTTCCTTCCTGCCACAGTGGTACCTATTGATCTACTTGCACTGGTGCACTTTTGAACTGCTAGATTGACAGAAGCTGGGACAGAGCAAAGGGAGTTCACCACATCATGTGGATTTGAACCACTGACCTTCTGACTGGCCACCCCAAGAGGCTCAGTGGTTTAGACCAGAGCGCCACCTGCGTCCCATTCCCTAAACAGTACAGGCCATGAAGGCCAAATGGTGTAAGAGACAGTAGAGCACTTTTTAAGCCAAGTCACAGGGCAAAGAATTCCACCCTCGCAGTCCAAATACACATTTTGAGACTCACTTAATTTACTTCTTAATATTTGTATGATGTTAGCGCTGCTGGAGTGGCTCATTTTAGGTCAGACTTGTTATATACCTTCATTCCTAGTAAGCTAGGAAAGTTGGATGTCATCCATAAATAATAAAGTCAGTCTCAGAGCCGATTTACTGAAATCAGTGGATTTGATTTCAACGGGTCTACTCTGACAAACATTGGCTATCACCCTGTGACTTTAATTTTAATCCTGTAAACCATGTTGTGTGTCCACAGACAAAATAATAAACCAAATCAAGTTAATGGAAGTAACTTTTACGAGATCATTCTGATTCAGAGGCCTGACTTATGTCTCAGACAGCAAAATCCTGCGAAAATGGAAGGTTTTACAAAGAATATTGGGATTCCATAACATCCTTGTGGAAATGAGCTCATATTTGTGGGCCAGAAACTGAGAATTTGCAATTCTTCTACAGAATTGCCAGTGTATGCTCAAAGGGGCATTCTCGGGTCTTCCTTGAGCAGCACAAGTAAAATACGCAGTGTAGAGAGGCAGTTAATAGGTTTCTAAATATGCACATCTGCATATTTCAGTTGATGCATGTTTTGGAACAGAGGAACGGACATACAGATAGCATCCCAAAACAAAATTGTATTATTTGCCTTCCAAAAAATTGGGTTCTCTTCAGATACTGAATAAATTCCAGTTACCAAATGATGTAGTTCATCTTCAAGAATGCTTCATGGTTAACTTCTGAAGAACTGATATATTACTAGGACACAAAACTCCTTCCTTTCCTGAGGTTGTGGGCAGTAAGAGGAAGCCCATTTTCCAGAACAAACATTTCATGTCTCCAGATTTCAAAGGCACATTAGAAAGGGATTTCTGCTGAAGACCTTAACATAGCCAACCAAACATTACGTTCAATTTACAGCCTGGGCTCAATTCCTCACTTCCTTTTCAGTAGCTTGTAAAGTATGGATGCAGGACTACAAATTATATTTGAAGGCAAAGAAAAAGAAATTGAGATTTCAAGGGTGCTCTCTCAGGATTTCCATTAAAAAACATAAAACTGGAAAGACTGCTAAAGTGGACTTTGCTTCAGTGGTAACAAAGATAAAAACATGCTCCAAATTGTTCCGCCTCCTAAATGCACACAATCTAACCAACAAAACGCATTCTGAAAAGACCTCCGAGTATAGGGAGGAATATAAATTCAATCAATCAATCAATCAATCAATCAATCAAATAAATTCAATGGTTGGTAACCAAGTCCCAACCTACATATTTCAGAGTTATTTCAAAGGAAATTCATCCTCCAGCAGTTTGAACAATGCCTATTTAGCAACCTTGATTTAATGTTGTCCACAGTGCAATAATCTCCCTGGACTTTCACTATTATTGTGTATAACCTTTAGGATTAAATCACAATTAAAGACATTTCTGATTATGTTTGTTCAACCTTATGAAAACCAGGAGATTATACAAAATTACTATAATAAAAATCTGTCACAAAGTTCTAACACTAAAGCTCACCTTCTGAGGAAGTCTACCAACATACACATCCTAAGCTGCCAACTTAAGTATCTCCTCAGGCCATAGAAATTTCAGGCAGTGAAAAGAAAAAAGGGCATGGTTGGTGTAAGAAACAGAAAAGAAGATAATGATATGGGGTTCCTCACCTTTCCTGTCTGCCCTGTCTCCTGCAGGTGCTTTCTTGCTCCTCGACATCAGCTCCCAACAAGGACAATTGTGACATTCTAGGCAATGGCAGATCACACCACACCATTTCCAAGGAACAGTCCCTTCCAACTCTACAATTCTATGATTCTATGAGCTAGTGTAGCAGGAGTTGTTCATTGTTTCACAGTCCAAAAGCAAATGACCCAAGATGGCTCACATGATGGTAGTCTCCTCCCCCCTAGTTGTTTTTCTTTAATGTTCTCATACAATCTTGCATGCAGAGAACAAAACAATGTCATAATGATGTATCTTCTCTCAAGCAGTAGCCAAGAGAGATTAATTTTACTATTGACACTTTTCCTCAAAATATCTTGCAAAGGAAAATGTGCAATCCTAGAATGCTGTAGAGATGGTGCGTCGCAGGGAAAACAGAACTCGTATATCAAAGGCAGCAACGATAACCATCTTAATGCAGAATACAATGACTATGCATACTCTACTTAGGGGTATCTAAATAATAAATACATTTTAAGCTGATGTACTTTGGATTAAGCTGCTTTCCTCAATTTACTTGAGTAGGATTAAACATATTTATCAGGTTATATCCATGCTGCCATTGCATTAGTAGAAGAGACTTTCACTCATGCAATGGGACTTTCTCTTCCTCATTTCGCCCTGTGCACTCTCAAAGTGGGTTGAGGGAATATCCACAGCACATTCTTGGGGTGAATGGGGGCAGGGCTTCAGGGGGGGAGGAGAGGTTGGGTAAGCCCTGCTTTGTGAACTGAAGTCTGTTCTGTTTACACAACAGCAGCATTAGATACAACCCATTGGGTGTCAGTTAGCCAATGAATCCTGTCAGCAGACACCCTGCCCAAGGACAGCCACTTGCACAATGTGGCTTTTCCCCTGTGCGCTCACAGTGGGGCAGCCAGGAGAACCCTCAGAGCAGAGGAAGGCATGCCAAAATGCTTGCCCTGATGGAACAACCACTTTAGTGAGATGTTGAATTCCTCCCATTATGTTATTTACTGTGGGTTATATTCAGATTAGTGGAAGGAGACCCTGAAGCATCTGCAAGAAGGAGGAGGGGAAGTGATTCCTCATTCTCCCTGAATCTCACAAACATCTGCTCAGAAGTTAGGGAAATGGTGGTGGAGGGTGCAGAGGGAAGGGCGAACCCACAAAATTCCCCCCTTCTCATAGAATCATAGAATTGTAGAGCTGGAAGGGGCACCAAGGGTCATCTAGTTCAACCCCCTGCAAAGCGAGAATCTCAACTAAAACACCTGCTTAAAAACCTCCAAGGAAGAAGAGTCCACTACCTCCTGAGGGAGTCTGTTCCACTGCTGAACAGCTCTTACTATCAAAAGTTCATCCCGATGTTTATTCGGAACATCCTTTCTTGTAACTTGAATGCATTGGTTGGTTCCTAGCCTCTGGAGCAGGAGAAAACAAGCTCACTCCATCCTCCATATGACTGCCGTTTAGATATTTGAAGATGGCTATAATATCTCCTCTCCTCCTCTTCTGCTAGATCTCAAACCATTTTGTAGAGAGAACTGCAAGGATGAATCTTATCCTATATTTCTAACCAGTATTTCCTATGGTGACTTACCTTACAGGGCAGCTACGAGGAAAAAATGAGGTGGAGTAATGTATCTCAGTTCATATAAAGTAGTTACAAAATAAGTTATAAATACGCCCTTCATAATATGCAACCAGCTGCCAATATACATGACTATAGTTAGATATCTAGTCATACTAGTAATCTATGAAATGAGTAACAGCAAATTTCATTATGCCAGCCTGAACAACTCTATCATCCTATATGCAGATGCCATACCCATAGCAATATTAGGTGGGTTCAAAAATATGTAGTTATCTGCTTTTGAGGTGGCTATATCTTTCAAGAGAGTACATTTAAAACATTGACATCAGGAGACAGAGGCCAGCATCGTCCAGTGGATGGAAGATTAGGGTTGGATCACTGATGGCAAGGTTCACAAGGCAGCCTCTGCCAGGCTCAGATGTTCAGATATTACAGAGAAAAGTGACGAAAGGGGGGCGGGGAGCTACTTGTGCTTTTGCTTTCCCAATTTTTACTGCACTTTGCAAAGCAAGATGTAAATGTCTCAGCTATAACTGATATCTTACTAAGAAGGAGAAAGAGCAAGCCCCTGTGCTTCAGTTTTCTGTGCTTTCCCTCTTTTTCATTCAGCCTAAGATTGGTGGCCAACAAACTGGAAATGAGTTAAAATAGCTTACTCACAAGGCTGCAGTGCAGGGAAATGAGATTATAAACATCCCTTGCTAATTGAAGCATTCTATGTAGAATGATAAACACAAACTGACCCCAAATAAATGGACTTCCAGTCAGGCTTACACAAGAAGTGAACATGTGATTCTTACAGGACTATCCTACTCAGGTTTACTCCGAAGTCCCAGTGTGCTCACTTGGGCTCACTGCCTAGTAAGTGTATTTAGAATTGCAGTCTTAACGTACTACATTTTGATCTACTTTCCTGTAGAACAAAAGGAGTGCTGGAGGGTTACATATATCCAGCCAGGTGCTTGTTAAATTCTTGCAAATATACAGCCAATTTAGGCACCTGACATTGTTGAAGCATAGAACTGGCACCGAAGAGACATTCATTAGTCCTCAATGGTGTTGTTTTGCACGTTTCAGAGACAAACAGGTAATATACATAATCATTCAGTTGTTTTATACCATCAAGGCATATTTAACAGGGAAGTGTAAAAAGCAACTACACTACCTGCAGGAAGGCATTATGTTATTTGGAACATCTGTTATCATTTATCACCATTGAGCATGTTTGAACACAATGGCCCAGGTTGGATGATCCTGGCTTAGTAACCTGAGATTCATAAGTGTTTTCCTCACATAAGCTGCTTTGTGTGAGCTGTGATTAAACCAGGAAGTCTTTAACCATAGTTTCCCATTTTGTCTGAACCAGCTTCAGTCTTTAAACCAACTTCAATGGTTAAGATCCTGTCTTGTTCTGATGCTGGTGAGGATAGTTTCCCAGTTCAGGCAACTTATGGTTAATTAGAGACTTCTTGGTTTGATGGCCGCATACTGTGAAGGGAGGAATCAAGGGGCTGTGTGTGTGAGAAAGACTTCTGCAAATCTTCACTTAAGAAACCAATATATGATCATCTAAATACTGCCAATAACTGCAGAAAGTATTGACCTTGTTAAAATCATTCCATTTGTCACATTCCCCCTCTCACCAGCTTAAAGTAAGAATAGAGGAAAGGTTACTTTCAAAGTGCTGAGTGTAGAAAGTATATTGAAAAACATAATCAGAGTATAAACAAAAGTACTAATACTTAAAAAATAAGATATTAAAAGACAGCAGCAAACCAGATTATATACTAAAAACACAATCAAATAAAAAATGTGCAACAACAAAAAATTCCACAAGGTGGCTCTCAATACTATATATATGTGTGTGTGTAAATATATATATATATATATATATATATATATATATATATATATATATATATATATAATCTCATACATTTTAGATTTTAGTGTTACATTAAAATGTTTCTGTTCTGAAGATAATTTTCAGTTTAAAACTGATTCAAAACTAAAATGCTGGTTTAAGGAATTTAAGGTAGAAGTACATTTTTTAAAAACATAGTCTTCCTCCCCCTCCCCTCTGCTTGGTGTGAACAGCTAACTCAAGGTTCACATAACAGATAAGTGGTTAGAAAATAAAAACATAGCAAACCTTTGTAAAGTTGCAGGTGAAATATGGCAACAGGAGACTAGGGAGACTAGGGCTGGGAATCAATGAATGAGTCCTGTCAGTGGAAGATCTGTGCAAGGACTTGTGGTTGTACAATAGGGGTTCTCTTCTTTCCTCCCCCACTCTCTCCCATGCCCCTGAAATTGGCTTTGGTGTGGGGTCAAGAGAACTCCCGGAACAGCATGTAGGTGGAAGAGAGGGAAGCCAAAATGCCTTCACACACTGCTGACTTCCTCCCCAGGGTTCAAATCCCTACAAATGAAGCTCACTCAGTGACCTTGGGCCAGTCATTATCTCTCAGCCTAGCTACCTCACAGGGTTGTTATATGACGATAAAACAAACAGGGGAGAACAGCATAGAAAACATTGAGCTCCTTGTTCCATGCCCCTCATCCCTAGTCACTACTGAATTTACTAAGATGCAACTTGAAAGACTGTACAACAGCTGCCTGTGGTTTAGCATTATGTCCTAGGCATTCCTAGCCAAGAAATGCTTCTAGCCTCTAGGCATCTGTCCCAAGGTCTGTGCCCTGGGGAGCAGTTGCAGTAACAGTGGGCCCTTGCCCTCCACCAGCTTATGTACCCTCACCTGATGGGGTGCATGTACACAACCTGAGACTTCTCCTGCGCAGAAGGCATCACTGCTCTTCCCTCTTCAGGCCTCTCCTGGTTCTAGGAGACAGCAGGGAGGGAAGTGGTGGGGACTTAACTGACCCAACCCTCGCCTGAACAGCCTCTTCCCCCAACATGCCCATCTCTGTCTCTGACGGCCCTCATCATTCATCTCCCCCTGCTGCCCTGGCTCCAACCTCATGGCCGGTCACAAACCCCATAAAAGGCTGCCCCCCCTCTCCTGGACCAATCCCCTGGCCTCCTGCCTCCGTCACACGCTTGTCAGAGCCCTGCCGGTCCCTGACACATTATGTCTGAAGCAGGCTTTCAACTCTGATGAGCTGTTTTTTCTATAAGCCACTGTTTTCCAGATCCTCTCTCTCTCTCTGTGTGTGCGTGTGTTCCTTCTCTGTCAACTATTTCCAATTCTTAATGTTTCTAAAAGGGATTGACATCATCCATAATGCCTGAAAGCTTTAGTCGAGAATAAATTCCTGAGAGTAATTCTTAATTACTTACAGATGTCTGTTAATTCCTATGAGAGGTTTTATTTCAAAATTGAAAGGGCAGGTTGTCTCCTGTCAGGCTCTTAAAAAATCCACTGGCTCTTTAGTTTGTCAAAATGTTATGCTACGTGGAATAGGAAGCTGCTGAAGTAAAATAGACTCTCTCTTCAATGTCATCTTTCCCAGCATGAGGACAAAAGTAATTTTGTTTCTAAAACTTGAACGAGTTTCATTATTGACCGGTATCCAAACAAATCACAGTTTGTTAATGATTCATGGTGTGGGTTATTCAGAGTGAAGGGGAAGATATGCCTAAAACTATCCACATCTATCCACACATGCATGTATGTGTACATACACACTATCACTGTGGGTCTGCCTCTCTGCCATATGACTATTATGACAGAAGAGTCCATGTGCCCCAATTAAGTCTGGGTGAAGTCAAGCCAACCATGTCCCAACAAATCTGGGTTGCTCCTCTATTGGCAACCCATAAGACACAGAATTGAGGTTGGAAACGGAACTGTCCCAGGAACAGCAAACCCTATGACTTCCATATGTTGTGGACTATACTCCGATCATCTCTAACCACCAACCATATTAGCTGGGGCTGATGGGATTTGTAGCCCCAAATATCTGGATGACACAATGTAGATAACCCCAGACTATGGAACGCCCTCCCATCAGCTGTCAAAGAGATAAACAAGTATCTGACGTTTAGAAGACATCTGAAAGCAGCCCTGTTCAGGGAAGCTTTTAATGACTGGTGTTTTAATGTATTTTTAATCTTTGTTGGAAGCAGCCCAGAGTGGCTGGGGAAACCCAGCCAGATGTGTAGGGTACAAATAAAAAAAATATTATTAACAACAACAACAACAATAATGTAATGTCTAATTTATAATGTTTGGTTACATATGTTTGAAGCTAGCAAATATCTGCTTTTAGCCCCCTTGCCCCATTGCTATAGTAAGAACAGAAAAATGGAAAAAATATTGTAGAGCTGCACTCAAAGTTCCCATTGCTCATAATTTCATTTTTCGGATGGATGTGCTGGACAGTTCACAGCACAAGCCAACAATGAGGGAGGAGCAAAGGGCCCAAGGGTGCGCATCAGCAGGTTGCTCTTTCACATTAAACCATAGTGTATTTTTGCTATGATGGCTAATGCAATGCACAAACCAGGCCATTTCCTCTTTTGAATACAAGGTGGATAAGAACACAAGTTCGTTTGACCGCAGTGGGTCCTCCCCCAATCCCTAAACTTTATTCTACTGAGATATTATCTCATTTAATTATGCCAAAGATATTGCCAGAGTATAGATGGGAATATGAACAGTGTTAATTAATAACACCTCCTATATCTCACTCTCCTACATTTATTAAACACTTTTTTCCATTTTATAAGTTCATCTGCAGAATTTTGTAATTACCTGCTTAGCAAGATGCAAACCAGATTAACTTATCTTTTACTGAAAAAGTATTATTGTTCTCAGTAAGCAAATAAGATAATCCTTTTTTTTAAAAAAAGTCATTTTCATTCAGAACATTTAAAAATAAGTCTTCAGTAAAAGGAATTCATTACAAGATTGCAACATGCTAAAATCAGAAGGGGAGGGGGGAAATGCAGAAAAGGATGCTAACAGCAGAAAGCCCAGAAGCTATTTGGCAGCCAGTGCAGTTGGAGCAGGATTGCTGTCATATGCTGAAACTGTCTTGTCCTGGTGAGCAACCTGGATGCCAAATTCTGCACCAGCAGAGGGTTCCAAATTGTCTTCAGATGCAGCCCCACGTATAACATGTTGCAGTAATATAACCTAGAGGTTACCAGAGCATAGTCATCAGAAGTTAGGCAATCTCTGCCCAGATAGGGGAGCAGCTGAGCCATCAGTCAAAGCTGATGGAAGTCGCTCCACATCACTGAGGCCACTCAAGCCATAGAAATGGACCCAGAAGTACCCTCAAGCTGCATACCCAGAGTGGACTCCCTCCTTACTGGAGGTTTTTAAGCATATGTTGGATGTCCATCTGTCATTAATGCTTTAGTTGGGATTCCTGCATTGCAGTGGGTTGGACTAGATGAAGCTCAGTGTCCCTTCCAACTCTGCAGTTCTATGATTCTATGAAAGCCGCTGACATTTTAATCAAGGTTATATCTGAAGCAAGCCTTTGATGTGCGCTGCTTCGGTTTTGTTATGATAAATGTTTTGCATAAATGAGCTGCAAACTACAAATGACTCTTTCCTGCAAACATCAGCAGATGAAAACATCTCTTTTGTTCGTGTGTCTCACAGGGCAGTGAAATAGCTCCATTAATTATCACTAATGAGAGAGCAACCTATGGGTTTTAGCAGCAAACTGTCACTTATGGAAACTAATATTAATGTTTTAGTAATGTATAGCTGTTTCTTAACAGATGGATTTTAATTAGCATGACACGTCAAGGAGTACCAACAACAACAAAAAATAGTGAACACACTTAAATCCCATGTTGAAATATTAGCAGACAGCACACGTTCTTCCACCGTAAGTTAACCATGGTTGAACTTTGCAGCCACAGCTGGAACCAGGGAGAAATACAAAAGTCAGTGGTAAGAGCTCAGTGAATAAGTAGAGCAGGTAAATTATTAGTAATGTTTACAGTTGGTTTGGCAAATGAAGTCAAGGATGCAGACCTTCACTTCTCCAGCTAGAGCCCGTTTCCACAGTACTGGGGATGATAGTTAGATAAACTTAGGAAGACAAGTCTGTCAACTGACATGAGCATAAACTCAATATACACCTAAATGTACTCACAGAGCAACATCTACACTCTATTTAAGACCGCCTTAGAATGCCAATGATTCACTCTTGGTAAGCTACCATAACACTAGCATTGATTAACAGCCGCAGCTGCCACAATGTGAATGTGAAATACTATCAGAGATACAAAATGTTGTGAATATTTTATCATATTCATATCACATCTCCCCACCCCCAAAGGACACTAGGAATCCTACAAACAGGGCCCACTTGACAGTATATTCATGGGTGTAGGTGTCATGTTGTTCTAGCTAAAAGATTGAGGCCTTTGAGAAGAATGCACACGGTGCTCCTTCTCAGTGCAAAATTAATCTCTTGGTAACTTAAAAATGGTGGCATGAGAAGGAACCAAGTTGAGGACAGCTCTCATATAGTCAAGATCTTGTGATGTTTCTAATGTGGTGCAAGAGGGTTAAATGGTACATTGGCTCTCATGCTATGAGGCAACAGCAAAAGTATTATGGGTTACTTCTTACAATATGTTTTGACATACATCTGCCTTGCATAAATCATGAACGCCACATTCATGTTTAAAATACTGCTTTCATCAGAAAAAACCGTATTTGCAGCCCTAGAAGCAGACACAAGGTAAATGCAATGCTTGTGAAATTTAACCCTTAGAATGAAACAGTGTGTTCAAACACAGAACCAAATGTTTAATCCATTAAAAAACAAAAGAAAAACACACCACGGTAAGCAGTAAAAACAGGAAGGTATTAATGGACCTTGTTTTGGTAGGACATCAAAATCAATTAGCCATAGAAACCACTTACTTGTTTTTCTAGTTGCCCATAGTCAGGACCTTGGGTTGGCAAAAAGTAGCAAATGTGACCGTTATTCTTAGCTTTCTCACGAAGAGCCATTGCAGTTCTGACAGTAGCATTCCGTGCATGAACAAACACCATCACCTTGAAATAAAAGAGATTAAAAAAATATATATTGAGCAATAGGAATTGGTTAATAATACTAGTGATTTAGGACTAAATTAAATAATAAACAAATAGAAGTCATTTTAATCAGGGTTAGTTAACCCTCCAGAGATTGTTTGACTCAAATTCTCATCAGCTTTCGCTAGCATGGCCATCGATCAGGGAAGAAGGGAATTGGAGCCCAACAACCCTTAGAGGTCCACAGGTTATCCAGCCTGTTCTAATTCAGTGCAAACAAATACAGTGGTACCTTGGGTTACATACGCTTCAGGTTACAGACTCCGCTAACCCAGAAATAGTACCTCAGGTTAAGAACTTTGCTTCAGGATGAAGCGCAGCAGCAGTGGGAGGCCCCATTAGCTAAAGTGGTATCTCAGGTTAAGAACAGTTTCAGGTTAAGAACGGAGCTCTGGAACGAATTAAGTACGTAACCAGAGGTACCAGTGTAGATGGTATGTACACTAAATGAAAGCATGTACACTTTCCCCTCTTTTATTTTTCGCAGTCTATAATTCAGTTTCAGAGCTCTAACTTAGGCTCCCTCACAGGGAGCATATGAGGTTATACAAGTAGTGCCTGGACCACTTCAGACTGTATATGAGTGCTCATAGACTTCAAGAACAAAAGATTATCACAGGTAGAAAACTGGCATACCAGGGAGAATGATATTTTAACTGCAGTGTGTATACAAATGTGGGTGACCCAGAGTTTTAGCATTATGAGAAAGAGAGAAAAATGTATCCTATTCCTTTTCCTAAAACTGTATATAGTTTTATAAACCCGCATTACGCTCCCGCTTAGTTACCTTTTCTGACTTGGATGGCAACAACTTCATTTACTTCAGGACTAAAACTTTTTAAAAAGGAAAGGAAAAGACCAGCCTCGATCCAAGACCACAATATACAGTACTTTCAAAAATATATCTTTTTATTTCAGTCTACTGAATGAGCATATAAAACAGAACAACACTGCAGTTCTAAGCGGGTTAACTTAGCCTGTCCTAACTATGTCAAGAGATTTTTTTATTTTATTTCAGTGGCTAACCTCTATGCATTACATTATGCAAATAAGTTGGGAAAAGTAATTTGGAATAGAGAAAAGTGGTTCCACAGCTACAAGCTGTGTAATTAGATCTGTACTCTGAAGTTCAAAGCTAGTTCTGGTGTCTCAAGAGCTGAGAGCTTGTGTAGCTTTTCTTAGGGAAAAACTAAGCTTTTAAATGACAAAATATGCAAGCAAAGCACAAAGGAAATGTCTCCAGGTTAGCACTACAGAATTTTATGACTATCTGGGGGGAGGGACTAACAATTCTTGCTGAAGACTTTTAAAAAACACTACTGAAAGTGGTTTAAAGAAAGAAGGTAATACTTTCCTTGAACAGAGGTAGTTTTAGCAAAAAGAAATAAATCAAAAATATATTTCTTACTATGTTAAAAATGCAACAGTGGATTTAATTTCTACCAAATACAGCACCTTCTCCCTCATATTCTGCACCGGGTGGCAACAAACAAACAACTTGAGGCAGCTTCCCCCAATGTGGCGCTCTCATGAACTATAACTCTCATCGAACCCAGGACAATGTCCATACTGCTGGGAGTTGTAGTCCAACAAGTTGGTTAGATCATGGTGCCAATGATGCCAAGGTTGCAGGTTTGAACCCTGTATGGGTCAGCTGCATATTCTTGCATTGCAGGCGGTTGGACTAGATTATCCCCAGGGTCCCTTTCAACTCTACAATTCTATGTGAGGTGAACACCTCTGAGACACACTTGTCACTGAACATTCCATTTTGGTAGCACTATTTCCTATTCAACCTCTTTGATGGGATGGCTGACCACCATTGTTAAGACTACCAACAAATGTGGATATTCTCAAAACATTTCCAAATGATCTCTGTGGCTAGAAAACCTAATCATTTTGTTGATCTCAGTCATTATCACCAAAGAGTGATTAAATGGTGACATTTTGAAGCTGACTAGTTTGGGCACAGATCCTTTTCCTGCCCAGTGGAGCAGGCAGTGGTAAAATCCTTCTTCCGTGATGCCACTCCAACTGACAGTTATCATCCTGTTAAGAATTTCAGTTTATGGTTAAACTAGTAAACCGGGGGGGGGGGGGACATTTGGTGGGGGGTGCTTTATCCAATTTTGATGCATGTTGGCATCTGGTTTATAAATAAAAATTAATTCAGCTTGAAGTTGAACAAACACTCAGATTTTGATGAGCAGAAGGCTTCATCTCATGCCCTTTGATTATCTGTAATTAATATTGCTCATCAATAGAGAGGAACACTTAAAAACTAGAAGCAACTTCAAGCTGAGCCATGTTACCGTATTTTTCGCACCATTGGACGCACTTTTTTACTTTTAAAAAGTAAGGGAAAATGTCTGTGCGTCCTATGGAGCGAATGTGTGGTCCCTGGAGCCAAATTGCCGGAGTGCGGCACACTCTTGGACTGGTCTTTGGTAGTGGTGGTGGAGCCGTGCTCCCCTGTCGGCAGCCTCGGCTTCCCCCTGCAGCCCCGGGAAGCTTTGGAGGAACGGGAGGGCTGTGCGCCCATGCCCCGCACTCCTGGGCCGTTGAATGGGGGAGGTGGGGAGAGCCTCGCTCGTCTGCCGGCAGCCTCGGCTTCCCTCTGCAGCCCCGGGAAGCTTTGGAGGAACGGGAGGGCTGTGCGCCCATGCCCCGCACTCCTGGGCCGTTGAATGGGGGAGGTGGGGAGAGCCTCGCTCGTCTGCCGGCAGCCTCGGCTTCCCTCTGCAGCCCCGGGAAGCTTTGGAGGAACGGGAGGGCTGTGCACCCATGCCCCGCACTCCTGGGCCGTTGAATGGGGGAGGTGGGGAGAGCCTCGCTCGTCTGCCGGCAGCCTCGGCTTCCCTCTGCAGCCCCGGGAAGCTTTGGAGGAACGGGAGGGCTGTGCGCCCATCCCCCGCGCTTCTGGGCTGTTGAATGGGGGAGGTGGGGAGAGCCTCACTTGTCTGCCGGCAGCCTCGGCTTCCCTCTGCAGCCCCGGGAAGCTTTGGAGCAAGGGGAGGGCTGTGCGCCCATGCCCCGCACTCCTGGGCTGCTGAATGGGGGAGGTGGGGAGAGCCTCACTTGTCTGCCGGCAGCCTCGGCTTCCCTTTGCAGCCCCGGGAAGCTTTGGAGGAACGGGAGGGCTGTGCGCCCATCCCCCACGCTTCTGGGCTGCTGAATGGGGGTGGGGGGTGCTGCTCTGCCAGCAGCCTGCCCTTCCCCTCAAGGTTTGGAGCAGTGGGCAGGCTGTGCGCCCATGCCCCACACTCTTGGGCTGCTGAATGTGGGTGGGGGGTGCTGCTCTGCCAACAGCCTGCCCTTCCCTTCAAGGTTTGGAGCAGTGGGCAGGCTGTGCGCCCATGCCCCACACTCTTGGGCTGCTGAATGGGGGTGGGGGGTACTGCTTTGCCAGCAGCCTGCCCTTCCCCTCAAGGTTTGGAGCAGTGGGCAGGCTGTGCGCCCATGCCCCACACTCTTGGGCTGCTGAATGGGGTTGGGGGGTGCTGCTCTGCCAGCAGCCTGCCCTTCCCCTCAAGGTTTGGAGCAGTGGGCAGGCTGTGCGCCCATGCCCCACACTCTTGGGCTGCTGAATGGGGGAGGTGGGGAGAGCCTCACTTGTCTGCCGGCAGCCTCGGCTTCCCTTTGCAGCCCCGGGAAGCTTTGGAGGAACGGGAGGGCTGTGCGCCCATCCCCCACGCTTCTGGGCTGCTGAATGGGGGTGGGGGGTGCTGCTCTGCCAGCAGCCTGCCCTTCCCCTCAAGGTTTGGAGCAGCGGGCAGGCTGTGCGCCCATGCCCCACACTCCTGGGCTGCTGAATAGGGGTGGGGGTGCTGCTCTGCCAGCAGCCTGCCCTTCCCCTCAAGGTTTGGAGCAGCGGGCAGGCTGTTCACTGAGAGAGGGGAGGAAGAGGACGGAGAGGAGGGGGACCAAGAAGCTGGGTGAAGGGAGATGAGGTACCATAGGTTGCCATGAGTGGAGAGTCATGGTAGAGGGCAACGGAGAGGGAGCAGTGAAGGGGAGAAATTGTAGACGTCCCCTGAGGAGTTTGGGTGAAAGGGATGGAGAGGAGGAGGCTGGAAAAGGGGAGTGTTCTGCTTGGGGGGGGGGAGAAAAAAGTGGGGAAAAGGAAAGCCTCCCAAGCCTGCCGCTGAGAAGCTCTGCTTGGCTGTTTCTTGACTGTAATTCAAGTAAAGGGAATGTTTGCAAGCAGCTGGCAGGCTGTTCGCTGAGAGAGGGGAAGAAGAGGATTGAGAGGAAAAAATGTGGCATTAGCTTTGGATGGGTACGAAGATGGTATTTTACATGAAGATAGCGAAGAAAGTGATGTCAGTGACTGTGAGCAACTGAGCTTCATAAATTCTGACTCTAGCAGTGATGAGTTCTTGGGGTTCACAGAACACTAGAAGAGTACTAAAACCTTAAAGTCTCTCTTCATTTGTTAATGACAGTGATGATGGTTCTTAATGCCATTGTTGACTGCTGTTCACTTTACATGGCTGTAATGTGATTCTGATATACCGGTTGTTTATTAAATACAGTAGTTTATACAACATTTGATTCAGAATATTTTTTCCTTGCTTTCCTCCTCTAAAAACTAGGTGCGCCCTATGGTCGGGTGCGTCCAATGGAGCGAAAAATACGGTAGTTCTCCATGATTAAAGTTAGCTCTGATAATCTGGGCCTTTTGTTGTTTTCTTGCTGGGCAAGATGAATCAATGCCTCCCAACAGGAACACTTGGCGGGGTATAAATAATAAAAAATAAAATTTGTTGTTGTTGTTGTTGTTGTACACCAATGTGGCAAATCAGCATCATTCTCCCTTCCGCCATCCCTGACCACTGGGCATGTTGGCTGCTGCTGCTGAGAACTGCAAATCACAACATTTAGATGGCACCATGCTGGCTATCCCTGCTGCACACTATTTTTCAAAGCCTCATTTCCCTGCAGGTTTCTGCTATTTCCCCGATTAACTTTTGGCACAGAATCCGCTCATGGTTGAAATATTTTGCTTAGGGTAGGCATGGACAACCATCCTACAGCAATGAGTGCTCTTTAGCAAAAAGTGTAGAAACTGTGAGCATCTATTTAATATTTCTTGAGTGGCTTTTCTCATTCTGATAAGGAGGTTGCAAAGGCAATTCCTTTTTCTCAAACTAGGATTTTGCTTGTCTATGGATTGTGGGAAGATTTACAGTTCAGTGCTATCAATATATCCAGCCTTAAAAAACTTCTTAAAACTTTTGCGTGCAAGTCAGTCAGTGGTGGCACACTGATGGTCTACTACTTCCAATAATAACCAGCATCTTTTCTCCTTCCCTTGTTTGTGTGTATAAATAGGCAAAACTATACTGGGATGACAAAATCGAAAGAAGATACATTTATCACTTCAAGGATAAAGAAAAGGGAATGTCTTTGCTATATCGTTAGTAAAACAGAATTTTAAAGGACTTGATGTCTGCCTCTCCCTGACCTACTTACTGTTCTCTTCCATGGAATTACTCTCTTGCTAACAAATCTCTTCAGTGCTTGACATCAGCTTTGAACCCTGTTACATCTAATAGTCTCCACGGCCATTGCAGATGCTGAAAATCCTGTTAACCATCAACTTCTTCAATCCCCCTTTGGACTCTAAAAGTTTCCTAGGTTCACGTATACTTGACCACCAAAGCAAACGATTTCCAAGATACTACCTAATTTAATTTCAGTTCTATAAAATGGCTAGCTGGTAACAAGCAAGTAAGACATCATTACTTTGTGCTTGGTACAAACTTTACATCATGCCGTCTAGATTTACAGAGCTGCTCTTGCCCCTTCAACATTTGCCGAACCACAGCAAGTATTGCAACAAGCACTATTTTAGCCAGATGATACATCTGTCTTGTTATTGGCAGATTCCCCTGCCAACTTCTAAGAGACAAATGATGAATACTTACAGATTTTGAAGCTTATTAGCAATATTGAGATCGGCTTTTTTTCTGGCCAGCTGGGTTTAAAGTGCTATTCAGTCTTTATTTCCTCATTATGGTTTCCTAAATAAGATTACAGCCTAATCAGGAAAACTTTCAAGTACAGTGGTGCCTCGCAAGACGAAAAGAATCCGTTCCGCGATTCTCTTCGTCTAGCGGTTTTTTCGTCTAGCGAAGCAAGCCCATTGACAGCTTAGCGGATTAGCGCTACAGCTGTCAAGCGGCTTCCAGCGATCAGCTGTTAAGCGGCTTATCAGCGGAACAGCTGATAAGCGGCCTAGCGGCTTAGGAAAAGGGCAAAAAAAGCGAAAGAAACCCGCAGGGGGACGCAAGATTTTTTTCGTCTTGCGAAGCAACCCCATATGGGAATTCGTTTTACGAAGCGCCTCCAAAACGGAAAACCCTTTCGTCTAGCGGGTTTTTCGTCTTGCGAGGCGTTCGTCTTGCGGGGCACCACTGTATATCAGACCACACCATCACCGGTGATTTAGTTAAAACAACTTCTGACAAGATGCATGAAAGGGATAATGGTTGAAATGACTGCAAAGCATTTGTTTCCAGGATATATACTTCAATAGCCTTAAAGTTGGTATTTCAAATATGCAAGTCATATACTCCTCTAATTCTTCCAAGGGAACTGGATGAAGGGTTTTGTCAGCATTCATATTCAGTTTCCTTGAGTTTTGGCTTGTCATACTATCTGGACCATGGGTGGCTTATCTTTAAAATATGACCTCCTTTGAAGGAGAGACAGGCCGTGTAGGCCTGTTGCTGCTGCTAAGTATTTCAGCTACTTTTGATACCATTAATCATGGTATCCTAGTGGACTATCTCTGTGGTTTGGGAGTTTGGTGGTTCCTATCCTATCTGCGGGACGCAGGTGGCGCTGTGGGTTAAAGCCTCAGCGCCTAGGACTTGCCGATCGAAAGGTCGGTGGTTCGAATCCCTGCGGCGGGGTGCGCTCCCGCTGCTCGGTCCCAGCGCCTGCCAACCTAGCAGTTCGAAAGCACCTCCGGGTGCAAGTAGATAAATAGGGACCGCTTACCAGCGGGAAGGTAAACGGCGTTTCCGTGTGCGGCTCTGGCTCGCCAGAGCAGCAATGTCATGCTGGCCACGTGACCCGGAAGTGTCTTCGGACAGCGCTGGCCCCTGGCCTCTTAAGTGAGATGGGCGCACAACCCCAGAGTCTGGCAAGACTGGCCCGTACGGGCAGGGGTACCTTTACCTTTACCTTATCCTATCTGCATGACCACCAGCAGAGAACTGGGGGACTACACGTCTACATCTTATGGGGCGTTGCAATTGGGTATCCACATTGGAAACAATCATCAGGAGATTTGCAACACTCAGATCTAGTTTTCTGTTTTATTTCAGTCTAAGAAAGGCCATACATAAGCTGAACCACTGTCTGGATACAGGGGTGCAGTGGATGAGAGTCAGTGAACTGAAGCTGAATCCAGTTACAGAAGAGACACTATGGGTAAGTGGTTACCAGGTCTGACAATTGGTGTGTGTGTGTGTGTGTGTGTGAGTGTGAGTGAGAGTGTGACCAGTCTGTATGGCCTCCCTTTGGAAAACAGGTACATGGATTGGGTCCATCTTTGTCTGTGGACCTAGGAGGCCTCTGTGGTAAAGAGTACCACCAGCTTTGGCTGGTATGTCAACGACACCCTTTCCTGCATTGCAATAATTTAGCCACTGTGACACATTCATTGATAGCATCATACCTGGACTATTGCAATGACTCTGTGTTCCCTGGTTCAGAGATTGCAGCTTATGCAGAATGCTGCAGCCTGGGTGGTGTTCCTTATTGGACATATCCTGCCAGTACGGAGGAATCTTCACTAGCAGCCTATTAGCCACTGCACCAGTTTTAAGGTTCTGCTACTAAATAACTCTGAACAAGGTTACCTGAAAAACCATATTTCCTTCCAATGCCTGGTAATGGCAACCAGGAAATGGAACATGCTTGGTTTGGCCACAAAATGGTGATGACCTCTTGTTGTAACACAGAGGACGGCTTTTTCACTGGTGGTACCAGTGTTGCGGATTGATCTTCCTGCTTAAACATGAGAGTTTCCATCTGTATTGGCATGGCCTCTTGAAAACATGCCTTTTTGGCAAGCATTCATCTGAACCTGAACTTCTAGTCTTATTGTTTTAACTGTCATGCTTTTAAACTTCCTTGATTGTACATTTTAGCTGAGGAAGTTTTAATGCTTTGCTTGGAATATTCTTGTGTATTTTAATTTTGTACAGATTTTATAATTGATTTTATAGTTGTAAACCACTTAAAAGCCATTTTTGCATGGAAGCGGTTTATAATTTAAATAATAATGTTAATTTATTCCAAACTGTGGCCAGCTGGTTTATTTAAACTGTAATTTGGAATAAGCCATGATCCCTAGTAGGACGCGGGTGGTGCTGTGGTCTAAACCACAGAGCCTAGGGCTTGCCAGTCAGAAGGCTGGCAGTTCGAATCCCCGCGAAGGGGTGAGCTCCCGTTGTTCGGTCCCTGCTCCTGCCAACCTAGCAATTCAAAAGCACGTCAAAAGTGCAAGTAGATAAATAGGTACCGCTCCAGAGGGAAGGTAAACGGCATTTCCGTGAGCTGCTCTGGTTTGCCAGAAGCGGACCCAGAAGCTGTACCCCGGCTCCCTCAGCCAATAAAGCGAGATGAGCCCCACAACCCCAGAGTCGTCCGTGACTGGACCTAATGGTCAGGGGTCCCTTTACCTTTACTATGATCCCTAGTTTGAATAAAACAAGTCAAGATCAGCCAAAGTCCATCTCAGCCATGTCAGTATGAGAAAAAATTAATATGCATGCCTGAAGGTCACTGCAGCTCCCTCTTGCAATTGGACATACCATTGTTTGTATGCAGTGCAAACACAACCATGGACACATTACATGTAATCTCCTGCTGATCAAGAAGTTCATTAATGGTAAAAGCTCAGTATAATGACTCAACTGCCTGTACATACATAAAGCTTGCTGAACTAATACTCCAAAAGTTACAGACCAAGGTTACCAATTAACTATTTAATGACTCCATTTGTTGAAATTGGAAAACATAGTGAAGGAATGCCAGCATATGCCATACAAGCATTACATTTGCATTCTTTTTGAATTTACTTCGGAATTGAATCAAGTGTAAAGTTAAAATAAATCATGAAATGTGGTTAAAAGTGGAAGATGTGTGAAAGGGACAGAAACAAATCTCTCATGTCATTTGTTATTTGTGCTGTAACTTAGATGTTTACAGCTCTTGAATTTAATTCTCATTATTAACTTTCTACTTAATTTGTGAGGCTAGAATAGTCCTGTATAAAGCCTAAAACTCACCTGATTGAAGAAAAATCTGGAATACTAATAGCAAAACATGACTTCCAAAGGTAACTTTTGCAGCTTAAAAGCTTGTGGGGTAATTTATATTTGCATAATCTACTTTATTAATTTTTTTTAGCAAGAATCAATTTGTTACCAGTTAGCATGCAAGATCACCACTAATGGCATATTCACTACACCTTTAGAGCATAAAATCCGGAATTAAAGGCATGATGTATTTACTTATATCAAATTAAATTATGCACACTGAAAGACAGAAATCTTCTTTCCAACTATTTTACTTATGCAACCATCTGAAGCAACCAAATGCTTAAAAGTACTATGATACCGTTTCTGAGATAAGGTAAACAGAAATGTAAATAGCATTCAAAAATGGTCATACTATGAATTTATATAGAAGGTACAATGTTACAAAAAACAAATAAATGCTACCATATATCCTAAATTTTACTGTGTGAAAAAGAGGAACATTTAGCACATCAAAAGGGGTCCAAGTTAGAATGTGGCTTGCTTTTATTTTATACCAATGTGCACTTGCACTTACTTATACTGAACCCTATTGATCATTCTGTTGCCCAGTCACACGGTTTGAAGAAATTCCTCTAAAATTCTTCACAGTCTGATTTTTGTTATGTTAAATAATTTGGCGTTCTCTGCAACCTGGCTTAACTTCACTTCTCACCCCACACCAGATTATCTGATTCAGTTAATCCTAACACGGATTCTTTCCTCCATTGTGTAAACTGTCCATTTGCTTCCCGTCCTTAGCCAAATTACTGATCTATAACACAAACAGATCTAACCTGCAACTACTACGGTAAATTTATAGGAAACTTTGATTATCACAAGCCTTTTCAAAATCCAAGTATGGAGAGCCTGAAGGTTAAAGAAGATTTTTTATTTTTTTTACTATGACACAATTGATCGCTTAATCTTTTGCCAGCTTCTACTGATAGGTAAACATTCCTGTCAGTAACAATTCAAATATATAGAAACAGCAGTGTCTATTCTTGTACAAAAATTAAGCAAGAGTGGCTAGCCTATTGCCTTGAAAATTTAAGTCATTAGACAGCTAACAAACACATTTCTGTGGATGCCAATGAACTTGAAGGGTTATTATTCAAAATTACAAGCAGCCCAACCAACCCTGGAATGAAGAAAACTAATAAATATTGTGACTACATATAGCTAGACACCCTAGTTATCTTCCTCCATATTCTCATCCACTCAGGATTAGTGCAGTGTAGTACTTACCAATGTATAGTCCTTCAAAATACAGAGTGTGTATTATGTACAGGTGTATTATATACAATTTATGTTGGTGTTTGGATAGATAGATAGATAGATAGATATACCGTATTTTTCGCTCTATAACACGCACCTGACCATAACACGCACATCGTTTTTAGAGGAAAACAAGGGAAAAAACATTCTGTTTTTTTTTGTGTTTTTTTTCTCTTCCCTTTCTTTTTTTTTCCTTTATAATAATTTTTATTAGATTTTCACAACAACAAAAAGCGTACAACAAAAAAGGAAAATAAAATAAAATCACAAGACATAAAAAGAAAAACTTACAAACTAAAACACTTCCCCATACCTCTCCTGCTCTGCATCCTTATTTTTCAATTTTTTAGCAACCCTTCAGTCCAATTAGTGCAGTATAGTACTTACCAATGTATAGTCCTTCAAAATACAGAGTGTGTATTATGTACAGGTGTATTATATACAATTTATGTTGGTGTTTGGATAGATAGATAGATAGATATACCGTATTTTTCGCTCTATAACACGCACCTGACCATAACACGCACATCGTTTTTAGAGGAAAACAAGGGAAAAAACATTCTGAATGAAACAGTGGATGTATCATTTTTGTGCTTCATGCTGTAGCCACAGACATGTGATGTGATGGTGAATTTGGGGTGACCCAATGCAAAGATCCTGAGGATCCATGTGGATCCATGCTTTGTAACCACGTTTTTGAAAAATTGCAGCCCCAGGCAACAGTGGGTGCGTGATTTTTGGGGGGCAGGCTGTAGCCATGGACATGCTATGTGCTCTGATGGTGAGTTTGGGCTAACCCAATGAAAAGATCCTGAGGATCCATGTGGATCCATGCTTTTTAACCACATTTTTGCACCACTGCAGCCCCAGGCAACAGTGGGTGCGTGATTTTTGGGGGGGCAGGCTGTAGCCATGGACATGCTATGTGCTCTGATGGTGAATTTGGGCTGACCCAATGCAAAGATCCTGAGGATCCATGTGGATCCATGCTTTGTAACCACATTTTAAGTGGGGAGGGAAGGAAAAACACAGAAGGGACAAGGAGCACGAGAGGGGTGTGCAGAGAAGCAGCTGGCTAAGAATGCAGGAGAGGGGTATAACGGGAGGGAGGAAAGGAAGGCAAAAGTTTTCCTCCACCTACCCACCCAAGCCAGCCAGCGCGCGCGCGCTCTCTCTCTCTCTCTCTCTCTCTCTCTCTCTCTCTCCCTCCTGCATGTTTTCACGGAGATGAATTAGAATGAAGGACACTCTGCTTTCCCCTCTTCTTGCCTAGAGGGGAGGGGCTTTCTCTGCTCTTTGTTCCGTTTGAGCAAACACAGCAAGGAAACAGAGGTGGGTGGGCAGTAAGACCCTGAGGCAGAATGCAGGAAAGCAGCCGCTTCCTCTTTTCAGGTTTCCCTTCTCCGAGACGCCCGATTTGATTTTTGCCTCCACTCGCCCCAGTTGGCTCCAGGGACTACACATTTGCTCAATAACACGCACAGACATTTCCCCTTCCTTTTTAGGAGAAAAAATCTGTGTGTTATAGAGGGAAAAAATACGGTAGATAGACATAGATAGATAGATAGATAGATAAATAAATAAATGGAGAGTTGGAAAAACCCACTGTTCCATTTATTTATTTCCCCCCATCCCACACATCCAGTGGGTTTTGCTTGCACGCTGGGCTCTGGGAATGTCATGGGACAGCTCTGGAAGCATCTCAGGTCCTTACTGCAACTTTCCCAGAGCCTGGTTAGCAGCCCTCCACCTTGCAGGGGTAGGGGTGGGGTCGGTTCTGGGCTACCTAACTATGAGCCATTTTGTCTTTGTGTGTGGACCCCCTGGAACCAAACCCACATTACAGAACACAGGTCCTAACTGCCCCTGCTAAAACATATTATATTTAACGACAAATCCCCCTAATAATATTAAACTAGACCACAGCCATATTGCTTTAGCAGGTGGTACATAGTTTAAGGAAGGGACGCGGGTGGCGCTGTGGGTAAAACCTCAGCGCCTAGGACTTGCCGATCGCATGGTCGGCGGTTCGAATCCCCGCGGCGGGGTGAGTCCCGTCGTTCAGTCTCAGCTCCTGCCCACCTAGCAGTTCGAAAGCACCCTTAAGTGCAAGTAGATAAATAGGTACCGCTTTATAGCGGGAAGGTAAACGGCGTTTCCGTGTGCTGCTCTGGTGCCGGTTCGCCAGAGCAGCTTCGTCACGCTGAACACGTGACCCGGAAGTGTCTGCGGAAAGCGCTGGCTCCCGGCCTCTAGAGTGAGATGAGCGCACAACCCTAGAGTCTGTCAAGACTGGCCCGTATGGGCAGGGGTACCTTTACCTTTACATAGTTTAAACCAGGAGTCGGGGAACCTGTGGCCTGCTGTTGCTGGACTACAGGACTGGCCAAGCTGGATGGAGTTTAATGCAGTTAGGAATCCAACATTTGAAGGGCCACAGATTCTCTACCCCTGGCGAAAGAGGAAATTCCAGAATGTTCATAATGGGCTAAATATGTTATACAGCTAAACTGGCCTCTAAGGAACTCATTTGATTCATTCATATTCACGTGCAATGGACCCTTAAAAAGACTTACATGCTTGATATTTTTTAATGCTTTACAGTGGTACCTCTGGTTACGAACTTAATTCATTCTGTTCAGGGAAGTTTTTAATATGTAATGCTGTACTGTTTTTAACACTGATTGGGAGCCGCCCAGAGTGGCTGGGGAAACTCAGCCAGATGGGCGGGGTATAAATAATAAATTATTATTATTATTATGATTAGGTCTGTTCTTAACTCGAAACCATTCTTAACATGAGGCATGTTTTCGCCAATGGGGCCTCCTGCTGCCGCCAAGACCACTTCGGCTCGCATCCCTGGGGCAAAGTTCGCAACAAGGATCATTTATCTCCGGGTTAGCGGAGCTCGTTACCCAAAGCATTCAGAAGGACGGTACGTAACCAGAGGTTCCACCATACTGCAAAACACCTTGAGTGAGATGTATATAAAAGGTAGTCTACAACTAAAGTGATTGATGCCCCCAAAGCCTACAGCCTACCATGAGTGTTCCCTACCCCAACAGAGGGGAAGTGCCTTAAATTCATCAGAAAACTTCAATTCCCTTTCCAGCTTAGCAGCACTTTTATGCCTTCCAATTCACTCCAGGCTTTTTGCCTCATTACCTCAGAGAAATGAAGGGATCTGCCACTCTGCTCACCTCTATACTACATGTCACAATAAACAAACCCAAGGCTGCAAAAAAGAAGTGAAAAGCAGGTGGCATAGGCCAGTTCTGTCATATGAAAGCATTCAGATACATTAAATATTGCTGAAAAGCACAACTATAAACATATGGCTATGCCACCAGCAACCCACAGTACAGAACCGAGTGAGTGGCTGGATGGTAAATCCTAGTGTTTACCTAAATCTACCTGTGTAAGACTGCATTTAGACATATTCCTTCAGGAGACTCAACACCCTACATTACACGGTCATTACAGTACATAGGAAAATCTTGCTGATATACATCCTTCCTGGGGTGACACTCCAAGTAGGGGCTGGCTATGACAAATAGCCGATTAGCACTTTCCAGCTTTCCTCTTCAATGTCAGAACCCACCCTTAAACCAAATCAGGAGATTTATAATGCAAAAAAAAAAAAAAAAAAAATGGGAACGCCACTAAGCACAGACTTAAACCAAATCAGGAGATTTATAATGCAAAAAAAAAATATGGATTTTTTTTATAATGCAAAAAAAAAAATGGGAACGCCACTAAGCACAGACTTTTCAGAGAGGAAGGAAGAATATTACTTAAACTGGGACTGACATACTATGAGCTAATGTACACTTTAAAAAATATAAATAGCAGCCACAGGTTGCATCCTATATACACTTATATGGGAGTCAATCTCATTGAACTCAATGGGATTTACATCTGCATTGTCACGCAAAGGATTCCATTGTTAATGTGACTTCAAAATGGTCCTAAATACTCCTAAACCCAAGTCAAGTAAAAGACAGAAATTCATTTATATATTATGACAGGGTTGAAGTAAATATAGTGGTACCTTGAGTTACAAACACCTCAGGTTACAAACGCTTCAGGTTACAAATTCCGCTAACCTGGAAAAGTTACCCCGAGTTGAGAACTTTGCCCCAGGATGAGAACGGAAATTGTGTGCTGGCAGCGCAGAGCAGCAAGAGGCCCCATTAGCGAAAGCATGCCTCTAGTTAAGTACAGTTTCAGGTTAAGAATGGACCTCCGGAATGAATTAAGTTCGTAACTAGAGGTACCACTGTACAAAAATTAAAAGAAAATGAACATTTGAATAAACTTAAAGGAAATGCAACTAAGCAACCTGCAACCACATTCCACACAGCACTCACTAGTTATTGCTCTCCTACTTAAAGGACAAATTATATTTTCCTAGCACTATAATATGATGGTTTTGAGCATTGGGGCAAGCTCATGAGCACCAGCTACAAATCAAAGGTTCCAGGAAGAGAATGGAATGTGAAACATGTGAAAACATGTTGGAGGAGGTGGCAATGCTGTGTTAGGGGCCATTAATATTGAGGATGAGCATTTAAGTGTGTGAGCTGTATGGGTGAGGATGGCAGGTATACATAATATGTATAGGAAAGAAAGGGGGTTTCAAGAATGCATAAAGAGGATTGCAAATGAAAAACACGGCAAATTTTTGCAGCTTTCCCTTTCTTGGGACTGTTCCTGAAGCAAAGTGATTTGAAAAACTAAGCTGTCTTGTTGACAAGAAAGACAGCTAGCTGGTTCTACAATATGGAAAACCAAACTCCTCTTGCATAAAAAAAATTCCCTTAAAAACACCACACACAAATTAGGAGTGCATGCACTGCAGTTTATAGATCAGGAAACATCCATGTGTGAAATTAGAAGAAGCTGCAAGCAGGTCAAAACTAAAATGTAATCATTAGTTCAGAAGACACTACTCAGCAGTGCCACTGCTCTCCACTTCTGCAATTTCTGTCTATAATAAAACCAGTAATATGCAAAGTAACTAAAGGCTGACATTCTCAACAGCAGTTCTCGCTTCAGTGTTACTGTTAAAGCATCATTACGCATTAGTGTTTTATATTAAGAGTTTTATGGATGCATGTAATCTTCTCCCCAATATGACGGGAAACGTGTGAGAACCAACATGCTTTACATATATTTAATGTTTTGAATGTGTATTCTAGTTTTACTTTGTAGAGAAGCACACCAAGTCTAACATAGTGCTTCTCAACCTTTTAAAACCCATGCCCACTTTTAGCTAACAAGAAAACCCCACATCTCCATTCAAACCTAGCTTTCTGAATTATTTTATTCAAATTTTCAAAAGCATTGAAATATTGTGAATTTTAATTATTATTTTAAAATTATACTGTACTTCTTCTTTTTTGAAACATTTACACCTACCCTGAAACCTTCATAACTTCCTCTGGGTGGGATGGAATGCCCCACCTTTTGATAAGCACTGTTCTAAACAGACATGATTAAAACAAGCCATAAAAATGCAAAATCTGTTGACAGCAAGGAAGGATTTTCTCAGTTAATCAACAAATGACAATCTAAATAACAGGTTTCTGCTTCTCAATACGTATGATGACTGTTAAATTTGTTCCTTCTCTTCCTTCTTGTAACGCAAACCAACACTTACTCCTTGATAAGGTGGTCAATTACATATTGACAGAAAAGAATAAAAGAAAAGAAAGAAAGTCATCACTAAAACAGAGGACAAAAGAGAACAGTAGTTTGCATAAAAACTGTACAGTATATCCTAATTTATATGTACAGATGCAAATTTAGAAATAATTACTACTGTAATGTAAATATTAATTATATCATCATAGTGGAGCTGACTGTGACCAGTGACCTATGTTCCTCTGCTATCTGAGTGCTGCTGATGGACAGCTTTAAAGCATCTGCCCTTCCTTATGGTTTCTTGGGTTTAAACCAGATCTGGGTTGGACACCTTTCAAATAGAGTGGGGTGGGCAACGTTTTACAGCCTGAGGGTCACATATCCTTCTGATCAACCTCCTGGAGGTAACACACCAGTGGAAAGCAGGGCCAGAGCCAAAGCAGGGCAGAGCAATCAATGAGAATTTTTATCTTGGCCTGGGGTTCCCCCATCCCTGAAAGAGACTGTACTCTGACAGCCCTTCAAATAGTGTCTCCCCTGTGAAGAGGACATGTTGCCATCCTACTCCATTATGTCAACATCACATTGTTCTGGTTCATTTATTGTATTGGGAAGTGTTGTTTTTATTTGACAACATTTTACCGTTGTGAGCTGCTTTTGAGTTCAGATTGGTTGTTGGGAAAGTGGCATAAAAATATACAAAAGCAAATCAAATCAGAGTTTTCCCACTCCAGGTTCAGATCATTAGCTGCTGGCAAAGGTCTCCCCCCATCCCGAAATTCATAAATACAGTGTCATTTCCCCATCACCCATAACCTAGTTGGGTGTAATATGCAGCTGTATCCTAATGTACTGTTGGGGTTTGGCTGACTTCCTTCTTTGGAAGGAATGGGCACTCAAAGTTATAGCAAAGGAATGCCACACTTTCCTCCAAATTCATTTCCCCCTTCCCTGTGTCTTGCTGGCTAATTAATAAAAGCACCCCATGCTTTCCACAATCCTATCTAGCTCAGCCCACTTCACCAATATATTGACCAATTTTGCCCAAGACTAGTCACACTAACCTAGGGCAGAAGGAACGTAACATGACTCCTGAACTTCCATTTGAAAACAACAGTGACATGCTTGTCAAACTGAAACTAAGGATCTCTTCTTCCATCTTTCCCAAACAAGGGAAAATAATAATAATTAAAGATTAAACTAGCAGGCATAGGAAAACATTCGCCAGGGGAGGGAGACAGTTAACCATTTGGAAAGGGAACTCAAAACAGCATCCAATGTCATACTCAAAATCTTGTGAGTATTTAGATTTTTCAATTAGAACTGTTCCAATACATTTTTAGTAGAAATCTTAAGGAAGCAGGCAATGCTCTAGTACAAAGCTAACCTTAGAAAACTACAGCTTTCGTAAACACTACCGAGAAAGCAAGTCAACTCTGTATGCAGGTTTTGTGTGCGTGTTTTTTCACCTATTTTTAAAAGGTTTCCATAAAAGAGGGGAAAGCACAGCAAGACTAAGATATCTATTTTGATCCCTTTCGGCAAGTTACCGCAGGAGGAGGGGCTGAGGGAAGAATGCTATCACTGCGCTTGCATTGAGTAATTCAAAGTGAAGCCTACAAACGAGACATCTCATTAGTTTGAACAGATGGATAAAAATTAAAGGCTGATTCGCCAACTTCTAATTTCCCAATAGCCAAGAGGAGCTCGAAGTCTTGCGGAGTAGGACAGTTGAAAAATCAACATGAAAAGATTTTCTTCCATCTGTCATAAGAACATGCCTGTGTAGAATAAATCTACCTCCCACTGTCCTTTATTATTTAATAGCAGTACAACATGCAAAATCTATTAATGCACACCAACATACAACATCATCTGAATATCACATGCTACAACCTGTATTACAGTAATGGGACTGAATCAAACCAGCATGAATTGCAGACGTGAAAATTATGCCTTGTTAGGATGCTATGTTCTTTGAGGAGCTAAGAATAGTAGATAAAGGATAACCCGTGGATATAATTGATCAAGCTGTCAAAAAGCCTATCACAAACTATTAATAAATCATAGTAGCTACAGTAATGCAGGTAATAATAAATCCAGTCCTAGCTTTGAGTATGGAAAAATGCATTGCTTCCAAATTATTTCTTCATAATGCTATTCTCATTCTGCCAATGCCAATAAATCACTAACATTTTCAGACACCTGAAGTGGTGGTACATTGATACCAAATAAAGTACCTCCAACAAATAAGTAATACCTTTGAGCATCTTAGAATCATAGAATCATAGAGTTGGAAGAGACCACAAGGGCCATCGAGTCCAACCCCCTGCCAAGCAGGAAACACCATCAGAGCACTCCTGACACATGGTTGTCAAGCCTCTGCTTAAAGACCTCCAAAGAAGGAGACTCCACCACACTCCTTGGCAGCAAATTCCACTGTCGAACAGCTCTTACTGTCAGGAAGTTCTTCCTAATGTTTAGGTGGAATCTTCTTTCTTGTAGTTTGGATCCATTGCTCCGTGTCCGCTTCTCTGGAGCAGCAGAAAACAACCTTTCTCCCTCCTCTATGTGGCATCCTTTTATATATTTGAACATGGCTATCATATCACCCCTTAACCTCCTCTTCTCCAGGCTAAACATGCCCAGCTCCCTTAGCCGTTCCTCATAAGGCATCGTTTCCAGGCCTTTGACCATTTTGGTTGCCCTCCTCTGGACACGTTCCAGTTTATCAGTGTTCTTCTTGAACTGTGGTGCCCAGAACTGGACACAGTACTCCAGGTGAGGTCTGACCAGAGCAGAATACAGTGGCACTATTACTTCCCTTGATCTAGATGCTATACTCCTATTGATGCAGCCCAGAATTGCATTGGCTTTTTTAGCTGCCGCGTCACACTGTTGGCTCATGTCAAGTTTGTGGTCAACCAAGACTCCTAGATCCTTTTCACATGTACTGCTCTCAAGTCAGGTGTCACCCATCTTGTATTTGTGCCTCTCATTTTTTTTTGCCCAAGTGCAATACTTTACATTTCTCCCTGTTAAAATTCATCTTGTTTATTTTGGCCCAGTTCTCTAATCTGTCAAGGTCGTTTTGAAGTGTGATCCTGTCCTCTGGGGTGTTAGCCACCCCTCCCAGTTTGGTGTCATCTGCAAATTTGATCAGGATGCCCTTGAGTCCATCATCCAAGTCGTTGATAAAGATGTTGAATAACCCTGTTAGTGGCACCCCACTAGTCACTCTTCTCCAGGATGAAGAGGAACCATTGATGAGCACCCTTTGGGTTCGGTAGCACCCTTTGGGTTAAAATAACAAGGTTCCTCCCACCTCTCTGCACCATAGGATTCATTTTTTTGGCTGCATTTGAGATGTAAATAAAGTCAGTGGAACTGAACCAGACATGACACTGAATGCATAATTTCTTTAACGAGCACTTTTAAACTGGAGTGTAAGAGACTATGACTGTGTATGTTGTTGACTCTGGCTCCAGTGCTTCTGAATCGGTATACACACAATGTTACCCAAACGTAGAGCTATCCTGTAATTTCTTTAGAAATACTGCTGTTTGATGCCTTTCTTCTCAACAACAACTTTATTACGGCCATAGACCAGCATAAGGAGGGAGGGGTAGAATAATTCAAAATCAATCTCAAACGAGCTTCAATCTAAAAGAAAAACTTATGCCACCTTCATGTCACAGTCAAGCTGAGGTGTACACTTAAGACAGCCATTACGCGTGTGTGGATGACAATGCATGCACAGATGACTGCTTCATTGAATAGAAATTGGAGGGGGGATCCTGGGGAAGGGAAACCATACGGGCATCCAGTTGAAGACATCCCCACCCCCTCTCCGTTGTGTACAACAGTGTGCAAATGTGGCTTGGAACACAGCAAGGCAAAAGAATCTCACTGCCTTTTAACTCTGGCTATGTACACAATAGTAGCAGGTAAGGAGGGAGATTTTAACTCTTTCCTCCTCTGCCAAGACCCTAATGAAAATGGTTTCTTTGAAGCTGCTATTTGCGTTGAGAAGAAAAGGGAAATGCACTCTGCCTCTCAGGGGACTGATCCTGGGGAGGGGGTGACAAATGACCAGGCAGAGTGGCACCCATGACACTCACTCAACATTCAAAATTTGCCCACAGAATTAAAAGGGCTAGTGACCCCTGTAGTATGTTCTTACACATTAGAGCAGGAATGGAAAATTGCTGTTCAATGGCTCTGAATTCAGATTGCCTGTCCTCAGTCTTGTTCTTTCTGTGCCAGGAAGAAGGGTAATTTAATTGCTCTGCCCACTTTTGACTTGGGCCTCCATTCTGGGTATGTAGTCCCCAAGGAAATTTTCACAGAGGGTGGAGTTCAGCACCCCCTGAGAAGGAAGGCAGCTCTCTACATTGCGTTATAACTTGTAAAGCAGTCATAGGCAAACTCGGCCCTCCAGATGTTTTGGGACTACAACTCCCATCATCCCTAGCTAACAGGACCAGTGGCCAGGGATGATGGGAGCTGTAGTCCCAAAACATCTGGAGGGCTGAGTTTGCCTATGCCTGTTGTAAAGTGTTTGATCTTCACAATCCTTGGCTTATTCAACATGAATGGGGTGAGAAGGGTGATCAGTAGCATCAAGTATCACTTTACAAAAACTTTGAGAAACCTAGAATTATCATTTACCCATGTAGGTTGTTGTAGCTTGCTCCTTCAAGATACATTTTTAATTCCTTTGTTTGCTTCTAATGTAAATTCTAATTCTCTTACACCTGCCTCCATTCCTGTGGTTTTTTTAGTATTAAAAAATATAAGTCTGTGGCGGTATAATAAAATCTTATTTCCTGATCTGACAGTAGGAAATGGAAGGAAGATTACCTGCTAATAAAAATGAACTCTTTCAACAACAAACAGTAATTAGTGCTGAATATCAAACTAATCTTTAGGAAGCTTTTTTAAATAAAAAATATTATATATTAATAGCATCTGCACTTATTACAACAGAAGCTGCTCACCTAAGTATTAAAGAAAGCCACACTTACCTCACTTAAAAGATTAGAGTTTCCAATGTATAACTGGCTACATTATATGAAGTTAATATTTTTCATTCCATATTACAAGTAATGGAACAACAGATAAAACACTGATTTGATCAGTTCTAGTATACAGTTCTGTTTCTGTAATACAGAACTACCTTGGAGAGCCGTTGTCAGTAAAAACAGACAATACTGAAACAAGTGGCCCAATAGTCTGATAAGACCACTTCCGCTATTATTTCAATATTATAACTCATGCACTACTTTAACGATCTTGGTACAATTTAGTTGCATATCACAAAATAATAAAATGAACCCACCTTATTTTGTACCCACAATATTTAAACCATGTTTAACTACATTAAAATGGCATGGCTTGATTATATTGGAGACAAGTGAGAAGTCTGCCCCTCAGGTATGTATTATAGTAAAAAATCAAAATATCGAGCTGTGCTCTGAGTGCAGTAAAGAATCAGCGCAGTCCCCAAACGACTGATGAAATGGAGTTCCAATTTTTATTTTTAAAAAGAGCAAGTTATCGTATTTTCCTTTAGGGAATTCTGAATGAACAGCTGTCAAATTCTATAGAGTTTTCTAAAAGGTAGCATTTATCAGTGTTTAGGTTACATGTAGGGCATTTTTAAGAGAAAGCAAGTAGGATGAATTAAAAGAAAAGATGATAAAGGTCTTATTTCTACAATAATCTATCTCTTTGGACATATATCTGAAACCATTCAAAACACATCATTCAGGAAAAACACACATTAAAATTCATTTCAGGAAGAAAACACTTTCTTAGTAGAAACAAACCCATGGAATATAGATTCGGTAACTTGTCATGCATATGGAAAGAAACCAGTTTTGGAGAAGAGGAAGGAGGAAGTATGTATTAAGGACACCATATGAAAACAGCTAGAGGCAGCTTTATTATAGGTTTACTAGTAGTAGGTGGGGAGGTTTTATGTCATACTTTTAATACTTCAATAACAAGTGGGGATATATATTACATTCAACATCTTTTGCTGCCAGAATGCTTGGCACTTCTAACAGCAAAAATAAAAAAAATGCAAAAACATCAGACTCCGTTCTAAGCACACCCAACAAACCTCCCCCCTTTTTTTTAATAAAACGTCTCAGTATACAATCACCATTTGGAAATCCTGTGGCTGTGCCATATAGGGTACATATCCACTCTCCATGCTATTAAGATCAGTGAGACTTATTAGTTGTGACCCACCTCAACTTTTGACCCAACTAAAGCCCTGTTAATATTTTCAAGTAGTTATGGATGCTGAATGACTGAAAGACCTACCTAGAATGCTCCAGAATCTGATAGGCACACTAGCCTCTCTCTCTCTTTTCTATTTTTATGGAGAAGTGGGTGGTAGTAGAGCTCAATTTTATTTTCCCAGAACACTGCAAATGTTGAGTAGTTCAACAGCATTCTTTGAAACTGCCTGCCGGCACAAAAAAATACCAGCCCTAACTAGTAACCATCATTTCCACCCTGGAATGAGATAATATCCTAGCCTTTGAATTACTGTGATGTAGTAAATGGGTCAGTCTTGAGGCTACAAATGGTGCAGAACGTAGTGGTTAGCTTGCTTGTGAGAGCAGACTTCCACAATAAAACATTGCTTGCAGAATTTGCACCAATGGCCAATCTGCTACCAGGCAGTTCAAGGTGTTGGTACTAACATATAAGGCCCTATGCAGCTCAGGTCCAGGTTACTTGAAAAACTGTCCTCTCTTACAGTGGTACCTTGGTTCTTGAACTTAATCCATTCTGGGAGTCCATTCGACTCCCGAAACTGTTTGAAAACCAAGGCGCAGCTTCCGATTGTCTGCAGGAGCTTCCTGCACTCAAGTGGAAACCGCACCACACATTTAGCTTCTGAAAAACGTTTACAAACCGGAAAACTTACTTCCGGGTTTGCAGAGTTCAGAAGCCAATTTGTTTGGGAGCCAAGCCATTCCAGAACCAAGGTACCACTGTATATACTTTATATATCACTGCAGTCTATTAGTGAGTTTCTCTTGCAATTTTCAAAGATCTCAGAAGCTCACTTTCCAACAACTCAGACAAGGCTTTCACTGTGGTTGCCCTTGTTCGGTGGAATAGCATTCCTGACAAGATATGTCAGGGACCCACTATTTGTACTTTTTGTTCCAGCAGGCTTGACTATTTGTCAAAAAAATTGCCTATTTTGCATTGTTTTAGATTTGTTTTAAGTGTATCTGCTGTTTGTTGTGTTTTTAGCTTCTTGTTTATTGCACATTGCTTTGAGATGATTGAGCAGAAGGTGATTAGTAACAATAGTAATAATTTCTTTAGAAAATAAAACAGTGCCCACAGAAATCAATAACCAAAAAGTAACCAATGGGTATAAATAGGATAATGACAGTGAACATATTTGCACCCATTCTGATATTTGTTCTGAAATGAAAGAAAGTTGAACCAAATGGGCTGCATTCAGTTAATCTTTCATCTTGTATGAAATGAATGCATACCTTCAGTGGAAAAGTACATTATTTCATTACAGCAGGGTAATTTTTCTCAAGTTACTATACAGCAGAAGAAGGGCAAATAGCAAACGACGAGTGGAAATAAATTCTACATGTGCTTGCATTTGCATTCTGCAGTATTTGATTGTGCAGATTTCCTTACATGAAAACCTTTCATTTTTAGAAGCTTTTCACCGCCTCCAGAAACCTCAAAAAAGGCCAAGTCAGCTGGTTTCCTGAATAGAACGAAATCCAAGTGTTTATGTGTGCAAAGAATAAATCCTTGTGGATATTCACAAGCAGGTTCTAACTTAAAAGCCAATGAATAAACATACCTGATGTCCAGCTGTTACTTGCTTCAAGACATTTTCATAACAAACTTCATCCATATTATTCAGCTGCTGCACCTGAGCAATACAACAGAAATGCTTTATTGTAGTATCAAAATGTAAAAGACAGTATTCCCATTCTACCAACTTTAACGTAGCATAATTTAAAAAATTTATGGTGTTTTACTAATGCTTGACGAAGGCATACTTTTATTATATTGTTACATATTTCTCTTTCATTGAGATACCGTGGATACAAATATTAACAGCAATAACTTAAAATCATTTCTTCTTAGAGAAGTTCTGTTCCTCAAACTTGATCAGGTCTGCAGCTTGCCTTGATCTGTGCAGCGTGAAGATTTCCTAGTCACTATTTCCATGTCATTAGCGGCACTTGAAACATTCTGAAGTCATCAGAACGACACCACAATTTCAGTGAGTTCCAAGGCCCTACTAGAATGCAAGGCCTGGCAACCTTTTGTACTTATAATATCAAATGGAGCTAGAAGTCACCCCATTTTTTAAATGGACAAAACCAGCTTCACCAGCTGCATACAACGCTATGGAACAAACAGATGCCCTACAGAATCGCAGAATAAATATTCAAGATTCGCAGCTTCATGGTTAACAGACTGCCTTAGCAGTCTGATTGCTGTTAAACCAATCAACTGATGCAAAGCTGCTATTTGCTTCATTTGCAGAGGTGAGGTAAAAGAAGACTTAACAGAGCAATCCTATACGTGTTTGCTCAGAGGTAAGCTAGAAGTCAATGAGACTGACAATCAAGTAAATGTGTAAAGCATGACATACTAAATTTACAGGCTGAGGCGAAACATGATGTGTGAACATGTTCAGTGCCACACGGACATAGAGCATGTGACTGTTAATCTCAGGATTGTGGGTTTGAGCCTCACGTTGGGCAACAGATTTCTGCACAGCAAGGGGTTGGAACAGAAGAAACTTGTGGTCCCTTCCAAATATATGATCCTATCCTTCTATCCTTACTCAGACTCCTTATCCTCTCCAGAGAAAAAACTACTGCTATCTGTATAGCCACTTGTCCTGTCTCTGGAGCTTGGTATGTTCCTTCTGAATGAAAGCAGAGGATGGGGAAGCCATCAACTTACATGGAGAAACCTGAACTTCAATTTCACAGGCATTTTGCACTATAGAACCCCTTGTGCCTCTTGACTCTTATGCATTAACATTGATAAAAGACAGCTTCAGAGAAGTAATCTGATATTAACTCTCTATTTATATTAATACTTGGAGAGTAACATAATTCCTGATCACACTGCAACACAGCCAGCTCTACCTGAGTTCCAAGGGGGAAATAATTCAATCATGAAGGCAGCAACAGCTTAAAATGAAGCCAGGGAATTCATAGTCATAGCTGACACTCTGTCCATAGCACATCATTACTAAAAGGGTAGTTGACTAAAGTGAATAAATAACTCGCTAGCAAAGAAATAAAATGCAAACCGCCATCTCTATTATCGTGGCAAAACGTAATCATGAAGGAGGGAAGGGAATTTGACACTATTGAGCAAGTCAAAGAAGTCTCAAATCCAACTCTCAAATGCAAACTTAATGAAGAGAAACAACAATATTCCAAGGAAAAAGAGATGCTGGATATTTCTTCCAACATCAGCAATACTGTACTGCTGTAGTATTATGCAGGAACACATAAGAATCAGACAGCAGAACTGAAAAGAGAACTCCAAAGCAATTCCCATGCTTCCATGAATTTATCTATCATAATTACTGTGTTGCTGGGTAAAGTCTGAAGCAGTAATTCACACATCTCCCCTGTAATGAGTGTTGCACAGTGACTAATAGTTTATTACTGCACAACTATAGTCAGACGTTCTGTTGTGCAATTAGAATTGCAGGCTATGCTCCAAATTCAAATCTCAACTCAGCAAAAGATTCACTCTGTTGCCTTATGGCAAACCGTGGATCCCCATTTGGTACACAGGGACCTTGCAGGTTTGTCATAAGGATTGCCAAGAAAGCATACGTGAATCACTTTGAACAATATACACATGTTAACATACTGGATATTGTTTATTTTCATGTCTGTGAAACAGACAGGGCACTTTGTAGAGTTTTGTAAACCAAACAAAAATTTAATAAGACCCTGACCCCAAAGTAGTAGTCAATCTAAAGCTAATGCTGAAGAAGGTATTACAAGGAAGGGAGAGACAAAGAGATGATAATATGACAAGGATGGTGATTACTACAGATATATAGGGAAGTACTACTTGAACATGTTCCTAAGAATGGTTGTCTCAACATCTCATTCCAAATATTTTATAGCAAAACTGTACCTTGTTAGTTGTCTTGATACCAAGAAATGTCTGCCCAAGTGGAACAGGCCGGAAACGGCCATCAAAATAAAACAGTCCAATATAGGGATTAACATGCAGAAATGTAGCAACATCAAGGTAATTAGGTAAAGTGGCTGAAAGGCCCAAGATCCTAATCATGCTTTGGGTAGATTCAACCTGTAAAAAAGAAAAGAAAATGTCATTAAGTTAGCACATTTTTAATGAAAGTCTAGAGTTAATATTACCTTAATAAAATATAAAAATAATTTCCACATAAATATATAAATATGTGTTAGTGGATACTAATATTTTGCTCAATGTGTAGTACAGCAGGAGTTTTTCCTTTTCCTAACAAAACCCCCAAGGCCCAGCAATTAGAGACACATTCAAAATAGCAGATTTGAGGGTGTGTTGTTGTGGTCAGAACCTGAACTGAACTCGTAGTCCTTTCTCAAAAAAACCACTTCTGATTTAGAGCAACTCAGTTTAGAAAGCCAAAGCCAAGTTGCTTCCATGGTTAAACAACTGAGTCAGAAGGCTCTAGAAGTACTGCAAATCAGTTCAGTTCTGGCATTGAAGGAGGCTTTTAAAATGTATCTTTTTACTATTGTCTTCACTTACAATAATTTTTGTGATCTACTTCATTATCTCTCATGTAGCTTACTTGTCTGCACCAGCTCTGCCTGTGGTTCTATAGCAATATTTCTCTCTGAGGGTCACTTTGTGAAATCTTAGCTCTGAAAAGCAACTAATAAATTACCAGAATGAACAAACAAGCAAGCCACATCACTCAGATATCTGCAGTAGGTCCTGATAGGTCTTGCAGTGGACCCAGCACTTATCTACAGAACGTGCTCTCGCTCTCAAACCATGGCACTAAGAACTGTGTGTATGCTCCAGATGGAGAACACTTGCGGTAAGATCTTCAAAGCACGTGGAGTTCAGAACAAAAAGAAGCTGAACAAAGTTGATGATGTTAAAGAACCTAGCGGCATTAAATTTATAAAGCAGAGCAAGGATTTTCTCAGTTCATGTTCAAATCCATTAATTCTGATATTCACTTGAGTGTGCTTATGGAAACTTGGTACTGACTGGTTTAACCTCTATGTAACTTTACTGAAGCTATCTGTTTTCTGAGCCAGTGTTTGAAGACTGGGGTCAAATGGATGGGGGAAGAATAGACTAAAACTGAACACCGAAAAAAAAGAGGTGAGGAGGAGGAACGGCTGTGGTCTGGAGAGGGAGATGTCTGCCTGTGAGTGATTGTATCCATGTGAAACAATAATGAAGGGGCCTTGAGGATATTCCTAGATCCAGCATTGATTCCTAAGTTGTCCGTACAAGTTGTTGCTAGGAGTGGCTTTATCTGTCTTTGGCTAGTAAGGGGGCATTCCCCTTTCAGACAGATCAGATGGATGCATGGTTCTGGATCTCTCAGGCTTGATTACTACAATGCACTTTTCACAGCACTCCCCCCCCCCCCGGCAGTTTTGAAATTTCACCTGGTACAGAATGCTGCTGCATGTTGTCTAAAAGGTGTTGATAAGGTAGAAGGCTTTCCAACCTTTTCTGTCATTGTCAGTTTGCTCCAGGGACCTAACTTACGTATTTCTTTCAAGGGAGAAACTTTTTTGTGTCTGTTTCAAATCTGCATAGGTGTGCTGTTCTTGTGCTTATTGTTTTGTTTTTAAATCTCATGCAAGTCACTTTGAACTGCTGCAAAAGGAGTACAGAAGTAGACAGACAGACAAACAAAGAGAGGCAAAGAACCAACAAGGACTTGTTTTTGATTTTTAAAAAAAGCAATTTAATTTGTACACCAAGTAGTCTGAAAGCAACGCTGTTCCACATTATGATGGTAACACCGAAACGGATTTGAGTCAAAGAGCAATCCTGTCATGATTTATAGGTGTATCTAATTGACAGGTAACTGTAACAGTGTGAGGAAATATGGGAAGCGTATAATTTTTGCAATTACTGAAACTAGTGCATGAAAAAGAAAAGAAGGGTGTAGGCAGTTTTTATGGTTCTTTCCAAAATGTTTTTCAGTGACACCTAATCTTACTGCAAGTAGTTTGAGGGGGAGATCAGTACTATACAGTATTATGAACTGTTCAAAGTAGCTCTCTGCATGTCTTAAAATGGCATCATGGCACTGAATGTGACATTTGAAAAACCAAAAATATATTTTTGAGAAAGATAGTAAGTTCAAATATTAAACAACACTTTTAAGGTTCATCTCCAAAAGCTTTAGATGCCACATAGATAGAAATGTACTAAAAATTTAACATGTGATTATAGCTGCAATACCATGCCGTTGATACTGAATTTACTATGACTGGGAGTGGAAGAATTCTGAAGAGAGATTATGAGGTTAATTGGAGACACGGCTGAATACTTTAATCCCTCATGATGCAAATATACTACCATTGAGTTATTTTAAGGGAATTAGTATTTAGCTAATTGCAGCAAAGATTTGTAAAGCTGAAAAAAGTGGGGTAGTGGCAGGTGAGAGAATGCACCGACCCAACAGATTGGTTCCAGAAGATATGGTCAAAAGCTTTTATGACCCAAGTTTTGTTAAGAGTATACGGAGACAAAACTCACTGAAAATTGAACTTTTCATTATGTATTAGAAGAAGAAGAAGAGTTTGGACTTGATATCCCGCCTTTCACTACCCTTTAAGAAGTCTCAAAGCGGCTAACATTCTCCTTTCCCTTCCTCCCCCACAACAAACCCTCTGTGAGGTGAGTGGGGCTGAGAGACTTCAGAGAAGTGTGACTGGCCCAAGGTCACCCAGCAGCTGCATGTGGAGGAGCGGAGACGCGAACCCGGTTCACCAGATTACGAGTCTACTGCTCTTAACCACTACACCACACTGGCTCTCAATGAATGACAAATTAACAAACTGATGATTAACACCACCAGGTAACGCTTTTAGCATTGCCATGAAAGCTTATTTTTAATTAAAATATATTAAAAGTCTGCATGGTAATGTTTTCTGTCTGCAAATCTTTACTTTGGATTTTGTGAGTACAGCAAATCCTATTTGCCAGTGGTGGGTGAAAGCCCAACACACTTGAACTCAACACTCTTGGGCACACATATACACAGGACAAAGAGCTCCCCACTTTCCAATCATGCCCTCTTTCCACTCATCAAATGATCAATCTGATGAACGGCGAGGAGTCAATTAGCACTCCTCTCAGAGAGCTGAACTACCTCAGCACCATGTATACTTTTTCTTTTTGCAGCATTCAGCAAAACTGGGGGGGGGGGGGAGGGCTGCTTGGCGGGCAGCCTGATCCAGTCTCTGGCTACACACATTGGCCTGAAATCCATGGTACATGGTCAAGTCACATTTCCAAAATCCCCATCCTGTTTCTCCTTTGCATCGCAGCAGCGGGAAGAGCAATTTGCAAGAAAGAGGCGGTGCTTAGCCCATTTCCTATCTGCCACTTACCCCCTACAGTCCTCCATCCCACTGTTTACCCCTCAACCAATCTTCAAAAAAAAAAAAGTTGCTTTCTTGACATTGAAAGAACACATCAGAACTCACTCTCTCTCTCTCTCTCTCTCTCTCTCTCTCTCTCTCTCTCTCTCTCTCTCACACACACACACACACACACACACACACACACCTGTAAGTTAATGGAGACTGACAGATAGGATGGAGGACTGTAATTTTGGAAGACATAGAGATTCAAGTCCTACAACAGAACTATTTGTTACCATTAAGCCTCTATCAGGAAACACCATGCTAAATACTTTTATTCAAGACAAACAACAACAGTGGGAGTCAGGGGATCATAGCCGAGCACCAAATTCCATATCACAAACTGTTATGGGCCTATGCAAGCAGGCATTTCTACAGTTATGACTAAATATTCAGGGTTTAATTATTTATCCATCCTTAACTGCAACAATGTAAAGACACAAAACTGCAATAATGATTAGCATAGAAGTTATGCACAAAAACCAACTGGAAAGCATATGTGCCTTCACTATTCAGAACAAAAATGCATTTGTTACTAGGCAACTACCTAACTGAGTAATGCTATATATGGGTTAATTCTAACAAATGAATTCTGGTGTGTAAAGTACTCTGGCCTCCTGAGCCTCTATTAATAGTAGTCTTAAATCAAACAATAGAGGGAAAACCCACTGAGTGAAGACAACACTCAAAGCTTTGTAACTCTGCAGTATTCTGTGATGGATAAACATCCATACCTATTTTATGAAGCTTTCACATCTGATAGTTAAAAAAGGACAATCAAATTTCTTTTGTACGTGGTGTGAGCGTACCATAACAGAGGTTCCTGTAAATGCCAGATAGAATGCAAGAGAATCCCAACACACATTCAACCAAGCAAAAGTTTTGCATTTTTATTATAGAGCAATTTAAAATTAATTAATTAATTTTATTTTAATGAAATAAATTTCTATATTGCCCTTCACCCAAAGAACACAGGGCAATTTACAATAGAAAAACACAAACATACATACCAAGGATGATAGACAGAGGAAGGGTTAGAATATGTATAGAGAGCATGGGAAATATTCTACTATTATGTCCCATCAGCACAAGGATTTCCATGTGTTCAGTAGGACTCCCTCCCCCATGCCCTCCCCAAACCTGCCCCAGAGAGTTCAGGGAACACCTAGAAAAGACTTAGGGTGGGGTTGGGGGACAAGAAGGTAAAAACATTCCATTGCTGATGCAGAAATCCTTGCACTGATGGAATGATTGCCACAGTGCTACATTGGATTCCACACCAAGGGTTTGCAGCATTTGCACTGAAATTAATACAAATTGAATGTCCTATTTCAATGAGGACACCACCGCTTCTGGGTTTCTTATGGGGTCAACGTCCAGAGACACCTGCTAGCTTTGACAAATTGATCGCTGAATGAGTAATGCAATGAACAGCAGCAACACACCACTAATGAGGGAGAACGCAGGAGAAGTCAAAAAGAGAAGCAGCGTAATAAAGGGACAATGGTGCAGGTGCCTATTCAGAGAATAGAAAACCCTACAAAAAAGTGAATCTATGGGGCTTCAAAGTAGATGTAAATTCTATGATTCTATAATCAGAAGCGTTCGCTGTCTTAACAAAATCGAAGCAATGGAAGGGAAGAGCTAAATGTCTGAGAGAGGAAGGCTTCTGTTTCCACCATTGCTGCTTAACCCCCTACAAATTTTCCCCCTTTCTCAAGGGTAAGATTTGGGAATTGGTGTGGGGTACAGGGGGCTGATGTGGAACTCCTTTGTTCTTATTGCAAGCCTGGACAGAGCTCACCAAAAATGCTGAGTTTTTCTCCCAGACTACTGCAATAGAGTTTAGGAAAAAGAAGCCAATTTCAAACTGAGAAGGGGGGCGGGGGGGGAGAGTGGGTGGTGGGAGACTTTTACCATCACTAATTTAGACAAAATGTCTAAGTCAGAAAAGGTAGTCATCAATGCACCAGCCAAATGATGACCAGAAACTTAGAAATTTAAAGTGCACTAATTTGCTAAGTAGATATTACTGAACTGCATGGTTTTTTATTTAACTTTTTTCTATTTTAAACATTTAAGCATTTTCATCTTACATCCCTGTTATTTTCAGGAATGCACAATTTTAAACATCAAAGCTACAATTAGTTTCAGAAGAGTCTTTTGATGTTGTATCCACAGCATATGAGCAAAGCTCAAAGCCTTTTTCCACTAAAAAAAGTTTTGTCAATTCAATTTAAATATCTTGTAAAAGGAACCTTTAGAATTCACAAAGTGCATAATGTGCATTCGTGTTTTATACCCTTTTAGCTAAGGTCACATCAGCTTTTACCCTGCGAGATATGTAACTTGACCCCTGAGTTGAAGGGACCAAAATCTGAGCTCAGCAAAGCACATCAAAAAGACAGCTATCCTCCAACCCCCAACCATCATCTCATATACTGCTCTAATTCACAGTAGAATGCAAAAAAACCCCCAACCCTTGAGTATTGCCACTCTTCCAATATTTAAACAAAGAATTGCTGAAAATTTTAAGCACCACTTTAGCTAACATCTTCAACCAGAGGATTTCATTTTCACACCTGTGCTATATTCAGTGTATAATGACATTAATGTTTCTTAACCAATGTTTAAATATTGTAAGAGGATTCAACACTTTCTGAGGGTTCCAAGTGTCAAGAACTGTTCAATTTCAAATATGAAATCACAGAACTGAAACTACAGACAGGATTCTGCGGAAGCCCTGCACAACGGGGCTTGATCCCGTCTCTTCTTCTCCTGAGCACCCCCAACGCCCCCCTCCCCAATTTGTAAGAGGGATCAGGAAAACCCCAGAATTGTACATGGCGTAAGGGAATGGATCCAGCTGACAAGCTGCTATGGAACATAACAGTGTAACACTGAATTTCAACCACAGTATTAATACTTCCAGATATTCAACTACAATTCCCATCATCCTTGGACCTTGGGCATATGGGCCAGGAGCAATGGCATTAGCAGTCCAACTATATTTCATATTCTGACAGAGCAAGGATTTACCGTTGCCCAATGGACCTCCACCAACAGAGAGGAGCGCTTAACCCCAGAACAGATTATTGGAAAAAGGGGGGGGGGGTAAAAAGACGGGGAAAGTTGCATTGCACAAGCACAAACTATTGCACTGATGGAACAAGTAAACCGGATACCGCCCTCTGTACAAGACTGCAGGAATCACCCTTTCAATTTTAAATAAGGTCCTATAACTCCAAGATAGGAATAAATTGTCTGCTTCATATTGCCTAGCAAGAGGCATATAGTTTTTTGTTAAAAAATACTTAGGGTACCTAACTCCTGCAAAATTGGCCAAAATCAACAAAAACCATAACAACAAATGTTGGAAATGTAAACTACAAGTGGGAACCTTCTTTCATATGTAGTGGTCGTGCCCCGAAATAAAAAAAATTCTGGGACACGATCTACAAGGAAATGAAAAAATTACTAAAAATCACATTTCACAAAAAAATGGAATCATTCCTTCTTGGGATTCTAACTGACAATATTTCAAAATAAAGATTAAAACTATTTTTTCTATGTAGTGATGGTGGCTAGGGTACTAATAGCCAAGTACTAGAAGAGTGACCATATACCAACTAGAGAAGAATGGCTACAAAAGCTGAGCAAGTACTTGGAACTCGCTAAGTTGACTGAAGCCTTAAGGAATAAGTCAAACAAAATAGTCCAGAAGGAATGGGAATACCTAAATATCTACCTATCGAGTCAAGGTTCAACAACCAAGATTTGGTTGTGTTTAGAATAAACCCGTAAGTAGGAAAATGTCTCCTTATACCAAGACGAGGAATATATTGAAATACAGAGAAATTGCTTTAGTTATAAGAAACATACCACCGTGAGGTCGACGGAAGTCAAAAAACCAAAAGTATAATAAAAAGAGATTCACCCCAGAAGGGTCAGCATCTCTGTAGAGAAATGACATTCTGGGCTGTCTATTCTAGTTACCCTGAGGTATACTTATGTTCTTACTTTTTGCATTTGCTCTGCTTTGCTGTTTTCCGTTTTCTTTTGTTTCTTTTGTCTTCCCCCCTCTCTTTACTCTTCTTTTTTGTATTCAATTGAAATATTTTTATACCGTATTTTTCGCCTTATAGGACGCACTTTTCCCCCTCCAAAAATGAAGGGGAAATGTGTGTGCGTCCTATGGGGCGAATGCAGGCTTTCGCTGAAGCCTGGAGAGCAAGAGGAGTCGGTGCGGAAGCAAGAGGGGTGGGAGACGCAGCTCTCCCACAGCTAGAGGAGAGCTGCCTGCACCCCGAAGCCTGGGGGCACGCTGAGCTCAGCCCCCCCAGGCTTCGGGCATTGCACAGCTCTCTGCAAGCTGTGGGAGGGCTGTGCGAACTTGCGTAGCTCTCCCACAGCTTCCACAGAGCTGCCTGCACCCCGAAGCCTGGGGGCACACTGAGTTCAGCACCCCCAGGCTTCGGGCAGCTCTCCAAAAGATGTGGGAGGGCTGCGCGAAGTTGCGCAGCTCTCCCACAGCTTGTGGAGAGCTGCCTGTTCTGGGGGCTGGGGAAGCTCGGGCTTCCCCCGCCCCAGCCCTGCGCCTGGGGGGGGGGAAATAAATTTTTTTTCTTTATTTCCCCCCAAAAAAACTAGGTGCGCCCTGTGGGCCGGTGTGCCTGTGGGCCGAAAAATACGGTACTTTGTTTCATTTGTATTTGTATAACAATTCAATACAAAAAATACTTATGAGTGTCTTATTTCAGGAATTATGTGAGAGATTTTGAATTATTCCTTATTTTATTCATGTTACCAAAACAGAAAGTTTCCAGATTTACACATTTTCATCCTTACTCTCTCTGTTGTCTTTCACAGCAGCCTTAATTGACAGCTACATGATCTGGAGGTAGCTTAGGCACAATGAAGGAACCAACTAGAATTATTTGTCTTCTCTATGTTCATTCTAATGTTTAATCTGGCAGCTCCAAAAAGAGTTTTGCACATACCTGACGTAAGGTGCGTGCCACTAAACTTTCCAGCACAGGTCCTCTATCTTCATGTAGAAGGTGAACTTCATCAAGAATAAGGAGCTTCACAAGTTGGGAGAGGGCTACATCTCCAACACTCTTCCTTGTCACAACATCCCATTTCTCTGGAGTGGTCACCAGCATCTGACAAAGACAAAAGGAGCAGACACATTTTTATTTATTTTTTACTGTTTTTTAAAAAAAACAAAACAAAACAAACAAAAAGAAATGGCTAATAACAAGTTTGTAAACCAATGAAGACAAGCTTATTCTTGCCAGAGCAGAATTCCACTGCCATTTTGTGTTACAAAGCACCCTGGCCTCAAACCACTTTCCTCTGATCTCATTCTGAGCTATCCAATGTGGCTCTTACCTTTCTACAGTAGGATACTGTAGTGGTGAGTCAGGCCATACATACAGTATACCTACCTCCATTCAAGCACATAAGTAGTATCATCAACACAATCCAAGGACACATTCTAGCCAGGAAAAAGAATTCAAGGAGGGCATGGAGCAGGGTCAGTAAGAGGTATGGCCTGGGGAGACGCCTCGAGGGAGGAATTCAGTCTCCATGCCTTAAGTTTCCCACTTTCCCTTAGCAAAACATTTCAGCTAAAACTTCTGAGTTATTCAAAAGCAGTGTTAGAAACCGAGATATAAAGGCTAGGAGCTAAATGGCACCTTAAACCTAGGTTATGGGGGCAACAACGGAATGTCTAGGCACACTTTTTTATAAGATGAAAATAAATGAACTGCATCTAAAATATCTGTTCATTTTTCACATGGTCTAGTCCTGACCCTGCTCATCCCCCTAATATTCTTAAGAGGGTCTCTTCTCCAGTCTTCAGAAAGTAGCTGGAGGTGGGGAGGCAGAAAAAGGTCCTCCTTTCCTTCCATTTTCCAGTTTTAATCTGAAATCTTAGGCACGGAACTGCATCCACAGCTTAGAAACTGCTTGTTCTAATGAAAGTCCCTGCCACAAAATGCACCTAGATATAAAGACTTATTGGAAAACAAAACTCCAAGGTGGCTCTCACCTATGGAAGCTAAGGCCCGAAAAAGACCCAATATGGAGGCCTACTGGCCAAAATATTGGGAAATATTAGAAAAAGGTGGAGACAATTGGAAATTGCAGAGTTTGGAGAAAATAAAGGATAAAGTGCGAGACTGGTTACATTACGCTCAGATTAAAGAAGTTTTTAAAAATGACAAGAAGTTAGGGTTCCAGGTGGAGAAATCGAAATTGGAAACAGAAATGTTAGAACCAAAGACTAAGGTACTCTCTAGAATGTATAACTTGCTGCTAAAATGGAATACTCAAGATGAAATGGTTAAATCAGCTATGATAAGGTGGGCGCAGGACATTGGGTATAACATCATGTTTGAGGACCGGGAAGGTTGTGGACTACTGGGCTGAACTTTACTGCATGTAATGCTTTGAAAGAAAATGTAATGAAAATGATTTATAGATGGTACATGACCCCAGTCAAACTTGCAAAAATATACCACCTGTCTGATAATAAATGTTGGAAATGTAAAGAAAGTGAAGGAACATTCTTTCACCTCTGGTGGACATGCCCTAAAGTGAAGGCTTTCTGGGAAATGATATATAATGAACTGAAAAAGGTATTTAAGTATACCTTCACTAAGAAACCAGAGGCCTTCCTTCTGGGTATTGTCGGCCAAGGGGTGGTAAAGAAGGACCGAACATTTTTTATGTACGCAACAACAGCAGCAAGGATACTTCTCGCGAAGCACTGGAAAACCCAAGATCTACCCACACTGGAAGAATGGCAGATGCAACTGATAGACTATATGGAACTGGCCAAGATGACTGGCAGAATCCGAGACCTGGGAGAGGAGAGGACGGAAGAAGACTGGAAGAAATTCAAGATTTATTTACAAAAACATTGTAATTTGGTGGAATGTTAAGTAGGTTGCTAAATCAGAAATAATTGAGCACCACTAAACTAGATAGAATTAGGAAGACAAGCGAGACTGAGAAAGTATAAACCTTTTGGAGAACTATTAGATTATAAACTAAGTTTGTGGGACATAAAAATGCAAACAAGACGACAAATTGCTGATAAAAACTTTTAATGAAAATGGGAGCGGGAGACGTGAGGAAGTCCAAAGAAGTTGTGAAAATATGTTATGACATATATTGTATTGTGAATTATTTATGTATTCATATTGAAAACCTTAATAAATATTTTTAAAAAAAATGCACCTAGAACAATGGGAGTTTCGAACACTGTTCAAAAGAGCTTCCTTCACAAATAAGAAGAACTTTGCAGGTAGATTTTAATCTGATTAAACATCCCCCTCAAACAATGCAGATATAAAAGACCACAGCCCCAACTAACTTAAAAACAGCTGAGATCTCTCAGGCTTATTTCTTATCTTAAAAGAACAGCAGCACCAATCCCTGAGAAAGCTGTGCACCTGGAACTTCTCTCACTGATGCATCATGCACTGACCTGCTCAGCTGGCCTTAGCATAGCACTGGAAATCCGGTAGGGAATCTAGCAGTCAAGGCTGTGGCTGGTAGACTGGCAAGTCCCCAGAGGACATTAAGGCCAACAAAACTTCATCACTTAATCAGGAAATTTCCTCCCACCATCCAATATATTTTGCCCTGCAAGGACTACATCTGAATAACGCTTACTGGGCAGTGTGTGTAGTTAAAAGGATGATTGTATCCATAAACTGCTTTAAATATGCCACCATTTCTTGCATTAACACTGCAGGATTAATCATGTCCACCAGAAATTCAGAGTAACTTCCTAGATGTTCACTGCCTGGCACTTATTGCTGAGATTTGAGAGAAGTTATCTGTTGTATATTTGCATCCCTGTAGTAGAAGTGATAAATCACCAAACTGGAAATAATAAATCTGAGGTTTCAAGGACATGCAAAAAACATTACCTTCCTCGTTCTTTAATAAATTCAAGAACTACCTTATAAATGGGAACAATTCTAATCAGGCTTCAGCTACTATACAGAAGGTACAGCTTTAGATGTTAAAAAAAGGAGGCAAATTCTCATGTAACTTAAAGGGGAAAAAATATAATGAGCTTTTGTTTATTAGCTAATTTAGGACTGAATTTTTCTTGCTACACTTGAAAATGGTGCCTACTGGTTAAATAATTTATTCAATGTGGCCTTTATAATAGCAATACCTTTCCCAACCTGGTGCTCTCCACATGCTTTGGAGTACAACTTCCAGAGTTGCCAATGGTGAGATGTTTTTATTGTTTCATTACTTGTTGTTTGCTGCCCTGGGCTCCTTTGGGAGGAAGGGCCTGATATAACTGTTTTGCTAGTCAGCATACTGAAACGGAACATGGACACTCTATTATTCACTACCTATTGTTAATAGTCATTGATAGCTTCCCTTATGTAACTGGCTAACTTTTAAAGAAAATTTTTCCATCACATATTTTGTAGTAGAAGACTATGTAACTTGGTACTACTTTTTTGTTTCTGTTGTTGCCTTCTGCCAACCAATGTGAATGGATGTCCTGAAAGTTCAACTTCTAATGAAGTTGGTGTGTGTATGCTTGCACACAGGCACACACACAATTATACAAATCTTTCACATTATCACTCTACTGAAACCTAAGCATCTAATGTATTTACTGATACAACTGGGAGGGTTATTTAAACATGGTCAAATTTTAAAACAAGCTTTAGTACAATCAGCTAAGTCTAAATGTTGTTTAAAAGGTGCAACGTGTGTTAATTTTTCATCCAGGATCCTGTAAAATGCAATGTGTATCTTTCTCCACACACAAGCATATGCAAGTGCACAGTCACCTATACTACTAAATGCTATACTATACCTATACTACTTTTACCTTTATACTGCTAAAGGTGGTAGTGGTTATTGTTTTGTTTGTTACCGTGTTATGTATTTTTTTGTTTTTATATTGCAACCTGCCTTGTGATCCTTGGATAAAAGTGTGGTATAGACATTTAATGAAAAAAATAAATATAAATTTAAATTAGGAAACAAATAAATCTAAGGAAACCAGTTGGAGTTGCCCTACGTTCTCTTTTAAATGTGTAGGCTGATCTAAATGAATCTATACAAAACAGAACCAGTGTGTGTGTGTGTGTGTGTGTGTGTGTGTGTGTGTGTGTGTTTCAAAAATAGAAGACAGCTAATAAATCTCTATGCCTATGCTATGTAACCTAATAAAACATTTATAGATGCTGCAACACTCTATATGTGGAAATAGAGGCAGAAATCTTCAGTTTTTGTCCACTTGTCAGGCAAATCCCTCTTTATCCAAACGAACCTTACTGAAAGTACTGTCAGTGTCCTTATAGCCACGCCAGCTAACAATCTACCCTGACAATAGCTAACAATCTTGCTAAGATAGCTAACAACTTCCAAGAGGCATAAGATTCTTAGAGCTATTCTGCATTGGTGCTTTGGCTATGGTTGGATTCCAGGGATGGTTTGAAGGGACTTCAAAGTCAGAGTCAGACCACCGGTCAATTTAGCTGAGTTTTGTTTAACTGATTAGCAGCAGCTCATCCAGATTTCAAAGCACTTTTCCTAGTCCTACCTGCAAAGATTGGAACGGGGAGCATGTGCTCCATCACCGAACTTTGACCCTTCCCTATTAAATGCGGAAGTTTAATGCAGTAGAGAATGTGGTTTCCAATTATGTTAACTTTTAGACTGACTCGCCTTGAGAAAATGAGAATAGCTAGTGACAAAAGAACAAATCAAAAGCCGAAAGCTACAGGCCAGCAGTCATAGCTAGTCAATTGTCCCTGCATCTCTCACAAGCAAGGGAAAGGGAATCATCCCCCGTCACCAGCATCTGGTTGCCTGATGTGGAAAAAGATGGACATGTTAGTCACATTAGACTCAGAGAATCGCAACAATACACTGTGTACAGGGAAGATACTGGCTTCTAAGTCTTTGTATGTAATGATGGCGGCCTTTAATGAACACACTCTAACTCATGGCGGCCTTTAATGAACACACTCTAACTCCAAATAGTGAGTGTACAACCAGCATTTATAAAATGCCATCATACCACTACAGATGTAACTTATTACCACTTTGAAATGAGCCATGTCAACCACGAAAATTAGCAGCTGTAATTTTCATAGAACATTAATTAGCAAACTGTGATGAAATATATTTAGCAAGGCATATTAAGAATTTAAAGGTGTGAAATGCTACAAACGCAAGCTACTTAGCTAATTTGCCAAAGCTAAACTGGTACTGCTGCGATCACACACTTTCTTGTACCACAGCCCTGCTGTCACAATTTAAAATAAAACAGATGCATATTTTCTTCTTCTTCAGTTTTAAAGCATTTAGACACATTCGGCGCTAAGCGTAAAGCTCTTTTACGGCTGCATGTTGTAATTAAAAGTTGCTGATGGCACTCTAAATAACGACGTGAATTAAATGCGGAGTTCTGTATATTGTTATTCTGAAGACAGTGTGAACACATTGAGCACAGCTGCTGAGCAGTCTCCAGCATTGAATTTCAATAGGACTCTGACACAAACACCATTTAAACAAACTGAGGGAGAAAAACAGTGCCAGTGTCTGATGGACTGGACCCAAAGTTAGAAGAACAGTGCATGTCTTGCTAGACAATGCTGTTCGTTTTCAGATTTATGACTAAGAATTTAGGCTCCTGTGAGGAAAGGAGAACAAACAGTCCGAAGATTTCCTCCTCTAAGTGCAGTTGTGTGAGTTGTTTCATCTCTGAGGCAAGACGAGTAGTTTACTGCTCATCTTGCCTAGAATTCTAACACTGTAACCCAATTGCTTTGTAGCACTAAGTGCCAAGGCATGGGGTGGATGAATGAGGGGCTGTTTGTTCCTCCCCTCCATTTGCTGCATAGGATAGTTGGAAAGGAGATTTGGGCAAGAGCAGGTGTGGCTAACATGCAGCCATCCAGATGCTGTTTGAATCCAATGCCTATCAGTCCCAGCAAGTATGGCCAATAGTCAGGGATAATGGGAGGCGTGCCGAGGAGAAGGAAAAATATATAAAGTCTGAAGAAGGGCCTTTTAAGCTTCAAACAGTTTAGAATTAGATTTAAAACGCTGAGCTTCCAAAAGTGGGATATTGATTATGGTTGTAAGATACACTTTTCAGGTTACCTTCCCCAACCCACCCTCAGGATATGGTAAACCAGGGATAGGGAATTTATGGCCCTCCAGTTGTTAGACTAAAACTTGCACCATTCCTAAGCTCTGGAAATGCTGCCTTAGAGATAATGGGAGCTGTGAGTCCAACATCTGGAGGGCCACATGTTTCCCATCCCTGTGACAAACTGTTAGGTCTTAAGTTCTTGACTGAGTAAATACGTTTCTACGTACTTGGGCAAGTCCTCAAAGTATTCGGAAATCTCTACATTCTCTTTCCAATTCAACTGTCTTTCCGGTATTCTACCCATTGGATTAACCAGAGGTATTGAGCTTTTTTGGGGGAAGGATGAGCCAAAGTTGATGAGCTTTTGGGGGGAGAGAGCCAAAGTTGTTGAGCTTTAGGGGGAGGTAGAGCCAATGTGATTGGGATCGAACAGGGACACCCCGCGATTGACCTGTTGGACATCCCTGATCTAGGCAATACAACTGGGGCAAAATGAGCAGTACAGTGAAGCTGGGTATATAGATTGTCCATGGGAAGCGCACATTTCTATGCCACTAGCCCACGCTGGGTTGGGATAATCATAATTAGTTTTGCCAGTGACGATGGCAAGCTTCACAGATAGTCATAGCATATTCAGTTCGTGACACTGGAAAACCATTTCATTTTTAAAGGAGTTTTAGAATACCTTTCTACAGCCGTGTTTTCTATTCTCAGTGAGCAGCACTGCAAAGAGTTTTCATTTATATCACTATTACACCACTTCAGTTCTCTCCGCACAGAAACAGCCAGGAAATAAAGTGTCACATTTGGTTAATGAATTGAAACTCATGCAAGACATTTCAATCTGGTTTTCGTATTAGGGCATGGCCAAATAGAAATGGGCTAACTGTCAATATTTTGACTGTCAACTTACATTTCTCCCTGTCCATGTAATTTCTTCCCACACCCTCTTCAGTGGTGCCCAGATTAGTATTAGGAACTACTCCAGAACTAGTTCCATCACTGGGTAAGCACAGAATAAATGCGTGCAGAAGTCCAAAACCGCTGGTCAATTAAAAAATTAATATCAGCTAACAAAAGTGCAACATTTAATACTTTGGATACAGATATTTAGGTTCCAATCCTATGTCGTGTTACCTGGGATTGAGTCCCATTGAATGAGGTGGGACTTTCTTCTCAGTATACACAGGATTGCAATGCAACAAAAAAGTATTGTAAAGGCTGCTATTGCTATGCTAAACCTTTGCTCGTTTCCACCCGCTCCCCTGCCCCCAAGAATGCATTAACGGGAAGCATGTCACAAAAAAGCAAACCTAACTTGGCACACTGTCAGGACAACCTAGTGCTATAGTGCAACGGAAGCATGACCAATACCCATTCCCCAAAATGGGAACTTTTTTGGCATGAAAAGTTACAGTCTTTCTGTAAAAAGCTATGGATCATGCACAGATTGCTACAGATTCTACATGACCATCTAGAAAGTCTGAGGATGCAAATCAACTGGACTGCAGGAGCGCACATGACCATCCCAGTATATTCAAGAGCAAAAATAAGCCTGATAGCACACTGAAGTTGTCTTTGCAGGACTCCTAAAATTTCACTTAGTAACTACAAAATTCCTATATCCCATCTGGCCAAATTACAATAAAGTGTTAAAATCATCATAAAGTTACTAATGAATTAAAATAAGTGAAAAACATCACCCTTATAAAAGCAGCATCCAGATACAGATCAACTGGAGTTAAAAAGTTAAAACCCCAGTGAAATTAAAAATGCATTCACCTCATGGTAGAAAGGCACCAGATTGCCAGGCTAGCATTCTCTGGGGAGAGTAATTTTAGAGCTGGGCATCAGCACAGAAAAGGCCTTCTCCCAAGTAGCCACCTGCCACATTTCAGATAGAGGGGGAGCCCACAAAAGAATACCTTGTGAAGTACAATGTGCTCTTAATGGCTCTCTCCTGGTTAATCTAACAGCTGTATTCTGAATGGATCACTGAGACCAGCTATCTCTGTTCGAGCTGGAAAAAGTTGTTCCATGTCACTGAACATGTAACATGCTCACAGTAACATTACGACAGAAATATTTTTTAAAACAAAAACGAAAAAGGTGCTGAAGCTCTCTTCATCCAGATATCCACATAAAACCAGAAGTCAGGGAAGATGCTCACCCTCAATTTAAACTCATCAGTACAGAAAAAACCATGTCAAGATAACGGAGGATAGCCGAGTTTTCTTGTGACATCTCAACTATTGCATGCCAGAAGTGGGTGAGACCAGAAACTGTGGTGGATGTAGAACTAGAATAGTAAAGATGGTAACAAAATGTGACTCTGCTGAAGATGCATAGTTGTTTAACTGGGTATAAGCTTTAATAGTTTACCAACCAATTAAACTTGCATCTATATTTGTATAATAATCAGCAAACATATCCAAAGATAAAAGGACATAAGGGAGCAGAAAGGAGAAAGTGCAAAGAAGGAAGGATAAGATGGGGGAAAGTCATCAGAATAAAGCATATTATGGTATACTGATAAAAAGCAGCATCAAAACAGTATTCCAGTACATTTTTCTAGGGTAAGTCTGTCTACACAAAGCACATTTTTAGCCTCCAGAACAAAAGAGGAGGAACAGCTTGTGTGCTTTGTGAAATCCAACACTTGTATTGTAAAATACATAATTAGCTTCTCAGTCTGCAAGTTTAAATAATGATTTAAATGTTTTAAACAGGAGAGAAATTCCATATTATTATCCTACTTTCTTTGCTCTAATTCATTTCACTAATCATGGTTATATCAACTCCAATACTCCAGTGTCAGCTTTGACTGATGCCAATAAGCTCCTTAATCAGGTATGACAACTTTCAGCTAGCGTGCCTCATTAGCACACAGCAATCCTGTTCATAATTTTCTCTTTCCCCCCACATTTCATTGCCCATTTTAACAGGCGATTCTGTCACAGTGTGAGGTATAAATCAGGCATGGGGAACATCCAGGCTGCAGGCCAGATTAGGGCCATAAGCCACACACACCTGATGTCATGCAGAGTTTCAGGTATGGCACAGGCATGACCCCCCTGCTGAAAGTGAGGTATGCAGGTACCACCAATCAATAGCACCTTCAAAACCCTTGTGCCTTTGGGGGGGCAGGACTAATTTTTATTAGTTTTCCAATATTTCTCCAATAATAGCTAAATTATAAAATTATTACAAAACCCTTGTGCCTTTGCCTGCACAACTTTATTTCAAACCATGTGACAATGTTCACCTACTGAAATGGCTCATGGGAGTTAAGGGAGGTGAGGATCTGTCCCTCTGGCTAGATCAGATTCCCTACCCCTGTGTAGTGAAAGCTGATTGACAATTTGTTAAGAAAATATTCAATTCTGAAATATGAAAAAAATTGTGATGTAAAGCAAAATGAAACAAAAACCAAGTGTTTTCCTTTTCCTGTACATCACAGGGACCTGACTGATTGTGATGGAACACACGCACAGCTAAGAAATCCTACCATCCTATTATTCTGCCTTCACAGAGGGGATTGCTTACATCTAGGAAATGCATTCGGGCTTTCTAGCATGGTAGCTTATTGGCGGCTACATAGTGCAATTAAGTCTCCATCACATACTCTTCCTTCATTCTCTAGGGAGGAAGAGAATGTTTGTACTATGACCATGTTAGACTATTTGTCTCGCTCAGGCAGAGTGCTTCTCCATTGCCTGCTAACTTACTCTTTCAACCAGGAGAACAGGGTTGAACTTAAAAATATTCTGCATTAACAGCACATGCTCTGCTACTAAGATGCAGTCCCAACCCACTGCTTTATTTCAGACCTAAGTTCTAGTACACAGAGTCAAACTACATGTTGCAAGACAATCATAGCGATCCAACCCCCCTGCTTGTAATGGGATGGGAGTGTGTTGGGGATGGGGAAATATCTGCAATAAAGGATTGGCAGATATGTAAAATGCTTAACTGTTTTTAGTCAGTTTAGTCAGTTTTGTTTGTTTGTGCCAACTGAGTTCAGAAATGCAAATTAAGCCCAGCTGGAGGATGAGCCTCTGAGAGCTAATTTCAGAGGAGACTTGGCAAGTGTAGGAGGGATTAAGCACTACCTTTTCCTGATCTGCCCCTAAAAACTCTGCCTCCACCCTGCCTGTGAATTTTATTATTTCAGCAAATGTGAACTAAGGGTCTCTTCCTTTGCATGCTGCAACATATGCAGGGAAAATAGTCCCTCTGCTTTCCCTCATCTTCTCCATAATGTAACATATGAATTAGCTCTATGGTTCTTTCATTCTCAAATATGACCTACTCATTCTTCATTAGAGACAAATCAGTGACGGGGATTCATTCCTGCAACATTACACCATTCCCAAAAAACGAAGACCTCAAAGCCTTGGAAAATCAAACTGCTGTTGTTGTTTTTTTAAAAAAACCAACAACAATTCAGCAGATACACTCAAAACAAAATCAAAATACCTAAACAAAGGCAAAACTTGTGCAAGCAAAACAAGTGCCTCAGGGTTATATTCAGTTGGTATCGGTTAGCTGACAGAATGTTATTTGATTCAGCATATTTGATTCAGGCTTGGGTCAGAAGGACAGGGATCAAGGTGATCATTGGTGCTTTCTCCAAAAAACCTCTGCTCTCAATAGCTTGGGGACACTTCAGAACAGCAGGGAGATGATGCAGAAGATCACCTTCATCCTTGCTGCTGCTGCTGCTTTGATTCAGCAGAGTCTTCCATCAAGACCTTCTGAAAGCAAAGAAATGGCAGGAGGATGCAATCTGCAGAAACAGTGTTTAGACTACTTAGCTTTATAGAGGCTTTAGTTTCCCGATCAAAATTAAAAGATTGCTGATTTCCCTAACTGCAAGTTGGTCAAACAGGGACTAAAATCACGCTGGGAAAATAGCGTTTTACTTTTAAGGCTTTTAGCATCTGAGAGGTAAAGATTAACTTGTGCGTTTCAATTAAGCAGCTGAAGTAAATTCAATCTGATGGCTACTGAATTGGCAAACAAAATTATTCTGCATGAATTTCAAAAGCAAGCCCTGTACACTAAACTGTTATAAAGTCATTTTGCATGCACTGATACTATGGTTATATATATAATACCTAATTTGTTCTTCATTTCTGCTTTTAGATTAAATGTTAAGTACTATTGGATTCCTCGGTGTTGTTTCTTATTCTATATAATCATCACACTAAAAGACAGAATGTTTTTGTTTTTAAGAAAAAGAACAAAAAGAAAGCAAGCATTCCTGTGTTCCTCCACTTCCATTTTGCCATCCCTCCCCTACTCTCCACATTTCTCACCATTCAAATCCATTTCTCTGCTCAAGAATATTCACTCAACAAGCACAGCTGTTATTCTGAAATCTTTACAGCTAAATCAAAGATAATTGGACTTCAGAGTACTTTTAAATTGTAGCCTAGGAAAAGAATCTAGCTTAATGCATCATTTGCATTACCTATAAAGACTGCTTTTCTATCCTTTTAAATTTATAGTGCTTTTTGTATGGGGGGAGCACAAAAGAGTTATACAGTAGTTTTACAGATATGTGGATTTCTTTGCACAAAAGGGTTTTATGAGAAGCTATTAAATCTTGCAAAAGTAAAAAAAAAAATCAATAACCAACTCTGGGAATTCTACAATGTTTAAAGTTATTAATACAAGTAATGAAATATTTCTCATAAGTGGGTCCTATTTGTTTTATGTATGTTGTAAAAATCATATTTGCACTCAACACACAGTAAAAAGGGTCATCATTTGGTGAGATTTTTAAAAAACCATAATGCAATCAAGCATTAACAGATTCACAAAGCAATTATATAAAGGGAAATTAGTAAAGCTTTATTGTTATAGCAGTTTAAAATGATACAAATCATTATACCCAGTGTTTGCCTGAAAAAACAAATAATGTAATGTTGTAATTCTGGCATGAAGTTGCACACAATATCACCACTTTGCCACAGCAGTCAGTATACCATATCCTAAGCAGTTAACACATGAGCATAGAAAGCCCTGCAGCTGTACTGTTAGATATTCCACATCTGTCTCTGTAAAAATATTATTAATAAGTCTATTAGTAACAAGTCGGCCATTTATTAAACAAGCACTAATTGCAATCATATCTGGCAAAACATTGCAAGGAGGGCAGCTAGTTATTATTGTTGCTACTTTTCAAGGAGGAAAAAGGAATTCTGCCTTTAAATGCTTTCCACTAGCACCCAGAGCACTGAACTGCAAGCCACTTTGTGCGACTCTGCAAATGATCGCCAGAATGAGCATCTTTTGGTCCACAGGACAGGTGGTCTGCTATTCCTCTTCTCATCTTGCTCTTCTGCTTCATTTCCCACCAGATGACGAGCCCTCTTGGGGCAAGGTCTCTCTCTTTTTTATGTGGAAAGCAGAACAGGTTTTAGAAATTCAAATTGAAGTTTGAGATAGTAAGCAGTTACAAGAGAAAAGGCTTCAAAGTGAAAAAACATTTTAAAACTTTGTGAGGCAGGTGCACTTGCTAAATAGCTTATTCAAAGCATTGCCAGTGGTTGACATCTGCAGTCTCAATGCTGTGTTGTGGAGGGCAATAGGAAATCACCGCTCTGATTTCCCAAATCCTGCAGCAATCCTACAGCAGCACCATGCAAAAAGCATGACAAGGACCATTTGTAAGCCAGAGATAATAGAATCGTGAATTTTGAAGTAAAAAGTTTTCCCAGCATCTTCCTAAGGGTTCTCTTTCCATTTATGAAGCCTGACTCTGAAAAAAATAACCTTAACAGATTTTGATTTTGCATTAATATAAACATTTAATAAGATTTCAAAAATAAACAAATACTCATCGGACAATGGTATGTCACTTCAAAATGCTTGCCTGCATGAATAAAGGCAAGACTATTAGTGTGTTATCATCACGTTTTACGAATATTAAATCAGATCTAAAACTGACTAGGTAAACTTTAAGAGCAGGGATGGGGCGCTATTCAGATGATGTTGGACTTCCAGCACTCATCAGCTGCAGTCAGCATGGCCAGTAATGCGGGTGACAGATGTAGTTCAGAAATATTCAGAAGACCACACATTCCTCATTCCTGATTTAGGGGAAGTGTCACTAATTTAATCTAATGTACTGTGCATTTTATTTGAAATTCACCCTGAATTCACTATAAACATTCTTTCAACCAACGTGGAGATGAAGAAAAGGTGGATGAAAGGTTTGTAGGCAAAAACATTGTTAGCTTGGGCTATACTGAATTGAAAAGTAAAACATTTCACTTTTTTTTATTTTACAAAACATTAGCTCTTCTACAGCATCATATATTGGATTAACAACTACAAGAATTAAGAAACACATTTTGTTCACCTGCAGGTGACACTGTTGGACCAGTCCATGAAAACACATAAGCAACAAGCAGTAAATATTCCTTTTCAGCGTGCTCAACTATTTTGGATTGATGAGGAAACCAAAGAAAAACATTATTTCTTATTTTTTATGTTAGCCCTTTAAAGTTGTACAACAATAAACCTCAGCATAGATATTAATTTAACTATTTCATTTTTAGGCCTACTAACACTGATTTTTTTCAGACAGTGAGTAAAATAAATGGAAGAGTGTGCATACTTGAAACTAAATCTTCTAAGCAAAAAGCCTGCTTCAATCAACCAGAACATATATAGTTTTGAAATAAAAAAGCCTTTATTCTAAAAGGGGATTAAACAATTTTGTCATTTAAAAAATAGGAGAGGGTTCACAAGGAAATGAGGCAGAATGAAATCAACATACTTTAAAAAAGGAAAGTCATTTTTTGGCAATATTAAATTTAAATTACCATTAGTAATTTAAAAATAATAAAATATATACTACCTTTCCCAAAATTCAAGGCGCCTTACTCTGCTCTTATTTAGCACTTACTGAACGTTCACAAAACAAAAAAAATTCCTTCCAGTAGCACCTTAAAGACCAACTAAGTTAGTTCTTGGTATGAGCTTTCGTGTGCATGCACACTTCTTCAGATACACTTCTTCAGATATCTGAAGAAGTGTGCATGCACACGAAAGCTCATACCAAGAACTAACTTAGTTGGTCTTTAAGGTGCTACTGGAAGGAATTTTTTTTGTTTTGACTATGGCAGACCAACACGGCTACCTATCTGTAACTGAACGTTCACACTTCTTTGTACAAATCACCTCCCTTCCTTCTATTGTCCCAGTCCAAATTAGAACCCCTTGGCTGCCACCATTTAAAAGGAGGAGAAGGAATGCAGTTGTGGCCACAAACCTAACACACCATCTAGCTGGGTTTTGAGCAGCATTAGAAATTAGTTGCATGTTACAACGGGCTAATTAGGAGAACGAGCACATGTGCAGAATGGTACGGATGATTGTTTTGCAAAGTGCTTACTTGAATACGTTGGTAACTAGTAATCTGCCATCATCACCTGTTAGTATGTCACAAGCAGGAACCTTGAAAGCTGCCTTATATTAGGCCTGTCTACCTGTCCATAGGAACCAGTACAGTGGTACCTCGGGTTAAGAACTTAATTCGTTCTGGAGGTCCGTTCTTAACCTGAAACTGTTCTTAACCTGAGGTACCACTTTAGCTAATGGGGTCTCCTGCTGCCGCACAATTTCTGTTCTCATCCTGAAGCAAAGTTCTTAATCCGAAGTACTATTTCTGGGTTAGCGGAGTCTGTAACCTGAAGCGTCTGTAACCCGAGGTACCACTGTACTGCCTGTTAGGACTGTCAGTGGTTCTCCAAGTTCTAGTCAATCCTCTTGCCTTGAGATGCCATGGACTGTACCTGGGACCGGCTGCAACGGAATGCATGCGCTCTACCACTTAGCTGTCTAGGTATAATGGTATTCCATATGACAAAGCGATACAGAAAACCCACAAAGGGTGCATGCAGAGGGTAGAACTCAGCACAGTGGGGCATGAGTGTGGGGAATGAGGTCCAGTCACACAATAAGACTTCCTCCTCTTGCCCCTCACACCACCTAAAACTGTTCTGGGTTTCCCCTCAAACCCCCAGAACATTTTTTTTTGGGGGGGGAGGACGGGCGGGAAGAGAGAGGGAGAAAGTTAGGTTGTGCAAGCAGACCTCATTTTGTGCATGGAACATCTAGTTGAATCTTGCCTCGAGCTCTTTGTGCAATGAATCAAGCATAAAAATGTTTAGATGTTGTGGTTTGAATGACATCTGGCAGAAGCTTTGTGAGAAGATGGGATGGACAAGGGAGTAGATAGTCTTGGAGTTCTGCCCTAAAGACTGGGGGCAGGATTCCCCATATGTGTTCCATGAGCATAAGGCATGCTGGATCTGCTTGCACAATGGGACTTTCATGCCGTCCTCCCCCTCACCCCCTGAAATAGCCAATAGGGGGCCCGGAAGAACCTCCAGAACAGCATGAAGGGGGAGGAGAGAGGGGATCATTCTATCTGGCAAGCTGCAATGCTTGGACAGATGGAAGGTTCATAAGAGCACTGCTGAATTCCTCCCAAAATATACAATCAAGTGGGATGTAACACTTTATTCTGGGGCACATAAACCACTCTACTATAAAGATGAATCCATAAAGGGAGAACAGAGTGTGAAATAAGGAAGACTTCAGATTATAAAAATGATTGCATATGAAAAGGATGTTCAGCTCCCTATAGAGAGCTAGACGTTTTTCCTAAGTATCTTCAGCCTCGAACACCACTACCAACCTTTGGGTACATTGTGCTACATTTGAAAAAAGACAAAGACATTTTTATATTTCCATTTGTAGTTCGTTTAAGGGGGGACAAGAATCTAATTTTAAATAGGGCATGCCTTTCTACCTTGTGAATAAAAGAAATTACTTTCAGCATAGCTGTGCCACTGAGAAATGCTGCAAGAGATTTATCAGCAAAGGAACAAGGCTTCCTCTTTATTAGCAATAGCTTCTTGATGTATTCTGGTATTGCTACAGGTCCCTGCCCAAATGTCGATCAAAGGCAAATATTCTGATCCCGAAGCTCTGTGGGTGGGCAAAATGCTCAGCATTAGTTTTTTTCTCCATCTAGTTATGACGGAAGAAAATACAAGTATTATAACAACTGCTTTTTCTTTTCAGATGTAACATTTTTAATGGGGAAACTTTTCTCGGTAATGTCGGGGTCTTCAGAGAACCTACCGTGATTCCAGCTGCTCCTATTTGTGTTCAAAAGCCATTATTCCAAAAGGTCTCACATGTAAAAAAAATAAGCTGGTCCTAAAAACAGCAAACATTAAGAAACCAGGCTACCCCAGTTGTACTGTCCTCACTATGACAGTGCAGAGTTGTGATGCTGATGAGTGGAATAATTTTGTGTGTGTGTGTGTGTGTGTGTGTGTGTGTGTGAATATGTGTGATATATGTCTATAGTATTTTAATTAAAACAGACCTTTAATACTAGAAAAGGATACCCACAGACTCCACAAAGTGTCTGTTCAGCGTATCACCCAGTTATGAAGGCTGCACATCAGTGGTACTGGGCTTCTCTCTTTCATTCCGCCATTAAAAAAAAAGGTGGGTTTTTTTTTAGTTTTTTTTACTGCCAGGTGGTAGGTAGAAAAGGGGTGAGGAATCACAGAGTATAAATTAAAGAAGAGGTGAGCCATGGGAGGATACACATATCTGGCTCCATCTCGTGTAGCATTTAGGAACCAATGGCCCTTTAAAAATTGCAAGTGAAGCAGCAGTCATCAGGAGAAGGAATGTCAGAGTGAGCAGAACAGCAGCTGGGCAACCAACAACCTGAGTAATTAGCAATTCCAAATGGAGACTATACTGACTGAACATGCAGAGATTTTGTCACACGTGCTTAATAACTAAAATTAAAATAAATAATAAAATTATTATAATCACAATTATTGAATTTCCAGAAGTGAAGCCATGTTTGTCTGTTTCAGTTTAAGTTATAATGCATTTGTTAGACTTTAAAGTGCAACAAAAATACTCTTAGTGTTACATTATATACTAGCAGGGAGTGCCCAGTCCTGCATAGTATTCTTAAAAACAGAAAATATTGTGATTTTTAAGTGGGCAGTGCACTTTGTGAGTTTGAACCAATCACGTCAAAAATCAGGTAAAATCAAGAGTCACCTTTTGGTCTGCCATCTTGGTTCAAAATGGCACCTGATACTCAAACATTATGGGAAACTGCTGTGCACACCTGTGGAAGCCCTCGTGTCAAGTTTGGTGATGATATCCTGAGAGGCAGATAAGCCTATGCCAAAAAACAGGCCAAACAAAAATGGGAGTTGTGCCAAAAACTGTTCTCTCTGACAAAGGCAGGAAGACACCTCGGAAGTGAGGAATTCTAGCCCTTCCCCACACACTTTTGCTTACCTAAAGCTGGTTGTCGCTCTCCCCTTGAAGGGAAAAACTGCATTGTTCCCTCTCCTGTCAGGATCATTTGCCACTGGACAGAAAAGCCATCATAGCTGAAGTGTCTGAAGTCCATCAGCGGACAAACCCATCAGGGTGCTAATCCATACAGCTCAAAAAGTCCTGATATCATTTGCCACCCTCAGGGCTACTTGCTCTGTTCAGCTGTGACACGTCTGTTGTCTGCTTCACTTCTTTCTACTGCACTGTCATCACAAAAGCAATCCATCTACTAATCTTTGAAATGGCAATCTGCTTGCCCCCTCCAAGCTATTTCCCCATTCCAGAAAAGCAACACTGCACGCGTAACTGGAGAAGTGCCCACTTCACTGAAATATTAGCTTACATAAACAAGTTGTATTTTTGCAAAGTAATAAACCAGTTATATGTAGGAGTTGTGCTACCGACTCTCATTATGGATTTATTAACGTCTCTTTCTCAGAGTTTCCAATATTACCTAACATAATAAACCACATCAACATCTGTCTCACAAGTGTGCTTACCACAAATCTGGTTAAAATAGACATTAATGCTGCTCAGATCTTTACAGAAAACCTCTATAAAGGAGCTTCAGGAAACTAATTCGCCCACGCCACCTTTTCTAGTATGTGGGGAGACAATATGTAAACAGACAGTCCCTGCTGGGTTCTGCTGTGCACAAAAAACTGTGAGTGAACAAAGGCAGCCACATCGACTTAAAGTGTCTGTTCACCATAATAGATTTTTGTGCACCCACGTATCCACTGCATGTGGCACTTTTCCAGTTACTGGAATTGGGCTCTTCTTGCTTATCCAGAGCTCTGTGTGCACATCCCAGACCCTACATCTGAGCCTAGAGTTTCTGGTTTAGGGCTAGAAATCAGAGCTGGCGTAAAAAAAGATAAGAGACATTTTGAAAACACTTAAGTGCTTCAAATACACAGTTCCGTTGCAACAATCCTTACAAAACTCCTTTAACTAGGTCAGTATTAAATCCCTATGTTGCGTATGGAGGCTGGGGTGGGTAGGTTGTCGACAACGTGTGTGTTTAATTTGTGCGATTTCAGCTGGCCAGCTGCCAAACATGTAAAGCTGGGATTGAGCAAGTTAACCAAATGCAAGTTGCAAGTTGACCTGTACACAAATAGTTAGATAACAATTCAGTATCTGTTTGAAGGAAAGAAACAGAAAGGCTGCAGAGAGATAAGAACAGGGTATACATAACAGCACAGTGCCCCTTATGACTGACATGACTGACATCACCCAAATAAACTGGCCCACATCTTAAAATGAGTTTCTGCTCTCTGTCCTGTCACTGATTAAAAACTCAGGTGATACTTAGGGTCTTCTCAGAGATGGTGCCACAGTTTTGCAAAACCCTCTTTGGTGAAATTTAACAAGCTCTCTCCTGTCTCACTTTCAGCCAGAGTGCTAAGATGATGGTGATGATGATGATGATTTAGACATGCTTTCAGCATGAACTCTTAGACATCCCATGAAGCTCAGTGTTGAAAGATTCAGTACTTTCTCACACAGCGCATAGCTCAACTATGGGATTCACCGCTACAAGAGGCAGTAATGGTCGTCAACTGGAATGGCTTTAAACAAGGATCAGACAAATTCCCGAAAGATAATCAATGGCTATAAACAGCTCTCAATGGCTACTAGCTACAAATGGCTGCCTCCCTGGTTGGAAGCAGCATGCTTCTGAACATCAGTTGCTAGAGAACACAAATGTGGAGCCTGTACTCAGGTCCTGCCTATGAGTTTCCTGTAGGTATTTGGTTGAGCACTCATTTGGTATGAGAAAAGCAAGCCAGACTACGTGGGCCTTTGGCTTGATCCATCAGGGCTCTTCTTATGCTTACACAGAAGCTGAAAGCTCCATTTGTGTATCACCAGATCCATTTGCTTCTCTCTCAGATCTGCAAGCGGTAAGAGCACCAATACTGGTGGCATGGCATAAAACAGTTTTTCAGAGTCATCCAAGAGACACTAGGGCCATTTGGAAGTTCATACGGAGTTGGTTTCCCAATAAAAGTATCAGTAAATAAGAACAAGTTTCACTGGATGACTTATTTCTTCATCACTACTGTTTATGCCTTACCACTTGAAAGCATGCATACAGTGGAGTGGCGTGTGTGATCTCTGCTCATGCAAGGCACTGGTGAAACGCAAAAGGCCTGACTAGCACTATGCATGGACTTTCTTTTTTATAAATTTTATTTTCCAATTTTGGATCCCCCCCCCGAGACATACAAATACAAAACTTCCCAATAAACGTATATATTTTGACTCCACCCCTTTTGCAGTTTCTTATCATTTTTAATACTGTGTTTCCTATGTTATTCGATTTATTACCTATTCCCTGATTTTTCTTTAACGTCGCATTTAACTTCTTGCTTTACGTTAATCCTGCTAACGAGCTTAAATGTATACAAAAACTTTTCAGATATTCCACAAATGTTTCCCTCTATGCATGGACTTTCAGGGCAGCTTAGAATGTTTCCCACCATCTTCTGCAGCAGGTAACATTGCAGAAAAGCTACCCTGATGGAAGTAAGTTTGAAAAATCACTGCTTTAATTCATGAATCAAGAATATTTCATTGTTTTGTTAAAGCACATTTATACACTACTCTTGCTTGCTTGCATCCATCAATATATTTATGTTTGTCATGTAGCATACCTGGGTTCGTAGAATCTCACTTTTCGACAACTGCATATCACCAGTCAGCTCTTTCACTGTGATGCCTAGTGGCTCCAGCCGCTTACTGAAGTAATTTGTCATCTCAGCTGCCAATGCCTTCATAGGAGCAACATAAACAATCTGTACCAAAAAGGACACCAGTTTGATAAATGAGCAAAGTGTACAAGACTGTTGGTTTTGCAGCAACTGATACAAATCACAATTTATTGTGAAATATTATACCTAGCACTTACAGCAACGGGGGAAAAACTTAATAGTGGTATATGGAAAGTGGTTATCGGTGCTGGATAAGTGTGCAGCTTTTTAAAAGACAATAGATTTTGTTTACACGGGCTTATCATTTTGAAAATTGGTTCTGCATCAAAGCTAAATATATTTTCAAAGCTTTTCACATGGGTAATAAGATTTTCAGAACAGAAAAAGGAATTACATAACAGAGATGAAGTAAATCAACAGGCTCCATCTCCGTGTGACTTGGGGAAAACACAATGTCCTTGAAAACTTCTTGAATCCATATAAATGTGCACAACTCTATAATGGGCTTTATCTTACAAGTTATAAAGCTGTCCTGCAGTTCATTAAATTCCTACCTTAAACTCGTCCTTTTTGATGACTCCTTGCTGAACATGCTGACGGATTTCATGCAAAACTGTTAACATGGCAATGTTAGTCTTTCCAGCCCCAGTGGGCGCACAGATTAGCATGTTTTCATTTGTATTGTAGGCAGTTTCAAACACTATGGACTGGATTCGATTTAACCTTTTCATTCCCTTGAAAGCAAGTTGCCCAATCTGCAATAAAAGTCCAGAAAAGTAAAGAAGCATTCAACTAAATAATTAAAACAGTTGCTGTTGACAAGGACTAAAGTCTACAATTCTCTCTAACTTTAATATGTCCAGTTCATCGTTATGAACTACACCAGGGTGGAGAACCAGTGGCCCTCTAAATGATACTGGACTCCTGGCTCCCATCAGCCCCACCCAGCCTAGCCAACAGCCAGGGATTATGAGAGTTATATTATTTGTCCAACTTTTAATTAATTTGACTATTTATGTATTTCTTACCTGCAGTTGATTCTATTTGGTTTATATCAAGGTCAACAAATGCAATCAAGATAAAAAAAAAGTTAAAAACAAACTATAAAAGCAGAAATTACTTTAATTGCTCGCTCGAATAAAAGTCTTCAGCTGTAGTCACAACAACATCTGGAGGGCCCCAGTTTCTATCCCTAGACTACATCACACCTAACATTCAACTAACTGAAAAGCATAGTTTCACATTTATCCATTCCCTTCTTCACTTTTTTGCTCCTCTTAGTTGTCATCACCTGCCAACTTTCTTTCCACTTCACTACTAAAAATAAACATTTCTCACAACTTTTCCCTTAGTCACACTTCGTCTCCTTTCAAGTTCAGCTAAGATTACAGTCTACCACTTTGACCAAATCAAATAGACCATTACTTACTTCCCCCCTCCCACTTTGCAATCAACTTTTTGCTTCTAACAGCATATATCTTGTGGCTTTGCACTCCTTGATACGGACTGATAACAGTTCATTTTAGGCAATTTATAAGCAAGTAACGTTATAAGAATGCTATGCACAATGCTGGTTAGCCCATATCAATGGAATACGATTACTTACTATATTTCTACACCACCTTTCAACTAAGGATCATGGGATGGATCAAATATAAAAAAAACACACCAAAAAACACAAACCATAGTAACCAAAAAACAACAACAATAATACTCCCCCCCCCCCCCGTTTAAAAGGCCACAGATTTTTTAAATTAGTCAAAGGCTGGGAGAAGAGGGAAGTTTTCCCTCTTTATTATTTGTACCCCGCCCATCTGGCTGGGCTTCCCCAGCCACTCTGGGCAGCTTCCAACAAAGATGAAAGATACACTAAAATATCACATATTAAAAACTTCCCTGAACAGGGCTGCCTTCAGATGTCTTCTGAATGTCAGGTAGATGTTTATCGCTTTGACCTCTGATGGGAGGGCGTTCCACAGGGCGGGCGCCACTACCGAGAAGGCCCTCTGCCTGGTTCCCTGTAACTTCCTCTCGCAGTGAAGAAACCGCCAGAAGGCCCTCAGAGCTGGACCTCAGTGTCCGGGCAGAACGATGGGGGGGGGGGGGGGAGACGCTCCTTCAGATATACTGGACCGAGGCCGTTTAGGGCTTTAAAGGTCAGCACCAACACTTTGAATTGTGCTCGGAAACATACTGGGAGCCAATGTAGGTCTTTCAAGACCGGTGTTATATGGTCTCGGCGGCCGCTCCCAGTCACCAGTCTAGCTGCCACATTCTGGATTAGTTGTAGTTTCTGGGTCACCTTCAAAGGTAGCCCCACATAGAGCGCATTGCAGTAGTTCAAGCGGGAGATAACCAGAGCATGTACCACTCTGGCGAGACAGTCTGCAGGCAGATAGGGTCTCAGCCTACGTACCAGATGGAGCTGGTACACAGCTGCCCTGGATACAGATTTGACCTGTGCCTGCATGGACAGCTGAGAGTCCAAAATGACTCCCAGGCTGTGCACCTGGTCCTTCAGGGGCACAGTTACCCCATTCAGGACCAGGACCATTATACAATTTACCATAATCTTTGCATTCTACAATCTTCTCAGATCATCTACATATTCTTATTATCTTTCCTTACTAATTTTTCTTCCATCCAGTACTTCACATTTTAATCTAGGCATATTAGGAAAGTTTCTGCCTGACACCTAAAAATATGTAACAAAGGGACCAGGCGAACCTCCCTGGGGAGAGCATTCCACAAAGGGAGAGCCACCACAGAAAAGACACATTCTTGTGTTGCCACTCTCTTGACCTCTTGAGGAGGAGGCACGTGAAGAAGGGCCTCAGATTACTGCAGGGTCTGGGTCAGTTCATCTGGAGAGAGTTATTGCAGTCTTGAGATATTTAAGGCTTTATAGGTCAAAGCAAGCACTTTAAATAGGACCCAGAAACTATTTGGCAGCCAGTGCAGTCTGCCAGGATTGGCATCATATGCCCAAACTGTCTTGCCCCGTTCAGCAACCTGGCAGCCAAATTCTGCACCAAACTGCCTTTAGAGGCAGCCCCATGTGTATCTTGTTGCAGTAATCTCACCTAGAGGTTACCAGAGGATAGATGATAGAAGACAGGCTATCCCTGTCTAGATAGGACATAGCTGGACTAACAGTTGAAGCCAATGGAAGGCACTCCATGCCACCAAGGCCACTTGAGCCTCAAGTGAGAGCAGTGCATCCAGAAGTTGCCTCAAGTTGTGTTTGAAGCGGTTAGGGGAAACCTGTGATCCTCCAGCTCCTGCTGGCATACAATTCCCATCATCCCTGGCAATGGATATGGGAGTTGGGACCAATCACAACTGAGGTTCAGCAACCTGTGGCCACAGACTCCCCACCACAGTCAGGAATGTATATTAAGAGAAGCAAATGTTAAAAAGCAATTGAAATTATTACGGGGATCAAGCATCTTCTGTACAAATAACACCCGGACTTTTAAGTATACAGGGAGCAGAGAGGATGGAAATTATTATTTCATTTTATACAGTAAAACAAAAACAAAGCAGTTTTAAGATTTCCTCACAGGAATGCACAATAAACCTATGAAACCTACTGCCACAGAATATTAACACATCACTTACATCAATAGATTTTTTTTTTTAGGTAAAGGTAAAGGGACCCCTGACCATTAGGTCCAGTCGTGGCCGACTCTGGGGTTGCGGCGCTCATCTCGCTTTATTGGCTGAGGGAGCCGGTGTACAGCTTCTGGGTCATGTGGCCAGCATGACTAAGCCGCTTCTGGCGAACCAGAGCAGCGCACGGAAACGCCGTTTACCTTCCTGCCAGAGCGGTTCCTATTTATCTTCTTGCACTTTGATGTGCTTTTGAACTGCTAGGTTGGCAGGAGCAGGGACCAAGCAACGGGAGCGAACCCTGTCATGGGGATTGGAACCGCCAACCTTACGATCAGCAAGCCCTAAGCTCTGTGGTTTAACCCACAGAGCGACTCATGTCCCATTTTTTTTTTAATGAGATGGTAAATTCATGAATGGGGACACAGGTGGCGCTGTGGGTTAAAGCCTCAGCGCCTAGGACTTGCTGATCGAAAGGTCGGCGGTTCGAATCCCTGCTGCGGGGTGCGCTCCCGCTGCTCGGTCCCAGCGCCTGCCAACCTAGCAGTTCGAAAGCACCTCCGGGTGCAAGTAGATAAATAGGGACCGCTTACCAGCGGGAAGGTAAACGGCGTTTCCGTGTGCAGCTCTGGCTCGCCAGAGCAGCGATGTCACGCTGGCCATGTGACCCGGAAGTGTCTCCGGACAGCGCTGGCCCCTGGCCTCTTAAGTGAGATGGGCGCACAACCCCAGAGTCTGGCAAGACTGGCCCGTACGGGCAGGGGTACCTTTACCTTTACCTTTAAATTCATGAAGGACATATTCACGTAGTATATTCCTGACACTCAGATAACAGGGCACAGAGATTTGGTGCATGCAAGCTTTCCTGGCACATTGGGCTGGCCACAGATAACAGAGAGAATGTTGAACTAGACAGATCATTTATTTCACCTAGTATAAGTATTCTACAGCTGTTGTGCAAGATTATGCGTGTTAATATACGCAATCCAAATTTTTTAGCAATTTCATAATTATGTTAACTGGGGTCAGGCTTGGGAATGAAAAATGTGTTCCCTTTGTTTCTACAGCAGTTCTCAGAAACTCGCCACGTGAAAAGTCAAAGTCATCTTAAGGTTTTCTATTCCAGGTGTGATCAATTCATAAGTGTAGAAGAAAAAGAGAAGGGCAGAAACAGTTTCCAGGAGAAGAATTGCTACCGACATGCTTTGATTTTTTTTTAAAAAAAATAATGGTTACACCAGGCAGAGGAGGAAAAGTAGTAGGAGTGAGCAACGACAGATTTTTCAAGATGGGCTGGCAGTCTGTCAAGTCACTACTCCTAAAAGGCGGCAGGAACAAGAAATCAAAGCCCAGAAAGAATGAAGCGATCTTGGAAAGCTCTTCAAACATGTACTTCTAAGAGACGGTGGCATGAGGAAAGAGAAGGAACCACAATTTATGAAAACAACCTAAAGAATAGTCTGTTTGAGCAACACACCTTCAGATGCAGATCACTGCTCACGAACCCAAGTCTCTATTCTTGCCTGTTTGCAATTGATCAGTTTGCAGCAATGGGAAAATAGGCAAGGGTTAACCCTTTCACCACTTCCCCCCTGCAACCCCATCCCCTCCCCTCCGCCAGTCACTTTCCCTCACAATGCAATAAATGTATCTGGATGGCTACAGGAGCTGGAAGAGGTAAAAAGTAATGTTTAGTGGAAGTCCAGAAAATATTTCGCTTTTTCTGCTGCACCCCATTTAATTAGCCAGCCCCTTTGCAGCTGTTTCAAAACAACCTGAATTGCCAAACTCAGATCTGACAAATTGGTAGTTCTGAACTAGTTTTCTGTGTAAGAAAAGGCAGGGGTCATCATGCCTTTCATTTCTCAATGAAAACTTTCCCACTTGTCATGTATTCCCAAATTCATTGCTACTTATGACTCTTGCTTGATTTGATAAGAATTAATTGGTCTTGAACAACATGTTTACCTAACAAAATAATATAAACAAGCAAAATGGAGAAGAGAATTGAAGTTTGCGATGGCTTTGATTTGCCTTGAAAATTATCATTAAGTTTGTTCTTTCCCTGGGCAGCTTGACCATTTGGACTTTTGTGGCTAAAGGAAAAAAATTGGGACAGTATGATTGCGCATTGATTAATGGGTATGATGCTGCCAGTTCTTATGAGTTGACTCTTTTAAAAGGTTTAGCAGCAGAATTCTAGATTGCTGTGTAACATCCACTTATTAAAATAGGTTTGGGGAAGATGATTTATGATGGTTGTAAGATATTTTATCCCAGCTTGTATTTGTCCCTTCAAGTCACACTTTGAATATGAAATACAAAGGAGTGAATAGAACAATATCTCACTGATACCTAGTTGCCAGCTAACCTGTGGGGGTACGTTAGGTTTGTGCCTCAAAGGCATTGGGTTTAAATCTTACATCCCTGGAGGTCACAGAATGCAAGGAGCTTGCCTGTTTGTGGAGTTTATTGTTCCTCTACTCAGAGTTGCATTTTTTTTACCATCTGTTGATCTGCTGAAATGTTCTGAAAATATCCAGAGCCAATCTATTGTTCAAAATTTGCTAATAGCTAGAAATTTCTTTGCTGGACCACAACAATATCCACCTATTCCAGAATTCCACAGCTAAGAAGCAATTTAAACCTGGATCTGCTACAGTAAAGAACATAATTGAGAGGATTTGATAATATATTAACCAACTCAAAAGCCCTGTGGTCCGATACATATTTCCTTTGAACGAGGTTCTGTGGGACCTTAATGTCAGCCATGAAGTGTCCAATAGCTGCTTATTTCCTTCATTCCACTGTTGATTCTGGCAGCAACATAACATCACATTTTCGATGAAAAAGCTCGGCTGGTGAGCAGTTGCACTTCTGGATCATGACAGGACACAGGAAAAGCCAATTAGCCACCTGCCAGCTAATCTTATGCCTACAGCCAACATTGTCAGGTCCTGTTATTGTAGATGAAAACAGTTCTGCTGTTTGTGCTACAAAAATAGTGATCTACCCTAGTTTCTCCTCTGTGCCACTGCAACAAGCAACAACACCCACTTGTTAGAAAAATCAAGTGGAGTACAGAGTGAAGATGGCAAATTAAAACTGGAATATAAAGAACAAATGCAAGACTATGTTTGGCCATGCAAACAAATTTAAAAATTCACCCACCCACGGTTGCCACTGTGACAAGACATGACCAAAGGCTTCTCTCAGCATCCCTGTCTCTCTTCTTCCTTAGATTTACACCAATAACCAAGCATTTGGATTGCAAAAACAAACCAGCAACAAAGAACTGGGGGATTAGTACAACTCTTCCTTTAAGCTCATAAACTACAGATAAATACATGTGTATTAACACCTCAGGACACATGAAACAAACCACAAGTTCAGGTTTAGATTCTGGCATGTTTCATCATAGGCACAGCAAGAGTGTGGGACCAGTGCCCTGGGGGTTCCACTCTTCGTTCACATCAAACAAGTTTTGTTTTAACCTATAGTACCACTTTAGCTAATGGGGCCCCTTGCTACCGTCGCTGTGCCACCACCATGCGATTTCTGTTCTCATCCTGAGGGAAAGTTCTTAACCCAAGGTACTACTTCCGGGTTAGCGGGGTCTGTAATCCGAAGTGTTTGTAACCCAAAGTACCACTGTACTTCATCCCATGCACAAAGTAGACAGTGAAGATGTTGAACACCGCTGTCACCTGTGTTTGGGCAACATTCAGAATAAACTACAATGCACTGTAGATTAAGACTGCCTTTGAAGACATGTCAGAAGCTTCAATTGGTCCAACACTCAGCAACTAGGCTCCTAACCAACAAGAATTTAGAACAATGGTCACCAATTCTAAAACAGCTTCATGAGCTCTCCCTCCACTTTATAGGGGATAATCTATAACATTTTACTTTGGATCTGAATACTTCTAGAACTTCCTGTTCCTATATGAACTAGTTGGCTCATCAGATCAGGAAAAACTCTTCCCAACCTAGTAAAGTAAAGAGAATGACCATTGGGCCTTCTCTGTCAAGACATCTAGATTATACAATACCCCGTTATGAGTTGTTGACACAAGGTGAAAACCCAGGCCTTTTAACTGAGGAACACTGTAAATTTATTTGGAGCCTGTTTTTAGCACTGTTTTAGCCTGCCTGCTATTTTACATGCTGTTTTAACTATTCCCCCCTTTTATATCTCTTAATTTAACTGTTTAAAAGTAATAAATTACAGACTCTCATGAGTCAAGAGAGCTATTAAACAAGGTGGTGTGCACAGCTTCCAAACAATGTTTAAAGCTACATTGGGGTGGGAGGAGATAAAAGCTCAACAATCCATTCAACAAAATGCCAGGTCACTGTCGCAGGAGGTAACTTTGCTGGTATTCCCTACTTTTGAACAGCCTGAAATTAACAACATGAGAATGCACAGGGATTAACTCTGTGTCAACCATAACTAAACTACAGAGATATTCAACAGGTGCCCGATATGCTCATCCAACCATATTCCATTCAGCCTTGCAGTCACATTAGAAAACAAATGTGCTCTCTAGAAGAGCACCTGGTTCACCCTACTGCACTTTAAGTTCTTGGAAAACATGATTTCACAGCAACAGAAGCACAAACTGCTGGAAGGTGTGCTCAACAAATGTGTATTTACTGCAAAATAAAATGGTTGAGGAGAAAGACCGTGAGTGAAATTTCCTTCTCTACAGGCACTAACTAATGGCACAGCTTCCAGCTGTTCAGGCATGAGTCACGATTAAAGCTCTTAACAATCTTATCACTTTAGAGATTTCCACATGTACTGAATAATGATTTTCAGAGTACATATTTAACTTGCTTGTTCTCTTATGATGGGAGATAAACCACCTCCTTCAAGCTTGGTGCTACAATATCTATTTAACAAAAAGGGGAAGAACTAACACACACTACTTTAAAGGGTAATTATAGCTGACAGAGATAATAAACGTTAACCCGTCAAGTAGGAGTGAGGCAACAGAGAATGGAAAGAACATTCTTCTGGGGGGGGGAAACACAAATGTCGTGAGCATCTACTTTTTAGAGTGCACTTATTTTTTTCTTGTTCTTTATCTCATGCAATAGCAAGCTAGAGTAAGCAACTAATTATGCGTAAGCATTCGGGATCCCAATAACTCTTCATCATGTTAAATAATAAAAATATAAGGCGGCGGGCATAAAGAAAAGGCTGTTCCTCAAGCCATATATGTGTGTATTTTGTAAGCATCTTAAGGTAGAACATGAGAGAAAATTCAAGCAAAGAAAACTTTTTTTGCCTTAAAAACATGAAAACCTGCACAATGTTTTGTGACGTTTTGGTTGGTCTGATAACGATATTACCTAATGTGTAATTTGGTCCCCCCTTATGGGTTGACATGGTTACCTTTTTGTTTGTTTGTTTGTATCCTAATTTCAATCTCACAGCCCCAAAGCAGATCACCTACTGTGCCAAAATTAAAGCAAAAATGTATTAAAGCTGATAATTTGACAAACTTGGTACCATTACATTAGTTTACACAGAAGGAAAATTGGGGGGGTGGAGACTTGGTAAAAGGCACATCTCATATTGATGCAAGCTATTTTCTTTCAGGCAAAGAACATAGGAATACAAATATGGACAAGCTTCATCATGTCAGTACCTTCTCTAATTTTGTGTCCTGCCATGTCCCCCTGACACCCATTTTGTTCTATGCCAAACCCCCTTGGAAGCCATTTTGTAACTGTAACCCACTGTACTCTGAAAATCTGAAATGTGCCCACTGCATCAAAAAGGTTGACAACCCCTGTCAAAGATGATATCAAGTTGTGGCATCCAAATTACAACATGGACTTCTGTTTGCACAAATGGAACTTCCCCTTTCTTCCCCTGACAGTACCCCACTTCACCAGAATCTGCTACAGAAGGCTGGGAGACCTTTTGGGAAGAGCATCTGGTATACCTATGGAAAACTCCACAAGCACATCTTGGAGTTGGCTGAGGACCCACAGAATCCTAACTCCACTTCATTCCACAGACATATCCCCAAAAATGGCCCTACCTACGCCAGTCCTGGAGGTGGTGTAGTTAATTTCTTTCAGTTGACTGCAATGGAAGAATACCCACCCCCTCAAAAAGGTAAAAAAATAAAGTCTCCCATCTCTCATCCTGGCTGCTATGTGCTGATAGGGCTTAGCAACATGTGATAGCTCCCCAAAGAGATTCCCCCCCGTTTCCCCCCACAGAAAAACACCCATAAAATTCCTCTGTAAACTCTGTAAACATTGTTTCTATTTTAAGTGTGTTTTATACTTTGAAACATTCTAACAGGCAAATTCTCCAAGTACCTAAAATATTATCAGACGTTACAGCCTGTTCTGGAAAAGAATAGTTTCCCTAATAATTATCATCTATAATTTTTTAGGGCACATTATGTATATGTTCTTAATGTATAAGACTGAAACAACAAGATGGCAGTTCATTATTGTTATAAAAAACATACTTTTAATATGTAAACCTTTAAAATAATTAAGAATGTTTCTACTGTTTGTATAACTTTCATCAAGCGTGCTACACAGAAATCTTAACTCCAGTTAATAACAGTGTTCAAACACTAGTTGTTTCCTAGTAATTATATGGGAACAAAGCACAAACTTCATGTTTCCTGAAGTAGAAGTTACACAACGCTTGCTTTTAGAAAAACTGAGAAAAACTCTGTACATTTTAATTTCACCAAACATTTTCCTGTTCTTGTTTTCAACGTGAACAAAAATGAGGTGTGGATTTTTGTTCTTAGCTAGAACAAATTAAAAATCAAAATTAAATATAATTTGTGAAGGTGAAAATGTATGGCTATAATCTGAAGTACAGCCTTAGTATGCAAAACATCCCTGACTAAATTCCTGCCATTTTCAGGTAGGGATAGAAAAGATCCCTGTCTAAAACTTTGGAGAGCCACTGCTGGTCAGTGTAGAGCTGGGTTGGAGAACCTGTGGCCCTCTATATGTTGTTCGACTACAGTTCCCATCATTCCTGACCACTGGCCATGCTAGCTGGGTCAGACGGGAATTGAAATCCAGCCACATATGGAAGGCCACATGTTCCCCATGCTCAATGTGGACAATACTGAACTAGGTGGATCAAGAGTATGACTCAGTATAAGGCAGCTTCTATGTTCCTGTTCAAGGAAACAAGTAAGAAGGTTGTAGAAAGAGGAACAAGAGGAGCAAAGATACCCTGGGAGTTGAACAAAACACATTGGACTGACTCTAGCAATTCCATGACATTTGCTATATTTGAGTCCCAAGAATACTGAATATTTATTCCTCATTTACTGGTGGTAAAATACATTTATGTCCAGTGATTTTGAGCATCTCTGGGGCTGGTCCTGGGTACCTCCATTTATTAACATGGATTTCACCCTCTGATCAGGGGCACTCTTTGGTTGGACTTCAGCTTCCATCAGTCCCAGCTAGTTTGGCTAATGATAGGGGATGGAGTTGTACTGCAGCAGCATCTGAAGCCACATGTTCTTCACCCCTGCATAAGCCCAACCCTTCAGACTATTAGCAATTCACCACCATTACCACATCAATCCAGAACTCTCCCTATTTCCCACATACATTTCAGCTACAGCATGGCTTGAGACGCTCCAGCTAGCACCCTAGTTGCCCATTGGTTTACATGATACATATTCTGTGTCCAATTTTGTCTCTGGACCAGCTCAAGGCTCGATGAGCTACAATGCATTCTGAGCTAAAAAGTTTCAAACTAAATGTTTATTTTTACTTGTTTGTAACTGCACCTTTTGTTACACTAACACAGGAACAGCTAAGAAAGCGAGGGAGCCATATTCAAATGGACAATAAACCGTGCAATAAGGTAAAGGTAAAGGTACCCCTGTCCGTACGGGCCAGTCTTGACAGACTCTGGGGTTGTGCGCCCATCTCACTTAAGAGGCCAGGGGCCAGCGCTGTCCGGAGACACTTCCGGGTCACGTGGCCAGCGTGACATCGCTGCTCTGGCGAGCCAGAGCTGCACATGGAAACGCCGTTTACCTTCCCGCTGGCAAGCGGTCCCTATTTATCTACTTGCACCCGGAGGTGCTTTCGAACTGCTAGGTTGGCAGGCGCTGGGACCGAGCAGCGGGAGCGCACCCCGCCGCAGGGATTCGAACCGCCGACCTTTCGATCAGCAAGCCCTAGGCGCTGAGGCTTTAACCCACAGCGCCACCCGCGTCCCCAAACCGTGCAATAGTGATGTACAAATAGAGAGCATTGATTACAATCAATAATGCAAACAGAAGCTTTCTACTTGGTAATTAATACCGTGATTAAAATCAATACACATGAGTCTTATGGCCATGTCCCTTCATCACCAATCTCTGATTTTATAGGTATGTTTAATTTTTTTAAAAGCATATTAAACAATTTTTTTCTTTTTTAAAAAAAGATAAACACATTAGGAAATACTCCACAGGAACCAACACTTAGCATCTATTTTCTACACTAACTTTTTTCAAGATGTCTGCATAGCTCTCATGAATACATTATGCCTAGACAGCAAGTGAAGGTGTATTGTTGGTTAATATGAACTCCCTACTCACTGTTCTTTCATTGCACTGTTTCAGTGCATCTTGCTATACAAATGTATATGATTCTTGTAGACAGTGATACTGCATCCATTCCAGTCTATATAAGCAATTTTTTGTTTGTTTTTTGAATGCTGAAACCCTCTTTGGAAGGAATGGAGGTGCCCGAATCCAACTTTACCCCCTCACTTCTCCCATACTGATCAGCACAGGATTCTGGATATTGGACTGGGCTAGAAAATGCAACTGGCCCAGTTCTTAAGCCATGGTTTGAAGTTGGTTTAAGTTCCTGGCTTGTACTGAAACTGACAAGTATAATTTTCCAGTTAAGACTAAATGGGAAACCTTGGTTATGATGTAGATTTCCTTGTTGAAATTGCAGCTCACCACCGTAAGGAGGTCTGAATGGGCTGTATGTGTGAGCAAAAGGCTTGGGCATATCTTGCATTAATGAGCAAGCATAGGCCCACAGCGTGGCTCAAGGTTTCATGCAGCTGAAGCCATCCTGGGGAGAGTGGCTCTGTAAGCCCCTGCTAAATAAATGCAAGTGGTCCTGTGATAGGGTCTCGGCCAGTATTGAAACCACCTGCCTGATAAAGCCCAGCTAGCTGCAGCCAAACAACTTGCTAGCAACCAAATGCCTGGGAAGTTCGTGCCAGAAGATAATCAGCCTAAGAATAATGCCTACCAACTATTTTCAAAACTTGCTTTTATAAACATTTCAGAAATGTGGCCCCAATACGTCTAGGCAGAAGGAAAAAATAGCACGACTTCAAAAGAGGAAGAAGATAAATTACTATATTACATCAGAATATCTGAACAAAAATGAAGGTCATTAAAGCTGGATTTTATGCTATCTGGACAGCTCTTAAAAGATGCATAAATAGCATTTTAAAATGTTCACTTCTTAATAATGTGCATGGTTATATAAATGACTGCTATATATAAATACACCCCATCCTTCCCGTTACCCTCCTCAAACAATAACTTGTTCTGGGGGACTTCCGGAGGCGGCGCAAAACGGCAATGGCGGTCCTCTTTACCGTGTGAAGAGGGGCTCCGCGAAAAAGGGTCGTCCGCTGCGGCAAAGCGGAGACCCATTAAGACAAACCGTAGGCAGAGCGAGCCTGCGGCCGTGGGACTCGGCGGGTGCCAGAAGCCCCCCCAGAAACGAGGAAGGGACCTCGTAAGAGGCTCCGGAACGTGAAAGGGGGAGCGGCGCTGTGAGTTCATCGCTCTTTTCGCGGAAGTGAAGCCGCGCTGCTGTTGCTGATGAGCGTCGACCTTTCTTCTTGAAAATCATCGGAATTGGCTGCAATTTACCCGTGAGTAAGGGGTACTAAAGATTGACTCAAATTTATTTAATTCGGCTGAAAACGGGAGGCGAGTAACAGGAAGTCCGTCTCCCGGTCCTGCTAATCAGAGCAAAGCAAAGAACCCGATGTGGGCTGAAGCGCTCAAAAGAGACTTTGAAATTAGTATGAAGGGGCATTAACAGACTGTGTTCTTTTAGAAATCAAAAAGATTGAAGGATTAAATCTTTTGGTTTACTGCGCTAAGGAATCTTCCTCCTATTGTGAAGTGACGTGGAATTGAAGGGATAACCGAGCTATCGGACTGCCAGTGTTGCAAAGGAGTACTGTCAGGCTGCTGAAACTTTTTCTTAAGTACAAATTGTTGCATTGATGGATACACTATCGCTTTAATACTGATATTGGAACCTTTCTGCTACCTTGTGGCACTATTTTGAAACAGAACTATCTGAAAGCCTCCTTTTCGAACTTGGGGACTATAAAAGTTGAAATAGGAACTTTGATGGTGGAAAAGAAACTTTCTTTCTTTTGAAAACCCCCCCCTAGTGGATTTGCGGAGGCATAGAGGTCTGGGAACTGTACCTTATTGGGATTTTTTGTGGTTTAATTGTTTACATTCTGGACTTGCCTTTCTCATGGATTGAAAGACTATTTGACCTTGAACAGAGGCAGCTGGGGAATGAGTGGCCCAGGGAAAACAAGAGCATCTAAAGCTAAGGAAGCCTTGGCTGAGGAAGCTAAAGAAAAGAAAAAAGATAAGAGAGCTGGGCAGCTTGTTCAAACAACGTTGACTCATCAACGCAGATCCTCGGTACCAACTGTGCTGACGGCGCAGGAGGAAGAAGTTGAAACGCTTGCAACAGAAGATATGGCAACTGGAGGAACTGATCCAGTCTTGAAACAAATTTTGGAACAACTGGCACTTTTGAATAAGAAGGTGGACGATCAGTCATCTAAAATTGACAGAGCTACATCTACTATCAGTAAGTTAACAGATCAGGTTTCCCAGCATACTCAGGCTATTGAGAAATTGCAAGGAGCTACGGCGGAGAACTACAAATTAGCTGCGGAAGCCAATCAAAAAGCTGAGCAAGCGTGCAAAAAGGTGGAGGAGATCAAAGGGGAAGTAAGACCTCTGAAAAGACAGGTAGGAGAACAGCAAGCCTACCTGTCAATGGTGGAACTGAAAAGTAAGGAATGTAATCTTAGGCTGAGGGCCGTCCCAGAGCTGGAGCAGGGCAACCTAGAGGAATTTTTGACACAGTTGTTTTCTAAATTTTGGGGGGTTGAGGAAGATAAAGACTTCAAAATTGTGACGGCCTTCAGATTGGGAAGATCGGTTAAGAAAGACAAGTCCAGAGACTGTTTGGTTTGTTTGAGAACAAGAGAGGAAAGAGACAAGATACTAGGCCAACATTTTAAAAAATCTCTGGAAGTTGAAGGCAAAAGGGCAGAAATTTATAGAGACATTCCTAAATATCTGTTGGACCTTAGAGCTTCATATACAGACTTGGCTAAATTGTTAAGGTACAACGCAATCCCTTACAGGTGGGAATTTCCTCAAGGTTTATCATTCACCTATAAAGGAAAGAAGGTAAGAATTAAAACACCAGAGGACCACCAGAAGTTCCTACATGACAACGAGGAGGACCTCCAAAAGAGAGCTGTAGATTCTTGGCCTCCACCACCGGGATCACCACCAAGACCCGTACCATCTGGAGGCGGACCGGCACCACAGCCTTCGGGAACGGAGGACAAATTAGATACCCAACTGTGATACTTAAGAAGTAGACCAGGATGTCTCTACAGCTTCTTAGTTGGAACATAAATGGCGGGAATTCTCCAGAAAAACGGAGAAAAGTATTTCATATTTTGAAAAAAGAACAATTGGACATTATTTGCCTGCAAGAAACACATGTGACAAGACTCCACAGAAAAGTGTTAATTAACAAAAGGCTAGGCCAAGAATTTATCTCATCGGACAAAGTTAAGAAAAGAGGAGTGGTGATATATGCAAAGGAGAACTTGTCACCAAAATTCGTATTTAAAGATGAACAGGGTAGAATTTTGGCAATTGAAATTCAGACACAAGGAGAAAAGTTTTTAATTCTAGGAATATACGCCCCAAATGATGGAAAATCGGAATTTTTCAAGAAGCTGCATGAGACTATGCTGGACTATTTGGATTACAACAACATTATCATGTTGGGAGATATGAACGGAGTCGCCTCAGTGAATATGGATAAGTCGCAAAGTGCTAATATAACGAAAGACGGCAGACTACCAAAAACCTTTTTCGAAATGACTGACAATTTGGATTTGATTGACATATGGAGGATCAAGAACCCTCTAGGGAAGGAAGGAACTTTCTTTTCTGAGGCCCACATGACATGGACGCGAATCGACCAAATATGGATAACTAGAGGGCTGGCACCTAAGACCAGAAAAGTGGAAATCTGCCCAAAAACCTGCTCCGACCACAACGCTTTGAGAATGGAATTGAGATTAAATACAACCGGATCTTTCAGATGGAGAATGAATGATGCTTTGTTAAGAGATCAGGAGATTGTTAAGAAGGCCCAAAAAGTTTTAAAGGACTATTTTGAAATAAACTTAAAGACAAATGTGGAAAAAAGAACAATCTGGGACGCAAGTAAAGCAGTTATGAGAGGGTTTCTAATACAGCAGAACACGATTAAAAAAAGGCTCTGGAATGAAAAGAAGGAGAAGATTTTGGAGAAAATAAGAGAAGGAGAGAAAAAACTGAGATCCAGGCCTAAATCAAAGGAAGTATTGAGAGAAGTGAAGTTTTTCCAGGCACAATATTCGAAACTGATAAATCAAGAGGTGGAATGGAAAATTAAACAAATGAAACAAAGATCCTTTGAATCTGCTAATAAGTGCGGGAAGTTGTTGGCTTGGCAGTTGAAAAAGAGACAAAAGCTTAATACAGTTACAAATCTAGAGATTGAAGGGAGAATGGTTCAGAAACCCGAGGAAATTAGAAAGTGTTTCCAGAGATATTTCAAAGAACTTTATTCACAAAGGCCACAAAAAGGCTCGGAGGTGGACCAATTTGTCACAACTAATGGATTACAAAAAATACCCCAGGAAATGAGAGCAACCCTGAACTGTAATATTACAATCCAAGAAATTGAATGCGCCATTCAGAACCTCCAACTGGGCAAGTCTCCGGGACCTGATGGACTTACTTCCAAATATTATAAGGCATTGAAGGATTCATTGATACAACCATTGTTGGAAGTTTGTAACCAGATTATGGAGGGGAGGAAGGCACCGGAAACGTGGAAAGAAGCTTTCATCACGTTGATACCAAAATCAGAAACTGAAAAAACTCAACTTAAAAACTACCGTCCTATCTCACTCCTAAATGTGGATTACAAAATCTTTGCAGACATTCTGGCAAGCAGGTTTAAGAAAGTATTAAATGAAGTGATTCATAAGGACCAAGCAGGCTTTCTCCCTGGCAGACATTTATTTGACAACACAAGAAACATCATTGACATTTTGGAATTTTTACAGATTAACTCAAATACAAGAGCGGTGTTGATCTTTATTGATGCGGAGAAAGCCTTTGACAACATTTCTTGGATGTTTATGAAGAAAAATTTGGAAAGGATGGGAGTAGGGCGGGGGTTTGAAAATGGAATAGAAGCAATTTATTCAGAACAAAAAGCTAAATTGATAGTAAACAACGTGGTGACAGAGGAGTTCAAAATTGAAAAAGGGACACGACAGGGGTGCCCTCTATCTCCTCTGTTGTTTATTTCAGTCCTGGAGGTGCTATTGAACATGATTAGAAATGACCGGTTGACACAGGGAATTGTGGTCGGAGAGAAACAATATAAACTGAAAGCTTTTGCAGATGACTTGGTATTAACATTACAGGAGCCAGCCTCTAGTACTAAAAGAGCGTTAGAATTAATTTCTGACTTTGGTCGGGTGGCGGGATTCAAGCTGAATAAACAAAAAACTAAAGTTTTAGCAAAAAAATTGACAACTACTGAAATAGAGGAGTTCAGAAAAGAAACAGAACTAAATGTGGTTAAAAAAGTAAAGTACTTAGGGGTGCACCTGACCTCCAAAAATTTGAATTTGTTTAAGGACAATTATGAGAAATGTTGGTCAGAGATCAAAAGAGACTTGGAAACATGGTCAAGACTGAAACTTTCCTTGTTGGGCAGAATAGCTGCTATAAAGATGAATGTTTTGCCGAAAATGCTATTTTTGTTTCAGGCCCTCCAGATCGTGGATAAGGTGGAATGTTTTGGAAAATGGCAGAGGGATATGCCTAAATTTGTCTGGCAGGGCAAAAAGCCCCGAATAAAGTTTAAAATACTAACAGATGCGAAAGAAAGAGGGGGGTTTGCCCTGCCGGACTTGAAGTTATATTATGAATCTGCAGCCCTCTGCTGGTTGAAGGATTGGATTTTGTTGGAGAACACCGATGTCCTCGACCTGGAGGGATTTGATAATGCTTTTGGGTGGCATGCATATTTGTGGTACGACAAGGTTAAAGTTCATAAATCGTTCAAAAACCATATTGTCAGAAGGGCAATTTTTATGGTCTGGTCAAAATATAAAGACTTATTGGAGAGTAAAACTCCGAGGTGGCTCTCACCGATGGAGGCCAAAGCACGTAAAAGACTCAATATGGAGGCCCATTGGCCTAAATATTGGGAAATAATTGAAAAAATTGGAGATAAATGGAGGTTGCAGAGTATGGAAAAGTTAAAAAACAAGGTGCGAGATTGGTTGCATTATGCTCAAATCCAGGAAGTTTTTAAAGCGGACAAAAAAGTGGGTTTCCAGGAGGAAAAATCGAAACTAGAGACAGAGTTGCTTGAGCCAAAATCTAAGTTAATTTCGAGAATGTACAACTTGCTGCTTAAATGGAATACACAGGATGAGATTGTTAAATCCTCCATGATAAAGTGGGCGCAGGACTTGGGGCACAACATTATGTTTGAAGACTGGGAAAGGTTATGGAACACCGGAATGAAATTCACGGCATGTAGTGCCTTGAAGGAAAATATTATGAAAATGACATACCGGTGGTACATGACCCCAGTCAAGCTTGCAAAGATATATCACCTGTCTGATAATAAATGTTGGAAATGTAAAGAGGAGGAAGGGACATTTCTACACCTCTGGTGGACCTGCCCGAAGGTGAAGGCCTTCTGGGAGATGATACATAATGAACTAAAAAAGGTGCTTAGACTCACCTTACCCAAGAAACCGGAGGCCTTCCTCCTGGGCATGGTAGACCAGAGGGTGGCTAAGAAAGATAGAACTTTCTTTATGTACGCTACTACAGCAGCAAGGATCTTGATGGCAAAGCACTGGAAGACACAAAATCTACCCACACTGGAAGAATGGCAGACGCAGCTGATGGACTATATGGAACTGGCTGAAATGACTGGCAGAATTCGAGACTCGGGAGAAGAAGAAACGGAGGAAGTTTGGGAAAAATTTAAGGACTATTTGAAAAAGCATTATAAGTTGTATGAATGTTAAAAAATGCTTCTCTCTAGGAAATTATAGCTTCAGTATCGGTAAATCTTTGAATTGGTAAATAAGGCACAACAAGACAGAAGTGGTGTAATGAAATAATTTTATTGTGTTGAAACTAAAAATTAATGGATTCGGATTGAAATGTTTAGAGACCAGATATCACGATAAAATGGAAGATATATTATTATGTTTAAAATAAGTCAACAAATTGCTGAGGTTTTGGTTTTACAGAGAATGCAGTGTCCGGAAGATGGGGGGAGTCCACTAGATTTAGGGAAACATGTATTTGGAATTTGAATTTTGTATATTATAAACCTAATAAAAATTATATATATAAAAAAAAAAACAATAACTTGTTCTGCATTTTCAAAATCAAGTAGTCCTGCCATACCAAAAAGTGATAGTGTTCAGTTATCTCAGGAACTTCTCTAGTGCATGATATCCACCTTTCAAACAGCGCTCCTTTTGTCATCAGAACAGTTTTAAGGAGATGTGGAGGTATGCAGGAGGCAGGGGAATCAAAGCTTGCCTCCTTGCCCTGTTATGCCAATGGATTTCTTCCAATACCAGACAGACAGAGCACCAATAGTAAGGATTTCCAGGTTATTAAAATAGTGGTAGAAAAAATGTACACTCTCACTCCTATCCCCTCCTGCTTGCTTTGCTACAGAATGTTGTTATGGCTGCACACACAGCAACAATATTCTTCAAAAGACATCAGTTACTGTCAAGCTTTCATGAAATATCTAAAAAACAATAATGATTGACCTCATTCTTCAAGGGAACCTAAGAAACAGTCAAAACATCCTGAAGGGTGACGTCAAAAGTAAAATTTATACATTAATATGTCTGCCTTCAACCAGCCCTGCTTATTAACTAAAACCATAAAAGCAAGAAAACATTACGGAAAGAAAATGAGGGTATTGATTTTGTAATCATTCCTAACCATTATGCAAAGAAAAATATGTACTTTTTTATATTTAGGCCATCGATTAATTACAGCAAGTGAAAGAAAATGGAAATGACATGAAACAAGGAAATAAATCCTATCACAGCCATCCACTTTAGGTAACAGTAGAGCCATTCATCAGCAACATGGATGTGTTAGGTAAGCCTTTCTTTAACCTTAGAAGTGCGGTGAAGAGAACAGGTTTAACCTTGTATCGCAGCCCTGTAAATAGTTTCAAAATGCTGGCCTACACACTCCCATTCCAATGCTACACATCACCCTCTGCCTGCCGGCTCCTTGCTTGCACCACAACAGCGTTCTGTTTTTGAGGAAGAAAGAGCATAGCGGAAGGCATAATAGCATCACAGCAGTTTGGCCAGTCCAGGATAAACCACTACAAACCTTTGCATTAGGCTAAGAAAGACTACCACACAACCAGTCTTGGCTATCCTACCGAACAGGAAATAGGACTAGTCTTGACAGTACCTCTTTCTTTCATATCCCAGTACGTTTCCGAGCACATTTCAAAGTGTTGGTGCTGACCTTTAAAGCCCTAAATGGCCTCGGTCCAGTATATCTGAAGGAGCGTCTCCACCCCCATCGTTCTACCCGGACACTGAGGTCCAGCACCGAGGGCCTTCTGGCGGTTCCCTCACTGCAAGAAGCTAAGTTACAGGGAACCAGGCAGAGGGCCTTCTCGGTAGTGGCACCCTCCCTGTGGAACGCCCTCCCACCAGATGTTAAAGAGAACAACAAGTACCAGACTTTTAGAATACATCTGAAGGCAGCCCTGTTTAGGGAAACTGTTAATGTTTGACGTATTACAGTATTTTAATATTTTTTTGGAAGCCGCCCAGAGTGGCTGGGGAAGCCCAGCCAGATGGGTGGGGTATGTATGTATGTATAAATTATTATTATTATTATTATTATTATTACAGTGGTGCCCCGCAAGACGAACGCCTCGCAAGACGAAAAACCCGCTAGACGAAAGGGTTTTCCGTTTTGGAGGCGCTTCGCAAAACGAATTTCCCTATGGGCTTCCTTCGCAAGACGAAAGCCCATAGGGAAATCTCCAGGGACAGCGGGGAAGTGCAGCGCGTCTTCCCCACTGTCCTCGGACCTCCTCCGAAGCCTGGCGAAGGCTTGCGGTGGGAGGAGGGCTTTCCTCCCTACCGCCAACATTCAGAATGCTGTTCTGAATGTTGGCGGTGGGGAGGAAAAACCCTCCTCCCACCGCAAGTCCCGGGAACAGAGGAGAAGCGCTGCGCGCCTTCCCCTCTGTTCCCGGACCTGTCCTGAAGGCTTGCGGTGGGAGGAGGGCTTTCCTCCCCACCGCCAACATTCAGAATGCTGTTCTGAATGTTGGCGGTGGGGAGGAAAAACCCTCCTCCCACCACAAGTCCCGGGAACAGAGGAGAAGCGCTGCGCGCCTTCCCCTCTGTTCCCGGACCTGTCCTGAAGGCTTGCGGTGGGAGGAGGGCTTTCCTCCCCACCGCCAACATTCAGAATGCTGTTCTGAATGTTGGCGGTGGGGAGGAAAAACCCTCCTCCCACCGCAAGTCCCGGGAACAGAGGAGAAGCGCTGCGCGCCTTCCCCTCTGTTCTCGGACCTGTCCTGAAGGCTTGCGGTGGGAGGAGGGCTTTCCTCCCCACCGCCAACATTCAGAATGCTGTTCTGAATGTTGGCGGTGGGGAGGAAAAACCCTCCTCCCACCGCAAGTCCCGGGAACAGAGGAGAAGCGCTGCGCGCCTTCCCCTCTGTTCTCGGACCTGTGCTGAAGGCTTGCGGTGGGGAGAAAAGCCCTTCTCCGCACCACCAGCCTGGCAAGCGGTCTCCATAGGAACGCATTAATTGATTTTTAATGCATTCCTATGGGAAACCGTGCTTCGCAAGACGAAAAACTCGCAAGACGAAAAAACTTGCGGAACGAATTAATTTCATCTTGCGAGGCACCACTGTATTATTATTATATCAGCAGTATGCTCTGGCAAAATGTTAGAGAAACAGCAGCATGGGCTTTGCACTGCTTTGTCAGGCTGGCAAATACTAGGCCTGTAAAAGCAGCATAAATTACCTGTGGAAGGAAGGGCAGGCCACCATTCACTTGGTCAGCAAAGGAAAAGAAAAAACTTCTCTTTGTCCCAAGTAAGCAAGATTTTAATACCTTAAAAGCACACACTTCAGGGATGCATAAAGTAGCATGTTATATGGGAAAGCTTAGCAAACTGAACCATTTTCCTTTTTAGTCTGCTGATCCCCCACTGTTGTGGAGACTGCCTTCAAGGCAGGCTGGACTGGAAGCCACAAGTTTCAAAACATTATAGATCAACTGTTATCCAACCGCATGCATATTTCTAGGGACCCTTTGCGTTTTAAGCAAAATGTGTGAAGGTCATCCTTTTAATTACTATGATGCTAATACTTCAAAATCACATGTAATTTTCAAAAAAGAGATGCACTCTGCCAAAGTATGAAATCCTGCAATGGGTACTAAAAATCCCAGCTCAACTTCTACCAAGCAGCTTACACGACTATGTTCCACTGGATAAAAATGTTGGGAGAAGCGTAGAGGAAAAGGTCACAAGTACAATAATGTACCTCCTTTAGCTCTGAAGGCTTATGGCATATCATTTCAGTTTTCCATCTGCCATTGGAATCTATTGAAAACCAGTTGACAGATGTCGTTTTACCACCTACTGGGCATTGTGTAACCAAAATTAAGCACTTGTGCTTTTCTAAGTGAAATCAGAGAGCCCAAAGTGCTAAACATTTGCTGGATGATGCCCAAAAGCTAATGCTAGAAAGAGTCCACATCAAACATTCTGTATTATTGCATAATTAGTGCAATAAAAAGAGAGGTATGTAGAAAAAAAGAAGTGTATGACCTGAATCAGAGAGAAAAGGATTTAAATTCCTGTCCAGTGGTTGTCTTGGTTACATCTCTGCCTCTTAAGACTAGCTTGTAGTGTCTCACAAACAGCTGGAGTTCAAATGTACCCCCCCCAATATTATACTTTTCTGTGGCTCACTTCATAACTTCATGTTCTCAACATCCCACCATAAATTACCATGTAGCAATCCAGCCTCACCATCCCAAATCTTGAGGAAAATCTAGATTTATTCTTACAGCTAGATTTATTCTTCACTAGTTTTAGTACTAGTGAAATGAAAAAAGAAACTCAAAAACTATACACATAAGGTGCTAGGTGTCAAAGAAACTGTCCAAAATGTAGCTTGCTAGTTAATTCATGTCTACAAATACTTAAACCAGAACCTCTTATTGCCATTTCTTGCAGCAAAGGAGCACAGAGGGGAAACTGTTTATTTTCCCAACAGACAAATCCCTTAATATCTCGACCAACAGTATCAGGGGTCAACAGTATCCCACAGGTTTACAAAGCCTTTTTACAAACAAAATTAATCTCTGTGCCCCCACCTCCAGTTAAAACCTCCTTGTGAAAAACCTGCCTTTTTCATCATAACTATTTTATGTATGTTTTTGTAGTCGTTTATACTTTACATTGTGGGGTATTGCCAACCCAAATTTCTTATTTGCAACTATGGTGCATTGCTGGAAAAAAGAAAATTCTCAATGAAGGCATAATTCTTTAACTTGCACATTATGTCATGCTTATTACCTACCCTTGAAATAATTTAATTTTCTGGTTTTTGTAGCATGCATTTGACACACAGACACCCGCATCCAGACTGATTAAAGATTATGTATTGACAGAGGGTTAAGGCAGATTACATTATCAAGTTTTCAACTAAAGATAACAAAATTACGGTCTATAAATAATTACTATATTCTCTTCCTGTTTCTTCCATCTTGAATGAATGAATTGATTTATTTCTGTCACTGACCAGAGTGATCTTGGGTTTGATCTTCTACCGCCTTTGCCACCCCACCCAATAAAAGCAAGCATTTGTCTTTTTTCTACTTATGCCATGCTGTAAAGTGTTAGAACATGTGAGAACACTATGGCTTGAATCAAGAGAAGTTCAAAGAAAGTTGGGCTTGCACAATGGGGCCTTCTTGCCCTTTCGTCCCCACTGCAACCTTCTGTGCCTGCAAAAAAATCCACTGTTGAGTGCTGACAGTGAGAGATGTGGGATGGGATAGCGAATGGGGGTGGAATGGGGTGGGGTGCTCAGTGACGTGCACCTTATCCAAAACAATCCTTGATCCAACCTGATATCAATATTAAACCACACAAAAACTGAATTTATCTTTTTCTTTCAAACACGCCTGATTATATACTGATACAATGGAACAAAAGTTTGTATACATGTTCCATAGCACACCACAAAAGTTAAGTTTTCCTCACCTCATCCAAATCGTCAATGTAAACTGGTTTTTCCTCCAAACCAATAGGCATCGGTTCGGTGTGAGGGATCTTTACTTCTTCGTACATTTTGTTATTTTCTCTCTCAATACCTTCTGGCAGAAGCATCTGTGAAAATTAAGCAGGAGAAAAGAAAGGGGGGAAAACAACTTAAAAATAATTAGCTGAATAAATAATGTTTTGATTCCCTTCCACAAACAGGTAAAAATCAGTTTGAACAGAGTCCGGAAATAACACAGCTAGCATCAAAAAGCACAAAGTAGCAAAAATTAAGCAAAACAAGTTCCTGGAATTCCATGGGGGGAAATCAGTCCCATCTCCACTACAGATTTTAGTGAGCTTTAGGGGATTATTTGGCGGTTTTACAAATAAACAACAACAACCCAGTTTTACATGAAGGTTTCAAAGTAAGCCTTCTAGAGGAAAGAGAGAGATCAAAAATGTATATAGAACATCAATTAAATCTTTATGGAAATCATGGTAAAATTGAATCTGTATGCTGTTATTTATTTCATTACTTCAATTATATTAATTCCAGAGAAAGGCTTCTGCTTATAATTTGATTTAATCTTGATTAAAGATATCCTCTTGGAATGTAGAAATACAAAGTGAAGTTATTTTCCAAGCGGCAAAAAATGTGTAAGCAGCCCAGAAACTGAGTAAGTGGTTTGGAGAAAGTCATACTGATGATTACAAAAAATGTGCATCCGCAAGGTATTTTGTTTCTTGCTGTTTATTTCATGAAATGTATATACCGCTTGATTGTAAAAAACCACACACCTTCAAAGCAGTTGCAATACATGTTTTAAACGCTTGCATTTTGGGTGGTAGTGACCAGTTAAGCTAACCAGATTTATTAATTCTATTAGGAAAAGAGCTTGAACTACAAAAATTTCATATTACTTAATTCAAGCTACTGGTGGACATGTTCTGTGCCACAAAGGAAAAGGTACAGAATCAGTAAGCATCTTTCATTAAACTGACCACTACTTTAAAAATATTGCCACGGGCTTATTTATTTACAGAGAAGTCTATTTCAAAGCACAAAGTCCTAGATCACCTGCATGTCCTGTTTCATAGTATCTTCTCTTAGATGGTGCTGAAAGAGGAATTCGGGAAGGAAAAGGCTACCACTGCTTACTAACCATGATGGTTTTGTTCCATCACTACTGGCTGATGGTCTAAGCCTCTGAATGTCAGTTGCTGGATATCGCATGTGCGAAGCGAACTGTTGTGCTCAGATCCTGCTTAGGGGCTTCCCAGAGGTATCTGGTTTGCCACTGCGATAACAGGATGCTGGGATACATGGGCCACTGATCTGATCCAGCTGGGCTGCTCTTGAGCTGTTTTGTGTTCTCTCTCTCTCTCTCTCTTTCAAACCACATTTGGAGGCATGCTGTAGGTTTCACACTGCCTCATATCTTTCTCTCTCCTCCCCCCACAACTTTTCCCCTGCCCCCCATTGTAATGCCAAGAAAATTTCACGGCCAACAAAATTTCTCTACCAACCCTTTAAGCAAGGTTTGCAGATGTGTTTTCAAACTCTACCTAAAAGCCAATCACACCTATATTGAAACACAGATGGTATGGCATGAAATCACATGCGAAATCAAAGGAGAGAAAGTGCGAGCATGGGACACTTGCCCGATCTCTTACCCATGGCTAGGAGCTACAGAACAGTGCTTGTTTCTAATTAACATGGAGCTCTAAATCCAAAGGCTGGATTTGGAGGACGAATGCATTCTGCACTGTTTCAGCTGGGAAAGACTTGAAATGCTGTAACCTGAGAGCCACCAAAACCAGCTCCACTCAGGAACAACTTTAATTCACAACCATAATGTGAAAGCTTGTAGCAATGTCTTTAACTGCTGGGTGGTCCATTGTATATATAATCCCACCAATAGTCCTTAAGAGGATTGTTCCACTTTCAATATTCTAAGAAAAACAGCTGAGTATGGCAGAGGCTGCCAAGACCTCAAAACCACTTTAGTGGAACTAATGGCAATGAATTCAGCAGGATCTCTCTGGAATAAGTGACTTCTGGCTGTCACCAAGATTACCAAACATGCAAGTGTTCATTGAATAGGGGGAAATATTATTAAATCAACGTGAAGTCAAATTATTGCCTCCTTTGAGTTGGAAAATGTCTTTCTTTTTAATATACAAATGGTTTTAAACAAGTTTCATACTCCCTCAAATGCAGAATTTAGAAACAAACACCCAAAGCATACCTTTGATCCTCCAATAAATGCTGAGGTTCTCCTAGCTTCAGCTTGAGAGTCGTAAACGTGAGGGTAATGAATTTTTTCAAATTCTGTGTCTCGCTGTCTGCCCAGCACTGGCGCTGTGCGGGCGTTCAAAAGCGCTTGTTCTCTGTAATCACAAAATAAACCACATTATAATCAAGAGGTTATATCATGCAAACTCAGCAAAACATTTACGTGTATTACAGTTGTTAGAAATACCTTTTACTTGAGCAAACCTGTAGTATAAAATGAATGAACCTCCTATTGAAACACACAGGAACTATGAAATTTCTCTCAGTTGCTTTTTAATTCAGTAAACATATCAATATAGAATAACTTTTCACAACCTGTTTGGGAGTGGTTTTTTAAAATTATCTACTGGTTTTCCATCTTTTCTTTTTCTTTTTAAGTAGGTATACAGCTTGAAGTTTCAATTAAATTCAGCTTTCTACAAAGGAGACTAACACCCAAAGCTGACTGCTTAGGCGAATTCACATGGAACCTTCCTCCCACCAAGCAAATTCAGCTTCAAAATAAATATTCAAAAGAGAACAAGTGTGACCTGAAACAAAATGTTACAGTAGGTAGGACTAGCAGCCATTTTTGCCCTCCTGCAGGATGCACCATTTCATTTCCCCTCTTGTTTCTTGTTCCTGCCCCTGCCCCCATCGGCCAGCATTCCATGCCGATGGGTGATTCACTCCTGGTATATCAGACAAAGGCACAATAGTTCCCAAGAACATTTTTTTGAATGTTGACCCTGACAAACCACAAAAAAGCCAGTCGGGAGCCTGCAAGAAACTTGGGCCAATTCACACACTGAGCAGCTTTTATAGATGGGAGAAGAAGATTGAGAATAAAAATTTACGGTGGAGAAAGATGGAGACCTATCACTCATATAGCATCTAAGCTAAAATATTACTTGCACCAAAATACTGATGAGTAAAAAGTAAGCAAAGTGTAATATGCTAAACCCAACACTGTGCAAGGAGAGGAGTTGGGTGGAAAAGAAGATTGCAAAATGCTGGTCAAACCAAGAGCTCTTGCTTCAGGAAGTAAATAATGAATGGTGCTCGTCTTAATTAAGGTGGTGATCAAAGGGTGAATAGCCCAGAAATTTCCACTCAACGGGTACATACGGGGTTGGAGAAAAGGTTGAAGGGGCAAGGGAAGTAGAAAAAACAATGGAAAGAAGAAAAAGCTTTTGGCTTTATTATTACACACCTTACTGTTCCCTGACGAGTCTCTAATTGTAGCCCAACCTTCATTGCCCCCCTGACACCTTTCTCCCTCACTTCCTCCACTGTATTTCCTCACCTTCTCTCACCACCTCATCTTTCTCATACCCTTTATATTCTCCACTTGTACAGAGTAAAGGACGCAGCCTGCCCATTAAAGGACATGCCCCACTTGCTTTCTGGCATATGCAAGAAGCCTGGCAACATCTTTTAAAGAGGGGAGGGGGTTCTTCCTTCAACAAAGAAAAAGGAGCTGGCAAGGGTCAGCTGTTCCACTCACAGTTGGACTGGAGGGAAGCTCAGGTGATTTTCAAGCAAGAGGCAGGCTTAGCTTAAACAAGGAAGAGAGTGCAGCTGTGTTTTGACAGCCAGCTAGCATCCATCTCTCGCTAGCAAGCAAGAGTTAGGGGCCAAGGACAATCCTCTGCCACCAGAGCAGACAATCCTCTGCCCCCAGCAGCACAGTGGTGCAAGCCCTAAAATGGGATGGTTCCAACAAATATAGGGGCAAAGTGAGGGCCATTCCAGCTCCCATTCCTTTCTGCACTGATGCAAAGTCTTTTTACTATTGGAAGGGATCATCCACTCTTACCACTCTCCTTCCACTAATGTACCTGTCTAATTACATCCTATTTTAGAAATAAACAAACATTGTTATCAAGCTTTCTGCACGCCCCACTCCTCATCCATAATACAATGGCAATGTGAAAAAGGACTGATCTAATGATGAGACAGATGGTTTTAATACACTTAATATAGACCTTTTATGTTTTAAACTAAATGGACAGTACCCAAGAATGATAGGGTGCCCTTTGCCTCTTTACCTCTAACCTGTGTGGGTTAGACTGTGGAGAATGTAATTAGGCAGATCCCTGCTCTTTTGTTTCATACCAAAAATAATCTGTAGTTATAATAAAACATGCCCTGAAGGTCAGGTCTATCTAATCCCTAAAGATGCACTATGAGAGAACAAACGCTTACTATACATTCAAAGTTAACAAGAACAGCATTTTTCCACTGATGGCATTTATTACCTTTGACTGCGGAGCTCTTTGGGATCAAAGCACATTCCTCCATCGACAAAAACGTCTCCATCCTCCCCAGTTCGTTTTTCTCGCCGGGCATTCCGCTTTTCTTCACGACGACATAGTTTCATTAACTGCTTCTCTTGTTCAGACTGGATTGTTACTTGACAACCATAGTTGGGCTTAGTGTTTTCTCCAGCGAGCTTCCTGAACTGTTCTGCAACATGGAAAAGGGTACAGCTATTTGTAGCATCATGCTGTCTGCAATGTGAGTTTTTAAGCAAAGTTATTAAATTTCTAAGTAGCCTGGAACATTATTTTTAAAAGTTGGGGGGGGGGAGCTTTCTTTTGAGAATGCTTTTAGATTTCAAAATATTATTAAGTTACTTGACACATTCTGAAACATTCAGTTCACCTCCCATACTGGGAAATAATTAGCACTGGGGTAAGGAAGGAAGTGGATACAGTATAACCAGCTTGTTTTCCACAACACATTCAACCTCACTTGAATGACTGAATCTTAGCTTAATAAACTGAGATAAGAACAAGCCTTTTGGCTGCATACACAGCCCCTTCACTCCTTCATTTACAGGAGTCATCAAACTAATCAGCAAGGCTTCCTATTCCTAGTTTAATCAAAACTAGGAAACTATGATTAATAGCTTCAGAATAAACTAGGAAATTAAGACAACCATGGTTTAATAGCTTGGTTTGGTGTTGTTGTTTCTTTATACCCTACCTTTTCCCCTCAAAGGGCCTTAAAGCAGCAAAAAACAACAACAGAAAAAGCAATTATTAAATAAGAATTAGACTTTAATAAATTTAGAATATCTTTATTAAAAACATACTGATAATTACAAAAAAAAAAAAACCAGCATGGCACCATCCCTTTCATTAAAAGCAGTCTGTTCCCAATAGCCCGTTCCAAAGCTTGCCAATAATAGTTTCTCTATTTCTTTCAAACTATTAAAACTATAGTTACAGGGAGACTTTCTAGTTTTCAGGCTCATGCAAGGGGAGAAGAGGCTCCATCGTGTTTCAACCTATTAAGCTGAGATGTGATTGTGTGTACTCTCCCTCACTATGAAACTATATACACTTAACTGTGGAGTTACAGCAAACCCACTAATAATTGCTGACCTTCAGATAAGTTTTTTTTTAAAAAAAATTACTAAAACTATGAACTTGGAAAAGGGGAAAAATTGAAGAATAAATTTGTGATCTCAAGTTATTGTATTCAGCTTTTCAAATTAGAAAATGTGTTTATTTTTTTAAAAAATACACACTAAAATAAGGTGGATGTCTGGATGCCATCCATACCCATGGCCACCTCTTTCCCCTGTGTGAGTGGTGTTGCTAAGTTTTTAACCAAGAATTAAGCCATGCAACTAGTAAAAACCCTGTGTGCTATTACTTTACCTTGCAGAGCCTGCAGCTTATAATCATTTGGTCCCGAGAAAGATCTCTCCACAATTGTTGATCTGTTCTGCAGGAGTTTCTCTATGAGTTCAAATCCCTCAGGTCCTAGCAGTTCAAACAACTAAAGAAATGGAAGGAAAAGCCATTGTCTTAGTATTATCAATTATTGGATGAAATATACATTACAGAATTGTACTTGTTCACAACTTCCAGGCACTAAGCTGTGATCAAGAAGGCTAAGAACATGTGGAGCTCCCACGACCCATTATCACCTATGCTGCTGCTGTGTGTGGAGGATACTTCTGCGGCTGCATTGAAGGATGCCCCCCAAAAGCTGATTTTCAAGAGTGAAAGTTTCTGTCCGTTTACACAAATAGATCCAACACGCTATCAAGCAGCAAGCATGCAGATGGCGGCTGCTCTCAGCACTGACAAAACTGACTGCTTACGAGGGATATTATGCAGAATCCAATCCAAAAGATGATTCACACATGGAAACCCAAGTTCACACTAGTTTTCTGATTAGTGCTGGGAGATGAGTCCAGATCAATCAAGGCATTAAAAAAAAGAGAGACTTTCTTGACACAATATCAGTTCTGTTGGCAGAACAGTTGATCTGTAATGTATAAATGGTAATCCAGACTTAACGAGTAGCGCGCGCGCACACACACACACACACACACTGCTTTCCAGTATAGCTAAAAGCATAAGGCCAGATTCAGAGTTGAACCCCATTTACTACACATTCCTGCAGGTAAAGAGTGGGGAATTTTTCACCAATCCCACCACCCCAAATGTTCTGCAGAGGATTGACAAAACCTCCAGAAAGCTGTAGAAGGTGGAACAGGGGGAAGGTAGGGAGGAAACCAGTGAAAATCACCTCCCTTTTCTGACCACAGGAGCACTCAACAAGCAGAGCAAGGAGAATGGAAATTCCACTAGCAAATGGCAGCAGACCTTAGCAGAGGGTGATTGTGATGTCCAGATATAACACACCAGCTTCCACATAAAATATTACAAAATGCCTGGAGACTACTAGGAAATCCTCCTCCTCCCCCCCCCCGACCATGCACATGTCCCATAGGATCAGCCAACAACCCCTCTCAGTTAAATCAGGCTATTTATATGGAAGTAATGGTAATTGATCCCTGGTAACAAGTCAACTGATCTGAGGGAAGTAGAGCATGAGACTCTATCCCAGGATTGTCGGTTTGAACCCAACATTGGGCAAAATATTTCTACACGGCAGTGAGTTGAACTACATTATCCTCGTGGTCCCTTCCAACTCTACAATTTTATGATTCTACTTATAAGCTGAGGGTTGCCAAACATATACATTTGGCACATTCATACTTAATACGTTAAATTTACACCTAAAAAAGGAAACACAAAGGTTTCCTTTACCTTTTCCATTACTGACACTGCCTTTTCATACATAAAAGGACACATATGGATCAGGCTTTCACAAATGAAGTGATTGTTCCAATACTGCAAAGTTGCCACAGCCTTCACTCCTTTCACACAAACAGAGGCATGGAAATCCTTTGTGCAACATGTCAGAAAATGTATGATTAACATTAATTAAGATTGTTAAGCTGTGATACTCCACTATCAAAACTCCAGTGAATCACAGTAATCTCGTGAACTACGCATTTTAAAATGAAGCAACCCTCCCAGTAAATCTGTAATTATTAATAGTACCATGACACTATTTTGATAAGTTTGGAATGAAGTGACATAGGTAGAATCATTTTCAGAAACAAGAGAAATTATTGCCTTTATACTGCATCGCCTGTATACTGAACACCATTGGATATTATTCCTTCCATGGCATATGAAAATCACCTTCCTGGCCATAGGCAGATGTTCTAGATCAGGAAAAGCCAATTCAGCAGCCGCCATATGCTATTCAGACTTCCAACTTCCATCTGCCCTAGCCAGCGTGGTCAAGCACCAAATGTAACATCTGGAGGGTGCTATATTGGCTATCCCTCGTCTAGAGCAACTGTATTTTATATAAGAAAATATATCAAGATCCAAAGCACAGCATGCTCAAAAAATCTTTGAGCTTTTATTTTTCAAACAGCAACCAGCAAGCCACGTTTGAGACCCTGGGGGCTTTAAAAAGCAGCTTCTCATCATATGGCAGGAAAGTCTGCTGGGGGAAAAAGAAGACAAGGAAAAGTGTACCTAAAGCAGATCTTTGGATCTCAGCCACTGTATCTGCATCCATTTTCATCAGTTCTAGCAAACCACTAAAAGACTGAAATTCCCAACCCCATTTGCTACTAAGTAACGTGTGGAGATCTGCCAGTTGATATAGGTCTCATATGGCCACATGTGAGATGGGAAGGTGTGGTGGAATGCTACATGAGGAAGACAACACAAAACAGGGTCCAGAATAAGTGCTGCATTTCCAGACTCAGTCATATGTGCCAAAGGATTTCTACGCACGACTGAACTTGTAAGCATAGCAACTGTAAAAGGTATGTCCTACTAGAAGCTTTAAGATGACATGACACATGTCGGCATCCTACGCTGCCAATTCCAACCTGTTTGTGTAAGGTTGTTTGAACCACAAGATGATCACATGCTCCTTAGACATATGAGATGTGTGGACCCCTGTCAACTTTGCCAGCAGATATAACATACCGTAGCTGTACTTGTGACACTGTCCAACAATGAACTATTAAAACCATTAAGGACCACCCCCATTAGATCTCCCATGCGTCTTCAACACATGAATGAAAATACCAAAAGGAGACACTTCATGTCTGAGGGGGAAAGCTCTACTTCTTTTCGGTCCACACAAGTCAACAATGAAACTGAAGTCGAGAGTAGCTTTCTGAAGGATTGTGATTATGTTGAACTATGTTGTTACTGTGAGGAGGAATTAAAGTGAGGAGGAATTAAAGAACCTTTTCATGAGGGTAAAAGAGGAGAACGCAAAATATGGTCTGAAGCTCAACATCAAAAAAATAAAGATCATGGCCACTGGGCCCATCACCTCCTGGCAAATAGAAGGGGAAGAAATGGAGGCAGTGAGAGATTTTACTTTCTTGGGCTCCATGATCACTGCAGATGGTGACAGCATTCACGAAATTAAAAGACGCCTGCTTCTTGGGAGAAAAGCAATGACAAACCTAGACAGCATCTTAGAAAGCAGAGACATCACCTTGCCAACAAAGGTTCGTATACTTAAAGCTATGGTTTTTCCAGTAATGATGTATGGAAATGAGAGCTGGACCATAAAGAAGTCTGATCGCCGAAGAATTGATGCTTTTGAATTATGGTGCTGGAGGAGACTCTTGAGAGTCCCGTGGACTGCAAGAAGATCAAACCTATCCATTCTTAAGGAAATCAGCCCTAAATGCTCACTGGAGGGACAGATCCTGAAGCTGAAGCTCCAATACTTTGGCCACCTCATGAGAAGACTCCCTGGAAAAGGCCCTGATGTTGGGAAAGATTGAGGGCACAAGGAGGAGACGACAGAGGATGAGATGGTTGGATAGTGTTCTCGAAGCTACCAGCATGAGTTTGACCAAACTGCGGGAGGCAGTGGAAGACAGGAGTGCCTGTGTGTTCTGGTCCATGGGGTCATGAAGAGTTGGACGCGACTAAATGACGATGACGATGTTGTTACTGATATCAACACACTCCAGTTCAACAGTGCATGTGACCAAGACTGAAGTAAAATGGATAAAATGAAGCATAGCCTTCATTGCACAGATTATTAATAGATAGTTTATTAATAGTTTATTAGTTTATTAATAGATACTTTTTCTTCCACACACACACACAAAAAAAAAACCTCAGTTTTGCTATTAATATTAACTTTTGGTGACTTACAGATATAGGTTATAAACTTTTAAAAATCTTCTACTTATTTTTGCAAAAAAATGTCATTTTTCAAGACCCTAATTTTAGTGTCAGGTTTGTTATAAATGCCGCCACCACCATTTCAGAAGAAACCAATTGATTATATAGTGGATCAGAAGCTTTGCTCATGGTAGGACAAAAAGCAGCTGCAATACGAACGCTCCAAGTAAACCTTTGGTTCTGTTTCAACTAGGAAGAAAGGCAGCAGCTGGAAGGCATTTGGGAACATTGCATGTTGATTCATCTAGAGGGAGAGAAAGGGCACCAGCTAATATCTAGAAACTAAGCTTTGGATGCTATTGGAGAGCAGCTTGCCAGCAGGGAGCAGAGGTGGGCTGCAGAGTAAGATTTGGAAGCATCTGCTTCGGGACAATTTAAACCCAATTTCCCCACTGTTATAAACAACAGCGCATGCTAGATTTTCATACATTTTTCTGAAATTAGAAAAAAACACTGTAGATAGGCATGTATTAAAACAATTTGCATTCTATGAAACGTAAATAAATCATACATTCCTACCAGAATACATTTCTTTACTTGATGATGCTGATCTACATTAAACCTAATTCCAGAAGCTTAGAATGCTAAATGTAAATTGTAAAGCAGATTAAAAGTAGATTAGAGTAAAAAAAACAGCCATGGAGCACTGAAATTCCTTATGAGTTTTGCCCATATCTCTGTGCTCTTTATGAACCCCTTTCCCCCTGCAACAGACTCCAACCTACACTTCCTCCTGGCCTTGCCTGCTAGCTCTCAGGGGTAATCAAATTCAAATGTGTGATCTCTTCCCAAAATGAAAAGGCAAGGAGACATCTTTAAAGGCCCATTGGGCTGTTAAGTCTTGAACTTGGCCCCATCAGTCTCAGAAGAAGGGTATGTAATATGGAGAATCTGTCAATACACAAACTTCCCTATAGAAGATCTAGCTCAAGCCTTCCCCAGCCTGGTGCCCTCAAGGTGTTTTGCACTACCATCAGCAAATGACAGTTGTAGTCCAAAACATTTGGAAGTAGCTCCATAATTCTCTACCTAAATTAGCCAACTGGCAACAAACATTGCCACAACCACACTAGATTCTACAGATGGACATGATCTCTTTGTAGCTATGCAGTAAAATACACAATATATTTCTATCTACTCCTAGGCATTCATTAGCATCCCATCTTTACTGTACAGTGGCATGACTTTTTAGCTATTGTTACTTACTGAGAATGTTCTCATTAGCATTCTTGTACTTGAGTTTGCTCCCAGAGTCCACTCCTAAGTCAATGAAAGATTACCCTATGAAATCTAAAGACAGGTTAAAGGTAAAGGTACCCCTGACCTTTAGGTCCAGTCGCAGACGACTCTGGGGTTGCGGCGCTCATCTCGCTTTATTGGCCGAGGGAGCCGGCATACAGCTTCCGGGTCATGTGGCCAGCATGACTAAGGCGCTTCTGGCGAACCAGAGCAGTACACGGAAACGCCGTTTACCTTCCCGCCAGAGTGGTAGCTATTTATCTACTTGCACTTTGACGTGCTTTCGAACTGCTAGGTTGGCAGGAGCTGGGACTGAGCAACGGGAGCTCACCCCGTCGCGGGGATTCGAACTGCCGACCTTCTGATCAGCAAGCCCTAGGTTCTGTGGTTTAACCCACAGCGCCACCTGCTACCATTAACAGGACTATAAATTACTATGAGGCTTTTGCCATGTGTTTTTCTTTTAAAAAAACAAACATTATGTAGATATCATTGCCGTAAATCTGTATTTATTTGAGTTTTCAATCTTCCCTATCCTCGATGGTGTGATGAAAGAACACAAAAAAGAAAACAAAAGCATTTAAAACTCTTGAAACAGATTGAGTTGGCTGCAAAATAAGTGAGTCATGACCAAGCATGACTAACGTGTTCTCGATCCAAACCACAGTTCCAATTAAGAACTCATCAACTTAATGAGATTAGTAGAGAATACCCCCAATAAAGCATGAATCTTTATTAAGCATGAATCTCTTAAGAATCTTCTTATCACATCTATTCAATGGGCCACGATTCATCCCATCTGCAACAGGAAAATAAAGAAAGTGGCCTAACAAAGTTCTTGTAAACAGCAATGTGATACTCTCTATGCCAACACACTATATCCAATTATCAGCAACACATCTTGAATGAACATTCTTCCCCCATCCCCAAAAAGTCCCACCCCAGCAAATAAATCTATCTGTAGTAAAATCAGTACACTATTTAGGCAGTAATTCAGAAGATATTTATCCATGAAGATGTTCTGGTTCTTCAGTTTATCTGAAAAACAGAGTAATTTATTGCAACAAGGCAAGGAAACTTAAAAGAATTCAATTTCTTCCCTTTAGTGCTCAATATACAAAACAGCCCATAGATCTCATTTGGGTTTAAACCTTTAGGTCTGTGAAAAATGTGTCTGACAAAAATATGTGCCCGTGAAACACACTTTCTCTGCACATGCACGTTAAGCTTAAAATGGCAAAGAACAGCAAAGCACCTCAAACACTTCAAAGGGGAAAAAATCTAATAATAAAAGTACCTGAAACTATTAAGAGAGGCACCAATAAACAAAAACGGAGAAATCACATGTTGATACTGCCCACTATTTTTAAAGTAGACATTAGTTACATTCAACCGTAGCAGCTGGAGCACCAGTTCCCAAACTTTTTTTGGACACCCCCCCCATGAGTCCCATAAACTCAGGGGTCAGCAAGGTTTACCTTGCCTGGACCAGTTCACTGCAGTGGAGATCCCTCTGTGGGCTGGATTGTGAGCGCATGCACCCGCAATTTCCAGCGTCTGTGCAGACACAATTTCTGGCATCAGTGTCTGCACAGACACGATTTTCATCGTCTGTGCATGCGCAGACGCAATTTCCGACACCACGGAAGAGAGTCCCAGTGCCACACTACACCGGTTTAGTACACCAAGCGGGCAACTTGGTTCGGGGGCAGCTCATGGGCTGCTTAAATGACTCCCATGGGCTGCTTGTGGCCCATGGGCCTTAGGTTGCCCACCCCTGCATAAACTCATCCCCAGAGCTCTCTACCCTACTCAACAAAAAGCATTACTCAAATTAGCAGTTTGCATGACCCACCAAGAAAGATAATAGCACAATAATATTCAAAACAGTAACAATTAATTGTGCATTTATTCAAAATTCAATTTGAACCAAATCATGCTCTGCATAGACCCACTAAAACAAACAAACTTAACTTGTCCACTGATTTCTGCATGTCGATTTCTGAGTTAGCTAGATATAACCCAACCTATACAATTTTATGAAAAAGGCTAGGTACCAAAATCTTGTTGCACAAAGGTCACCATGTTTATATACAATCGTTGTTAGCTGATGGTGCAAATTTCTCTGGTTAATTTCAGTAACAGATGAGATTCTGGCATACTAAAAAGACATGTGACCCAAAAGTTGCCAGATATATAAAGCTAAATAAATAAATAAATAAAACTAATGCTCTCATATCTCAATAATTTCAGTGAAAAATGAGTATACTCAATTTTGGGCAGGGCAGAAGCCATGATTGTTTATACTATGTACTGTGGTGGTACAAAGTTCCATTGTCCTAGGCAAAATACAGATACAAAACGAGGATGTTTTCTGTTTATAGTATTTGTAAGCTCAACTTGGCAAACCAAACAAATGTTGTAGAAACAGCAGGATACAGAAATTAAATCGAGAGGAAACAATTATACAACATTCAACAGTGAAAGAGACAACCCCAGCTTATGTATGGATGCCATCACAGTAAGGGAAGTTCTGGCAGCGTGCTGTCTCCCAGCATGAGGGCAAAATATAAAGGTGTTTTGAGCTACTTAAAGTAAGCAAGTACTTGGAAACTCTACTGGATATCAACACAACAGGAAAGATAGCAAAAGCCAAGAAAGGGCTTAAAAGCTGTTTGTGCTTAATACTGTCAAGAATGGGTAACTAGTGGAGGATTCCCAGAAGGTCAGTCACACTGTAAAGCAGAGATAGCCAACATGGTGCCCTCCAGATGTGGCTGCGTTCCAACTCTAATCAGTCCCAGCTAGCATGGCTAATGGTTAGGGATGGTGGATTTATTCTCCAATAACATCTGGAGGTACCACATTAGCTAGCCTGCTGGAGGAGTTATAATGCATCTTGCAGCAGCAGCAGCAGCAACAAATAAGATGGGATCCACTAAGAATGAACAGAAAAGATGAGAGTAGCCCCTTCACTTGTGAAAAGCTATTCAACATGATTTCTTCTTACAAGGAAAAAGCGAGCGACAAGTTACATGCAGCACCAAATCATATGTAATCTTTCCCTGGGGACTTTGAAAACACCCCCACACAATGTTATTCCGTAAACTGATTTAACAAAAAGCAACAGGACCAGAGGGAGGGGGGAATGTCGGGGTGATTTTCAGCAATTGGAGAAAGAAAAACACAGGGGAAAGGGTTTTTAAGCTCCTCACCCTGCCATAAGTGTTCCGAGACACATTGTGGCAATCTCTCTGACTGCAGTTTGGGACACAAACACACCCTCACAGGACAACACTACAAGCAACATGCATATTACAAGTACAGTGGTACCTTGGGTTACAGATGCTTCAGGTTACATACGCTTCAGGTTACAGACTCTGCTAACCCAGAAATAGTGCTTCAGGTTAAGAACTTTGCTTCAGGATGAGAACAGAAATTGTGCTCTGGTGGCGTGGCAGCAGCAGGAAGCCCCATTAGCTTAAGTGGTGCTTCAGGTTAAGAACAGTTTCAGGTTAAGTACGGACCTCTGGAACGAATTAAATACTTAATCCGAGGTACCACTGTAGTCTGGTACCAAGAGCAGATACAGAAGGAAATAAAGATTTGAAAGAAGTTTTTATTTTTGAATGGAATTCTTTTACCAGTATGTTAACGAGTTCCAGCAGAGGGAGCTATGGTAACATGCCTGTAATTTGGAAAGGAACCAATTCAATGAAAGGAAGTATGGTAACAGAATGGTGGGAGACTCCAATTTGAACTACACATCCCCAAACCACATATGTGACCCTCAAGGTCCTAGAGGGTTTAGGAAAGTGCATTTGAAATCAGACGGCACATTCCTAAAAACATAAAGACCACTGACAAAACAAAGCAATTAAATACATTAGTAGCAGAAGATTGTCTAGACCAGGATTCCTCAACCTCGGCCCTCCAGATGTTTTTGGCCTACAACTCCCATGATTCCTAGCTAGCAGAACCAGTGGTCAGGGATGATGGGAATTGTAGTTTCAAAACATCTGGAGGGCCGAGGTTGAGGAAGCCTGGTCTAGACTCTAGAGAGGTGGTTTGGACCCTTGAATGACAAGCGAGTCACCTATATGCTTAGGAGTCTGAACTGGCAGTCACAGACAAACAACAAGACCTTGGGGTGATAGTGGACAGCTCAGTGAAATTGTCAACCCAATGCGCTGTAGCTGTGTAAAATACAAATTCCATGCTAAGAACCATTAGGAAAGCAACCAAGAATAAAACTGCCAATATTATGATGCCATTCTGCAAAACTATGACGCCAGGCTTATGGGGATGGGGAGAACAGATGCAGCGGTAGCACGAGGGGGCACTACTTAAGCACGCTCTGGTTCCAAGCCACTGATACTTAAGGTAATAACGAAAACATTATGCATACCGTACCTCATTCTGAAGCTCATCACCACTTTTATGCGAAGCTAGCATCTCATACAAAGTGCAGCAAAGATCCTCCGTTGTTGGGACTCCAGGGGTTTCTTTTAGTGATTCACTCAGGTACTTTCCAACCTCACACCACAGAAAAGAATCATCCACTTTGTCCAATGACTTCATGCCAGAGCTTTCATCATAGCCATTTGGGAAACGTTCCAAATGGTTATTTAGAAATTTCTTAAAATCCAAGCTAATACCTTTCTGTTCATCCATTTCCCCGTTTACTGGGAGTTCTTCAAAGTGATCCAAATCATACATGTCAAAGGAAAACGCGATGTTTTTACCAAAACACAATTTTCTGTCATCGTTTTTGTCTTCTGTCATCTGCAGAAGGCCAGCTAGCTGATCTTCTGTGAAATGAGAAGCAATCCGATAGGTGGCTTCACAGGCTTCCGTCGCAGAGGATGAGGGAAAGGGCCCAAACATCTGCTTGATGGCTTTCGTTTCCTCATGACCAACACATTCCTTTGTGTGAAATGTTTTAAAAAGGAAAACAGCACCACTTTCAATGGCTTCTTGACCATTCTCAGATCCCACTGTTCACAGAAAAGAAACCCAGAAAAGGTTATAAATACCTACAGTTTAAACCAGCTACCTTATACAACCACCATATTTGAATGATTTTTGTGACAATCAGGTAAGGGACACAAAGCAAGAATATACAGTAAATTGAAGAACAAAACTCTTTTGAAGAACTGAAATCCTAGGAATTTGACAAATAACAATGATATTCCATTAGATCCAATCTACACTTTATACAGAGCTAATAAGCTGCCAGTATGCATGTATGTGAAGGTTTGAGATGGGTGGGGTGGTTAGGTGGAGAAGGGTCATAGTTTTGTAATGCTGTCCTCATTTTAAGCTTCCTGCATGTAATAAACTAGAACAGTGTAAGAAGGCTAGCCTAGCCATCTCCCTAATGTGCTAGGATGATCACATGTAGGTAACACTTTACATAGGAACGGCACCATGCCTCCTACTGATGCTTTAGTAAATGTCTAAAAGATGCTGCTGCAGGTGAATTTCTGTGTTTTTTCCTTAGGATATAGGCAAGGATGAGCTCCCACTTTAAGCTAGAATCCCAAAATGCAATTTAGACACTAGAGTCATGAGTTTTATCACTTACCTCCCATCCTTTCAGTTAATGAATATGACTTCTCTTTCCTATACCAAGGGCTTTGGGTAGTAACTTCAGTTTTCACCCATCCTCCTCCTTGCCTGGTTGTAGCTGATTTTCAGCCCCAGACCAGAATCTGCACCCAACATTCCCCAATTTGCAAATATAATGTCAATGTGCTTCAATAACTTAAAGAGGAGATGGGGGAATGAGAAGCTCTACACCAATGGCTTGACACCATTTCCCCTCAGCACCAACCAATAGCCAGGAATGATGGGAGCTGAAGTCCTGCAACATGTACAAGGCAACATCTACAGGGAGTTGCACATGGCCAGAAACAGCAGAGCCTTGACCCAAGTGAGATATGCAATTCCCAGGATATCCTCACAACCCTACCACCCTAAACCTGTACTTCAGCAGACCAGATATGCAGTCTGCTTTGCTGAAACGGCAATGAATGGGAGCCACAACAATTTTTCAGCACAGTCTTAACATTTGCTCACAAACTTCAAATAATAAATCCATTTTCATCCTTTTGACATTCTTTGTACCACCTTTATTTTATGAGACTGAAAGTAGGACATCAAGGACACCCCATACATCAATGATCTGAATTAATGTTAAGATGTTCTACTGGACAGGTATTATAAGCTACACAAGTCTGAAGTTATACATTTAACACTTCTATATAGAAATATGTTCTTCTACAGCTAAAACTGATGCAAATTCACATTGTTAGGTTAAAACAACAAGAAATCAATTTTTACTTATTGATTTTCATCAAACACAGGAAGTGGTCGGGAAATCAGTAGGCATGGGGTGGGGATTTTGTTTTGTTTTAACTATGTTGTGCTTTTATTCTTTTTTTTTAATCTTGTGAACTGCCTTAAGAGGCCTTCAGATGAAGGATGGCATATAAATTTTAATATAATAATAATAATAATAATAATAATAATACCTGTGTGCACACATGTATTATCTTATGCATGCCTATGAAATGGAAGGAGAGCACAAGCACACAAGCATAGCATCAAGGCTAGGAGTTTCCCAATCTTTCTGGAGTAAAGAGGACCAAAGGACAGAGAGCACTGATTCAGCTAGAGTGTTCAATTCCAATGCTATTAAAGGGCACAGAGGATACCTGTAGACTTCCAGATGGTGTTCAACTACAACTACCATTACTACACTGGCCATGTTGACTGGCGCAAGAATTGAAGGACCACAGTTCCTCTAACACTGGAGTACAAGTTGACAAGTAGCCAGAAGGAGAGTTTTTAAGAATCAAGAAGAGACAGGAGGGCTGTGCGTACTCTTTTCTGACCAACCACATGAACTCCATTCCCATTCCACTATGGTTCATTGCTAAGACAGACCATTGCTGGTTTTCATCACAGTGAATTTAGGACTAAATTCACATTGGTGTTCTCTAGTAGTCTTCCATCATACTAAACCAAGGCAGAGCAGAAGGGAGGACCAGGAAAGTGAATGACCCATGTGATCTGCTCCTAATTTCTGTACTGGGTTCCAATCCAACCTGGGCCTAATTGTCCCAATGATAGCAAGACAGGCAGATTTATGCTCCATATGCTCCATATCCTCCAAATCTCTTCATGAAAGTAATCTCAGCAGTCAAACTCTGAACATTCTACAGGCACTTCTTATGGTTCAGAAGTGATCCTCCTCTGGCCTGGCTCACGTTACCCAAAGCAGTCAGGCCAGCTGTGAAGGATGTGATTCAGTTACCTAAAAAGGTAGCTCATTTCCAAGCAAACACTGGATTACTTTATAGACTACACAGGCTTGCTGTCAGCACAGAACCTGGTTGCCACTGGCAACTAGATTTGGCCAAGGTGACCCAGACATTTCCTCTTGCAACCAGGTGGATCAGAAACCCCAATTTAAAAGATTCCCTAGCAACACAAGTCAAACTCTTTAAAAAAAACCACAACCATTCAATATGATCACTTCAACACTTCAAAACCTTAGCACTCAGCTCCTCCATTGCTATCTTTTTGGTACACAATCAGGGCCCAGTAAGTTAAGAGTAGATGGCCCATGCTCAGAGTGTGGCCTTCAATTTACTTTTCCTTTCCCAGATGCAGAGTGCTAAAGTGAAGTCTATATGTATTGATCTAGAAGATTCATATCCCAATTTTTGATCAAATTATTCTCAAACTTTAATAATGTGTGTGCACAACACGCAGGCAAAAGCCACACAATCCAGCAAAGCTTAGTCCCAGCCCAGTATGCTTCCCCTCAGCCCTGTGGTCCAAGGGCAACAGACAGTAGGAACAGAGTGTTCTTTCTGGCTGGGAGGCGGATGGAAAGAAAGCTTGGTGTATTTACAGAAGAAGCTGAGGTATGCTGGTGCCTCACTATCAAATTACTTTGCAATGATTTTGAAGACTATGCAAAATTGCTTACATTAAAGGTATTAGTGGGGAAAATAAGGCACTTTATTAATACTTGAAGATCAAATGTTATATCACATACTATTGGGGCGAATTCTGCCAGTAAACATATCTTGCATTAGAAGCAGAAAGAAAGGAAAGAGGATATAATGGATGTGCCATGGCCTGCACTGTTAGGTGTAGCAATTATGAAGCGGCTGGGGTGGGGGGAGGTTGTGTGCCTTGTGCCTTTGTTCAGTTAGTCCGTAAAAGGGAAAACAGTGATGATTATAGGCAGCATGGTGCCTGTGGCTTTTCTAAAGGTACCTATCTGTTATTACACCGAAGTGGGGAGATATTTGGGGTGTTAAAACTGTAATCCCAGAACTGAGTTTTTTAAAGGTGTTCACTCCAAAGTTTCAGATTAGAGACCCCCCCAAAAAAGGTGGATTTTAAAATGCAAGGATAAAAAGATAACAACTTTTGAGGACTCATCTGCAAAGCTAGCCTAATTTCATCATACCGTTAATATCCTACAAATGAGTACCGTATTTTTCACTCTATAGGACGCACCCAACCATAAGACGCACCTAGTTTTTAGAGGAAGAAAAGAAGCAACAAGAAAGTAGCGCAAAGCCTCATGAGCGAAGAGGCAGGAGTGCTCCAGCTGCGCTCAAAAGGCTTTGCGTGGCTATCCCTGAAGCCAGGAGAACAAGAGGGATCGGTGCACACCAATCCCTCTTGCTCTCCTGGCTTCAGCGATAGCTGCGCAGCCTGCATTCCTCCGTAAGACACACAGACATTTCCCCTTACTTTTTAGGAGGGGAAAAGTGCATCTTATAGAGTGAAAAATATGGTAATTATGTATATGCACAGGAAAACAGGCTTGTGGATGATTAGGAGCCTTTTAAATGTTGCGGCCTTTTGTTCTGCAAGACTAGACTACAGTGTGGCTCAGTCATCTACAAATACTATCCCACTTCTAAATTACCACTTACCTATTTGTTTGGAAGCTTGTAGTATTGTCTTTAAATCTTCAAGTATGGATTGTTTGTTTTCCTTGGCTGAATTTTCATCAACAAAGCTAACTATTTTCTTCCAGGTAAGACCAGAGTTCAGTTGCTCTTCTTGCAATTTGGTTCTTTTATTCTGAAGATATATATATATAACACAAGTAGTCAGAAAGGTTCATTTTCTTTGAAAAAAGGTATTCTATATGGTAAGAAAAGGAATGTTTTCAAATACTTCCAAACGCTATCTACCTATTGCTTAACAGAGCTGAAAGTTCCAAATGCTAGCACATTATTCATGTGTTAAAATGATTACTTTTAAAACAACACATAAAAATCTAGTGATAAAATTGCATGCTTGAATCTCACACTGTTCTATTAGTCATTTCAGCATTCATCACTCTTTAGCCATTCCTTTAAACTTGACTGGGAGAAGGGGGGAGGCAAGGAGAGTAGCTGTTACCAGGCAGAGTTTAAAGCAGTGATGGCCAAACTTGGCCCTCCAGGTGTTTTGGGAATACAACTCCCATCACCCCTTGCTAACAGGACCAGTGGTCAGGGATAATGGGAATTGTAGTCCCAAAACAGCTGGAGGGCCAAGTTTGGCCATCACTGGTTTAAAGCACTAGTAAAAGATGAGCTTTGGGAGTAGCTTTAATTCTGAACCACTCTTCACTTATGGCTCTATGAATTTGGGTTCTAACCATAGTTAAGTAGTAGGTCTGTGTTCAGGCATATTGCTAAGTGACGGGCTAATTTTATCCAAGGATTATAGAATTATAAATTATAGATTAACCCTGGCTAACGAGTATAGTTTTAACTGTTGTTTATAAACCATAGTTAAGCTGAAGGGCCAGGTTTGGAAAATCAACTTTAGCTAATGATTAACTAAATCATGGCTTATAAACCATGCCAATCTCTAATGATTGACAATGGGATTCATGAATCATCTTCTATCTAAAATTTGACTTCTCCCTATTTTTTCCCCTGCCCAATCTTCCCCTTCCCCAAACCCCTCTCTGATTTGGGAAACTCTGAAATACAACTGACTGATCCATCCTATACCATTTCCCTCCTTTTTCAAAAGGACCCCACTGGAGAATGTAAACAATTCTCCTTATCCATCACTGATACCATCCTTCATTCCAGCAGCCAATCACAGTCCCTTTTTGAGATTCTTTCCATTCTCATGCAGTTTAGGGGGGGGGGCTGCTATTGCCATAAAAAACAGGCACCTAAAAAAAGCTGCACAGATTATTATTAAATAGAGCTAGTATTCCAACTCTTCTTTGAGAGCCATCAGAAGATTATTTAAGAAAAAATGCATTAAAGTGCTGTACAGTATGTTCCTTAAATTTATGCTATATTAGTTGTTGCTGATGCTTGTTTCAGTGAATGGATTCTCTTTTAATGGTTCATTTAGTAGTGCACTTACACAATTTCAAATGACATGAAAAGAGAGGGCCAAATTGATGCTCTAGTTATAGTGATGAAAGAATGGAATAGAGGTAAGATTAGAGGAGTTACTCTGGGCTTATAGCGACATGACGGAAATCAGAATCAGCTCTGAAGTGCTTGGGTAGGTGTACGCGTAGGCGTAGATGGCATCTCAGTATCAAATTGCCAGATGCCAATTTGTTTCTTTTCAATTTACTTTGAACAGAAGATGCCATTGGCTGGCAATGACTATTTGTGCTATTTTGCCTTTTGTTTCAGGAGTGTCTGCTATTGGTTAAAAGTTTTAGCTTTTCACTTTCTAGAGAGATCAGCAGCTCTATCGCCACAGACCATTAAAAACAAAGCAAAAGGATTACAACGGTACCTCTGGATGCGAACAGGATCCGTTCCGGAGCCCCGTTCGCATCCTGAAGCAAACACAACCTGCGTCCGTGAGTCTGCGGTGCGTAGGTCGCGATTTGCCACTTCCACGTATGCGTGTGACGTCATTTTGAGCATCTGTGCATGCGCGAGCAGCGAAACCCAGAAGTAATGTGCTCCGTTACTTCCGGGTCGCTATGGAGCGCAACCCAAAAAGCCTTAACCTGAAGTGACTTCAACGCAAGGTATGACTTTATTTTCTCATGTATGCCCAGTGATGTGGGTTTTCCAGAAAGTTTTGTCTGTTTTAGCCTGCCACTCCACTCATGAGCCTGGTAAGACCTCAGATCTCATGGCATCCCCCATGGTCTGCCTAATTTGGCCCAGGAGCTAGACATTACACTTGCCTGCTCTACAGATTACTGGCTGGCCAGTGACAGACTGAAGGTCAGAAGTAACCCATAGAATATCACACTCTGGTATGTCCACAAATGCTAGCAATGGAAAACTGTAGAAAAATACTGCACGCACATACAACTGTGTGACATTAAAATGACTTTTCGAAGTTACAAAATTTATGGCACTACTGCATCCCTTCAGAGCTATATCCTCTCCTGTATGAGCTTTAAAAAAAGATTAATGGGTTTTTTTTGGGGGGGGGGAATAGATAAAGCACATAATCTGAGGCAAAGCTGTTGACAAAATGACTGAATATAATAAGCAACTAAAAACATTAAAATAATTCTCAATATTTAAGTTTTGAACAAATAAATTACCGTTAAGTCAGCAGATTCTTCAGTGTAATCATCTTGTTTAGTGACATTTGAAAAGGAGCGCAGGGCTCCTGTTAGGCGAGGAAGGGCCATTTATTACCCATTCAGTGATCCATATGATGAGACATTAAATTCATCTCCAACAGGTAAACCTCCAAAAAGAACATCAAAATCACAGTTAGGTTTTGCCAGTGCTTTGGGAACTTCTCAGTTTAAGTAAATAAACTATATTACGCAAACAAATGGATGTACACTCAGAGCCTCTGTGTATAACCTATGAAAATTCTTGAATAACAGGTGAGATCCCTACAGACTGGAGACAGGTAAATGTTGTCCCCATCTTAGAACCATAGAATCATAGAGTTGGAAGGTACCCTGAGGATCATTTAGTCTAAACTCCTACAACACAGAAATATGCAGCTGTCCCATACCAGGGATTGAACCTGTGACCTTGGCATTATCAACACCATGCTCTAACCAACTGAGCTATCCAAAAGATATCTTCAAAAAGTGGGGGGAAAGAAAACCCAGGTCACCAACCAGTCACCTTGACATTGATAGCAGGAAAGGTCCTAGAGCACATAATTAAACAGTCGGTCTGTGAGCACTTAGAAAACATGCTGTGATTATTACAACCCAGCACAGTTTCTCGAAAGAAGTAATGTCGCATGAATCTCATGTGAAAAGAATCTAGGGGTCTTGGCAGATAGACCACAAGCTGCACCAACAGAAGTATAGTGTCCTGATTAAGGGAAATAATACTACTGCTCTATTTCCCCTTGGTCAGACCATTCCTGGGGCACTATGTCCAGTTCTGGGTACCACAATTTAAGAAGGATGTTGACAAGCTAAACGGTGTGCAAAGGAGGGCAGCCAAGATGATCAAGGGTCTGGAAACTGAGCCTTATGAGGAACGGTTGAGGGAAGCGGATATGTTTGGCCTGGAAAAGAGGAGACTGAGAGGAGATATGATAGCCATCTTCAAATATCTAAAGGGCTGTCAAATGAAAGATGGAGCAAGCTTGTTTTCTCCTGCTCCAAAGGGTAGAACCCAGACTGATGGCTTCAAGTTACAAGAAAGGAGATTCCAACTAAACATCAGGAAGAACTTTCTGACAATAAGAGCTTTTTAACAGTGGAATAGACTCCCTTGGAGGGTGATGGACTCCGCTCCCTTGGAGGTTTTCAAGCAGAGGTTGGATTGCCATCTGCCATGGTTGCACTACAGGGGGCTGGACTAGATGATCTTCGGGATCCCTTCCAACTCTGCAATTCTATGGTTCTGTGTATAGGATTGTACTTCATCTTAAACCGGCAGGCAAGAACTTTAGCAAAAAGAAATTACTTTAAATTATTTGATGAAATAATATAACACAAGCAGCATTATAAACTTATTATAAAATGATAAATTCGTTTTCACTAATTAACAGATAAAGCATACATTCACTGAGTAGGCAAATAACATCAGGAATCTTATGGTACAGCAGCAGCTAAGTCATACTGTGCCAATGACTGAATACATTTCCTTAGGCTCCAATTGTATTCATATTTATCGGGGAGTAAGTCCCACTGAACTCAATGGGAGTGACTTCCAAGTAGATATTAAAGGACTACATTATTAACATCTGATTTACTACATGGGAATGATAAGCCTATCCCCAAAAATCAACACATGTACACAGGCTTAGAATACCATCCGTATTTTTGACAGAGAATAGCCACAACTGATACCCCACCAAATTTCAAGCTGTAAAAGTTATTTTACACTTGGTGTATAATCTATAAAATGGGAATCATATGGGCACAGCAGCCTTAGATACTTCAGTAGAGAAGGTTTTAGTAGTGAATGATGAGGTGCTGTGGCAAAGCCAACCTGATGCTGCCTTTACATTGTACATGCACCACACTGAACTCCTGCTGCCTTGGCCCTTCCCTTCACAGAAAGCCCCAGCAACCTGCTGTGTTGAGGAGCAGGAAACACAATGGAGAACCGCATTCTCCACCTTACCAGCCATTCCTAGAAGGTTCCAAAGTCTAAGACAGGTATAGGCAAACTCGGCCCTCCAGATGTTTTGGGACTACAACTCCCATCATCCCTGACCACTGGTCCTGTTAGCTAGGGATGATGGGAGTTGTAGTCCCAAAACACCTTGACGGCCAAGTTTACCTATGCCTGGTTTAGGATAACAAAATGCACACAACATTGTATACTTGGTAGCAACTTAACATAACATTGGCTCCCTGCCAACTGCAGTTTGTAAACTGAGATCCAGGCTAAGGAAAATGCACTTCCCTCATTGTCTGTTGCATTTTTCCCATTTCTCTCCAACCATATTCAGCACTAAACATGATTCAGCTTTATAGTTTCACCTGTACAAATCATGGTTAACACTAACCAGGTTGTTCCTTAACCATTTGAAAATATGTTTTACTGCCCAGTGTAACTTGTTTGAGTGTTATCATAGTCAGCTTTGGGGCAGATGTAATACTGAACTGTAATTATGGCTAATGAGGGGATAGGGATTTGCACCAGATGGAAGAACAGAGTTAAGTATGTGTTCCCAAGGCTGGCTCTGTATTTGTAAAATACACAAAGCCAACATTACATCTTCACCAGGTCAATCATGGAAAGGAAATGTCAATGATTGAAGACATGCTGATTTTGTATGCATAAATACATACAGGACTGCATTAACTCAGAAGAGATGTGGTGCCACAAAGGGCTACAGGAGCAAGGAAAGTCGCCTCTCATTGCCCTTCCACCAGTGGAGGCCTCCCATGAACAAAACTCTACTCATGGAATACTCCAACCACCAGGAGCAAACTGAAGATCCACATCAATATCTTTTCCTTAAAAGAAATTGTTGAAACTATCAAGCAACTGGAAGACCTCAGGACCCAGCAAATTGAAAAGGCTTAAATTCTTCAAGCAAGATTTTAGCAAGCCAAGTAGGGAACAAGCCCTGCTTCATGTCATCATCTCCAAAGCAAACCAAATAGCTGTGCTCTCGAATAGGAATAAAAGTAGTAGGAATAAAACCTACATACACATACCTAAGGCCAGTCACCAAGAACTTCCCAGGTTCCTGTCTCCTCTCTCCTGGGCATGTCATTCTCTCTTATCATTGCAATTTTCAAAGCCATAGAGAACATAAAACTCTTTTAGCTACTCTGCTAACTGAAGAGCTTTTCTCATACTTTCTTATGGCCTTGGATCATGCAGTACTGGATCACCCACTTATAGTCAAGAGACTTTTAATGCTCCTGCAGAAGAGCACATTCTTTACACCAAGAATTAATTTTCCATTTTGGGGACTACTTGCTACCTAGGATTTTTCCAGCCTTTGCAAAACTTACACAGAAGAGATTTTAGTTAGACGGATAACATGTGGACATGATGCTGTTATCAAGTCCTTTTGTTCCACCTTCATTTGTCAAGTCTTATTTGGTCCAAAAGCTCTCTGGATGGAAACAGAAGTACCACTTGCTTTACTCAGCTGTCAAGTATGGAGAGAACGCTTTTCCTAGCCTAAGAAAATTTTAATGGAACTTCACTACACAACCAGTTGAGTGTCTATTTATGGTAGAATAAGCTGGAAACCAAAACAACTTCAACAAGAAATCAAAAGATTAAAGCAGCACATACCTTTCTTACTGATATTTATAATAGCTTCTCTTGCAAAATAACACTAATGTCTTCAAAACGCCCAAAAGCTACTTATTAGTAATCTTTCACCCACTATGTCTGCCTTGTTTTCATCTTACTATAAACAACGGAACCAAAAGACTATTTATTTTATTCCTACTTAACCTAATTTGTATACAGTGGTACCTCAGGTTAAGAACTTAATTCGTTCTGCAGGTCTGTTTTTAACCTGAAACTGTTCTTAACCTGAGCTACCACTTTAGCTAATGGGGTCTCTCGCTGCTGCTGCACCACTGGAGCACGATTTCTGTTGTCATCCTGAAGCAAGGTTCTTAACCCGAGGTACTATTTCTGGGTTACTGGAGTCTGTAACCTGAAGCGTCTGTAACCTGAAGTGTCTGTAACCCTAGCTTACCCAAAATGTAAAATATATACTAAAATGCAAGATTCAGCAGCAAGTGTGACCAGTTTATCAGAAAAGACTACAATTAAAAAGCAAATAGGCATAATACTAGCCTTAAAAGGTAAAGGTACCCCTGACCGTTAGGTCCAGTCGCGGACTCTGGGGTTGCGCGCTCATCTCACTCTATAGGCCGAGGGTCTGCAGACAGCTTCCAGGTCATGTGGCCAGCATTCTGGCGAACCAGAGCAGTGCACAGAAAAGCTGTTTACCTTCCTGCAGGAGCGGTACCTATTTATCTACTTGCACTTTGATGTGCTTTCGAACTGCTAGATGGGCAGGAGCTGGGACCGAGCAACGGGAGCTCACTCTGTCACGGGGATTCGAACTGCCAACCCTCTGATTGGCAACCCTTGACTCAGTGGTTTAGACCACAGCGCTTTACATATTCTTAATATAGGCAGCTGCCTTATACCAGGTTAGACTATTTTACAACTAACCCAGTGTGATCTACTCAGACTGGGAGGTTCTTGCCAGTGTCACTGGTAAAGATCTTTGCCGTCACCTGCCCGATCCATTTAACTAGAAATGCCATGGGGCATGTAAAGTGTGTGTTCTACCACTGATGTACCTCTGAGCCTCCCCAGATTATATAATCGGGAGTATTGAGAACACGTTTATGTAGCCTGAGTAACAAATATACCAAAGGTGACCAGTCTTCATTGGCTTGATGCCCACATTCACTCTGGGGCTGGATGTCAGCAGTGGGTGTGGTCAAAAGTGGAAATGGCCACCCACCCTCTTGCACACCTCTAAACACACAAGGGTACAAAACCAATTTCCCACCTTTTCAGCTGATCCATGCAGATGAACTGAGAAGCAGCAATCAGTGTGGAATGGGACTATTTCTACACTTAGCAAATAATCAATATGATGCACAGGGAGGAAGTGATGTTGAGCTCTCTGCTGACTCGTGTGCTGTATCTACTTTTTTCTTCTACAACCACTGCCAACATCAGTGGGGTGGGGTGGAAACTGCTTGGAGATGCGTTAGATTAGAACCTTATATAGCACCTATGGTGGGGGCAGTACTATTAAAATGCACTATTTGGCTCAAGGCCATCTACTTTGACTTAGTCAAAGTATGAGCCTGAGTTAGTCAAAGGAGCCTGAATGGGGATGGGGAAAAGTAGCAAGTCATGACGTCTTTTTCCAAATATCCACCTATCCGCAAGTAGGAAGCCCGGGGCTCTCGCAGGCAGCCCGATTTAAGAGACGTCAGTCTCAGTTTTCCTTTAACTTGCAATGCCAGTCGCTTACCCCCCCCCCCCATCAGCGGTGACAAAAGCGGTCCCTTGCTTACTTGTTGATCTGCCCCGTTACCCAATGGACCTTGCTCCCAAACGGCCACGAACAGAACCAGAGAGAACTGGGAGGTTTGCCTGCAATAATAAACACGACCGGGACCGAGAGGCAACCGTCACACCGAAGTGTCCCTAGACCAAAGTCGCACCCGAGTAAACGGGCGCGCAGGGCTGGGCTATAAAAGGCTGTGATCCCCGTCCTCTTCCCCGGGAGCGTGGGCCGCTGAATCCCGTGGCTACAAGAAGGGAGGGAAGCCACGAGAAGCGAGGTGCGGGCCGGAGACTGTCGCTGCCTGGCTCCGATCCCGGCGGGAAGCCCTGCCCTGGGGGCGTCAGGGGCTCAGCAGGGCTGAGTCTTTCTCTCTCCCTCCCACGGAGGGCGCCTCCTGCTCAGCCCCCAGCCGAGAAGCGGCTCCGTCCGGCGGCAGCTGCTGCCCGGCTTACCTTCTTCGCTTTGCTGCCACGCCGCTTCTCTCCCATGGAGGGCCGACGCTTACTATTTCGACCCAGCCGCTTCCGGGTTCCTCTCCTCGCGCAGCCGCGTTCCTCCCCTTCCGCCCGTTTTGCCGGCTGGGCCGAGGGGCGCCGCGCCGCGTGCGGAAAGCGCGGTGACGGCGGCGCGGCGCTTCGGCCGAGGCGTCAGCCAATCAACGTCCCCTCGTTATGGAAGGCTCCGCCCCCTCTGCTCAAGACTTCGACGTGCGCAAACCGCCCTCGGAGAATCCGACTTTCTCTTTCGTTTCCTGATGCGCCCCGGAGCTGGAGGCCAAATCTGCTGCCGGCAGGAAGAGGGGAGGGGAAATCCTGGTTCCGCCTCTGCTTGCGGGATAATAGTGGCAGCTGCCTATGTATAGGGAACAAGCGAAATTCAGAACTGTGGCCGAGCTGCTTCCCAGTTGCCAACCGCACGTTCTGCGTGCAGAACATCCCACGTTCAATTTCTGGCATCTCCGGGTGGGCGGGGTATAAATAATAAATTATTATTAAGTATTATGCTAAGGTTGGGAATGACTCGTGTCTGAAACCCTGGAGAGATGCTGTCGGTCAGACAGTCCTGAGCTAAATGGAACAGTGAATGGTTTGACTCGGTCTAAGGCACTTTATTGCAAAGAGTCGTTGGCAATAAGTTTTTGTTTTGTTTTTAAAGGACCCAAAAACTTTAAATACAGATTAAATAGGGGGAAGTGGGGATCCGGGCTGCCGTTTTGATGCTAATGACATTGTGTTGACACTGCAAAAAAGTCTGTGACTCCACAATGAGCAGGCATCCGGAAGCAGAGAGAGAGAGAATGATTCTCTGAAACATCTTTCATATCAATCAGGCACTGGACCAGAAGTTGGAATTTCCCACTTTTTAATGTCAGTTTCATTACACAGATTATGAAGGCCTGCCATGTGGGCTTACCTATTTAGGAAAGGGTATAACTTGTATTGCTTTACTCGGGTGACTGACACATTTCAGGACATTCTTTGTGCATAGATCTGCAGAGCAAGTCAAGCCGTTTGACCGATGGATTTGAGCATAGTATTGTGACCAGAGATTGTAATTAATAAACTTATTTAAATGCCTTAAGGCTTTTCTCCCTTCATACACTCTGCATGACATTAAAGGTTGCATCATAAGTCTATACATTCTAATTTGAAAGAGAAAAAACTCTTGATTCCACCCCTCCCCACACAGCTAGTTTGGTGCTGCCCTATTTTTATTATACATGTCATTCAGTGGGTTTTATGTAAGTAGAAAAAAATATTTCTCACAACTTTTTCTTCTTAATTTTTCAGAGTTCTATATCTAAACACATTCTCATGTTACAGCCAGGCTGCTGTCCAATATACAGTATAATAGAACTGAAGCTCCAGCCAAAAGAAAAGCATGAATGACAGAGGTGATTGTGGTGGGGAGGGGAAAGCAGGCAGATAAAGCCAAATACACAGGCTTCCCTTTGACAGAAGACGTCTGTTCAGATCACAGTGTACAGAGTTTAGTGACATGCCGTGCTGTTGCTTGATATGTCAAACGTGTTACCACGACTGGACTACAATTTTAATTCTGCAGTGCACTACGTGGAAGACTTCCACTATTAAGCTACCAAATGTGGGGGATTTTTTCCACTTGTTTTCCATTGGTTTGTTTTAAAGTCACTAGGTGCAAGATTCAGGTTTTTATTTATCAACCACCTATAGGATCCACAGCTTAATACAGTATTAATAAAAAACTACCTTTCCCTCCTATCCTTCATACATTTCCTCTGCCACAATTTTATTCTAGCTTGTTTGACATAGTCTTATGTCAGACTCAAATACTTGTATTAAACAGAACATTATAATTTTATTTAAAACATAATTTATTATTATATTCATTTGTGAATTGCATCCCATGAGACGTCCCAAAGTGATTTATACTATACAATTTAATATATAATTTATTTACTTTCATGTAGCTTACATTTTCAGTTTGTTAATTATTTAAATAGATTTCAGTCACTATAAAGAGGACATTGTATACCCTTTTAAAATGTGTTAGGGGATTATTGGGTTGTTGTTTTTATTTTGATTATGTATTTTGTGGTTTTATATTCTGATTTTATTCTGTTAACCGCCTTGAGACCTGTGGATATAGGGCAGTTTAATAATAATAATAATAATAATAATAATAAATAATAATAATAATAATAATAGTTGGAGGCTACCTATAACAGCATGCCAGGTAATACAAAGCTGGCAGAAGCCAGGCAGTACAATGTTTACTAGCTACTGTTAGTGCTGCAAAGGGTGAGGAAGGTAGAAGCCTCCTTTCATGAGAGACAACAACCTGCCTCTCACTGGCCACCAAAGGCATAATGTACTCCAAAGTTCCCCTTTTAGCTAGAGGAAGACACATGAGCCTAATTTCTAGACCAGCTAAGCCAGCTCATTTAACAGAAATATCGGGCACAGCGGCTCAAATTTATACTTAGAAGCTTACTTTTTTTCCTAAATGAAAGCTAAGAGTCTGGGCCCCTTTCTGGTGTTTTGCAGTCCTTTACAATTGACTTATTTGCACTCCCATAAATATGTCTCTGCCACAAAAGAATACACCTCTTGAGTCTACTGCTGCTGTCTCTCTGTCAGACTTACTTCAGCTTTCCTCTGAAATCTTCATTTTGGGCAGGTACTTGTAGACCCTCAATGACAACTGAGTAGCTAAGAACGAATGAATGTTGCCTGTGCTTTTGGGAATTTGCACATTTCACACATGACCCTTAAACACGCTTGAGGAAGGAGTAAGATCTTTTTTTGGTGGTTGACGCACACTGCCCTGGGCATTTGTTTAAGGGAGTTCAGGATCTGGGAAATCAAATGCATACCAGGATCTCAAATTGAATGCCAAAGCACCAGATTTATTAAAGTGAGGTAGGAAAGGGAAATTCAATTACACAATAAATTTGGTACAGTATATTAAACATAAATCCCCTTGTGCCTCTTACCTAATTCCTTACTGCATTCACATTAAAATGGAGAATAAATTCTCGGAGTGGGGGAGAGAGAGCTATGTTAAATGCATATGTGAAAAAAGATGGGAGCATGCCAATTTGGCATCAGACTCTGAAAAACAGAGAAGGGGTTAATCATTTACCTATCCAGTGTTCAGAGGAGATCTTGGCGGCTGTAAATTGATATTATGGTGTGGTATATTTAAATACCGCCTTTTAGCCCAAAGGCTCCCAGGCAATGAGAACCATTAATATTAAAAATACACAATAAAAGTACAGTACATAACACATCAGTCAAACAATACAAAAAGGTGATATTGTGTGTGAATGTATAGATGCCAGCACCAGGTGCCTAGGTGATTACAGCTCCTGGTGTTTGGATGCTGGTCCCTTGTTTCACAGAACGTTTGGTGTAAAACGTGTTGGCTTATTTGCCCAGCTATGTCATAACCCAAGGACTAGTGTCTGTTGATTGCAGAATTTGACAAGGAAATTCTACTTCCTGGGATTGATTCAGTTCAATCCAGATCAACTGTTTCGTTTAGTCATTTCTGTCATCCTCTGCACTGCTGCAACATATCGAAGTAGAGAGCTGGAAACTCATATCAATATGGCAAGGAGGAGGATTCCCAGCACACTCTACTGGTTTCTCCAAGTTTCTTAGTCCAGTGTCTGGAGATTAAGAACGGGCTGTCAGGTTACATGAGGTGGGCTGCTTGGGAATAGGTGTGAGATGCACTTAGGCAGGTATCATTTCATGAAAAGGGAATTTAGTGCCAGGAACTCCCCTGTGAAGGTGAGGTCATAAGTCCCAGAGCACCATTGGTCTCAGGCATGGATTGGCAGGCTACGGAAGTCGAACCCCCTGCCTGAAACCCTGGAGTGCTGCTGAATGTAGACAGTACAGAGCCAGATGAACCAACAGGTCGACCCACGATAAGGCACCTTTCTGTGTTTGCAATCATACTTTTAGCCTGCTCCCCTAATCCCACCTTCTTCGAAATACAATTCACAGAAGCTAGTGGAGCTTCTAATTCGATGTGTTTAGTACTAAAGTGCAGTTGTTACAGCATTTGTTAAATAAGCAACACCACTTTTTGCATGTAGTGCATATCCACATGACTAGCAAAATGGCAATTTCCTTTTTCATTATGCTGTATTATGCTTAAGACAATTTAAAATTAGCACTGATTCACTCTTCCTTTGTAGCGAGAAAGGAAATGCAGCTTTCCTTTAAACACTTCAGTGTGTGCAAACTGGAGAGCAAAAGCCACCAGCTGCTGCCCACTCCTTCTGGGCAGCGTGCCCTGTGTTCCTGGCAAGAAGCTGCCAAGGATATTTTGAGCAAGATACCAGCAGGATGCCTCATCTTGTAGTAAGGAAGATTTGCTCCTTTTTATCAAACTCAGTGGGAAATATAAACCTGGTCTGGTTGAAATAAAAACAAAGGGAGAGACAAGAAAAGAATCAAAGAAAAAAGAAAGTCAATATAGTAAAAATCATTTTGAGGTTGCCTGTTTGGGGAGCTTGGTGGGCCAAGAGAGAGAAATCCCCTGGTCTCAGACAAGTCATTGGGAAGGCAGCACCTTCAGAGGCAAACAGTTTTAAGCCTAAGCTTTTGAATTCCTAGAAAATTCACAAAAAAAGAAGAAGCTTTAAGCCAACCTAAACCACTATTGCGGTGTGATTCTGCCCCCAAAGGGTATCGGAGCCAGGGTTGTATCCAACAGTGTTGATCAATTGAGGGTAAGGCTTTCATTTGTCAGAGAACCAATTTTCAGTAATTTGCTTCCCCCCTGCAGTCACCCCCCTGTAAATCTGCTCCAGAGGGACTCTATAGGTCAGGTTGGGGGGTCATGGGGGAGGGAGGAAGGCTATCAACAAGAATGGTTTCCCTCCCTGTTCTGCTGATGGAAGCCTTACTGACAGCTGAGCAGCACAACTGGATACAATCCAAAATAGCTTTTGTTTTTGTTGATAATTATCTGAAGGTTATCCCATGTGGTCAGCTTATTAAAGATTTTTTTTTTCTTGTTTTCAGCAAACACGTCATATTTCCAATTTTTACTCAACACATCTTCCTAATAGATGGCACACAAAGCAAGGCCTTGGGGTGGTAGTGAGAGTTGATGACAAATGCAATTGGCAATAAATGCTTTTTTCCTTGCATCCCTCGTTATTCTCCCAATCCAGCAAGAGTGATGTATGCATGGATCTAGATTCCCACTTTTGCAGTTGATCCCACTTATTCTGAAGGATGCTCTGGAAGTGATTTTTTTTTTATTACATATTGTTGTTGTTGTTCAAGACTAAGACTATGTTCGTTTTGCTGAATTAAGCAGACTGTAACTTTAATCATCCCCTTCATGAAGCACTGCCTTGTCGTGGCGAAGGCGCTTGAATAACTCAGAGAAGCTATAAGCTATGCCATGCAGGGCCACCCAAGACGGACAAGTCATAGCCGAGAGTTTAGACTAAATGTGATCCACCTGGAGAAGGAACTGGCAAACCACTCCAGTATTTTGCCAAGAAAACTCAGTGGACATAAAAAAAGGAGAAGCTGTGAGAAGAAAGTGAGCGTTTCCAAGGCATGCTCTGGTTCATGGAGTCACAGAGAGTCGAACACAACTAAGACGACTAAACAAACAACAATTATAATGCAGATAATTTATTGAACTGTATTTAAGATAAGCAAGTATTGTGCAATAGAGCCTTAGTTTTTTTGGGAGGAGGGCAGGGGCAGCTAGCCAGGGTTTTTGCCCTGGGTGAAGCCTCCAGAGTGGCGCCATTGAGGCTCTGAGCCTCTGCATGTGTGTACACAAATACATGTGTGTGTGTGGTGGTGGTGCCAAACTGGATCTTTTACCTGGGCGAAATAAAGCCTAGTTTCTCCCCTGCTGTGCAGAGCTGTGCCTTTTAGGACCATATACTAAGCCAGACCGTTGCACCTCCCGTATACTTCAGTTGGGCTTGCAATGTTACTTTTTCTACAGTCTATAATAACCTCTTGCAATCAGCTGTGGGGTTATTAGCATTGTATTTTTTCCCTAGCCCTTAAGATTTTTTTTTTTTAAAGTACAGCCATTTAAATATTGAAGAGATGGAAGTTGGGAAATTTTGGTTTTAGACTAGCTTGGATGGCTACATCAATCCAATAAGAAAATGTTTGTTTAAAAAGTCTAATAGAAACCTTAATGACTGCTACCGAAAGCAATTTACTAGGAAAAAATGGTAAGCTATTATTTGGTGCAATGAGGCTTTTGAGCAATTTTCTGAAAATGTTTCCCTTTCACTACTCAAACAATCTTAGGAGCTTCAATTAATTATTTAACAGCACCCAAAATAACAGTGTTCTCATTAAAATTGTAACTAGACTTTAACACTTTCTAGTTGATGCTGGTGTAAACCTGTGCCAGATGTTGAGCCCTGGGGAGGGGGGGAGGGGAGCAAGCTGGGCCAGGGCATGCTGGGCTTATATCCTATGGGTGCTGCCATGGGATTGGCCAGGAGATCTGCTGGATCCCCAAGATCCTATTTGGAACATCCTGGGTGGGGCTGCCATCCAAGTTTGGGCCCAATTGCTGAGGATCGATCCCTTCCCATTTTCTTCTGGGGTGGTTTTTTTTACTGGAGCAACTCCCACAGGGTTCCTAGGGTCACAAAAGAATGTGCAGCCCCCATAGTCTTCTGTGTAGAGGTAATATTGTAGTCTCTCTCTTATCCTCCTATTTAAACTCACTTTACCCAGTCTGGTGTTCTCCAGAGGTTGCTGAAATACAACTTGCATCACCCCTGACCATTGGACCATACTAGCTTGGGGGGTTAGATTGGACACAGTGCCCAGATCTGTCAGCCTCTTATGTGAAGTGATGGCAGTATCACTCCACAAGAGCAGGGTTCTGTCTTCTATCTGCCCAATGAATGGATTAAAGCCCCCCAATGGGCTGTTCTGGGGATGCAGAAATACTTGAGTTGCTTCCATCAGACAATGACACCAGGGCCAGTTTGCTTCTGTTTGCTGCGCTATTTCAAGGTTAAGTGATAATAATAATAATAATAATAATAATAATAATAATAATAATAATAATAATAATTTATTATTTATACCCCGCCCCCAGCCACTCTGGGCGGCTTCCAATCAAGTGTTAAAAACAATACAGCATTAAATATTAAAAACTTCCCTAAACAGGGCTGCCTTCAAATGTCTTCTAAAAAGAAGATAGCTGCTTATTTCCTTCACATCTGAAAGGGAGGGACAACCAAGTCTTATAATGCCTTAAAGACCAACAAATTTGTTATGGCATAAGTCTTTGTGGACAGAGGCAACTTTGTCAGATAAATACCATAATATATGGGATGCTAATCACAGAAAAGTCATTAATGCAACCGGTTATGTATTTCTCAAAAAAATAATAAAAAATATGCCTTTCATAAGAAAAAGGAAACAAGTCAATGTCCAGAACAGCTCAGCCCTTTTCTTTTGGCAGAGGCAAACTAATTTACCCCACCCTAGTTTTATGTCCCTTTGAGGTTGTGTGGGTTTTTTGTGGGGGTTTTTTGGCAGAACCTGACAGACATACTTGACTCGTCATTGATCTCCACAGCTCTCTCTTTTGTGATGAGTGTATCAAGCAATTGAAACAAAACTCCTCTCTGCAGATGCTACTGTTAACGGAAATTGTGAGAAGAATCCTAAATCAGTGTTATTATGTGGGGACAATGCAACTTCCTCAGAAAATATCCAATATCTCTATTGCCCATGATTATGAAGCTATCATACTGTTCGTGGCAACAACAGCAGTACACCATACTGGGTTGCTATCATTTAGAATCAACTGTCATTCTTCCCTAGTGATCTTGTTCCTGTGGCTTTTAATACCTCTTTTCAAAATGACAGGAAGGATCTAAGTGGTCTTTGGGCTCTTGGGAGAACTAAACATATTGTGTCTCCCCCCAAAAAGGTATTGTTGCTGTGTAACATTTGCAAGTCTAATTTGCTTCTGTAGTTATTCTTTATTTGAGTACTAGTTAAGGAAATGGGTCTGAAGTCCCCTTTTATCAGCTATACCTTAAGTAGAAATATATTTAAAGTTTTATTGCGAGTTTGTAATTAGATTGCAAAAGTTGTCATTAATGATGATGATAGTAACAATAGTAACAACAACAAATCTCTTGTTCCCCACGTGGGTGGTGCTACAGGTTAAACCACAGAACCTAGGGCTTGCCAATCAGAAGGTCGTCGGTTCAAATCCCCGCGACGGGGTGAGCTCCCGTTGCTCAGTCCCTGCTCCTGCCAACCTAGCAGTTCAAAAGCACGTCAAAGTGCAAGTAGATAAATAGACTGCCAACTGGTTAATAATAGCAGCACCAAAATGATCCTGCCCCTGAAATGAAGAAAGTTTTTGGTAAAGCAGGAGTGGTTGTGTGTATTGGAACGAACTTTGAACTCTGTTCAGTTCTAGCACATAAAACCAATTCCTGGTCTTGGAATTCTTTAATTCTAAGTGTATAACTAAATATGTGGTTCCAGCTGATACATCTCAGGGTTATAATAAAAACAACAAGTAGATCCTGAAAGTCCAAAGTGTGCCTATCCCTGGTGTGGGGAATAGCATGTGTTTGCCAGCCCTTGGGACATGAAGTTTCATTAGTGCAACAGGGAACATGGTGTCTTTCTTCAAATGAGGCATGGGTCAATTTGAATATTAGGGTAGCATAGCTGTTAAAAGAGCAAGGACAACACCTGCTTTTTGACAACAAACCATTAGGTAGATTTAACCACTATTCTTTCAGCCCCTCTCCTCTAAAATAAGGGGCCAATAATGCAGGCTTCCCCTGTAAGGATTAGTGTCCTTGTGGCATTTTAAAGGCTAACACATTTATTATTGTGTAAGCCTATGAAAGCTTAAGCCATAATGCATTTAGTTTTTAGGTGCCACATTTTGTGTGTATGTACTACAGCTAGGGATGGATGAATCTCAATTTTGGTTTCTCCTTCTTCCAGTCGTAAAGGCATTTGCCCACATTTCCGCTTCGGTTTGTGTGTTTGTTTGTATGCATGTATAAAATTTGTCAGCATTTTAGAATGAACTTCTAATAAGCAGATTTCTGCCAGCATTTCCCCTAATATAATGCACTTTATATGTTGTTTTCACTAATTTATGCATTTTTATTAACACTTCCCTCCCTAATGTATGCATTTTTATACACATTATTTGGTTGGAAAGCCAGCATTACAAAATTCAGGGAAGTGCAATTTTCACAGGCCAGCTGTGTTTCGGTTAGCATATTGTTTTAGGGCATGCAAATTAGGTAGTTCCTCCTTAAAATCTAACCAGAGCCCTCTGAAAACCAAGGTAATATATGCAAAGTACATTGAAAGCTCAAAAAGTGCTATAGGACTGCTAAATATTCTTCTTATAGCTGCATGTAAGCGCAGAGGGTGCGTGCACGCAATATACATGAGCTGCTGAGCTACACTGAGCTCATTTGCCTTACGAGGCTGCGTCCATCAACTAATACAACCAGATTTTCCTCTCTTTACTGCTACAAACAACGCCGCCTCTCCTTTCTCCTTCTGAGGAAGGACCAAAGCCAAATACTTTTATAAATGACAGAGCTTAGCCAACCAATTCCCGCCACAATAATAGCTCGCAGTCATTAGCCTTGCCTCCTGTGTCCCGCTTCGCTTCACTTACATGCACTGGATATACTGCCAGCCTCCCTTATCTCAAGTGTATCGCTTGTTGCTCCTTACACAGCCCAAACAGCCTCAAAAGCACCATGGAGTCAGAAACCACCTATCTTGATTATTGCTCTTATCAGCGCTCTTGCACCTCACCAGGCAATCTCATAGTAATTCATCCAGTGAACCAAGTGGAACTTGAATATGAGCAAAACAACTAAGCCCTACTATGAGTGTGTGGAGGCACACAACTTCCCTTAGCCTAAATGGAATTTTGTCAACTAGTCACATTTATTCCTATTTAAAAAATAACTTCCCTTAGGATTAGGCAGTTTGGTATACTAGACAAAATATGGCATGGAACGTTTTTCATATAATTATGATGCATGTGCTGTGGAATTTTATGCATATATACCAGGAAGTAAGTCCAGCTATGTCCAATGAAGCACTTGATACTGTTTTTACTGGGCTGTTTTATTTCTGTTGCTAATAAACAAATGATAGAAAGCACTGTGTCCAGTTGAACAGTCTGAAATACTGTTCCTTTTTGGCATAATTTGGCTAAGTAAGGGTGCTTTCAGGTGGTCTTAATACTGCAAGCAGGTCACTGACATATTACAAAAGGCAACAGGATTTTTTAAACATCATTTAATTTGCCGTGAGAACTTTGGATTAAATGCAGATAAAGTATGGGTCGTCATTGTGGGTGCTGGAGAAAGTGTACATTCACAAGCAGCACCAACCACGCAAGAAACATCCACCTTGATGCACTCCATATCATCCTTTGGATGTTTTGTTATAACAACAACAAAAAGATAATAGTGTAGTCCATGTTTTAAAAACGGAATTCCTTGGGAAATGAGATATTTAGGATGATCTCATTATATTAACCTGGCATATTAAGTATGTTGTTAGTGTTAATAATTAATCTATATGCTGCTTACCTGCCAAAATGTGGTTTGCAAGCATAAAATCAGCTATAAAGGCCATCCATAATTAGAATAAACAAGAAAACATTAAAAACACCCATATTTAAAATAAACCGTAAAACAAACCCATTAAAAAGTATAACAATTAAAACAGCTGTCTCAGGAAGTTCAAGTTCAGGGGAATGCTTCTCTAAACAAGTGTATCTTCAAAAGCTAGCAGAAACCAATACAGATGAGGCCTTTTGTAAATGAAACTGTAACCTGATTTTGTTTGATACAATGGTTGTGGGATTTTTTAAAAAAATGAATCAGCCTTGTAAAGGCTGATTATGGAATGTGCTGTTATCATCATTGTCATCATCCTTACCACAGCCTGCTATACAAAATGTTTTGTTTCTATCCAACCATGATACTGGTGGTCTCCTTTTAAACAGTCAACAAAGGGCCTCTCTCTTGCTGCCTTCCTTTTTAGCTTTTTGTAAAAGGGTACATGAGCAGCTTTCTGAACTCTTGCAGGCAAGCCTGTGACTCCAGACACCAACACATTTGCAAGCCTTTCCACATTCATCAGTGCGCACAGAATCCTTTGTCCACCAAATAAACTTCCCATGTTATGATGGTTTTTTGTTTTGTTTTTTGTTTTAAAAAGGCCAACATAATTACTGAGTAGCACTGTTTATAATGAGCAATTTGTTTGAATAATATGACCTTGTTTTCTGTTTTTAGAACATTTTGACTAGTACTGATTTGTTTGCTAGTTGTAATCCTTTGAGTGCTTAATGGGCACAGAATTCCAATAATAGCTTGCTTGCAATTTCTATTCAATGTAATACATTGTTTCATTACTGCATGAGTCATTATTTTACTTGTATGGCATTATTTCATTCTTTCTTTGAACAAGCAGGACTGTAATAAAGTAGCTGAGAGTTCAGTCAATGTGCCCAGCTAACTGCTCTCTTCATATAACACCTCTGATGTGTCTAAATCAAAGTACACAACAGCAGAAAGTTAAGCAAAAGTTTGCTCACATGTCCATTTCCCTTTTTCTTATCCTTTGAATCCTATGGAAATATTGTGTTTTTAATATTCATTATGGTGCCGCCCAGAGTGGCTGAGGAAACTCAGCCAGGTGGGCGGGGTATAAATAAATAAATAATAATAATAATAATAATATGTAGGATGGGCCTTGCGGATTTCATTAAACTCTCACTCGCTTTTCTCTGTAAGATTTGAGCCTGGACAAGGTGTTTTAAATACCCTCCGAGTCTTTATTTCACTATACATGGGAAAGTTTGGTTGCTGCAATGTGAGCGTGGAGCAAATCAGAATGTGTATCCTGGTCAGGGCACATTTTATATTTGCTTTACAAACTAGCACTGTTTACACCACTACATAAGGAATCCTGAAAGCAAGGAGGCATTAGAGAGCTTTGTAGAGCTGTGTTTTGCCTAAATGTGTTTGCTGCCATCAAGTGTGGAAAAGGATGCTGTCCGGTTTCCAGTGCTGAAGTGAGATTCAGAGTTCTTCTAGAGAATCCAGACTGTCACTATTTTAAAGTGGGATTCAATCCCATGCCCCAGTGCCCATAAGCTACTGGGACAAATTCAAGGTTCTTTTATTAATTTGCAATGCCCTCAACAGTTTGGGTCCAGGATACATGCAAGACTGCCCAATCCCCTAATTACTGAGGTCTTTGCAGAAGTCACTGTTAGTGTTCCGCCATGGTTTGGATGCATGGCTTGTATCCACCAGGAGTCATGTGTTTAGTACAGTACTGTGAGCCTAATTTTATGGAACTTCCAGTTAAGGTCAGACAGGTCCCTGTTGAACTTCCAGCACCTGATGAAGAGTATATATATTTCCAACAGACATTTTTTTGTATTGCGATTCTATAGTTTTTTTACCTGCATTGCATTACGTGTGCATTGCTTAGAGAGGATAGTAATTGTGTGACCTATAAATTGTCAAAATAAATAAACATACCAGCAAATTCAGGTTGCACAATTACAATTTATTAGGAGGCCTTGCACAACAACCCCCCCCCACCAAAAAAAGATTCGAATTTTTGCAATAAGGAAAGTGACAGGGAAATGATGTGCAGAGAACAGATTTTCTCACCTCACTGCCCTCCTCCACACATTCAAAAGCCTCTGCTTGGTCGTGTGAACAGAATTACTGATTTGGACAAAAACCACTCTAAGCCTTATACGTGAACACAGCCACTGATCGCTTCTCTGCAGGTTGTGTTTTTATGGGAAATGTGTCAGTTACCTCCGGCTGTTTCTGTGCTGAGAAGACACAATCATGTGCATTACAAGTTTCAAAACAGCAGGAGCATATAGTATGAGAACAAACTCTTGCAATACTGGCATATGTTTCCTGGGTGGCATAGGCCTACAATGGGACTATAGCCTGGGGAGAATCTCATGCAAGTTGAATGAAGACTCTGGGATACCGATAGTACCAAATTTCAAACCAGAGTTTTTTTCCAAATCTAAGCATGTCTGATTAAAGGGATTCTTCAGATATTCGTATTTCAAATCTTCATTTTGACCTATTAATGTACCGTATTTATGTGGGCTTTCTTTTTTTCAAGTTTACATTTGAGTTTGTATCTAACTAAGGTCCCAACTGTACTATGCATTGAAAGCAGCAACATAACCACTTTAACAGGCATAGTTTTCCCCAAAGAATCATGAGAACTGTAATTTGTTAAGGGTGCTGAGAGTTGAAAGGAGACCCCTATTCCCCTCAGACAGCTACCATTCCCAGAGTTCCCTGGCAAGAGGGAATGATAAACCACTCTGGAAATTGTAGCTCAATGAAGGGAACAATGGTCTCCCAACAACATTTAGCATCCTTAACAAACTAAAATAGTCCCCAGGATTATTATTATTATTATTTTGGCAGGGGAGAAGCCATAACTGTTTAAAGTAGTATGCTATTGGTTTAAGTATATAGCACAGATGGGCCCTATCTTATACCCAGAGTAGGCTCATTGAAATAAATGAACATGACTCATGTGCGTCCAGTCATTGGAGTCTTCAGTAGCCTATTCCCAGCCACAAACACATTGTGCTAATGACTGAGGCATAAATCCCCATCACTGCATCTCTGGAGCAAGAAAAAGGTCCAGCTGTTAAATTTTTACCTGTATGCATCAGGAAAGAGCACAAAACATGCAAAAGAAAAAGCACCCCGAGTTTGAGCATCCTGATATAAATACTAAGATATTACAGCAAGGAAATAATAAAATACATTTTGGTGCTTCCCTTATCTGCTTTATGCCACATCAATAGAAAGGCAGATTTATTATAGCATATGAATGTAGATTTCTTCAGGACAGGTATGTTTTGGGTTGTTTTTTTTAAACCCTCCTATTGTTCAGATACATGAAATGCACACTGTCTGTGCACAAACATAAAACAGATATATTGCAACACTTGAATATTGTTTATTTTAAACCCTCCGTACGTGTTTTATGTTGGAAATGAGAGCTCTTTCAATAAGGAGGCATATTTTTCTTCTTTGCTTTGAAAGAAAAACATGCACTTGGATTACACTGTGGGGCAAGGTGGAATAAATAAACTCGCATGCCATTGTTCTAAAGAGGGAAAACGCTGTTTTGTAAAAAGGAATTACAGCTTCTGCACACAGGTATGCACATCCTTCCCTACGAAATCCAGATGCATTTCTATAAAGATGGATTTAGAAGGGTCTCAGGGCACCTGATGCAGACACTTTGCTGAAGCTACACAGGTGGCAATGAATGTCAGTAGCCTCTGGCCATGAAGGCTATGTTCTGCCTCCACTGTTGGAGGTAATTACCGGGAACCAGAAGTGGAGAAGCACTGTTGCACTCAGCTCCTGCTTGCAAGCTTCTCATAGACATCAGGTTGGCCATTGTGAGAACAGGATGATGAACTAGATGGGCCTTCCGTCTGATCCATTAGGGCTACTCTTAGGTTAGGAATGAAGGAACATAGGAAGTTGCCCGGTCAGATCATTGATCCATCTAGTACACTGACTGGTGGAAGCTCTCCAGAGTTTCAGCAGGTAGGCTTGTCTCCTAGCCCTACCTGAATATGCCATGGATTGAACCTGGGACCTTTTGCATGAAAAACCATGACCCCCAAATGTTCAGGCCTGGGTCTTGTGAGTGCTTTGATAAGATAGCACCTGTCAGTACACAGATTTGGATTTCATCATTGTGGTAGAAAGGTGGGGATATAAACCAGAAACTCTCTGGGCTAATATTGTATTCCCTGGTGGCATCAGTGCTCAGTGGCAAAGGAGTAGAAGACAGTTGCTCTCTGCTTAATCCCCTGCTGCCAAGTCCCCACAGAGACAAGGGAATTGCCAAAGAGACCTCTTCAATGATACGGAAACAAATTTCCTGATGGATGGGATATCCAGAAGAGCACAACTCTTACTCATGGTCTTTTTGGTCCTTAGGTAACAATGGCATGGTGACAACAGAGAGGAATATGAGAAGCAGCAGCAGTAGGCGTCCCTCCCATGCATTTATCTCTAGCACAGGAGAACAAGGAAGCAAAAATGGGGTGCACAAGTTTATCTTGCTCAACTCTTCCTCCAAAGCAAGCCGTGAAAATCTTAATTTTAAAACAATTTCTGTTTAGTGTTCTGTCACCTGTCTTTTGGAATGAAAAACAAACATCTGGCTGCTATTGCAAATGAAGGTGATTAAAGCTGCAGTCCTATCCCACTTACTTGAAAAAAGTCAGCTTTTATGTCACCTAGCAAAATGAAACTTTTGCATGAATTGAACTATTGACCCCCCCCCAATGTTATTTGTGAGTTGCCAGTTTTTGCCTGTAACTACCCATTTTGGGCCTGAATGCCCATTAAAAATGTTATTGGGATGAAATGCAGTTACTCTTTACTCATTGTTCTTCAGACCTAAAATAATTGTAAAGAAAATTATGGCAAACAAGTGGATTAGGCTTAGGAGAAGGATTTCTCCTTAACTACCATTTCCCACCATTGGCTCTAAACAGTGAGCTAAAACTAATAACAATTTTGCAGTGTTTCACTCAGCAAACAATGACTCATTTAACAACTTGTTCTTACTTATGCATTTGCACTGAAATAAAACACTTTAGAAAACCTCCAGATCTCTACAATACAATCCTCTTGAACACACATTAGTTCTGCTGATGTTAGTAGCTTCAGGAATGGAAGGGGGGGGGGGGAATCTGGTTAAGTTAAGGACACACTCAACTTTTTAGAAGGGATGTTCTCTGTATAGGGTGACTGGCAGTAATGCCAGCTCACCAGAAAAACAACAACAATGTTGAATAAAATAGGTTCATGTTCTGCAATTTTGTGATTTTTTTTTGTTTATTATTTGTAACTCATGAAATTTCTGTTAAACTGGATGCATTTTAATTAAGTCCTGCATACTTCTACTCGGTTTACAAATTAATAGCCACTTTTTAAACAGGATCTCATGCCTAGAAGTTTTTAAAATAAAAATCTAAGTAAGCTTTGTGTCTGTGGGGGTAAAAAACAACAACAATGGCCTGCAAAGTCTATTTTGTCTCATCTTTTATTTTCTTGTTAGATGAATACACAACTTTTGTGCTGGGCTCCACCCCTAGATCCAAACCTGCTAGAATCTGTACCATGTGGAAAGATGATCACTATGTTGAGCAGATGCAATGGACAGCAGAGATTTGGTACTTTTCCTTTTCTGTTGTGGACCGAATTTTGGCAGAGGGAGGTTGCAGTGAAAAGAAAATGTACCTGCTAGAATTATTTATTCTATAGGAACCATAAAGGAACATCTGGTTTATCTTCATAACTTATCCTTGTGCTTAAAAAGCATCATTTAGGACAGGGGTCAGCAACCTTTTTCAGCTGTGGGCCAGTCCACCGTCCATCAGACCATGTGGTGGGCCGGACTACATTTTGAAAAAAATATATGAACGAATTCCTATGCCCCACAAATAAGCCCGAGATGCATTTTAAATAAAAGGACACATTCTACTCAGGTAAAAACACCAGGCAGGCCTCACAAATAACCCAGAGATGCATTTTAAATAAAAGGACACATTCTACTCATGCAAAAAAGTTAAAGAGACCCCTGACCATTAGGTCCAGTCGTGGCCGACTCTGGGGTTGTGGCACTCATCTTGCTTTATTGGCCGAGGGAGCTGGCGTACAGCTTCCGGGTCATGTGGCCAGCATGACTAAGTTGCTTCTGGTGAACCAGAGCAGCGCATGGAAACGCTGTTTACCTTCCCGCCGGAGTGGTACCTATTTATCTACTTGCACTTTGACGTGCTTTTGAACTGCTAGGTTGGCAGGAGCAGTGACGAGCAACGGGAGCTCACCCCGTTGTGAGGATTCGAACCACTGACCTTCTGATCTGTGGTTTAACCCACAGCGCCACCTGCGTCCCATGTAAAAACACGCTGATTCTCGGACTGTCCATGGGCCAGATTGAGAAGGTGATTGGGCCATATCCGGCCTCCGGGCCTTAGGTTGCTTACTCCTGATTTGGATTTTGGAGATCACATTTCAACATCTTTTTTGCTCTGAATTGAAAATGGATAGCTGTTTGTCTTGATCAGAACCAGAAAACCTGAGCCCTCACACCCTCATACTGCTGGAGCACAACTGATCTCCTGACCAATAGCTATGCTGGCTGAGGCTGGTGGAGCTGCAGTCCAACAACAGATTCCCCATCCATGATATAGAGCTACACAATCTACTTTTGAATTCACAAGTGTAGAATTGCACTGCTATTCTACATGTTTACTTTTTATGCTAATGGTTTATAAATAGCTGTGATGCTCTTGTGGCATAGTGGCTAAATATGAGGACGAGAAGCTTCAGGTTCAACTTATTGTTTATTGAAGGATAGTATTTTAGATCCTTACATCCACTGTACTCACTGATAGCAAGGTGGAAAGATAACCTTTTCTAGTTTTTCTCTAGAGACTCCACTATTAATAGATTTGAAGATAAACTAGGGAGCTAATTCACAATTTTGCCTAATTAGCCACATCCCAGGCTCTTTCAGGAAACATCATGGTGAGGCAAAAAGCACTGTAGTATATAGACCTCGCATACATACTGCTTACATAAAAGATTTGGAATGTAATTTTCTGTGCAGTTCAGCTGCTTAAAACCATTGAAGGGCTTGTGTTGATTAAAACAATCAAACTGTGAGTAGCATTGCAACCTAGGAAGGCAGTGCAGAATGTGGTGGAAGTTCCTGGTAGAAATCTGAATTTTACCATCAATTAAAGGAGTGGCCACTTTCTCTCAACCTCCCAACCCTGCTGATGTCAATTCATGATAATAATAATAATGCCTTTGCCTTATACGGTCATTGCAAAAAGGATTCTGGTAACATATATGAAGTACAGTGGTACTTCAGTTTAAGAACAGCCGTTTACAAACTATTCAGTTTACGAACTCCGCACAACCAGAAGTAGTGTCCCGGTTTGCGAACTTAACCTCGGTCTAAAAATGGAATCCGAATGGTGGAAGGGCACCGGAAGTGGGAGGCCTCATTAGGGAAAGAGCGCCTCGGATTAAGAATGGTTTCGGTTTAAGAACAAACTTCCGGAGGTACCACTGTACTTTAAGCATGGGGGGGGGGGAGACACACACACTATGTAATACTCAGTACAAATACTATTATTAGTTCTATGCCAGTAAATGATTAGATCAATATCCTTGGCATTTCTATACAGCAAATTAGATTTGTTAAATTCAAATTAGGTTTTGGCCAAAGAATCAAACATATTGATCTACAACATTCACTGGCCAGGACACACTGAATATATTTCCCTATAAGTCTCAATCTAGATTTTAATTTGGGTTTTCCTGGCAGCTAAGTGATATTCAGGAGCTGTTAAGCTCCAGAAATAAAGACCTTTTGACGCTAGCATTGTTAAATGTGCCAGCTACTCTGGTTGGGCATTTTAAGAGAGTGCCAATGAGTGGTCGACCCTGACCATGTGGTACTTTGGTGACTGAATCAGTGGCACATGCAGGAACATATGACACTGAATCAGACCATTTGTCTACCTAGCTCAGTACTGTCTACCCTAATTGACCATAGCTCTTCAGGGTTTCAGACAGGAGTCCTTCCCAGACTAACACAGAGATGCCAGGAATTGAACCTGGAATCTTCTGCATGCAAAGCAGATTCTGTACTACTGAGCTGTAGCACCTCCTAAATGACGTGTGTATTGTTACGAAGGTTGTGCGCACACACCCCAATTTCTGCTGAGTGGTAGCACAATTCCAGGGAGTTCCAGGCACTTAGCCAGGGTTGTGTTTCATTGGGAATCACCCCATCTGTCTATTCGTTTCCTATACCAGACCTCTGGTTTTTTGGGTTTTTTTTTTAAAAAAAAGAACAGCATTTTCCTGTGCCACACCACTCCCACATTGCCCTGGCAACCTCCCTCTCAGTTACTGGTAGGGTCTTTTGTCTTTCAGGTTGCTTTTGTGATGGGTTAATGGCAGGGCCACGATCTCCTTCTGCCCCTTTGTCTGGCAGAAAAAACAAACTCAGCCTGTCAGCTCACCTTCATTATCAAAGTTCTGTGTAAAACCCCAGTGCCCAAGAATCTAGAGGGTGGGGGAACCTGACACTCAGGGCTCTGGGCAATCCCTGTTCCTCACTAACCCATAATAGTACATTTGCTTTCATGTTACACACAATGGGCTAGTTATATCTTCCTTGTAATTCTTCAGAGAAGTCATTTTTCAGCATTTGACCACCCTTCAATATCAAATATTCTCATTGTGACTCATCTAAAATGATGATAATGCCACAGAACAAATGGTATCTTCCATTTAATCTGTCTTCCACCCCCTTCACTGTACCTGTATGGATTTGAATCCCTCTTCCCCACTCTGCATGACTCCTACTTTTTTTTGAAAAAGGGCTCACACACAAATCTTACACTTAACATTATATAGTGTTTGGCACTTCAGGCTATTAGGAATGGAAGTTTCTAGAATTCTTTAGTGAAGAAGGCCAGCTCTCAGACTCTGCTGCAGTCGAGTGGAAAGGAAAACAGAGTTAAGTGTAAACAGAGCCTGCTATTGTTTGCTATGGGTGTGTTGACAGAAACTAGTCATATTGGAATTAGTGCAAAGTAATGAAGCGTGTGTTAGTGGGCTGCCTGTCACAATTGTAGACAGTGCGGCATGTGAAATTATTCAAAATATATCTCAACATCCTATGAATAAATATGATGTGGCAGCAGATATCAGAGATTGTGTCAGTTAGGAGCGACTTTTTGTTTAGACTAGAGTTAAAATGGGAAGGGGCTATAGATACACTTTGCCCTTTATGATACCCCAAAATAATCAAACAGCCTTTATTTTTTTGTATGCACTCTACCTCTCAGTCAAAACACTATGCAGAAGGCAACATTATTATTATTATTATTTCTATACCATCCTTCATCTGAAGATAACAGGGCAGTTTGCAATATGAAAATACATAATATAGTAACATACAAAAACAACAACCCTGCAACAGTTTGATTGTTTAATTAGCCAAAGGCCTGGGAGAAGAGGAATGTTTTTGCCTGGTGCCCAAAGATATGTAACGAAGGAACCAGGCAAGTCTCCCTCAGAAAGCATTCCACAAGTGGGGACCCACTGACAAAAAGGACCATACTTATGTTGCCACCCTCTGGACCTCTCTCGAAGGAGACACATGAAGAAGGACCTCAGATGATGATTACAGGGTCCAAGTCTGTTCATGTGGAGAGAGGCCATCCTCAAGATATTGAGGTTCCAAGCAGTCTTATGCCTTGTAGGTCAAAACCAGCATTTTGAATTGGGCCTGGAAAATAATTGGCAGCCAGAGGAGTTGGGCCAGGATCATACCCAGTGAGCAACCTGGCCACTGAATTCTGCATCAGCTGAAGTTTCCAAATCATCTTCAGAGGCAGACCCACATATAACATGTTACAGCAATCTAACCCAGAGGTTACCAGAGCATAGACAAAAGTAGTTAGATTTCCTTTGTCCAGATAGGGGTGAAGCTGGGCCACCAGCCAAAGCTAATGGAGGGCACCCCGCATCACTGTGCCTTTCATACTTTTCATTCTTTACTAATTTAGAGATGTTCTACAGCTTTTTCATCTGCTCTATTTACCCTCCAGGTCAAAGACAGCTCTTCACAGGATCAATATTCTTGTAGTTAAACACTAGGCAGAACATTTGTGGAGTCCCAGTAAGAGGGAATTTTACTCCACCACAAGATCTCAGCTATACTTAGAGATAACAGCATTTTATGGATAGCAAACCTAAGCAGGATGCTATTTTCATATCTTTAAAACTGTTGCACAGCTTCCCCTGAGAATGGACTAGCATGCCCAAAATGCATTAGGAATCTGCTTGGCATTAAATCATTTCTACACTTTACCAGTTTTCACCTTTGCATCTTTTCGGGAAAACTGAGACTTCCTTTATCTCACTCATCACAGCAAGCCCTTTGGGAGGCCATTTTATACAATTTCTATGAACAGAGAACTGAAGCTGACTGGTACAAGACCACCAACTGAATCCATTATTACTGCTTTAGGTAATACATGTAGGCATTGCAGTTTCACCTCTGCCTAACCGGCCCAGAGTGGCTTGAAGGGTTCTTAACAGAGCCAATTTCTGCCACTCTGTTAATCCAAATAGTACTGTACTATCCTTTGTAGTCAATATTGATTCTGCTGCAACCCTTGGGTGATGACCTAATGCTTTAGCCTCCTTGGAGAACCAGAAGCACTTTATTGCTTAGCAAAACATGATTTTGGTTCTGGCCAGGAACCCCTCTAGGCCAGAAGCAGACAACCAGCAGCTGTCATTTGGCCTACCACAAAGCGCAGCAGCTAGATAGCCTCCATAGTGACACCCTAAGCACCTCACTCTGTGATTGGGTTGCAACAACCCAGTTCTGCTCTTCCTGACTCTTCTGTAAAGGTACAGCAGGCAGTGGTGAATAGGTGGGGGACAGTGACAGAGACAAGTACCAGAAATGTGAGAGAAACAAATAGAATGAATGCCAACAGATGATGCATGAATGGGATGCACACTGGTGCGATTGTGTGAATGGGTGGGAAAGAGAATGGATGGTGAAGGGAGGAAAGAAGAAAAGATAGAGAGAAAATGTTCTTGCCCACTTTTGGCTTTAACCTGCTCTCTGCCAGCTCTGGGTTCTGAACACTTTTCCCTGACGAAATGCAATCTTCAGCTTCAGAATGTTTGCCCATCTCTCCTGCATGTTTGCCCATAATGAATCAGGGAGAGCTGAAGTGGTATAGTCTGCTGCTCTGTCATCTCAGGTAGTCTCTCTACCATATTACTTTACCATCTCGTGAATTTGCCAGCTTATTTTGTTGCACTTTGAGCTCACAAGGAGGACCTCTAGTGAGGCAAAGCAAGAGGAAAGGAGACGTAATACAAAGAGGGAGAACTTTGTGTGAACATCCTGGCCTCAGAATACACACAGGAACTTTGCTAACACTGCTTTTCCTCTTCTCTCACAAACACCTATGATATATCCAACTCCCATTAGATGTGCAGCTCTTACCTGCTGTTGTGGCTCATTGGTTGGGTAACTGCTTTCATTTGCCTCTGTTGCAATGTTTTTGAGCAGGCATTCCAAAGCTGGATGGAACCGGATTCCACCCTGGTGGGGATGAATTCCTGTCTGGCTTCCCAACTCTGTGCCCTGTGCCAGAAATAGGGCACCTGTGGCCCTCTAGACATAGCTGGACTCCAACTCCCAAAAGCCCCAACAAGCACAGCCAATAAACAGGAAGAAGGGGAACTGTATTCTAGCAGTTCTTTAGCAGCAGCTGCAACTGCAGCCTAATCATTAGCCGCACCTGTGCTACCAGATGCTGCTCTGCTTGCAAGGCCCAGGCTTGTCCACTGACTTCCTACAGCAACCACCTGAAGAAATTTCTGCTTTTTCTCCTCCTCCTCTGAAGATGAGAAATCAGAGTCCAGGTTCACAACATAAAGTTCTCATCCTTGATTTACACAGTGAGTCATGATGCTGTTGTTATTGTGTGTCTGGACTGGTTGCATGTCCTGGTCTCTCCCTTTCACTAGTCAAAGAGTCCTTTTATTCCTCAGTGGGTCTTGCAACCATGACCAGGAGAGCTATGTATTCATTGTGTGGGACTCCTGCCCAGGTAGCTGTATGGATGCTGTGTTGTGTGTGCTCTCCTTCCTCCCTCCCCCCTATTGTGTGTTGTGATTCAAAATGGTGGTTATGAATAGCACAAGGAGATCCAAATTTCTACCTGTAGGGTTGCCTGGAGACCGGGCAGTAGTGGGGCCATTGTTGCCTGTGCTACTGAGGTTTATGGTGCAGGGGTGCTTTGGGATTTTAAGGGGTATGTTTAGGGGGCGATATAAAGAGGTCTGGTGGAAGTGTGTCCTCACTGTTGTCAGTCCATGGGGGGGGCATTTGGGCATTGTTGCTACAAAAGTCCCTGATCAGTAGGCTTTGGCTGTGCTTCAATGGGCACATACCCTCCCTGCTGACAGAGTGGCCTCTCTGCTGACAGAGTGGATTCATCCTTCCTCTACCCACCTCCCCATATAATCAAAGTATAGTATTGATCTTCCTGCTCTGTTTTGCTTTCGTTATGGACTTGCAGTCAGGAAGACTTTGCATGGGTACACATGTGAGTACAAATGTGGCGCCTGAAAGGAATAAAAGTGTTAAATCTTTTGACAACTGCAGAGGCTATCCAGCAGACCTGTACTGCTTATGTAGACAGTTGGCTACAATCTGTATTTGGCTGGCTTATTAATAAACCTGAAATTTGAATATGTAGACTGTCTGACAGGTTTCCTGGGTACTGCTTTGACTGGCAGATTTATTCTAGACAGATGACTGCTATACCTTTTTGGTAGATATTATCCTATTTTGCTCACAATGTGATGCTGATAGAGTTCCTTAGATCAGTTTTCACCCTGGATATGATGTTCTTCTGCAGATGTGCTTACATTTGTAATGATTCAGACTGATGGTGGTGGGGTTTTTTCTAAACAATAGCATGCAAGAAAAATTAAATATGTGACAGGAGGGAGGGAAAACCTGGCCCTGGGCGTACCAAGCTAATAGCAAAAATTACACTTTTCAGCCTCAATTAATGTTTTTAGCTCCCTTAGTTCACATATGTGTTTGAAAGATATATTCTGCAGTGGTAAACACTGCCAAAGAACACACAAAACAATAGGAGAATGTTAGCAATTCAGTGCCATGTTTGGGTGGTGTGCAGTAAAAGGTGGGGGTGGAATTGAGATGTTACAGTGATAGCTGCCCTTACTCTGTGAACTTATCCTCCTACAGAAGAAATATTGAGCAAATGTAGGTGGGTGTAATGTAATTAAATGCAATTGAGGTTCAAAAAGGCTGAGTGAAATCTGTACAGTCACATTAATCAGGCAATGACTAACTCTCTAGTATCTGAGTTTTGCAATCAGTGGTGTGCACCTGTAATCTGGTTTGTGGAAATCAGGAAGGTAGCTATGAAGTTAATTTTAGCTGCACCTAATAAAGGACTGTATGTAACACTGAAGAGCATCAGGCATATGCAGTGTTTTCAGGTAAACTATTTTGTAGCCTGGTGTTCTGTGCAGAGATGCTTTGAGGATGGTTCCTCTCAAGGCATGCCAACTGTAAGGAGCGGAGATAACGTCACCCTCCTCAATATTCCTTAGCAGGGGGCTCAGCCTCCCCCCCCCCCATCTTAAGGAGAGGGAGGAGGCGGAATCGCTGAGCCGAGTGCAGCACAGCACAGCAGGCTCCTCCTGAGTGCGAGAAAGGAAGAGCTGTGGCCACTGAGGTTGTGCATGCTGGGCAAGGTCTGCTCCCGATGCCTTGCATGTGCTGTTATGCACTGCTGCATCCTCAATCTTTGGCCCAAGGTGGTGCCTCTGTTCCCCTCTCCTAAAGAGACTTGTGACTTAACCGCAGGCTCACAGTGCAGCATTTTCCCCCCATTAGGGTATGTATCAGTGTTTATCTTCATGCCTTTGTGGAGCAGCACAAGGGTTCCTCACATAGGCCTCATAGACACTTGTCAGGAAGGAAGGTGGAAAGACGAGTCTGACCTTGTGATGATCACATCCTGCATCAAGCAGCTTCTCCCAACTTAGTGCCTTCTGGGTGTTATTGAACTACAGCCCCAGTCAGCAGAACCAATGGTTTTGGGTAATGGGAGTGCACCATATTATGGAAGGCTGGTTTAAAGGCTCCAGACTTCTGCCTTCTGCCTATGTGTTCCTTTGATCTAGTTCTCACTACATCAAAGTAGGAAAACCAGTGTCTATCAAGGGTGAGCAAACTTTTTCAGCAGGGAGCCAGTCCACTGTCCCTCAGACTGTGTGGGGGATGGACTATATTTTGGAGGGGGGAAATGAACAAATTCCTATGCTCCACAAATAACCCAGAGATGCATTTTAAATAAAAGAACACATTCTACTCATGTAAAAAACCACTGATTTCCTGACCATCCGCGGGCCAGATTTAGAAGGAGATTGGGCCAGATCCAGCCCCCGGGCCTTAGTTTGCCTACCCATGGTCTATGCCATACTCTTGGGTACCACAATTTAAGAAGAATATTGACAAGATGGACCTTGTGCAGAGGAGGGCAACCAAGATGATCAAGGATCTGGAAATGAAACGTTATGAGGAAATGTTGAGGGAGTTGGGTGTGTTTAGCCTGGAAAAGAGGAGAGTGAGATGAGTTGTAGAAATGTAATATTCTGTTTGTGTACCTGTGATTGGGGATCAGCCTGGAAAACAATTATGAAGTCTAACTTTACAAGAAAAATGTATGGCTACAAATTTCAAAGAAACTTGATAGCTACTGGTACTTAAAGGCACACAGAAGACGTGCTTCAGTCAAGAAATTGGAGTAATTGTTTGGAAAGGCCATGGGTTTGGTTTACCATAATGTACATATTTTTCGCCAACTGCAAGGGGTTTTGCCCTTTTCTGTTTGTGTTGCATGCTGTGGTAGATGTAGCTCACTATGGGTACAAGACCCTGATTTACTTCTTACTGCTTTGATCTGGCTAATGCTTCCCCTCACCCCCATCTGATATCTGCACAGCAAGGAATGATTGCACACTCAGGGTTCCTGGTCTGGTTTTAAAGTCTTTTGTAAACCAAGTCAGGCATGCGCCTAAGGAAAGCTTAGTCTCTCTGAGCAGCTGTTCTTGCAACAAGTGATCCTATGTGTGCACATGATTTCATCAGATATTCTGGCCCTCTGAAATTAAATATGCTTACTGCACTTTGCAGTAATCTAATCCTTCCCTCCCCTGTTGATCCCTTGTAGTCTGTATGGTCAGTTCTAAACTATTACTGTTTTCAAGTGGGATTCAAACACTTATTGGCAAATTCAGTATGAAGTAGACTTGATTATGTAATTAGTTTTATGTGGGTGGTGTCCTTGAATTCAGTAAGGAAGTTTCATGGGTGCTTTCTGGAGTAACCTATCACCAACATCTAACACCTGTGTTGAAAGTGTTGCACTGGTTGCCAAGCTAGCTTAAAGGTTTTACTACTGGTGTATAAAGCTACCGGTATATAGTTCTTGAAAGAGTACCATGGTCACCTTAGATCTTTGGATAAACATCTGTTGATGGTGCCACACATTTCTTGTGGATTCTTGCACATATAATTTAGCAAATTAGCAGTCATAGTCACATTGGGTATCCACATGTTGATTACTTCATTGTTCAGAATATATACTATCCAGTAGGAATTTATTGTACTTTAACATTCTTGAAAGACAAGTAGTGTCTTCTAAAGAGCCACTGTGAAATTTATGTAAAGTCAGAGGTTATGGGTACTTCCAGGTGGCAGTATATTGTAGACTCAGTACTACTCATGCATCAAAGTTTTTGCAGGGTCTCGCCGGCTCCCTCGATCAATAAAGCGAGATGAGCACCGCAACCACATAGTCGGTCATGACTGGACCTAATTGTCAGGGGTCCCTTTACCTTTACTGCACAACTCTGCCAATAACAAGATGCCATTTCATATCCACACACACCCATTGAATTTGGATTTACCACTTCTTTTTAACCCTGCCCCCCTTTTTGCTTAGTTGATTTCCTGCAGAAAACAGCACCATGCCCATAACAAACTGCTGGGTTGGAAAACATCCCATGTTCCTAACAGGCAATCATTTTCCTCTACTTTTTGAAGAGGTTGGCTAATTGTACCATGAAAGTTTTCCTATTGTATAAAAATGGTGTTTATTTTGCTCTTCAAGGTAGCCTGGGATATGTGAAATCCCCAATGATTAGTGGTTCATACATTTAAGGAGATAAATAGCTAACACTGCTCTTGTTAGTCATATTGGGAAGAATACGATTCACTAGATATGACTTCAAGGTTAGACAGAAGCATTATGAAAAATGAGGAATAAACAAACCATTAACCATTGATTAGACATCGTAGATACAAATGATTCAGATGTCCATAAGACATCAGGTCCTTTGTATTCTAACACATAGCAATGTTCTTTTTCATGAGAGACAGACAAATGATTTTGTGCAGCTTTAGATAATATTTATTCCATGCATGTACCTTTCTATTGTTCAACATACCCTTGAAAACTGATAAGGCCTCAGCAGATAACTAAATAATCTATTAATTTATGTCTTGTGTAATGAATGCTGGCAGAATTCTGTTGCTACACATGCTTATAATGCTGCTATACAAATCTAGTGTGAGGCCAGGCTTGGAATATTGGGTACAGTTCTGGTCACCGCACCTAAAAAAAGTATATTGTAGAGCTGTAAAAGGTTAAGAAAATGGCAACTCAAATGTCCAAGGGGTGGAGCAACTCTATGAGGAAAGTTTACAGTATCTGAGCCTTTTTCGTTCTGAGAAAAAGCAAGTAAAGGAGGGCATGATGGAGGTGCATAAGGTTACACATGGTATGAAGAAAGTGAATAGAGAGGAGTACATCTCCATTTCTCATCATACTTGAAGCCATACAATGAAGTTGAATGTTGGAAGGTTCAGGCAAACAAAACAAAGGACTTCTTCACATAGCCATAGTTAAATATGGAATTTGTTCCCACCAGCTTGGATGGCTTTAAAGGAAAATTGGACACATTCATGGAAGATTAGGCTATCATTGACTATTAGCCATGATGACTATGTTCTACCTCCATTGTCAGAGTCAGTTTGCCTCTGAATGCCAGTTGCTAAGAATAGCAAGCGAGGAGAATGCTGCTATGCTCAGGAGTTGCTTTGGGGTTTTTCATAGGCTTCTCTGTTGCAGCTATGGGAACAGGATGTTGGACGAGATGAGCCTTTGGCCTGATCCAGCAAGTCTCTTATTATGTGTGTCGGAATAGTCTCTTTGCATGTGTAATATTTCCCACACAAATAATTTTTGCTCATAAGAAATGTGATATAAAATGGTTGGATTTAAAATTAAGTTATTCAGGTTTACAGCAGTGGTTTCTTTCTCTTGTTTTTTTTTAAGTGGTGTGATCAAGGATTAATTGAAAGGATTACAAGGGTGTTTTGCTAAACTGTGTTTAGTTTCATTACATTTTTTAGCATTCAACTAATGTGGAACTGAAAGCTGAAACTGGACTATTAAAACTAAAACACTCACACTGTAGCCAAATAAAAATTAACAGTGGCACATAGTACAGAAACAGCAAATGTCAGCAGAAGGAACTACAGACTCTGCAATACATATTTTAAAAATTAGCTGCTTAAACCAGTCAACCATTAATTCTGCCTTAACAGAACTAGCATAGAGATTTGATGAAGTAGGATTTGATTCACAAATCACTTTGGCACCACTTACTTAAAAAAAAACCTACCTAATTTATGTGGGTTTCACACATTTCCATTCCCCAAGGAACCCTTTTTCTAACATGAAATGGTTTCAGCATCACTTCTATGACTCTGAAGTGTGCCGAATATTGGCTGGGGCGGAGCTAACGAGAAAGTAACTCTGCTGTCTCAGCTCCAAGGAGAAAAGGAAATGCCTTTAAATTCTAAAGTGTGTTTGGAGCATCAACGAACTTGGGCAATGGTTCTAGGGTGACATGCAGCTATTAAAGTTTCAGGATTCAAAAAATTGGAGGTTTTTGTTTTTTTTAAGAGACAGGAAAAAATAATCAGCTACTGAAAATAAGGGTTGCATATTCATGTGACTTTTGACTGACTCTCAAGTGGTAACCACACTGGACATTCAAGTTGCTTCAGTCAGACATGATTGATGACTGTATCCTCTGAATAAGTCTATTGACTCTCAAGGGCTGTTTCATCCAAAATGCACTCCCCACATTTACATTGAACACAATGATGACATTCTTAATTCGAACAATTCCAAAGGCATAGTCAAAACAGGAGGCCAAATTCAGTGGTCGTGATAAACCATCAACTGTCAGTGATTTTACTTTGCCTGCTTTACATCAGACTTGAATCTGAATCCGGCAAACAACTAAATAATTCAGTCTTCTAACTGAAGATTTTTATTTTATACAGCTGTTCAGACATCAATGTTCCCTTTACCTCTCCCTTCATCTTCAGAAAAAATATTTAAAAAATCAACCCTGCTTCTCCACCCCTTTCTTATGTTTAGGAAAAGCAATGTTTAAAAAATGCATTCAGTAAATAAACACCTGGTCATTGAGGTCATATGTCATGTATTTCTGTAGAATCTCTTTGTTTAGTTACAGATGACTAAATAATTCAGACTGGTGGAAAACTAGTTATCATTTCAGTCTGCCTCTACAGCTGTTTAGATCAGGAGAAGAGGTTCTTGTCTTCTTCTGGGGACAGGGAATAGATAGCTCAGATGGATGGTATTTAGAAACAAACAAACAAAACAAAGAAGGATGGGATATTTCGAAAGCAGTACAGCCGCACTTTGGAAATGACCATAGAACTTCTTTGTATGGCAGCACAGAATAGGATTGTTTAAGCTCCATTACATCATGCTGTGTTACACTGTGAAGTGGAGTGACTGCAATGCAATTGAAAAGTAGCTGATATCAAATCGCTTAACAAAAGGGGAAACATAGCATAAAATCAAAATGGGCTGGAATAGAGAGCAGAAATGGTGAACTGGAGAGATGTTTCTGTGCCCACCTCTCTTATTAAAATCCTGCCGACAAGCGGCTGTAGCCCCACTAAAAATATATAGTGTCTGCCCCTTCTCACCTTCACCGAGACCATCCCAATGAATAATAGCTGTGCGAAATTGATACCATAGTGATGGATGCGATATATGAATCTGAATAAAGCACATCTTGTTGTGGGATTTTGAAGTCCCCATTAACTCATGTTTGTCTTATTGCTTCTAAATAAATATTAATTTTATAAAAGAAAAGAAGCTTAAGCAAGATAACTGACTATTGCTCCAAACAATATAAGATTCAGAAAAATGGCACCACCATAACCACCACCACCTTATTTCTGTGTGTAGGTTGGCAATATATTATGATATTTGCTGTATCCAATCAGAAGCAGTGTTAAACAGAGCAAAGTTCTCAGCTGTGAGCTATTAGCCCAGGCCCTCATCTATGCGTTACTCTTTATGAAATATTCTCTGTCCAGAATGCCAGGTTCCAAAGTTCTTTAGCTCCTGCATACAGATAGGAGAAGCCAACAGGATGTAATGGGTGACTGGCAGAAAGATGGAGGGACACGCAGCATAATAACTGGGGCAAGAAGTGAAGTTCACATGACACTCACTGCATATGTTGAAAGAACACAAGGCTGCTGGTTTTTGCCTTGTAGATGGCATGGCACAGCCATACATCCTGTACTTCCACTCATACAGCAGAAATTCCTTCTCCTTCTCCTCCTCCCCATCTGAGCTCTACACACATACTGATTTGTAGATGTAGAACTCTTCTACATGGAAGCAGACTTTAGCCCAATTAGGGTCACACTTCACATGGAAGAGCTGCATGCATGTGTATCGGTATGCAGGTGGACCTCTTCCCCATGGATAGCATGGGATGGTTTCTCCTGCTTAGATGTGGCTGTGGGATGCAGTGTAGAGCCAAGATAGTTCATACACTCAGCAATCCTGCTCACCTTATTTCAGAGGACGGTGGTCATTTCAACCTCCTTATGGAGATCCCAAGGACAGTGGAAGAAACGTAAAAGTCCTTTCTTGCCTTTTCCCCAAAACAAATGAGCAAAGGCAAGAGGCACAGGCAGTCTGGGTTACAAACTTGTACTGGATCCAGAGATATGGTGCTTGGGCAGTGATTGTGCTGAGCACCAAGGGCATGGTTTCCAAAGCAGTGTTCATGTGGTCAGCAGCCCTGGCTGGAGTCCATAGCTTTCAGCAAAGGCTAGGCCAGTTTCCAAGATGTCTAAAGTAAACAAATCCTTTTTGAAGTAGTGGGCAACAGAAAGCCAACTAAAGCATCTATCAGAGGGATGGATACATGAGTTCAGGTGCCCACACAGAATTGGATGAGGATTCTTAGAAGAATCCTTACTTCTCCAAGTATGGAAGATCTCATGTAGGTGGCCTGTAAAACTGCCATTCTGCCACCTGACCTAGAGCCACACAGGGTGGCATGTATGGTGTCCAGCCATCAATGCCAGTCCTAGAGCCCATGCATACTTGCTCCATCAGACTGCAACTCCCAACAAGGTACATCTGAATTCTATTCATCCAGGTAATGTATAAATAGAGGCATATGGCACCTTCCATTAAAACCTGGTAAGTAGATCATTTCAAGCTTTAGCTTTGCCTGTTGACGGGTAATATATACCACATGGAGCAAAGATCAGCTCATTTGCACACTGCTGGAGGAAGGAGTGGTCATTAGCTAGCCTACAAAGTGCCTGCTTCCTTACAGCCAGCTGTGTCGGTCACTACATTTCAAAGCTTTCAGAGATGCAATTCCCAGGCATAATTCACATCAGACATTGTGGCTTAAAAGGATTTTAGGTTACCTGCTTCTGGAGCAGAAAATGTAGCTCACTGTGAGAAAAAGGAGGGGTGTGCGTGCCCAGGGTTACACTCAGCTGTGATCTGAAAAGAGAGAGTATTAAAAGAAGGAGCTTGTCTAGCTGAACTAGATTTGGCTAGGTGGTCAAAGAAAGATGATGTTTTGTGGGGGTGGTGGTGGTGGTGGTAAGACTGCACAAGAACAGAAATGCTGCCTTAAGAAGATTGGAATCCTATGCAACAAATGAACAAGAACTGAACATCTATTATCAGGGGACAACATAATACAGTGGTACCTCAGGTTACATACTCTTCAGGGTACAGACTCCGCTAACCCAGAAATAATACCTAAGGTTAAGAACTTTGCTTCAGGATGAGAACAGAAATCGCGTGGCAGCTGAGGGAGGAGGCCCCATTAGCTAAAGTGGTACCTTAGGTTAAGAACAGTTTCAGGTTAAGAACGGACCTCTAGAACGAATTAAGTTCTTAACCTGAGGTACCACTGTAATATGAAAAGGCTTTTATCTGAATGCATTTGAAAGGTGTCACTCTTCTGCAGTTTGGGAGGAAAGAGCTAGAAGAAGACTTTGGACCACCACACAGACTTGGTAAGCACTATCATGAGATGATGCGGTGCAAGAAATGTTGTGAGGTGCCTTATGTAGCAGGAATCTAGAGACCCCGTGTAAGAAGAGATTGCACAGCACCATGTGCTATGTGGATTTGAGTTCTTTTTTCTCTTTTCTTGCACTAAGCCTGTCCCATCTATTTTCCTGCACCTGAAGGCATGTGCCTACACCAAACACAAGGAGTCTTCTGAAATGACACTGTTTGACCTGACCATCCACCACTACCCCAGAATTCCTCCTGGGAAGAAGCTTCACTGTGTAGAAAGATGTGAAGTCTTCCTGCTGATGCACCTCAGAATCCAACTTGGAATATTTAGTTATCGGGGACAATAACACCAATGTCTGGGTATTTATGACTTTGATGTGAAATGCCGGCTTTTGAGCTACAGAGAAACAACCAGTCCTCACAAATAACTCCAGGGGGTCCTCCAAATGACCCATATTCATCCTGATTTGCTTGCACAAAGCTTACAAAGGTTAGACTATATCCAGTCTTTATTGAGCATTCATTCTGATTTGTATATGGGGCAGTTATCCTACAATAAGCATCCATGCTGATTTTCTTGCAGAGTGTTTATATTTCTTTTCACTAATCATTCATTCATTCTACACTTTTCGTTGTATTTCCTTGTTACTTTCCTAACTGCAAAAAGCCTGTTTTATTTTTGTTTTTAAAAGTGGATTTCTTGTGCACCAGGTGGCATAGCACTTTAATCCAGTTTAATTTCACAAACCTAAATTTATAATATGCACTTGAAACCCTCACTTGAAGTAGAGACAGTCTGGAGGCTCTCTAGGACTGAAATGAACATTTCCCAAAGCTGTACCAAGCAAGTAAAGGCATAGGGTGGTATTCAACTGAATAATAGTGCTAGCACAAGCAATTGGACATTCCCCCATGTCATCCCTTAATCTGCTCCAGAGGGTTGAGGAGGAACCCCAAACAGATGAAGGAGGCACTTGTTGGGAGGAGAACATTCCATTGTCTAAGGAGGAATCCTTGTGCTGACAGAACATCTACCTTTTAGCTACGTTGAATACAGCCCATAGCTTCCAGCTTTGTTTTCATGTCCTTAGAAAGCTGGTTGCGCTTGTGTCTGTCCAGGTGGAATGTGCTGGTTATTATGCACAGGGACATCTCCCCGTGATCAACAGTGCACCCAAGAAAAGCTGCCTTTTGTGTCACTCAAGCGTTGAAGATATAAAATGGCATTCCTCTCTCTGCAAGTTGTTGTCTGGCTGCATCCACACCTTGGTCTTCTGCTCCTATTAAATTCAGCAGCCAAATTCATATTGACTGTAATAGGAGCAGAATTAGACTCATATTGAGATATTGGAACTGCGTAGCTCATGCTGTCAGTAAGATTATGAGTTCCACCATCATCTCCTTCCCCTGACATCTGTCTCTTTCAGCATATAAATGAGCTCACTCGCAACACACTCACACTTCAGGACATTTATACATCTGGCTTTATTGGCAACCAAAAGGAATGTCATGGAGTACTGGAAGCCTGACAAACCCTCTAGCTTTTATAGCTTGGATTACAAGTGTTCTCAATTTAGCCTCATTAGAAGGCTAAATTGATGGCACAGAAAAGAGAGGGAAAGGAATATATTTTTCTTGACCGTTTCAGATATGAAATACAAGTGACAAAATGGTCAATGAGGCATAACAATGAAGCCGGAACAATCCACAATAGCTCAGCATTGTTAGCTCTGATGGTTAGCTACCTCTGCATGCACTTGGCAGAAATGACCTCAGCCAATGCTATGGCCATTTGGGTACCAATGTAAGTGTGGTGGTATTGACTGAGGCAAAGGAAAGCTAGCCCTAAACTTTGACCTTAAGGAGCATCCTTTCCCCATATGCTACTTTGCACATGCACTATTCACCATCTGATCCAGATACTTTGGCCTTAGGAAGCTGCCTTATACCAACTCAGGCCATTTGTCCATCGAAGTCAGTGATGTCAACAATGACTGGCAGTAGCTATCCAGGGGTTTCTGATAGCTGGTTCCCTCACTGTGAGAAGTGAAGTTACAGGGAACCAAGCAAAGGGCATTCTCGATAGTGGTGCCCACCCTGTGGAACACCCTCCCACCAGATGTCAAGGAAATAAACAACTATTTGACTTTTAGAAGGCTTCTGAAGACAGCCCTGTATAAGGAAGTTTTAGATGTTTGGATGTTTTATTGTGCTTTTAATATTTTGTTGGGAGCTGCCCAGAGTGGCTGGGGCAACACAGTCAGTTGGGCTGCCTATACAAATAAAACAACAACAACAACAAATGTTATTTGGTTGAAAAGTCTTCAACAAATGTGACGCACTGTGTGTTTTGTGAATGGAATATGCTACACCAGTGAAATACTATGAAAATCTTGGCTTGGATTCAAACCTTGTTCCCAACAGTAGAAGAGGGGGAGATATTCCTCTACATCCCCTTGCATTTACTGAAAATTTCTTCCAGGGGCTGTGGGACCCTGGGACTGTGGAGAGAGATGTTGGCTAAAATCATCCCCTCCTCCCTTCTGCCCAGTAGGATCCAACTGCTGGATCAAAATCTTTCCGTGCGTGGGAAGAGCCATTCAGTTTGCAGATGCAAACCATATATAATCACCCGGAAGAAATATTCCAGCTAGCAAGTTAGTGTTGTTAACCGATCACGTGCATCAGAGATAAACTCCTAGGGAATTGTTCTCTTGTGTTTAACGTAGTGCTGATTCCTTATTAATTGCAGCAAACATATGAACAGCAAGCCTCAGCAAAACATATTCCTTCCATGAAGCCCTTCTTATCTTATGGGTTGTCATTGGCATTTGTATTTCCTATGTACTTGGGTCCTGAAGAATTTCACTCTGTTAAATACAGCCTGATCCTACTAACACAGCAAGGGAATATCTCAGAGGTGTAAAGAAAGGAGTGAGAAAAGAGCTGCCATTTCCCCTTACCCACCTCCTATACCATCCCCACTGGCCTGAAATACAGTACATGGTCATATTCATTGGCGTAGCTGGGGGGGGCAGGGAAGGGCAGCTGCCCCCTCTAGATCAAATAAAAAAATAGAAATACTTAATTAACTGACCATTCATGTTGGTTCTGCCCTCCCCAAAAAAAGTCCTGCCCCTCCAGCAAAGTCCTGTTCCCGTAACAAAAATCCTGTCTATGCCCATGGTCATATTTGTATTCCTGTATTACCAACGTGAGTGTTGACACTGAGGATGAGAAATAGTGACATGCCTATGGCTGCACAGGAAGTTGATGGCTGAGGTTAAATTGAGCTTACATTTTCACAATCAAAAGGTATGGCTCGTTGTTAGAAGCCCTTCTTTAATTCCCTATTACAATAACACATCAGAGAAAAAAATAACCTTTGAATAGCCCTTAGACTTTAGCCTTACTGATTAAAACTAGCTGCAACTGATTCATCTACTAATTAAAACCCTCAGCCCTGTGGCTGATCAGGTAGCAGCACTGCAGTAGTGTGGAATTTTATGTTATCTGAATTTCACAGTGTTGATGAAAATTCAATGTCAATATTTGAGAATCAAAATTACGATCCAGAGTAAGCAGAAATACCATGTCATTACTGGGCATATTGATCTTGGTGGATCTGTGAATTGGAGCTGTTTTCATTATTCAGTGAAGTAACAGAAAATGAGTTGGACTTTGTTTAGCCTGGCACATGCATCATCAGCTGCATCTAATTGCAGCATCTTCTGACAGATGATGATTTATAGTACAGAAAGCACAGTAATTTTTATTCAAATGCCACCCTGATTGTCTGTAGCAACAGTTTACTCAACTGCTCATTTCTGGGCTAAACACGTCTGATGCAGTGGGGTTTCAGAGGAAGTAAATGAGTAGCGCTAGAATGGAGTCACCTTTGGAGGAAGTTGCATTTTGCTTATGGGGTGGGTGAGTTTTAAGCAGGGAGCTGGTCAACCAACCCTCCCATGTTTACTAGAGTTAGGGTGCTATCTGACTCCACAGAATCAGTAAGTGGTGGCTGGTGGGGATCAGATGGGGACAATTGGTTTTTATTTTCTCCCTATCCTCCTCTATGAATGTACTGCGGACATTCAAGCAATGCAGTAGTATAGTTGCTTAATAACTAACTGAACTCAACCTTGTGTCTCTGAGTGGTTGGGAAATTAAGAATATGACTTGGGGTGGTGGGCAGAGTTCACAGGTCTGCCAAACTACAAATTTGGATTTTGCAGGGACTTAAAAATATAGGTAGGACCCTGACCTAGTCATCAACCTCCCCTGGTATGAGCAGCCATAACTGTCACTCATCTCTAAGTGCCTATCTTATGGAACCAAAATAGCACTGTGCAGACACCAGAGGGAGATATCACCAGGCCTGTGGGAACCCCAAGTAGAAATTAGGGGTGCCATACATGTGGGATTTTCCAGACACTACCGGGATTTCAAAGGCGAAAGTGATGTCTGTGGGGGATTTCTGGAAGGTATTTGTTTGCCCTGGATCTTTGGCAAATAAATCTGGCTGGTGTGTGTGTGTGTGTATGGAATGGAATATTCTGGAATAGGGCATGACTGGTTGGAACAAAGTCTCTACACTGTGTCATTTTGCTATAACCTACTTGTATGAGCAGATTCAGGATACGGGTGGCGCTGTGGGTTAAACCACAGAGCCTAGGACTTGCCGATCAGAAGGTTGGTGGTTTGAATCCCCGTTACGGGGTGAACTCCCGTTGCTCGGTCCCTGCTCCTGCCAATCTAGCAGTTCAAAAGCACAAAGTGCAAGTAGATAAATAGGTACCTCTCCGTCGGGAAGGTAAACAGCGTTTCCATGTGCTGCTCTGGTTTGCCAGAAGCGGCTTAGTCATGCTGGCCACATGACCTGGAAGCTGTATGCCAGCTCCCTCGGCCATTAAAGCGAGATGAGCACCGCAACCCCAGAGTCGGTCACGACTGGACCTAATGGTCAGGGGTCCCTTTACCTTTACCTTTATGAGCAAATTGCCAAACCCCTTTCAGCTTCTCTGCTTTTCACCTTGTCTGAAACCCTGGAGAGCCACTTCAAGTTTCCCTTCCACTGCAATTTTTACTAACTCTCCGTGACTTCTTCCCTGCCAAGAAGCCCATCTCACCTGCTATCCCATAGCACTTTACCCAAAAATTTGTTATCTGTACTGTGGTAGAACCTTGCCGAGTTTCTTTTGAAAAATCAGGGTGTATGACATCTACTTATCTCACATAGCAGTGTCTTCTTCAAAGAACTCCCAAGGTAAGCATGGGTAGCCATTGGCAGAATCCATGCTAGTTGTTCTTAATTGAAATTGGCACCTGCGGGTGTGCTACTGCAAAGTCCTGTATTAAAACATATCTCCCTTTTCCTGCCCACGTGAAACTAATATATCTGTTTTACAGACTCCTAGGTTCAGCTCTTTTACATTATTATTAAGTGAAATATTGTCAGCAAAGCTTTCAATCTCTTGACTACGATAAATGAGTTGAAATGTCACTTATGGTCCTGGATATTTTTCTGCTTCATATTTTGGTATTTTTAGAAGTAGGTTATCATATTCACATGTGTCTCACACTGAGAGTTATGGCAATGATTTGAAGCCAAATTTGGAATGCAGCTTTACAGGTTCTTCTTGATTTATGCCCAGATTTCATAGTGAATTTATTATATTGCCCTGAATACAATATTCAGTCCAGAAATGTATTTTGTTTGTTTTATTCTCTGCAACTATTTGACCTAACAACATATGCAAGTGAATTATGATATTTATGCACCACACAGAGGAAATATATCTTTTGATATTTACAGGGGTGGACAAGAATTCCATTTCATGCATGGAATTTGACAAGTCCACAGACAATAGGGCTGCAATCATATGCACACTTAGTGGAGAGTAAATCTTATGAAACACAGTGGGACTGACTTCTGATTGGGATTGTGCTATAGGTCAATCAATGGCTATTAGTCATGATGGATATATGGACCCTCCATATTCAGAGAGGACTTAAATGGCCTTAAAATCTTTGGAGGAGGGGTGCCTTAGAGCCCCATAAGACCTCAATAGCATGCAGTGTTGAGTGACTGAGTGGGGAAATCTATTAAGTGAGTGAGAGTAGAAATGGAGTCTAATGTCTTGAATGGAAGGAGGGAGGAACAGAGACATTGATACAAAAATGGCAGAATAAACCATCTCATTAGGTTGGATAGGTCACTGCATACAAGACTTAACATCTATACATGTATTTGTACTGGAAGGAACACTTTATTCCTGGCAATTGTTTTTAAAATGTACAATAGAGTTATTAATTAATTAATTAATTAATTAATTAATTAATTAATAATACAGTAATAATAATAGTGTCCCCAAGTAGAAGACAGAGCTGCCCATATACATCAAATGAGAGATCTAATATCCTAATGCACCTGGGATTGAGCCATGGTGTGTTCATCCCACCCACCCACATACCTCCCCCCCCCAAAAAAAGACAAAATGGAAAAACACAACACCCCAACAACCCATGCTGACTGGCTTTTGGGTGGCAGGTCAAAAAAGGGGGTGGTAGAGGAGAGGAAATGGAATATCCTAGAAGGGGGCATAGCTGGCTGGTTAGAACCCTGAACAGGAGCACCCCGCAGTGCCCACACTGAAATATTTTGTTGCAGGTACTTCCTTGCTTGCAAATTTTAATTCTATATGCTATAATAGTAGTTTCCTGATCATGTATATTGCCCTGTGCTTGTTAAGGATCGTTTTCATTGCTTGCTTACCATGAAGGAAGGTTTGTTCTGTAAAAGGTTAGGAAAATTACAAAATCCCTTTTGTGAGGGAGCCTTCAACATGTTCTAAGTTCATACCTAACACCAATTTCCTTTCCCCTGCATGGTTCTTTATTTCAGTTCCTTGTAAACAGTAAGTGAAAATCAAAGCTGTCAGGCCTATCTTCAACTTTTACCTTAAAGCACACAACCCACACATTATAATTTAGTTCTTCTAAGCAGCATGGACTTTTTTTTGTAGTTCCTGATAACCAGAAGCTTTGCTTTATCTGTAATAGTTATACCGGCTGGCTTCTGGATTTTTCCATTAGCCTCCATCCACACACTGCCCATCACTTTTAAAAAACCAAGCTGTGATAAAATGCTGTTTTAAGGACCACCATCATTCAACCTGAACATAAACTGAAATGAGGATGGAAAGCAATTGTTCAGCAATTACAAAAGAGAGAGGCACTAATAAAGATCTGAGCTGATTTAAATTTTAAAATCCAAATCTAATCTAAAGAGAACAACAATCCCATTGTGGATGAAAGCTAGTGACAGGTGAATCTCTCAATTTAGGTTTGCTTGCTTCTCACTGTACGTACTAATTGTAAATTCCATTTTCCAAATTTTGGCATCACTTTGCATTTTTTTAAAAAAATGCAACCCATCCACGTGAAAATTCATCATAATTTTAGTATGAATTTCTCCCATTGTATGCATGTTAATATGCAGTTTCCCCAGTGCAATGTTATTTTGACCAATGCATGCATTTTTATGCACACTTTACCCTGGTATATGCATTTTTGTACACAATACTCGGCTGGAGAACAGCATTGCAAAATTGGGAGAAGTGCGAATTTTGAAGGATGACGGCTTCTTTTCACATATTGTTTTGGAAAGTGGGAATTAGGTGGTCACATTTATATGCAAACTAAATTGACTTTCTCCCCTCTTCCCTAGTGAAATCTTTGCAACCCCCATTTAGAGATACTTTTGCATGCAGCAGGAAACCGTAACTACAGAAACAAGCTTTTGTCCCCCCCCCCCGATGAATAAGAATTATGAAACCAAAACAAAGGAGAAACCCCCCCATCAATAGCTCCCCCATCTGCAATTGCCTTGTATAAGAAAATTTCCATTTTTTGTTTTGATGAAGTATGAAATGGGATGCAATCAAGATCTCATTTAACAATGTGAGGTGTTTGGAGGAATGCTTGTAATTGTCACACCACCAGCTTTTATACCAATTTCATTTTTTCAGTGTGTGGAGGGAGGAGGGCCCTGTCACTTTTGTCTGTTGCTTTGATATGCAAAGAATTGTGCATCACACAGTACATAGGAAACAAAGAGGATAAGGTTGTTTTTCATTTTCTACCTTAACCCTGAGTATCATTGATTTCCACAAGCCAGCCAAGTATACTGGTATACTGGTGTGAAACTGATTATTCCCTCTGGTAATATTTATAAAAGCCATCACATTGACACTCAGTTTTATTTACTTTGCACAAAAGCTGCTCCAAATGATAATTGTGTAAAGAACAAGGCATCAGGTAAATAGTCCCTACGCACTTGGAAGTGATTAAAAATGCATTGCACATTTATCTGAGGTTTAGCTTCAATGTCCTGTTTTCTTTTCTTGGTGGGAAATTTTGAACATCAGCCACAAGCCACAGGCTTTCTACTATTTAATGTAGGATTGTGCTTCAATGGAGCCATGCCAAAAATGGCTGGATTTATGTCTTTATGCTTGGATTCCCAGGACACAGAGGCTGAAACCCTACACACACATACTTGAGAGCAAGTCTCAATGAAGTCAATAAAAACTTCTTCTTTTTTAAGTAGGCAGGCATTGGATTCCACTGAAAATTTCACTTTTTCTAATACTGGTACATATCCTCTAGAGCTGTGCATGAGCCCTCAATTCAATTCAAAGCCTAATCTAGCACTTCAGAATAGCCCTGATCCAAGCTAAGATGATCTGGGACTGACTTGACCTGGATCTGGGCCCTGAATTGATTTGGGGATTGTGCACAGCCATGTGGTCAGGAGTAGGAAACACTTGTATTCTCCCCACCCACCTACACAAGGCCTCCTGAAGGACAATTAGATATGTTTGTTCCCTGAACCTATTCCAAAATTGCCAGGTCTACTAAAATCTCAATAGAGCTACTTCAGTACAATATATGATGATCTATGGGTTGTCTGAAAAATACCTTCAAATGAGACAAATCTCTTGAAAGATGATTTAAAAAAAACCCATAGCAAAATAGCAAGAAACTTTACCAGTTGTTTCCTCAGCCAAACAACTCAGTGGCATCAGATTGGCAAAGCCAGAGTCAGATTGGTACTTTTCATGCCCAAACAGAGACTTGAATAATTTCTTTTGAAATTTGGCCAAGCTGTGGGTCGCGGTCAGTGTGCTCTGCAACTGGTCCTCTCTGCCAGAGGTTTTTGTATGGTCTTCAGAATCAAGCTTCCAACCAGCTTTTTCAAAAGGTTTCTAAATGATCTGTTTCAGATTTGGTCCAGGCCGGTGATTGATCTGGTCAATATGAAAGCCCTGGCTAGGAAATTGAGGAGTTTGGTGAGCAAAGCCAACAGGGATCAATAAATTAGTAGTCATTTTCTGGACTAGATCACTAACAGGATTTCCTCTGCCTCCCATACCCAGCTGAAGTTCTTGCTCTGTCTCTCATGTTTACGGGGATGGGGAGGCAAATGGTGAGTGCAGCACTCCACCAATTTATAAAATAAAAATCTGTTTCCATTGATGAAATATTTGGCATTGAGTGTGTTGAGAGTCTGTACTCCATGGCTTTGAAGGCAAAGGTCAAATTCTTTGCAGAGTCACCAAATTACAAGATCACTGCTAAGATCCTTGTCCACATACTCTCTGTCAAACCACATAGTGCTGTTTCTGAGAGACTCATAAGTGCAAGGGTTGTGCTTGAGTGAAAGCAGATCCTGAAACTTCTATATTTACATCTATCATAATATGCCACCATTGGCTAAGTGGGGCCATAGATCAGCTATTATGCATTTGTTGCAGAAGAAGGAACATAGGAACACAACCAGGAGTATTTTAAGGATATTTACAAGGATGAGATGAAGTGTTACGTGCCTGGAGATGAAGGTGCAGAAGAGAAGTTTCTGGCCAAAAAGAAGGTGGCAGTTCTTAAGATTGTTGAGGCACTTTAAGTATGAAAAATGAGCCCATTCTACACTTACAGGATTTGTGTACATACTGCCCAGACATTGCCTGTGCTTAACAAACACATACTCCTAATATGTCTAGTCCCCTGGCTCCTATTTTACAACTGCATTTTATCAGCTTTCCAACTGCACAGTTTTTCTTCCAACTGCACATTTTGTGTCTAATTTCACACTGGAAAACAAAGCAAATAAGCAAACCCTGTGTGGGGACAGGGGAGGGATCATATGTCTTAATGGTTCCAGAGGACAAAGGCTTTGATAAATCATGACACTTTTTAGCCAGCACAGTCTCTTGTGTCACAGCCTACTTAGAAGCCTTTAGTTTATGTACTGACTTGATAAACTGCAGTGTCTTTTAGGGTGCTTTTAATGTCTGTTTGGTCTGTGCAGGTGTCACAAATGCAGAATAAGCAACTATTTCTAGATCATTTGGATGCTGGGTAGTTTTAAGCAAGTACAAAGAATTTCACAGGGGAGTCATTCATATGTCATGCATCAAGGTTGGTGGTAGCAAAGCAGGAATTTAGTAGCACTTAAAACTGGTTGAAATTTGACAAGGAAGATGAAATCCTTAAACAAAGTGACATAACTTGCTAATGCTATTTTTTCTAAAAATACACTTGTATTGTGGTGTGATCCTATGTCCCATAGGAAGGTGGTCAGGGGCTGTAGGATACTGCAGACCTTTCTCTCCATCACCTTACAGATATCATTATTTGATTGGTGTCATGATCTCTGTATCCAGCAGTGATGTCAACAGAGGCTGCAGGGGCATTGGATTGGAGAGAGACGGGTCTCTTTCTGGGCTCAGGGTTGACTGTGGAAGATCACGGTGTCTGTGCTTGGAGAAATACTCCCAGACCACCCAAGCCTAGATAGACCTTCAGGGACACCTTTCCTGGGCCTGATACCTCCCACCACACATCTCTGGTCCAGGCCAGAAGGTTGGTCCTTTAAAGGTCTTGTGTTCTCTCAAGGAGGTAGAGCCTGGAGAAGGTAGCCTGGAGGTGAAGACATAAAACACCTCCATGTGATAGCAACCTTTGTTGCTGACTTGAAGCTGTCTGTGTTATGCAACTTTTGACCAACCTCACTTCCAGCCTCGCCATTTCCCCTGCGGTTTCCGGCATTGGACTAGAACATGACTATTGGTTCAGCTGCAGTGACTATCCTGCCAATAGTGGTTTGTAAGTGGGAAATTCAAAAGGGGGGTATGTTGGGGGAGGTCTTGAAATCTGCCAAATCTGAAGTCCCCTCATTCCCCAGACATGGTAGAAACTACACAGATTATTATTATAATTTTTTAAAAGGGGAAAATCCAACAAGAAAATGAAGGCAAAATAAAGTTAAAAGCCTCCTCCACCTTATGCCTTGTCTACTGCAAGCATTGTGAGACTTGGGAGACACCAGCTCCTCTGCCAAATGTCCACATTTATTTATGTTAAACTGGCAGTACAATCCTGAACATACCTGTTCAGAAGTAAACCCCTATTTATCTTCAATCAGACTTATTCCCAGGGAGGCCAGTATGTCTTTCAAAACTTGGTGCCCTCCATATGTTCATATCTGCAGTTCCCATTATCCCTTCCCTCTGGTTGTGTTGGCTGAGATTGATAACCATTGGAAATTGGGATGCAACTCAGCTTACAGAAAGGGGTTTGCATGGATTCTTAGACCATCCCTGTACATTCGACTTCTATGATGACCTCTCTATCCTTAGAAGTCCAGACTAATACATCTTAGGTTGCATCACCTCCAATTTCTGCCTCCCTCTCACACTCCTCTTTCAGACCTAGGGGTGAGAGAGCATCTTATGAACAAGCATGGCTGCCTTTTTTCTCTCTAAATTGACCAGAACTAGAAAGTTTTCTATCTAACTTACGTACTTCCTAGAATAAAATGACTTTATTATTATTTTTCTCTACAAATATCTTTGTGTGTGATTGCAGCCGGTAAAGTCTACTCTCTAACCAGATTCACAAGCCACACTCGACATACAAAATTTCAATAATCTGAAGGGCATCCAGCTGCCTAAAACTTTGTGATTGATGTAGAAAGAAATGTGATCAAAGGCAGAAGGATAAGTATATAGTGGATTGGATTCTACATTCCAATGGAAATTTTATTCTGTAATGTTTCTGATTGTGTTGTCTATTCCTGTATATGGAAACAATATAATTTTTAACCACCTTTGGGATTTCTTCCCGCCTTTAATGCATGCTTCATTGATGATCAAGACCTCTTCAGAATAGCTAGGGAAACAGCTCTTTGCAATATAAATGGGAATGCTGTTCAAATAAAGTTCAAGGTAGATTCCAGCAAACATTTCAGCTTGCCTCACAGATTGTGAAGGCTCATTGAATTGCATCTCTTTGCTGACAATGAGAATGCAATCACAAGGGGCTTCTCCTTGCTGCCACAACACACTTCCCATTCTCTCCCCTGACAGCCTTCTTGCTGGACCTCAAGTAGAATTTTGGCCTTGGCCTTTGGTGTTGTGCAAACGTTTGAAGTTCTGCCTTCTGCCAGATGCTGGAATCTTACTGCTTTTTGGTGCCATTATCCCAGGCCTCAGAAAGCCTCCATTTCTCTGCCACTATTATTATAGCTCTGTTCCATCTTTCACACTATTATGTCTGTTTAGTTCCAGAGCAAACAATACAATCGTGGCAACAGGGTACACAACAACCATCTGAATTGATTGAAGCTTGCAATTCCTGCCTTTTGTATGCAGCTTTAACTACTGCTTCTGAAAAACCAGGAAACCATGTATTTCCACAATGGGAGTTAATGCTGATGAATGGTTTGTAAATAGCTTTGATGAGCTTGGGATAACTGCCTGCATTATTCTACAGTACTTTGCAGAATGGACAATAGCCCCATTAACAACTGATTCACATGAGCTGGCAGTGTTTAATCACATTTCCAACACAATAGAGCTTTATAGCTCTTCAAATAACAATTTTCACTGGTTTGCAATGAAGTGTTTTTGTTTTTTTCACATAAAAAATGCTTTCTATTTTTGTGACTGTCCATGTGCACCTCACTTCCGTTACATATATTATATTATATTACCTCTAGCTGACAGTGTCTGTTGCAGGTGCAGCTGTCCTAAGTGTGCGGACAGCAAGTCTTTCAATTTCCAAAATTGCAATAAGATAGAATTAATCATTGACTATACCAGGGGTCTGCAACCTTTAAGACAAAAAGAGCCACTTGAACCCGTTTCCGAATATAAAAAAAAAACTGGGAGCCGCAAAACTCGTCATTATTAAAATAACTTTTTTGTCACTTTTTTATTATTTTTTTGTTTGACCCCTCAGAATTACTCCTCCTCATAGAAATAAACGTTAAATTAACAAGTTACCTTATTGTGTGTGTGTATTCTTCACTCCCCTTCAATGCAGTGACCAGCGTACATGCCCCTTACAATGTAGCAGACGGGCGGGCGGGAAGGTGACGTCGGGAAGGTGCGTGACTAACGCACGCACCGCCCCCATGCGACGTCACAGTCAGTACAGCACCCGCCACAGTGGGGAGTGTCGGGGCGCACAATGCGCCTCCTCCCCTCGCTAGTATCCGCCCCGGAGCCGCAGCAAAGGTGTAAAAGAGCCACATGCAGCTCCGGAGCTGCGGGTTGCAGACCCCTGGACAATACAGATAGGGCATATTGCAGACAAGGTGAATCACTTTTTGAGAGCCATTGCTTCCAATGAGAGTTAAGGCACTTATTTAAATCTTTCCCATTTAAACCAATGGGATATAATTTTTGTTAATTTTAGCTAGAGTGTGCTAATAATGATTACTGCTCTCTTTTTCGTGTTATGGTGCTTTTTCCATCCTTATACATTTTATTTTACAGCAGCCTCTTGAAGTAGATTAGGTTGGAAGGTAACAGTGTCTGCAATCCCATACCTGGGGGTAAGGCAAACTGAATTTAATGAGGCTTCCTTCTGCACTGATATAGGTGTAGGTCTGAAATGTTAGTCCCTTCATCTTCATCTCCAGCTGTAATGGAGTCAAAGTACATCTCAAACAGTGTTTGATTATATTCACCCTTCCCATACTGGAGCATCTCTTCCTCCTCCTTCTGTTACCATCTCCACTATCTGAATTTAGATTTCTAAACTCCTTGGGGAGAGTCCTCTCTCCCACTTTTTAGCATATGAAACTCAGCAAATCATTATGTGGGGCTGCCACCTAGAACATTGTTGAGCTTTCTAAAGACAAACCCCAAAGTTGTTGAGCGATTTTTTTGGTTTACTTGCTGAAGAACCAGGACAAGCCGCCATCCAGAAATTCTCCCCGGATGTCACTTCCGCCTTTGAAATCCTGGTAATGTCCGGGAAAACATATATCTCAGCAACCCTCTTGCACCTCTGCCATTTGTAATATGAGGATAATAATAACATGACGTGTGTTTAGTAGCTCTTCGACCACTTAGAAAAAGTGCTGAATAGTTAAGTAATGTCTGTGGAATGCTGTGGCTACCTGCTATGGTATTTTTCTGGAAAAGAAATGGATTTTAGTTCATTTAATAGATTAACAATTCCTAGGAGCTGTGGCCTGTTTATCTGTCTCTACTGTTGGAAAGCAAATTACTTTCCCCTTATTATCTCATGTGCCTGTATTCATGCTTCCCCCTGTCTCTGCTTTTTAAACTCTTTTAAAAGAATTTTTGTTCTAGTTTGGCCTCAGGTTCTTCGACAAGGTCTTGCCTAGCAACTTGATGCTTAAGTTTTTAGGAATGTGTCTGTTTGTTACTTTTGAAATTGTGTTAGCCAGATATTAGCCCTGATAGAAAGATGCTATATTCTGGCTATTGCCCAGCGAAGTGCCAATGTGAAAGTCATTTAACTTACTGCTGCATTTGTGTTTCAACTAATGTTTGTCACTCTTGGACTGTACCATCAAGTGGTTATTGGCATAGTATACAAATGAGCCATTGCAGCGTTTTCATATCGCCCAAACACAATGCTTCTCAATGGATTCCTTTCTCCCAATTGAAGTGCTGAGTCAACATGTAATCAGTAATCAAGTGATAAGAAATCAAATGATGCACAAGCATCTGTGAACCAGCCCTGTGAATTATGTTGACTCAGCTGCAGCAACACCCCCTTCTCCATCCTACAAAACTGGTATTCCATAAAAGTTAGAATCATTAACTGGTCAGAGTAATGTATGCATGCTAATATTGTGGGAGAAGCACTATGTGAGCCAGGGCTCAGCTTCATGCCATTAAACAATATATACAGGGATGCCAACAAACTTTCCCGGGCCTAGCACACTGAACGTGCATTGGACCCCTGCATCCTGCTCCTCCACCCACCCCACACAAACTATAGCCAATAACTGCTGCTTATATACACATATAAATCTAGCCTAGCCTACCCTGCAGGGCTGATGCAAATATAAAAGGGGGAAGGGAAGAAAAATGAACCCAATCAATCATGAGCTCCTGGCTGGAAAAGCCAGATACAAATATATCCTGCACTATGCATAGGACATGGAAAATCAGTATGTGTGTGCGTGCAATGCCACATTTTTTTTCTCAGTAGGAAGGAAACCTCACTTATTTCTGAGTAAAACAGAAATCAGCCAATTGTGTTTTATTCTGTAACACAGGGTTAGGGAAACCTTTGGCTCCTTATCTGGATCCACCCCACAGGCCAAATTTGACCACAGGCTGCCTACCTGTCAATCACATGACATCACATGGGTTTAGCCAAGGGGGGGGCAGAGGAGCGACTGCCACCCCTAGATCATGTAAATCAATAAAAATACTTAACTGAGGTTCTTCCCCACAACATGAAGCCTGCCCCCTTAGCATAAATCCTGCCTATATCCATGTGACATCAGTGTCACATGATTGACAGATGGAGAGGCCTGCTAACCTTTAAAATTCCCTTCTGTGGCTTTGCAAAGTGACCTTAGAAGCAGTCTATCCTCTTTTAAAGGTGGGGAGGCTGTTCCAAACAGTGTTTTGCTGTGGTTCTCCTTTAAGCAGATGGGCAGCAGCAGCCGTGTGGCCCCCTGCTCACTTAATGGGGCAGTGCACCCAAGCTCTTCACTAAACAGGATTGCCTCACCCTTCGCCACATTGGCTGATGTGAAGGGAAAGGGTCCCAACTCTGCGCAGTGCTCCATCAGCATTGCCTGCATAGAACTTAGGTGTACATAACTCAAATAGATATCTTTGACCTCCAGGGGCTATGTTTGCTAAGAACGATTCAACATCAGAATTTTAGAAATAACATATACAAAGCAGATGCCCAATCACTATGTTTTGCTTCTTGTCTAGAAACCACGTGCACTGCAGTCTTGGAACTATATGCAGCTGCTTACATAAACCCAAGTGTTAGATTTCAGCTCTTTTTGCCTAGCTAGCTAAGCCAGAGTCATATCTATGGTCAGCCAGATAATATCAAGTAACACATGATATGAGCTTGTAAAACTTTAAATGTGACAAGATGCACTTAAACCAGCATGTACTTGTACTGGGTTTGGGCAGGTATGTATTTCTACACTTCACCCAGCTACGGCTGTAAGGATGAAACCTTTCTGCTTTTATTTGTACTTATCTGAGCCTAGGGAAAAATAAGGTCTAGGGGAATTTTATTGCTGCTGTGGTTTCAGCAATTACATGAGGGGGAAAGTTCCAACTAAGTTCGTCACAACCATAAACCCTGTAAGAGAGAATGCTACAGACGTCTCTTTTTCTGGGTCGGGATGATAATTTGCATGATCTTGGAAGATACTTGTCCCATTACTGCAAACAAAATCTGAGAGCACAGTTCCAAAGACATTTACACTGATGATGATTCACTGAATGTAGAGGAATGCTTTTAGCATTAAGTGATGCTCAACCACTCAGCCAGTATTCTACAGCTTGGTTCCGCTGGCACCCTTATATACCCCTTTTGGGGCCTATGAAGTTCCACTGGCCATCCCAATATCAGGTTCCCCCCTTTTCCCTTTTGGGTTGTTTAATTCAGGCTGTTGTTGCCTGGGTTTTTTTGGGTGTGGCATACCAGCCCTTTTGTCTGCACTTTATTTGTTTTGTGGTGCATATAGGTGTTTCTGAGCATCATTCATTTTTCTTCCGTGAAATGGCTATATTGTGGTACTCAGGACAGATTCTTGGCCTTCCGAATGTTTCTCTGGGCTGAAAAACGTTGGGGAGCGCTACTGCTATCCTCCACTGTTTCGTCAAATCTTTGCTACTGAGTCAGAATGGAAAAGGGTTTTTTTACAAAAGCCAGAAAGAATTATGTAAATGAATATATTATTTAATTAGGAATAGGCATCATGATGGTGCACAAGATATATTGAAAACAACACTGTTGTTGTGTACATAGTATTTAATGTTATGAATATGTGTAAGTATCTTTATGTATTTGGGTGGGATTTAGCTAACTAGCACCGTCCATGGAAGCCCTTACGTAATGGGGCTGTATTTATTTATTTATAAAAGTATTTATATACCACTATATCATTTTTAAAAAAACCCCACAGTGGTTTACTTTGATCTTCTTCCCCCATGCATCTTTGCACCCCATGACTAGTTGGGGGGGGGGGCAGGAGAATAGCACACAAGGGAAGGAGGAATACTTCCATCCAGCATGCTGAAATACTTGTGCAAACAAAATGATTGGAAGAGCATGACATTGAATCCCACCCTCTGCATATTCTGTGCTGGAACTTAAATATTTCTACTTCTCACAGAAAATTTACTTTTCTTATGAAGAATTCATCACCACACAATAACCTGATGCCTGTGAATTGGCTACTGCCATCTTGTGCTAAATGCCATTCATACCAGTGGGTGTGGTGTGACGCAACAGCAGACGTCATGGCGATATGTTGTCACCCTTTAGACGTGTGTGTGCTTCTGCTCCCTCATGATTTACCCAGGAAAATGGCAGGAGAGAACTGTGTGGCAGAATAACCCCTCAAATTTCATCCTCTCAGTTTTCTGGGCTAATGGGGTAGCAAACAGACATTTTCTGGAAGCACTTGACATGGAAATGAGGGCTACATTTCCACAAGATCCTGCTAGATTTCCAGAAGTGGTTTTCACATAAAATGTGGAAATTATTGGGTCTGGAAACATTGGGAGAATGAAAAAAAGCCTTGTCTGACTGTAGCCTTTGAGTAGGCATGGCGAAGCAGTAGTTTTACTTATTCCAGTAGTTCTGCTCTTACATAAATGAAAGGATTTGCTCCCAATTACTATTTGCCAGATTATTAAAAGCTCTCATGTTAGCCAGCCTTTGGTGCTTAATTGGATACCTTTCAGAGGATACACCCAGCCTTTCTTCTCTGGATGAAGGTCACAGGAATAGTTTAGCCAAAGGGTGAGCCCACAACACACACCCTACAACTGCTATAATTGCTTTGCCTTTTTATGTATTCATAACATGATATGTCACGTTGTTTCATAAGGGTTGGCACTTCCTCAGAAGTGGACAGAGTTCTCTTCAAAGGCAAGGCAGAGAGTCACTAAGAAAGCACTATCACTTCAGATGAACGACCACCTGTTCTATAAGTAAATGGAACTCTTAACACATCCACACCATGCATTGAGAGCGCCTGGCTTCCCTCAAAGAATCCTGGCAACTGTAGTTTACCCCTCTCAGAGCTACAATTCCCAGCACACTTAACAAACTGCAGTTTGTGAATGTGACTAAACCAAACAAGTCTTGCTTTATTAAGTCCTGCTGCTCACCTGAAAAGCCAAATGACTTGAAATCTACATAAGACATAATTATAATACTGGAAGGAATATGTGTGTGTGTGTGTGTGTGTGTGTGTGTGTGTAGTTATAAAGAGCTCACAAGGAGGAATATCAAAGTGAATTCATAACCTTGAACTTTAATTGTAAATCTTTAGAATAATTAAAGTGTCTTGATATTTTATACTGGAAATAACTCTGCTAGCTTGCAGATGAGACGAGCCACATGCATAGCTCATAAATCCAAAGGATCATATAAAAATGGAAACATTTTTTTAAAAAATTCCATTTTGCAGTTTATCATTCTTTTCATGGTCAGGGCTAAATAATAGTTTAGATATGCTAGCAATATACATTTACATTGAGCATTGTATGAATAGAGACAGTACTTTTATGCCTGTGAGTTTGAAGGTGTCCTCTTTCCTCATGCAATCTTAAATTTAAAGCACCAACTATGTATTGCAGGAGGTTGGACTAGATGACCCTTGGGGTCCCTTCCAACTCTATAATTCTATGATTCAATGAGCCCCCTCCCCGCACACCAATAGATTGAGAGAAACACTTGTAGGACCCATTGGATTCAATGGAAGACAGTCTTGTAGAAGATTTATAGACTACCACTTTACTGGAGAATAAGATATCAATTTGCTATGAAAAATCTGTGGATCTTTAAGGTGCTTCAAAACACCTTGCTGGCCAAATCCAGTGCACAGCTAGTGAAAACACACTGGTGGAACAGCTGAAATGTGGTGGAGCTGTGGGGAGGATGAAGGCAGAACAGTGCAGTAGTCTCTCATTGAGACTATGACCACACCCACACCCACAATGACAACACAACTTTACGCCATCACTAGCACAAGGAATATTCCTCCTGTTGAGTTTAATGGGAGGAAAAATAAATAGGCCCACTCCTGCAGTGATGGCTATATGCAGATAACCAATGCAGAGTACAGAACAGACAGCCAATGTGGCACCCAGGGCTGTCTTTACCCGGGGGTGCAAGGGGTGCGGGCTCCAAATTAAGGGGGGTGCCAAATGTATACCTTCTGCACACCGGTCCCTCTTGAATGGTGGCAGTGAAAAGCAATGGAGCGAAAGTTCCTTCCCCGCTCCTCCATTGCTCTGTTACTCCGTAGCGTCAAACAAAACAAAAGCAGTTTTTTTCTGCTGCATCATTGTTACAGGTGAGTGATTTCCCTCTAAAAAAGCTCAACAACATTGGCTTCCCCCCTCCTAAAAAAAGGGGGCACTGGGCGGATCTTTGCACCCCAGCAGCGCATATGCTAAAGACAGCCCTGGTGGCACCTTCCAGATGTTGCTGCCTTAGAGCAGCTGGATCAGGCCAAAGGCTCATGTAGTCCAGCATCTTGTTCTGGTCAACCAGATGTTAATTACAACTCCCGTTGTGCCTCACCATTGGCCATGCTAACTGTGGCCAACAGGAGTTGTAATCGATCAACATCTAGAGGACCCCACATGGGCTACTGCTGGTATAGAATGTGACACAAGTCAACACTCGATCACAACACATCACCTCCAGTAAATATTGGTGACTGACTAATGCATAATAGGTGTCACAGGAAGACCACACCTCAAGCAGTGGGGTGTGCAGCAAGGGCCAATACTGCTCAGACCTTAGGAGACACTTACTTATGGCTCACAACGGGGAACGCTGGTGTTGGGGAAACAGGAGGCCAAATTACACAGAAAGGATGCGCTTTGCACAAACAGCCTGTCTCCAGAACACACATACGGACTTGAACACATTGCTTCTCTTTCCAGAACCCTTACAAGAGTCTCACCTTGGAACTCCAGGCACAAATGCCCAATGCCCACTCTACTCCATGAACTAAAGGTTCAAGGAAAGAGCACCTGTCCTCACCAATAAGCAAAGACAACCACACCACAAAACAGGCCTACGCAGAGGAAGGGGCAGCTGCTCCAGGCCTTGGAGGGCTAAGCCAGCCAGGGGCCTGCCAGAGGTACGCTAACAAGACTCCTGTCCCAGGCCTCAGACAAACTCTGCATAGGCCTGCCACAAGGTATAACTGCTACAACTCTTCCACATAGCTCCCTTCAGTAGTGCTTACCAGGAGGCAGAGGTGGCAGGTGGTAGGAAGGTCAGCATGGTGCTAACACACTAACAGGAGCAGCAGTTTGGCTCTGCCAGTGCTTTTGCATCACAGCTACCTTCCAACGACCTCACAGTGCAGCATTGCCAGTGATGAGAGGTCTGGTAAGCTCCTCTGCCCCTCCCTTCTGCCTCCTTTGGTATATCCACTTTCTGTTTCTCACCCCAGGTATATGGTTGTACCATTTTTGCCATCCAAGAGTAGGGAGCAGTCTCTCCCACACAAGGGGAATACTTATTCTCACACATAGGTAAGCTGTCTGTTTCCCACTGAATTTCCTTCATGGTATCTTGACTAGAAATTTGTTTGGAAAAAAAAATTCATGGGTAGGAGTTGCATCACTGCCAGGTTGAGTTAATAAAAGTGGATAGGCAGTTCCTAATTTAAAAATGTATTATGTAGCAGCCCACTTAAAAGCTTGAGTAGACTGATTTGATCTTCTTAGTTATTAAATATGATATGACTTGCAGCAGGTATACTCAGATAATCCTCTATATGTTTTTCTTCTCCAATATGGAAAGAAGAGGGCAAAAAAGGTAATAAAGGTTTTTTCTTGAAATCTTAGAGGTATGAGATTAAAAACAAATCAGTTTTGTCTGCTTCGGAATATGTAAAACATTGTGAGGTTTTGTTATAACACCCAAATCAGAAGATTTTTTTTTAAGCTAGGACAAAATGCTAGGAAATACAAACAACGAGGTCCTTCCAAGATAATTGAATTATTATTTCCAAAAAAACATATCAATGAAAAGTTGTATTTATGGGCAGTATCCAGAGTTTTGTGAGCAGTGGGGCTTTCTTCTCCATTTCAGCACCCCCAAGCTTTCCAAGAGTTAAGGTATAGGCTACAGCCTATGCTTCCATATATATATATCTTTTCTTCACCTGGAAGTTTCCATCATGGTGCAGAGAGTTAGGGTGCCAAGGCTGTGCTGCCATATCCCCCAATTTGAACCCCTTGGGGCCTCACCTTACATTTGTGATGAAGTGGTTATAGCAGTGTTTGACTAGGCTCTAGACAAGGGTTCAAATGCCCAGTTGACCACAAAGCTAATTGAGTGACCTTAGGCCAGTCTCTAACTCTAACCCTAACCTACCTCACAGGGTTGTGAGGATGGGGAGGGCAAGAACTATGCACCTCACCTTGAGCACCTGGGAGGAAAGGGGGAACATAAGTGTTTAAAAAAAATCACTTAGTCTTTCAGTTTGAATTTTTGATTTATGTGAAATGTCCCCATCAACTGTGGAATACTCTCTTGAAGAAGTGAGGCCACACTCGATCTGCCACCATTCGGGAGGGCTGTGACAAAAAAATTATTTATTTTTTCTGTCTGTCATGTCTTTGGTTTATAACTTCCTTTGAACTGGATTTTTTTTTTACAAACCACCTGTCAGCTAGTTGTAAAGTGTTTGTGTGTATCTTGTTGTTGGCGTGGATCTTAACTTTTGGGATTGAAGATATGTGCTTGCCACATAACCACTGTCCCCAACCTCCCACTTCCTGCTATACTCAGTTGAGGCCTCTGGAAAGCTGCTCCAGAGGGTTGGGGGACCATCCAGAATGGCAATATTGGATATGGCAGAAGGGTTGTAGCAGGGGAGGGGGACTTGGTGAAAAGAGTGGTATCTTCGGATCCAAGCCACTGTTTGTGTTGTATATGTTATTATTATGTTGTGAAGTGCTGGGGCAGCCCAGTAAGATGTGAAATTATGGAATTGGATGTTCCTATTTTCATCGGAGAAATGGTGAAGGGTATGTGTATACTGTACAATAGAAAAAGGTAGCCCTGAAACAGAGTACAGGATGCTGCTTCTTTGAGTAAGAGCACCAGTAGTCATGCACAGCTCCATGAAAATGGTACTGGTTTAAAGATTGTCAAGCGACAGGTCCTTTAAAATGCATTAAATATGATTGACTCAATTCACAAGGTGCTAAAATGATGTTTAAAATGAAACATCAACAAGTTTGTAAATTGCATTAAATTTTTTACTAGGTTTCAATTATTTTTTATTATGTTGGATTTTTCAAGGACTTACATAAGGGTCACTTCATAATTAAAAAATTCTATTACAGTTGATCCTCTAGTAATATAAAGTGTGTACAATGACCTGATTGAAGGGGAAATGTTCTGATTAAGATAAGCCTGAGCTCATATGGATCACCTGGACAGAAGAGAAAAGATTTGGGTATTGCTTATGTTTCCTAGATTTCAATTGTATTGCTGGAAGGACTACTTTTCCTCTGCTGCTGAAGCAGCAAAGCATATCTAGGAATGCACCAGAAAGAAGAGAGGGTAGAAACTTGTTTAGAAAGAGGAACACCATCTATATCAGGCCACATGCCCATCGAGTCCAGCATCCTATTCTGCCAGTGACCAACTAGGTGCCTATGGGAAGCTTACAAGGTTCCAGGGTACTTATAAATTAGTGTTGCCATACGTCTGGAATTTCCCGAAAATGGCTAGAATACTGCATTCACAAGCAGTGTCTGGGCATTGCTAAAATGTCTGGGGAAATCTGGACGTATGGCAACCCATGTCAGCAGGGTTATTTTTGGCGATTTACCTTAAAGAAGAAGCTCAGAAATGTCTTTTTTTGTTTTTGCTATTTTTTCAACAACTTTGCTCAAAAAAGCTCAATAATTTTGTGCCCAAATTTTCACTTTTTGAAATATGGCAACCCTATTATAAATAGCCCAATGGAACTTAAGAAAAAGCTTGCAGTGAAGGATGCAAATGCAAGTAGTACATTCTAGGATTGTTGTTTTACAAAAAGAATAATGTTGTATCTAAATGGGATTAGTGTAAAAATAATTGTCAGATGGCTGATGCGGTTGCTCGACAGTAACCAGGCAGGACTCTGGTGCAAACTATTTACAGTGAAGAGCCCCGAAGCTCTTCTGGCTCAGAATTGCTAGCAGGTCTGGCTCAATTGCTAGCAGAATCTGGGAGTGGTCTTTTTTTGTACCTCCCCCAACATAAACGTTTTGTTACCCCCAGCCTTCTCCTTCCCTCTTTGCACCTCAGACTACTGCGCATGATGGGCGATGGCAAGGGCATGTTTCCCTCCTCCGGCTTGCTCAGGAGTGGTGTTAAGGCTCCCACTAGCATCCTCTGGTCCTTTCACCTCTTCCCCACTGGAGGTGGGGCTTTCCTCCTCCCTGGAAGAGGAACTGCTTCGCAAGATTTTCGGAGGCTCCCTGTAACACAACTGCCCTTCTATTTCTTGCCTCTGAGCCTATGGCAGTTCCCTGACAATAATGTTTTTATGTTTGTTTTCTGGAACCATAATTGCAAATACCTACTTATGCTATATACCAGTAATTTAATTTATTATTATATGAAATATTTATAACCACTGAAAATATTAAATCATGAGGTCGTTCCCTCCCCCCATCATGCGCCCTGGTGTTTCAGTGCCATGGGAGAGAAAGCATATGCATTCTATCACTGATAAATCTTTAAATACATGAATGTGCATCCAAGTTTCTGACTTGGCGGAGATATGAAACATGGATAAATATGCTATTTTTCTAGAAAAAGAGTTGTCAGAATTCACCATGAACACCTCCCTAATTCTTTTAGAATGGCAGTGGCGCCCAACTGAGTTCCGACAAGTACTGGCTGAAAAAAAGCCCTGGATGTAGGTCAAAAGCTGATGACTGGCTGCTGCACAGCATCATAAAACCAGTGCAGCTACTTTTGTTGTCTGAAGATACAAGACTAACAAATTCCCATTTGTGGTTAGACGCCAGTTCCCATCATCGCCTGCCAGCATACTCAGTTGTTGGGGTTGTCTTGTCTTAGTGTGCCATGTGAATTGGGCTGTGTGTGCTTCACTGGCCTATCACATACCCTCCAACACTTCTCCAATGAAAATAAAGACGTCCCATTCCATAATGATAATTTTACTATTTATACCCCACACAACTTATTGGTTTGCCCCAGCCACTCTGGGCAGCTTCCAACACATATAAAACCATAATAAAACATTAGGCATTAAAAAAAAAAAAGCTTTCCTATACAGGATTGCCTTAAGACAGCTCAGGGATCAGATAACTCCATACTCTCCAACATTTCTCCAATGAAAATAGGGGTGTCCTAAGCAAAAGCGGGACATTCCAGGATCAAATCAAAACTGGGACGGTTTTGCTTAATCAGGGATGTCCCTGGAAAATAGGGACACTTGGGGGGTCTGCTATCGCTAGTTATTTGGTGGTCTGCTTGCAGCATTAAAGATGATATCAAACAGTGTTCTAGTGTCCTGCCCAATGGAGTGAAGTCTAAACAAGAGAGGATTGAATCTTAAATATCAAATTACTAGAAAACAATGAATAACTAACTACAGAGAATGCTTTATCATTCATGAACAGGTATTGGTTAGAGCAGGGGTCAGCAACCTAAGGCCCATGGGCCACAAGCGGCCCATGGGGGTCGTTTAACTGGCCCATGGAACCCCACTGCCTGCTCTGTTGGCTCCTGTGTGCCGCGCTAAACCGGCGGGGAGCAGAGCGGGGACCGCCTTCCGTGACGCTGGCCAGCTTCCTATGGGCTGCAGGAAGCTCCTGCAGCCCGTGGGAAGCTGCGCATGCCTCCTCCACGCTGGAAGGAGCACTGGAAATAGCATTTGTGCATGCACGTGAACCCCGGCGTCTGTGGGACCGTGAAGCAGCCCAAGCCAAAAAAGCTTTGCCGACCCCTGGGTTAGAGTAACATCGTCCAATGGGCCCACATGCATCCCTAGACTCAAATTATTTAATGAAATGGGATTTTTAGAAGCCTCACCCAATACATTAGGTTCACAAAAGCCTTGCTTAATCACTCTCATCAATCTTTCACCTACCATATAATTTTATTTGCTTTCCTTTTGTTAACTTGTCTGTCAGAGTTACTCAACCCTTTCACGGTGATAAAATTTCCACTTCATGTAAGCTTGAGGTAGCTGTAACTGAAAACTCTTGTCTGGGCCAGCCAAGTAAGGAAGAGGTAATTGAGCTTTCCAAACATTACTGCAGGGAAAATGATTAAAAAACATGATATATAGGCTACTCTCAGAGTCAGCCGCTTCAAACATATTTTACATAAAACAATCTGCACAGTGATGGCTTCATCATGGAATAATTACATGTGTATTTCCTTAGATGGACATGCTCTGAAAAGCATGTATACATGTAGCAAAACTGATGTTTGTGTCATGTAGCTGGTATATTACTCTTTGCACAGCTGTTTCCAATTAGGAAATTCGTCATGTCTACTGCATCCCCTTAGGCTGTGCTTATGGTTGAACTAGCCTACTACCTGAGTTATCATTGACAGGATATTTCTTTGTAATGTGGCATGCTTGGAGTATGATATGCCAGTCACACATAACGTTGCTGATTGATGCATGTAGCTTCCAGAGAATGAGTGCCCCTAGATTTTGAGAACACACATTCATAAGCTCTCATAATAAATATGTGCACAGCTAGGTGTAGATTTGCTGCTCTGGGGCTGCTGTCCTGAGATTCCTTGGAAAGGCAGCTCAAGGACCATTGGACAAACTTGAGTCTCAGTTTCTGCTGCTGGAGACACATCTATGATATTGGACAATGAGACATCTGCTGTAATATCCTCCCTTCCTGTTGCCGGCAAAATCTTCCAGTGCCTTGACCCAGTGTCAGAAATCTGATATTGGTAGTTTTTTTTTAAAAAAGGGGGGGGCATGCTGAGGGAGGCCTGGCTTGGATCTGAAAGCCATTATGGTCCTTGATATGCCTCCAAACTGGGGGAGGGGACAGGCATGCTTGCTTCCAATTCGAAAGAAAATATAACATTTAAAAAACAGCCCAGAAATGGATGGAGGTATACACTCATGCCCAGCAGGATAAAAGCAAGTGAATTATCTTCAGATTTCACCCGGAATTGAATTTATGTTTGGTTGGAGGTGTGGTCATGCGGTTGCTCCAATAGTGCAGCTTTGAGCACAATTTTCGGTAGGGGATGCCAGCTACTTGGTCTCCAGAAGTGTGTCTTTGTATGTATTTAATGCACCTCAGGAGTGTGTGTTTTGTCAATAAAGAATTAAGCTACTGGCTGTTTGTCCTCCTTGGGCTGGGTGTGCTCAGGAGAATGTCCAGTGGTGGTGGAAAATAAAATACTCAAGAGATATGCTATTGCATTCTATCAATCCACGTTCTAATTTTAAGCCAGTAGCAGTCAGGGTGGGGGGTACTTGTTCAGTCCAAACTTTTGAAAACAAGCAAGCCAGTCTTTTTAAAGAGAACGTCATGCCAACCATCTGTCTGCCAAGCATGTCTGCAAAGCTGGCCATCTGTTTCTTCCTTAAATGCCTCTGGTGCTGTGGTGTATTTTTAAAGAACATGTAAGTCTGCTGTTTCAGCTGATATTGTAGCAACAAACATGGTGATCTGTATTTTGAGGACTTTGGCTGAACCTTTTCTTGCACTGTACATATTACATGCTTGTAGCTCCATACTGTGCAGGTTTATTTTTATTTTATTTATTTAAACAACGTTTCTATACCTCTTGATTGTAATTACAGCCTCCAAGCGGTTTACAAAAGAGTAAACATTAGATTCATCAATAAAAGACAGTGCTAAAAACAGATATATTTTTTTTAAAATCAAAATATAATTAAAATCAAGAGTTAGCGAAAAACAGACTGAAATGCGTGTCAGTGTCTGCATATCTGTCTAGGCTTGGCTGAACAAAGATGTTTTTAGCAGACACCAAGAAGAGTACAGCAAAGGTGCCTGCAGCCTCATGCCCATAGGGAAGGAGTTTCAAAGTGTCGAACGAATTTTGTTTTGCACCTTTAACAGTGCCAGTTCGGCATTGAGTTTACTGAGAAGTAATTTCCACTGAGTTCAGTGAAATTTATGCATCTATATATCGCGCAGCAAAGTCAAAACACAGAGTCAAAATTCACTGTAAAAGAAAAAAAATTACTGAGGCAAACAGGCTTCTTTACAAACACTGTACAAACAGCAATAGAAGAGAGCAAAGTAAAAATAAATAAGGAGCACACTGAGCCCATGTATTTATCCTTACTGGCTCCCTGTGACTTCCTGTAATTGAAACAATATTTGTATGAGCCAGAGTGAGTCAGATAGAAGAATGAATCTGCACTTTTCAGCATTTTCCAACACTTTACTGCTTCTGCTCTCAAAATACCTTTGTCACATGACACTATAGGGATACATAGAATCATAGCATCATAGAGTTGGAAGAGACCACAAGGGCCATCAAGTCCAACCCCCTGCCAAGCAGGAAACACCATCAGAGCACTCCTGACATATGGTTGTCAAGCCTCTGCTTAAAGACCTCCAAAGAAGGAGACTCCACCACACTCCTTGGCAGCAAATTCCACTGTCGAACAGCTCTTACTGTCAGGAAGTTCTTCCTAATGTTTAGGTGGAATCTTCGTTCATGTAGTTTGGAACCATTACTCCGTGTCCGCTTCTCTGGAGCAGCAGAAAACAACCTTTCTCACTCCTCTATGTGACATCCTTTTATATATTTGAACATGGCTATCATATCACCCCTTAACCTCCTCTTCTCCAGGCTAAACATGCCCAGCTCCCTTAGCCGTTCCTCATAAGGCATTGTTTCCAGGCCTTTGACCATTTTGGTTGCCCTCCTCTGGACACTTTCCAGTTTGTCAGTGTCCTTCTTGAACTGTGGTGCCCAGAACTGGACACAGTACTCCAGGTGAGGTCTGATCAGAGCAGAATACAGTGGCACTATTACTTCCCTTGATCTAGATGCTATACTCCTATTGATGCAGCCCAGAATTGCATTGGCTTTTTTAGCTGCCGCGTCACACTGTTGGCTCATGTCAAGTTTGTGGTCAACCAAGACTCCTAGATCCTTTTCACATGTACTGCTCTCAAGCCAGGTATCACCCATCTTGTATTTGTGCCTCTCATTTTTTTTGCCCAAGTGCAATACTTTACATTTCTCCCTGTTAAAATTCATCTTGTTTGTTTTGGCCCAGTTCTCTAATCTGTCAAGGTCATTTTGAAGTGTGATCCTGTCCTCTGGGGTGTTAGCCACCCCTCCCAGTTTGGTGTCATCTGCAAATTTGATCAGGATGCCCTTGAGTCCATCATCCAAGTCGTTGATAAAGATGTTGAATAAGACCGGGCCCAAGACAGAACCCTGTGGCACCCCACTAGTCACTCTTCTATTGCAATTTAGGTCAAACTTATGTTAAGGCTCTACCTTAAGTTTTACCATGCAATTCTTAGTTGTTATTAAGAATGCAGATTGCAAAACAAACAAACAAAAACAAACAAACACACACACCACTCAGTGTTCAAGGAAGTGAGCAGCATATGCCCATAGTTTTCTTGAAGTAAGATCCACTGAAATAAATGAGACTTCCATCTGAGTAATCAGATAAAAAGGATGGAATTGCAGAGCTAGACATCTGGAGTGAGAAAAGTCATTGGGACAGCTCTCGATGTTTGCTGCCCTAAACCGTGACCCACTCTCCAGTAAGATAAGGCTGCTTGGCTTTAAGTCCACATAAGGCAACAATGGCTTCAAGACCTTGTTCCTAAACATATTTTTAACCTCAGCAGCTGAAAGTGCATACCCTCCAACATTTACCCAGCGAAAATAGGGACATCCTATTCTATACCCACCCAACATTTCTCCGATGAAAATAGGGACGTCCTAAAGGAAATCTAAATAGGGACATCCTAAAGGAAAGGAATCAGAAACTGGAACAGAACAACTGTAAATCCAGGACTGTCCCTGGGAAATAGGGGCACTTGGAGGGTCTGAAATTCTAGCTTGTGAAATCCTAGATGAAATAAAAGGAACCAAACTTTCATTCTTCAGAAGGGCCATGGCTCAGTAGTAGAGCATGTGTTTTACATGCATCAGGTCCCAGGTTTGATCTCTGACATCTCCAGGTAAGGCTAGGAAAGGCCTCTTTCTGAAACCCTGGGGATCCACTGCTGGTCAGTGTGGACAATGTTCTAACTTGGTTTAAAGCTGTTTCCTATGTTCCTACACTATCTTGCCTGTCATAAAGAATTACTGTTTTAGATCATTTGTGAAGTAGACTAGACCTGTACAGTGGTACCTCGGGTTACATATGCTTCAGGTTACAGACGTTTCAGGTTACAAACTCCGCTAACCCAGAAATAGTACCTCGGGTTAAGAACTTTGCTTCAGGATGAGAACAGAAATCATGCAGCAGCGGTGCTGCAGCAGCAGGAGGCCCCATTAGCTAAAGTGGTGCTTCAGGTTAAGAACAGTTTCAGGTTAAGAACGGACCTCTGGAATGAATTAAGTTCTTAACTCGAGGTACCACTGTAATGATGTGACTAATTCTGTGAAAGCAGCAGCTCCTTTGGAATGGTATGCATCTGCCCTGTGAAAGTTCTTTTCTGCCTTTGTGAGACACTTCTCTTCTCTGGTGGTTGCAAACTTGTGGTGATGCCACCAACCTGCAAATTATGATGATGTGCTGACACCGAGGCTACTCCAGCCCATGTTGAGCAGTGTTTCATTGGTATCCTCAAAACCCATGTCCAATTTATGTGGCAATGTTTGCTTCTACACTAGAGCCCTTTAACTCTGCAGAGCTATTTTCTTTCCACCATTAGCTGGAAGTGGAATTCAAATGCATGTTTGGTATAGTATTTATTACAGTGTTATATCATCCAACAACATCAAAGGTTCTTCTATATATTTTATTCTGATCCAAGTCTCATTCAGCAAATTTAGCCTGCAGTATTAATTACAAACTTCATGTTTGTCAATTCAGCTTATTTCGTTTGTTTTGGCTTCCTTTTTCACACAACCATGCGTATTGGTGAATAATAATAACAATTCTTTTTTTCACCAGAAGGTACCAGGATGGGTTTCTCCAGATAAATGGGTTAGGACTATAGCCTAAGTCCCACTTTGTTCAGCAGGACTTACTCCTAGGCAACTGTGTATTGATTGTAGCCTGATGGTTATTTTCTATTTCAAATAAACCTTTTCTTTTAGAACTCATTAGTGACTCCAGAATTACATGTATAACAAACATGCTTCCTATATAGAGAAAGCACTCAACTTATATTAATTAATTCAGGGATAATTTACCAGGCCTTAGCTCTTTTGCATTTGAAATGCATAGGGACCAGAAGATGGTACAGTAAGATTGACTTGCAAATCAAACATGAACAATTTTGTCTCTCGTATAATAAAAAGAGTGCTCTGTAATCTCATTTGTGCCTTTGGCAAGTATTGTATATTGTCTATGCTGAGCTTGTTAAAAGATTTCAAATTGGCTTGCAGTGTAAAGAAACTATTTTAGTGGCATGCGAGTGGCATTGTTGCTTTCTTTTTGATTTATAAGTTTCAAGCTTTTACTGTGACTTGAGCTATAATTACCATTTGTAATTAAACAAGAACAATAATCATGATTATTTTACACTCTTTAACACTATGAAAAAAAATATCAGTTCAATCCACATTAGATTTTTATTGCATTTTGCCATAATAACAGTACGTTGTAAAATAGATTCTTTTCCAAAAGTAGAACCAGTTAATGAATGAAAATAAAACTTAGTGAAAAGTGAACTATTTTTCAAGAAGGCAGGCTTTTGACACAATAAGCAGAACAACAAAAAGTGGAAAATATTTCAAACTTTTATTTTTCTAATTTACATAGTCATATTTCAACAAACATCTCTTCATGCTCATTACATTTGCTGACTGAATTAATGTTGTTACTTTCCCTCGTCAAATAATACATAATAAAAGTACATTTTTATTATTTCTAGTTACATAACTTTCCATTTATTCCAGCCCTGATTATAAAACATATAAATGCAAGCTTAATCCAGGCATGGCTATATGTGCTCGGGAGCATGAGTGTGTGCATGTATATCTCTAACTGTGCAAGGAGCAGTGCATGCAAATGTCTGCTGCACATATTGTTCTCAACCTTAAAAAGTTCCACCTATCCCCTGAGATTTCACCCTTGTATCACTAGTCAGATGATCCCCCAAAAGCCTGCTTCAGCTTTTCAGGGAGCTGAGTGGAGGGGCAGGGAGGTTGGGGTTCATTCCACTCTACATTTCCACTAAACCCAGATTATCCATACTGTCACTGGTAACCTGGATGGTGTTACACATCTGTCTGGTAGATTTAATGTTGATTCAAGACTCACTTTTATCCATCCACTTTCCCAATTTTTATGGATGGAAATTGAGAACATATGAGGAGTTGAAAGACAAACTAAATTGCTGGCTGCAATTTCAATCAAATAAACGCAGTGTGGAAGGAAGACAAAAAAGTAGGGATAAATGAGAAAAAATCTAAATTCCAGATAAAAATAATTGAAGGTAAATCCAAGTTATTATCTAAAATGTATAATATATTATTAGATTGGGACACTAAAGATGAAGAAATAAAGGAGGTCATGACAAAATGGGCAATGGACTTGGGATACAATATAGAATATGATAAGTGGTTGAAATTATGGACTAGTGGAATGAAATTCACGGCATGTGTCTTACTCAGAGAGAAATTGGAAAAAATGATGTATAGGTGGTACATCACACCGGCAAAAGTGGGAAAATGTACAAAACAGGAAATAAGGCTTGCTGGAAGTGTAAAATCAAAGAAGGCAATTTCTACCATATGTGGTGGACCTGTGAAATAATGAAGAAGTTCTGGGAACTTATTTATAATGAGTTAAAAAAAATATTTAAATATACCTTCCCTAAAAGATCAGAGGCCTTCTTACTAGGAATAATTGGGGATGAAATCAAAAAAGAAGATAAGACATTATTCCAATATGCCACAGCTGCCGCTAGAATATTAATTGCACAAAATTGGAAAAGCCCAAATACCCCAACGATTAGAGATTGGCAAACAAAATTATATGAATATGTTGATTTAGCAAAAATGACACAAAAAATCGGAAACCAAAAAAAAATACAAAGTTTATTAGTGACTGGAATAAATTTATGGTATACATTGAAGGAAACTACAGAGACTTAAAAACTATAGCAGGTTTGATACAAGTCTTACGACGCGTAAACCATTAACAATTAATAGCTGCAGAAAAAAGAAAGAATTTTTATTAAGAAGCCCGAAATCGGGAGGGAAGGCGGTCAATGGGTTTGTAGAGAAAAGGTTTAAATATCTAAAGATATAAAGATTCAAGGAAGAAGACAAAGAACTGTAATGGATGTTATCTTTGTGCTATGTATGGATATTTCTTTGGGATTTGTTTATTTGTTTTTTTTTCTTTTGGTTTTTTTTAAAGAGAAACTCAATAAAAAGAAATTTTGTTTGACTACCCACCAAACAAAATATAAAATTATTCAATGGTCATCAAACTAGCCCACACTCCAAGAGACATTCTTGTTTGAAGACAATTCCTAGTGATTAGGATCCTGGAAGCTGTAGACTCTCAAATTTTCTAAACATTGTAGATTATCATTATCATCACCAGACATTTGAGCATTGATTCAGATCATTGGTCCATCTACCTAGTACTGTCTACTACACTGATTGGCAGTGGCTCTCTAGGAAATTCCCAGACCTACCTGAAGATGCCAGGGATTGAACCTGTGACTGTCTACATGTTAAGTGGATAATCTACCACTGAGCTATGACCCTTTCCAAGTAGTCCAGTAGGCTAGGATCCATCCAATTGCAGACCATGGAGTCCCTTGCTCAAGATCCAGAGCCTCTGACAACATCACAAATGAAACTCTCTTCTAATATTCAGCATTATTACATGGAGTTATCTTTGCAGGGAAACATTTGCCTTGGCCTAAGCCCCCACCCCCTATTTAATCTGTACATATATAAGCAAGAGAAGGAGAGGCACTGGGTGGGGGACTTAAAAGTATGGAAATTCTTTTCCCTTTTCACAACTTCAGGCAGACACTCACAGCAATTCACAAATACAAATTCTTCCAAGGCATCTCTCCTGCTGAATTGTCTCCACCGTGTAGCTAATCTTCTGTCCTTTAACCTTTGTTTTTCATCTTGGAATCCATCTTCAGTCAAGGAACATGTTTTGCATTTCATTGAGAGCTTACTAAATTCCTTTAATAGCTTTCTGTAGGAAACGTTATCAAAGCTTTTATAAAAAGCTTCATTAATTAGTTAATGTTAATGGAGCACTTCAAAGATTAAAAAGCACTGTATAAATGTTAAACAGTGTTATTATAAAAATGTTCCCTGCATTTAATTGCTTCATTTTTAATGCAAGAGAAACTACATGATATGTGCCTAGCCAAATCTTGGTTGTCAAAAAATTGCAGGTTGCCTGAATTTGCTATGTGTTGTTTCTCCACTAACCCATGCAATGGAATCTACTCCTCACCCAATGTCTAATAATTCATATGTTATGGGTATTTCTTAGCCCAATTGTCAAATAGCTTTCCGTGACCATAGAGCACACAGAGTCCTCACTGAGGTGTTTGTGCAGATCCTTCCATTTGAGTTATCTTTCCTAAAGAGTTTTAGTACTTCTGAGGGTCCCTCAGCTTTGCTGAACCTCCATCGTGTACATAGATGGCACCAGTAACATTTTTCATAAGCAGTGGAACTCACAGCTTTGAACATCAGAAACAGAGGGAACGATTACATTCCTTCCCCATTCAACATTCAGCCATTGGATAGTTCCAATGTTTTATACACATTCTAATAGAGCAGCAGATCTAAGGAGAGAGTAGTCTGTCTGCTGATGGTGGGAAAGAGAGAAAAGAAGCAAAGTGGTTACCCATTTGGGATGGAGATCTACCATTAGGCAGAGTGAATGAATGGGGTAGCATGAATGATGTTTGAGAATAGGGATACATTAGCGGTCTGTGTATGCATAGTGTACAAGTAGCCTGTGTGTGAAACAGAAGCAGGAAGGCAACTCTTACAGCAGTGATCAGCTAGGCATGTGAGTTGTCTGTGTGTGAATGGGACGTGTGCATTGTGGAAACTGAGTGGGCTGAGAATGAGTAAGTGTTACAAAGGGCATGATCTGTCCCCTCACAGAGTTGCCTCTGCAAGAGGGTATCTCCATAAAGGCACCGCCACAGAGACCTTGCCCTCTCCCCCTAGCCCACTGACCCTCATGTACAGTGGCATCTCGGGTTAAGTACTTAATTTGTTATGGAGGCCCGTTCTTAACCTGAAACTGTTCTTAACCTGAAGCACCACTTTAGCTAATGGGGCCTCCCACTGCTGCCACACCACCGGAGCACAATTTCTGTTCTCATCCTGAAGCAAAGTTCTTAACCCGAGGTACTATTTCTGGGTTAGAGGAATCTGTAACCTGAAGCGTATGTAACCTGAGGTACCACTGTATTATGTTAAATGGTCTTCAAAAGTCATTACATTAAATAGACCATATTATGTCTCTCCTAGAGTACGCAGTTTCCCAGTGCTTGTAATGTCAGCAAGTGTTTGTGTGTGTCTAGAACCTTTTAAGGCCTCTGAGGGGTCTTGAGCCTGAAAGTTTATTTGAGGCCCCATCCTTCATCTTTTCCGTTAAAGGGGGTTGCTTGATAACGCTAATGTGTCCTTTTCCATGCATGAAGCCTATAGCAAATGTCCCCATTAACATCCTCCCATGTGCGTGTCAGGGAACTGACATCGGAGCCAGAAGTGGAGGCAGGGCTCCCAAGCGATGCCAGAGAAGGGTCAAGCAGGGAGAGAGGGGACTCAGTAGCTGGGGAAGGAAATCAGCGTAACACCAGGGATAAAGAGGGGTGGATGGGGGAATCGGAGAGAGGGCTCCAGGACTCTTCGCTGGAGACCAGCGGGGAGAGCACAGGTCCTCCGCTACCCACACCCACCCTGCGCAGAAGACTTCCGCGCAGGGAAAGTAGGTGGAGACTTGGCATCAAAGAACTTATTTGCTGGAAGAAGTTCAAGAAACGCCCACTGACAGATTCTGCTAGCGACTGAACAGCCACGAAGTGAAGGGCTGTCCAGCCAGGAAAGGTTTAACCAGGCTACCTAACCAGGAGTGGCGGCAACTTACGCACGAGCAACCCCATATAGCCATTACAGTGCGCATCGAGGAAAAGTATAGGTCCCTCTGTGGACAGGCCTCAAATTCAGAGTTATGGCAGGTGATTTGCAATATGCCAGGCACACCCCACAACCATCTGAAGGCTAGTGGAGTGGAGAGGGAAGGGCTCATAATGTCCTGTAGGGAAGAATCCCCAGTTTGTTTATTATTTGTTTGTTTTATATTTTGCCCTTCTTCCTGATAAAATAATCAAAACACTTAAAAACAATTCCAGTACAAGAGTAGATTAGGAAAATCTCTACCATCACAAAAGAGGAAGGTCTTCTGTAGGTACGAAAAAGACAATGGATATGGCCCAGCAAAAGTAGTGGGGATTGTGCGGAAGTTTTTCTTGTTTTTAAAAACATGTCTCTGAGCTTTCATGGGTCTCTGCTTAGTACGTGACAGTTCGCTGGCTCGGTTGTGATTCCAATTCCACCATTTTAATTTTAAAACAGAAAAATCAGCACAAGAAAACTCATTAGAGAAAACAAGCAAGGCAATAAATATCACTATTAATATTTTATTCTATGCTTCTTCAGAAATGGAAGTTACTTGGCTTGTTGCTTTATTCCTCTTTTTTGCATATACCATTTTAATTTTACTTCTATATGTAAAGTTTATTTAAAAACAAAAAACAAAAAAACAATGCTTAGAGTTTACTTTTGATTACTTTCATTCATTGGGGGGCTCTTTGATATGGCAGAGGTTTCTGTAATTGTGGTGGAGGCATTTTTTTCCACCTACCATTTGTTGCACTACTTCCCAACTCTCAGGAGCAGATATGTGGGTACATAGAGTTCTAGGAGAAAAATGGAAATTTGCCAAAATCATTTCTTTCCCCCCTTCTACTCACAGAAGCCACCACTGGGGGCTGTGAATGGAATGTCAGCACTGGATACAACCAATTATTCATAAAACTAAACACTTGGTTGCTTCAGCATCCGTGAATAGCTTTATTTAGGCTATAATCTCAAACACACTTAACCAGAGAGTTAGTTTCAGTGACTATAGCAGAACCTCTGAGTAAAATGCTTGGAACTGCACTCTACCCTAAATGTGCTTTGGTGCTTCCATTCTTGGTAGAACTTCAATCTTGCCAGCTGCATTATGCATTCCAGCTTCAATGCATTTTGAGGATCATGACCTTTATGAAATCCATACTGTTGGTTTGTATGATATAACTTCATTGTTCTCTCTCCAATGAAAATAACAGCACAATGTCATATCTTGGCCCCTAGCCAGAATTTTTGAAAGCATCCTTTTGGGAAATCGTGTTGATATGTTAACAACTCATGATTTGTTTCCTGTACAAGAGTTTCCTTGGGCTAAACAAATTATGAGTCCAAGTGAGCTACAGTTGCAAAAGATACCACTTACCTGGTATTGTCATTACCATGCCTCAGTCCAATTTCTGCATACTGGCTCCATTCCCATGGAACTCCTAAGGGGGAAAAAGAGAGAGAGAGAGATATCTGTGTCCTACTTTTAATAATTTGTAGCTAATATCAGCTTTACCTGAGGTCTTGTACACATAAACAATGACTCTAGTACAATAAGTCTGACATGGTCTAAAAAACAGCAGAGATATTATCAAACTCCATAGGCGCCGACTCCATGGGGCCTGAGGGGGCCCGAGCTCCCTCAAAAATTCGTTTGGGGGGGCTCTGCCCCCCCAATAATTTAAGAAAACTGTTACCGTATTTTTCCCTCAAAAAGAGGAAGCGGCTGCTTTCCTGCATTCTGCCTCAGGGTCTTACTGCCCACCCTCCTCTGTTTCCTTGCTGTGTTTGCTCAAACGGAACAAAGAGCAGGGAAAGCCCCTCCCCTCCAGGGAAGCAGGCAGGAGGGAGAGAGAGAGAGAGAGCGCGCGTGCGAGCTGGCTGGCTTGGGTGGGTAGGTGAGGGAAAACTTTTGCCTTCCTTTCCTCCTTGCCGTTATACCCCTCCCCTGCATTCTTAGCCAGCTGCTTCTCTGCACACCCCTCTCGTGCTCCTTGTCCGTTCTGTGTTTTTCCTTCCCTCCCCACTTAAAATGTGGTTTAAAAGCATGGATCCTCAGGATGTTTGCATTGGGTCACCCCAAATTCACCAACAGATCACATAGCATGTCCATGGCTACAGCCTGCCCCCCAAAAATCACGCACCCACTGTTGCCTGGGGCTGCAGTGGTGCAAAAATGTGGTTAAAAAGCATGGATCCACATGGATCATCAGGATCTTTGCATTGGGTCACCCCAAATTCACCATCAGATCACATAGCATGTCCATGGCTACAGCCTGCCCCCCAAAAATCACACACCCACTGTTGCCTGGGGCTGCAATGGTGCAAAAACGTGGTTACAAAACATGGATCCACGGGGATCCTCAGGATCTTTGCATTGGGTCACCCCAAATTCACCATCAGATCACATAGCATGTCCATGGCTACAGCCTGCCCCCCCAAAATCACACACCCACTGTTGCCTGGGGCTGCAATGGTGCAAAAACGTGGTTACAAAGCATGGATCCACAGGGATTCTCAGGATTTTTGCATTGGGTCACCCCAAATTCACCATCAGATCACATGTCTGTGGCCACAGCATGAAGCACAAAAATGATACATCATTAATATTCACCGCCCACGGCGGCAGCCAATCGGCTGCCGCAAAGGGCGGGCCCTCACAGGTTCACTTAAGGTCGGGGCAGCCCGGGGCTCGCCCCTTTCGTTCCCCCAGCAGCAGCGGTTTGGAGGTCTTGGGCCCCCCCAATATTTTTTATAAGTCGGTATGGGCCCCCCCAATATTTTTTATAAGTCGGTGCCCCTGTCAAACTCTGTATAATCAACTGAGGCAAAAGCAGCCATCTGCATCAGTGGATTGTCAATGGTTCCTGCAATTCTTCACATAGTTACTGAAAAGAAAAGTCCTATAGGCTTCAACGGGACTTGCACATATACTCAGGATTGCAGTCAAGGGAAATAGCCTTTCATTAACTGCAGGCATGGGCTAATCTGTGCCACCATTCTTATGTGACCACATGACAGATGTTTGTGGGAAGGCAAAAACTTTGGGCTCATTGAGATAATCAGGATGACGAATTTGTTGTCGTAGGGTTTTTCCCTATGCAGAAGAAGGAATTGTCAGCATCGCACTTGAGCCAGTGCACCAACTGGACTCATGCACCTCAACCCCGACTGGGCTAGGCGAGCTGGGTAGCACTGCCAGAGACCACCTTTCTCACAGGAACAGGTCACAGTGCTGTGGACTCACAGCTTAGAGCTGAGAGCACCGGATTCACTGTCTCAATAATACAGTCGTTGCGCAGCAGAGTTTTGCAGAGTCTTGCAGAGTATAAACCACTTGGAGAGCAGCTCTGTAGAATATCTTCCTTTTATTCTGTAACTACAACTATGATACAAAACTATATACAGAGCTGAATGTTCTAAGCATAAATCAATGCTACACTGAGAGTCTGCAGCTGCTCTTAGCAGCAACCTTATCTCTAGCACTCACTCTCTCTCCGATACACTGACTGACTGACTGACTCTCTCTCACACACAGATGTGGTGCTGGGGCAGAATAAGTAGATAGCAGAACACGCCTCCTCCTCTCTGGAGAGTCAGCAGAGATCATCAGGAGATCATCAGGAGATTCTTGGGTATGGGAGGGGTGAAATCTCCTCAGGAATGAGGCCTCCACACGTTTCACTGAAGTTACTGTGAAGTGAGCTTTCCTTCCTTTATTTGGCCCATGGTGGCGGCAGAGTTACAGCTGACTGGAATCCTTTCTCTCCTCCTTGCAGGGTTTTTCAGTGCCTTTTTAGAGCAAGCATGGCAGGCACTGTGGGACTTTTCCAAGAACCTCTGTGGATGAAGCACTATCTGCTTGACCTACTGGTGTTAATGGCAATTTCAGTTGTGGCATTCAGAAAATCGGGTGACATCAGAGGGCTTAACCCAGTGCTACTGCCTGGGATAAATCTCCCTCAGATCAAATCAGATTGGCTAGCTTGTTAATGGAGGGATGTCATCAGATTTTTCTCTTTGGGGCACAGAATGACAGGCCTTTTGTCCTGTCTCTTGCATGTCTGATTTCTGTCTGACTACTGCCCGCCTATCCACCCAATATATTTTTTTCACTTCAGGGCTTGAATACCTGACAAAAGCAGTAACATCACCATAATCCTGCATGCCAGTTTTTCTACAGCAATAGCTTGTCATAGCTGTGGGAATGTTAAGGAAGGTAGGATATATTGTTTTGATATAATTCCTCCTCACTCAAGCTAGTGAGTGAACAGCAGAGCACATTCCCTTTGCAATTTATTGGAAGCAAGTTGATGATTCATTGGAATCCTTTAATTAAGCCATTGACTCTGGCTTGTCCAGTCAGGATTGTTCCTGGTAAGTTTCCCCTTTATTTCCCTCTTAAAATAATAATAACACAACACAGTCTTCTTTAAAAGCAAGAAAAAGGTTTTACTCACATTCAGTTCACAGCAGTAATCTGAAGGCAGGCTTTATCTTGTGGTTACAGTGAAAAGAAGTCTGAGCTATATCTCAGACTTTCTGCTTGTGGTCTCCATCCTATGTGAAGGTTGAGCCATTCACTGGCTAAGAGCCAGGAGAGCGAGGGTCCAAGAGTAAGAGTAAGAGAATAAGAGAGCCCAAGAGTAAGAGATGGCTGCATGGCCAGCCATTTTATCTGGTCAGCTAGGGTCACACCCATCTACCTGGTCACATACAGGGGGAGGAAGCTCGAGAGCAGGTATGACAGGAAGTCCTCCCTGTCTGGAGCCATTCCCTGTGTGTCCATTCTAGGCAATAAGAAAAGGTTGTACTTGACTGCTCTAGTAATAATACATCTCACAATAGCTAGAGATGTTGTCAAAGTTCTTCCAAGGCACGTTCAGAAAACAACTCAAAGGAGAGGCTAGCTTTCCAAGCCCCAAAATTCTACTCTGACTCAGATTGAAATCCTCTGGAGAAGAATTGTTAAATTTTCATATGCAACATAATTATGTCATGTGCTCTGTTACATTGCTTAGGAGAAAAGAAATAAGTTGCAGGGTTGGGGTGTGTGTGCACATGTACACAGGTACATATGTGTGAGGGCTGTTCGTGGTTTGGTCTTCTCTCCTTGGTAGTTATTGCTCTTGCTATTTTGCCCCTTCAGCCCTCCTTAATGTATCTCTATTTAGTGGATCTTGTTCCATTGTGTTGGTTAGGCACAGAATGAAGGGACTGTGTGGAAGATCATTTTCCTGAGCCACTT